>NC_139028.1:31537749-32137749 GCF_964662115.1 Mustela nivalis | reverse complement strand
TGCCCCTACCCGCAGCGTTTCTGCATTTGTATTCCAGTCTCATTCTCAACTCCTATTTGAAATGTTACGTCCTTGAATTCACAGTTGTGCTGGAGATGTGTGATTTGGTGTTGATCTTCAGTCTGGAATATGTTCCAACGCACAAGACCTCTCCCGTCCAGACTGTTGCAGTAGTCTCTCCTGATGGCTCTGGAATTCGGGCGGTTCTGCCTCCACACATTCACCCATTTTTGCTTGCTCCCTGGTTTGTCACGTCTCAGACTCATCTTCAGACTTGTCCTCTGCTTGAGCCCTGCCCCCGCCCCCCGTCATGGACTTCCTTAAATGTTTCTGTGAACCCTTCCTACCTCATGCCTGCGGAGTACCCTGAGTACCCTGCCTTCCCAGAGTACCCTGCATCCCAGAACGGGCCCTAGTGGCCATCTTGGCTCTCCTGCCATCTCTCTCTGTAACACGAGGACCGCCTCAAGGCTGGGAACTCGGCCCTATTTGTCCATATAATCCCTGGCCTGAAATAGGAAATGTGTTCCTACTTCTGCAGAACAAAAGCAGGAATAAAGCTGGAATCTCCCTCCTTCCTTTGCTTTAATCAACACGTATATCATCTAAAAACCAGGCTGTGCAGTTCTTAAAAACCTATGACCTCTTTGGAGAAAGAAGAAACTCTCTTCTTTTTCTTTAATGTTAGGGAGATTTCAAAACAAGGCAGATGTTGTTATTCAAGCAAAACAACGCAATGGCATTTTGGATATGCTCGTCCCATCCACCTGCACCGCGCTGACAGGGACTGCGATCCTTCCATCTGCTGTGACTCTACCGCCCTGCTTGGGTCCTGGGGGGTCAATGCCCTGCACGTTTGCTGAAAGTCTGTTGGTTTTTGGCACTTTGGCCGTTTGGTAGTTGGCTTTCAGCGAGGGGCACCACTGCCTCGTCACAGGGCAAGACACCCTGGTGGCAGGAAAATCTATAGATCTAATCCATCCACCAGCCAGGCCCTTCCCCTACTCTCCCAGACCCAAAGGATCTCTGCTGCAGTCACCTGGGAAAGGCACCTTCAGAACTTCGTTAAGCCTGAACTCCGCAGCTCTGTGGGCTGGAAGTTACTTTTTTTTTTTTTTTTTAAAGATTTTATTTATTTATTTGACAGAGTTCACAAGCAGGCAGAGAGGCAGGCAGAGAGAGAGGAAGAAGCAGTCTCCACGCTGAGCAGAGAGCCCGATGCGGGGCTCGATCCCAGGACCCTGAGATCATGACCTGAGCCGAAGGCAGAGGCTTTAACCCACTGAGCCAACCAGGTTCCCCTGGAAATTACTTTTCATGTCAACCTTGATTCCTTCATCTCATGCTTTAAGCCATTTCCTTCCTGCTGTGCCTGAGAAGATGGAAGAAAAGTAGCATCGGGACGCCTGGGTGGCTCAGTTGGTTAAGCAGCTGCCTTCGGCTCAGGTCATGATCCCAGCGTCCTGGGGTCGAGTCCCACATCAGGCTCCTTGCTCAGCAGGGAGGCTGCTTGTCCCTCTGCCTCTGCCTGCCATTCTGTCTGCCTGTGCTTGCTCTCTCTCCTTCTCTCTCTCTGACAAATTAAAAAAAAAAATCTTAAAAAAAAAAGAAAAAGAAAAAGAAAAGTAGCATCTATTTGTGCCAAAGATGTTATGGCTTCTGAGAATGTACACTGTGGAGTGAAGTTGCTTTGACAGTCGGCCATGTGGCAGGTAGGTGTGTGTGTGTGTGTGTGTGTGTGTGTTTTGGGTGGGGTTCAGGTGGCGGCTCAGTCTACCTGAGGGGTTGTTTTACTTGTCCAGATATGAGGGAGATTTTAGAAGGCAGGGGGAGGGGTGAGCTCTGGTACCAAAGTGAATGAAGAGAGTGAAGATAGGGAGATTGGAAGTCAAAGTGGTGGACAAAGTGCAGATCATGGAAGAAGGAGGCGGGAGCCAGGGGCTGGGTATGGGGTTCCTAATGAGGGTAATAGGAGGGATGGGACTCGATCACCAACCCCAGGATAGGCGACAGAGATTCTCATTTGCCAGAAGGCAGCTGAGGTTGCCATGTCTGGAGCAGAAACCCAGGTTTGGGAATTTGAGGAAGGAGCTGGGGACAAGTGTGTATGAATGAATCCATAATGACACCTGGCAAGAGGGTATCTCCTTGGGGCTGGGAAGTGTTGTTTCAGGCTGGGTTGAAACGGACGAGTCACTCTCTTCCAGAGTGGATCTCTAACTGGTATTAGAAAATGGTTCTAGAAAATCCTTTATCTGGGGTCAAATATTTTGTGTCTCATCCTCCTGCCATCCCTCCATCCCTCACCTACTGGCTGGCGTCTGAGGGGCCCTCGTCTCTGGGGAACCTTTTAGCCTCCCCCTTGCCTGACTTTCTCTGGGGCACTGCACTCAGAGTCGATCAACCTAACAGATGAGAGGAGTCAGAGCTGCTGGGTCTGGTCACCAGCTCCGCCTTATTAACTCCTTAGTCCTGCTGGGTCTGGACCTTTCTCTCCTGCAATGTGGATGACATGCTGTCTCACCTCCCCAAGCTGCCCTATTAGCAATCACGATGAGTGAGGCCCTGCAGCTCTCCAGGATGCAAATTTGTGATTTTTATTTTTTGCCAAGCCTCTCACATCAGCTCCAGTTTCATAACCTCAGTCAACCCACCCTCTCCCCTCCCTTTCTGCACGTACAGAGTTCTCCTCTCTAGCCCAGATGCACACCTGCGGGAAGACTTGGCATGGACTCCTTTCCATCTGTCACCACTTCGAATAGCTTGAGTGTGCTGATGACAGATAAAGTAATTGCAGAGCATACGAATGACTTAATATTTGATGTGTTAAAATAATTTTTTAATGCCAAGCATTTGTATAATTTATAGCTGGAATCTACAGTTTTTTCCTCTTGCTCCCCTCTTTCCACTTGGTGGCTCTCTACTGGAGCGGCAGGAACATCGGTTCCACAGCTCTTGTTTGCACTTAGTGTATTACAAGAGGAAGTGGAGAATCTTCCGCAGCCTTGATGATGCCTGTTGATTTCCCAATCTCTAGGCCTTTGCCCTGTTCTTAGCATGTTGAGGTGCTGAAAATTGCTCAGTGGATACGTTGTTAAATAGAAGTTGGAGGTTCATTTCACAACTATTTACTGAAGACTTCTATGTGCCAAACACCATGCTAGGCAGTAGAACACAGCAACAAACAAGGCAGACAAGTCCTCTGCCCTCAAGGGCTTTCTAGTTTGCTGGGGAAGATAGATGGACGAGGGAGAGTAGCAATGCATGTTGGCGGCTTAAATGGAGAAAATTTAGGCTCTTGGTAACTCAGGGTATCAAGAGCTCACCAATCTAAAAGTAAGGGAAGAGTTAACTGGAAGAGCCAGTGTAGAGTGTGGGCCAATTGGAGAGAAGGGTAGAGACAGCCTACATGCAGCTAGGATGCCAAGGCAGAGGATGGTTTGTTTGAGCAGCTAGAAGACACTCCTGACACTCATTACATCTAGAAGTTGGGTCAGCATAGAGGGTGAGGCTGCCGTAGGGGACAGAGGACAGATCACAAGTGACCGTATGGACCATGTTAAGGAGGGGTGGATGGATTTTAAGCAGGACGGTGACATAATAAGATTTTTCTGCTAGAAAAGCTCCTGTGCTGAGACCATCAGAGAAGGGTGATCTGGGAATAAAGCCAGCCAAGGGAGTGGAGGTCTTCACCACCTCGACTCTGAAAGGTCATCCTGTCTCAGATTTAGGCTTCTGGGTTAGGAGACACAATGAAAGACATTGACTTACTCTGTTAAAAATTTTTTTTTTCAAACAGAATATTCACAGCTAGTCTCCTTTTTGCCCTCTCCTTATTTCTCTTCCTTGAATGCTCTACCACCTGTGCGTGTGTATGATCCTGCAACTGTAGAAGGACAGGTGGTAAGAGTATGGACCCCTCAGGGGTAGGCGTCTCTCTGGTGCCCTGCTTCCTTTCCCTGGCTGAAGGCCCCTCAAACCCGCCAAAATGTGCTGGAACTGGCAGCACGGGCTGGCCAGAGCTGAGAGCTATGGCAGAATGTCTTCCCAAATCCATGACTGGTCACATCACATTTGAGTTTGACCTTGGCTATGGGGGCGGGGTGGGGGGAGAGTTAGAGCATCAAAATCAAGCAGATGCTGCTACAACTCAGGACTCTCATTTTTCCCCAAAAGCTGGTTGTTGAACCTTGAGCAACACATGGCTGCCTGGGACTCACTCACGGAGACGCAGGCTAGCAGCTGGAAGCCCTGATGGTGAGTGGTCTCTGTTGTTGCCGTGCGCAGTGCGTGGTGGCCGAGTCCTTGGTAACTAAGACAGGTCATGTCTCTGCATCTCAGCGAGGCTGGTTTTGAACTTATCTCTGAGTTTGTATCAGTTGCTCTTTTCCTAAGCCCCTCCGCTATCTGGGGTGAAGCTGATTCTAAAGACAGCCTGACAAGGGCATTGGGAGGAGGGTAGCAGGGGTCTGCTCAGACAGCCTCCCTTGTGTCCCCCTCCCCAGCTGTGGGCTGGCAGCTCGTACTTGCACTTGTGTAAATCCTCATGTGTGGCCATTCTTCAGCCTGGGGCTGACTTTCTTACCCTTCCTCTGATTCTTTCCTCCAGTGCCCACTTGACATGAGTATTTATGTGAATAGGGAGGCAGGGAAAGTATGACAAATTAGTTTTGCTCATTACTTAGCACTTGGAAGATGGCTAATAGATGACATCATCAGCTTGGTGTGATGTGAGCAGTTCTGCCTGTGGGATGAGAAGACCTGGGCTCCAGTCCATGCCTTCCCTCTGACCAGCCATGTGACCTCAACAAGTTCCCTAATGTCTTTGAAGTTCAATTTCCTTATTTGTCAATGGGGATGATGATCATACCTACCACGGAATATTATTCTGAGGATAGGAATAAAGTGTATCATCAGTATATGTTAATTCCTCTTCCTCTTTAGAGGGCTTCTATCTACCATTAGAGTGGCTTTTTAATGTATGCAATTCACATGTTTTCTCTGAAGAGATAATGGAATGTCAGCCTTGAGGACGCACAGTCCCAAATTCGCCCACACTGGCCCAGGACAATGCTAAAGTCACTCTCCCTGCACCTGCCTTGGCTACAGTCCAAGGACTGTTGGTCACTCAATGCAAGAGCCAGTCTTGGCCTCTAGAAAGATACCGAGTGAAGGGGACCACACAGGATTGGATGGAACTTTTCAAAAGGTCCCCAGAGATTACGTTTTCATGGTAGGACTATGGGAACCTTCTTGTTGCTCGAATTTTCCCTTCTTACTTGTGTAGCAGGAGGTTGTCCTTTACTAGCTGCTGGTGGGGGGCAGGGAGGAAGAGGTGGATTTGGCCTTAAGGCCTGTCGTCATCTCAGTGGCAGGGGGAAAGCTGACCCTCGCTCAGGTTGGGTATTGTCCCCTTGTCTCAAATACCACCTACCTGTCTTCCCAAGGTCAAGTGTATCATTTCCTACAGGGTCTCAAGAGCATCGCAGAGCAACACATCCTCTGAGGATTAGGACAAGTGAAGGGATTTAGCCCAGTCATCAGCTTTTGCCTCCTAATGAGGAGTGAGGGAGGAAGGGCTGGGATAAGACCTTATCACTCAGGGCTTTGCGATGTGTCCCGTGACAAAACTCACGGCTCTCATTGTCGTCATCTTTCTAATCCCTCATCATGTTTCTCCATAGCCCCTGCCTGAAACTTTATCTCCCATTTGGGATCCTCATTCCAAGTGATTATGTATCTCCTTGAGGCTTCCAGAACCCACTGCCTCCGCCATCAGCTGGGTGACAGCAGAGTCTGCTTTGTCTCCGGCTCTGCATGGTTCCAAAGGGGAGCGTGCTTGGGCAGGAGGACAGCGAGCCCTCCAACCTCTGCTTGGGAAGCTGTATGAGAGACATGTGCTTTTACTCGAGTCCTCCCAGAGCCAAACTCTGCATGAGAAACGTAGAATCCGCTCGGGGCTGATGAAACGGAAGGTTGGAGTTAGTGGTGGTGGAGCTAGAGGGATTACAGAAGCAAAAGCATGGAGAGTTCAGTGTTAGTGCAGACCTCAGAGCCTGTAGGCAAGAAATCCACAGGAGAAACACCAAGTGCCAACCGACAGGTGAAAACACACCAACCTCGCTAGTCATCAAAGAATGCAAAGTAAAATGGAATATATTACAAGACTTCTTAGAAACTAACCTATGGGAAAACAGAAGTACAAAAGGATGGATGCACAAAGATATTTATTGCAATACTGTTTGTAGCAGTGAATAACTAGAAACAACTTAATTGTACATGGGCAGGGGAATGATTAAATAGATCATGGGACATCTCTGCAATGAATACTGTAGCAGCTACTAAAGCAAAAAGTCCCAAACAGGAAATGTCCTTGCTACATTCAAGGAAGACAGGTGCAGAACAATTTGTATAGTATGTTTCTGTTTGTGTAAAAGAATTCTTCCCATGCGGACTGCTGTGTGTGTGTGTGTGTGTGTGTGTGTGTGTGTGTGTGTGTAAAGAGTGGAGGAACATACTGAACTATTAAGAGTAAGTATTTCTGGGGATTGAGATTAAGGAGGAAGAGTGTGGAGGAGACAATTAATTGTTTTTATTGAGATATAATTGACATATCACATTATATTAGTTTTAGGGCTACAGCACAATTTTTTGACCTTTTTCTTATGATTTGGTATTTGTGTACATTGTGAAATGATCATCGCAATAAATCTAGTTAACGTGGATCACCATACAGAGTTACAGAGCTTTTTGTCTTGTGTTGAGAACTTTAAAGATCTGTTTCCTTAGCAACTCGCCAATATCCAATACAGTATTATTAACTATAGTTATCCTGCTGTATGTTGTATTCCCATGACCTGTTATCTTATAACTAGCATTTTGTACCTTTTGACCCCTTCACGCCTTTTGGAGCTATGCATTTTAACTTTGTGCACATTTTGTTGTTTGGATTTTTGTAATAAAGCTAAAAAATGGTATTTATAGAACAGACTATGTAACACCATCTTCATACCATTCTCAGGGCTAGGAAACCCAAACCTTGTGCAACTTGGAGCATGGTCTGGCAGGGAGTTAGGTGTAGTGGTGGTGTTACCCCAAGGCCTCAGAGAGTGGGCAGGTAGCCTCTGGAAGCTTGTCAAGATGCCACAGAGCCTTGTCAAGATGACAAGGATGACACTCGAAGGAACGGAACGGGAGAGAGGAGTCTGGAAAGGGCACAACTGAAGACATCAGGATTCCCTGGAAGGGCCTGCAAGCTAGTAAGGCCCGGGGGAAAACAGAGCCAGTCATCAGAAGTACAAGCAGGAACCCGTCCCCGGCTAGCATCAACGGATTCCGCTAACGAGGGTAGCTCCGTGTTTACTCCCAGTGCGTTCAGATGAATCCCAGGGGTGGCTGGGTCCTGGCGACTGGGTGAGAGTCGGATGGTTCCAGCTGTAGAGAAGCAGGGCTGGAAGTCTCTGAATGAGGCACAGCCGCCACAGCTGTGTCCTGGCTGGCAATGGATGTCCCCACCTCCCGCTCAGAAGCCTGTTGGGGCCCTAGCCCAGCTGGGTCCTTCCTGAAGTGTGTGTGCATGCTGGCTGAGGGGCAGGGCTGGCCGCTGGAGCCTTGCCCACGATCCCAAGAGACTGCAGGAGACAGACGTCGTGTCCTGTGGCTGCCCACGCCCCAGGAAAGGTGGCCTCTGGCGGGGTGGGGGGGCTGCCCAATCATGCTGCCTCTTCACTGCCCTCTGATCATTGTCTTCAAACGCAGCGGAAAGTCAATAAAATAAGCTGCTGTTTCTCCCTTTGGCACCCTGACAGCCTTCGCACCATGGGAGCCCTGCTCCAGAAGTCTCCTTCAGGAACAGGCCTCCTACCAGGTGCTCAGCCTAGACCAGCCCCTGCTCTCAGTGGTCCTGGCACCCAGAGGGTCCTGCTCTGCAAGTTCTGGAGGCTCGCTGGGATGGAAGGGAGGGGTCAGAGCTGCGGGGACAGCAGCTTCTCTGCAGATGAGTCCCCTCCGAGCCTCACCATTCTTCTTCTTGCCTCCAAGGGGCCCCAGAAGATGCACGGAGAGAGCACTGGAAAAGGAGTCAGAAGGCAGACTCTGAGTCCTGGCTTGACCTTTGTTAGCTGTGTGGCCCCGGGCAGGTCATCAACCTCTCTGAGCCTCAGGTGACGCACCTGTAAAATTTAAGTTAGAAGCCCATCTGCAGCCCAGGGTTGCTGAGGATGGAGTGTTTGGAAGTTGCGAGGCTCTGGAGTCCCACTCAGCCCACTCGAGTCTGTTCATAGCTTGCTTGCCCCTCATACACAACATAGCATAGTTGTTATGTCAACTTTCTGTTTCCCCGCACTGGAGAGAACACTGAGAGAAGGCTTTTGCCATAATCTCTGTGCTTAGAACAGCGTTTGGCATAGAGGAGATGCTCAGAACGCTCTGCCGAGTGAATGAATGGGTATCTCTTCGAGCCCTCAGAACAGTCCAGTGAGAGGAGAACCGGGAACCCGAGACATAGGGAAGGAAACCATTTTCATGAAGTCGCACAGGAGCATGCGGTGGGGCTACTGTTCTGATGAGGCAGCTGAACCCTAGAATCTGGACGACCTAGTTCTCTAAATGAAACGAAGCCCATGAAACCGTTGCCTACACCATAAAATGCTGTATAAATGCAAGATCAGGTTAACTGGGCCTTTCATTCACTTGGTGATCTCAAAATACCCTTCACTTTGGAACAGTGAGGCAGCCTCCACCCTCGGCCCTGCCCTCTCTTTTCCCCCTCCACCCCTTACCTCCCCCTTTAAGGAAGCATGGCCAACTGTTGACTTTTTGCTGGTATTTATTTTGTATATTATCTGTAGCCCATCTTTAATCCAAGACTGATTTCCCCAGACCACCCTGCATATTTCTCTGTCACCTCCCACCACCGTCAGCTGGTGCGGAGTGTGCACAGGAGGTCACGACTACATTTTTATTGCCAGCCTGAGCCAAGCTTGGTCAGAGAGTGAAAGTCCCATAAGAGGCATGTTGCATTCCAAAGCCAAACCAATTTCAGAGGTATATTTTGCTCAGATATAGTCCCACTTATTTCATTATCCTTGTTACCTGAGAATTAATTCTCAATCTTTAAGAAGGTTCTACATGAAATATGTACTTATGATAGTCTGTTCCTCTTCCATCACTAACTTCCATCCTTGTTGGAGCCTAGATTGTATCTCCAGAGCCCAACTTGGACTTGACCCTACAACTTCTTCCTCTTGTGCTTGCCCGGATTACTGGCCCCTGTCTGCTTCCTGCTTCCTTCCTGGGGCACATACCCCAGGGTCCTCCTCGTTGTCAAAGTGTGGGTGTCCTGGTTGGGAATCTGTCGAGCTGACAGAGGAGAGAGTGAGGGGGTTCATTGGGGGTGGTGGAGAAGCAAGTATAGGAAGGAGAACAGCCAGAGAGAATGTCTCCCTCCTAAGCTGAGTTCTCTGTTAAACCACTTGCTTCCTTCTGTTGTTTCTCTTGAAGATTGTTGCTGTTTCCTTGGTGGTCATAGAAGAAGGCTTTCCATGGGGGAGTAGTGTGGAAGTAGGGTTCCCTGGCTTCCTGGCAGGGAGCAGTTGGGCGTGAAGCTTCTTCCTGGGAGCAGGTGTCCATCCTGGTGTGTCCCGAGGGGATCCTTGGGATCTGAATCCCAGAGCAGGTGACTGTAGGAAAAACACAGGCTTTGGAGTCAGCCTGGCATTGAATTCAGGCCTTACCTTTTCCCAGGTGTGCAATATTGGTGGTCATGGACTGTTTCCGAGTGTCAGTTTCCCCATCTGTAAAATCGCATGAAATGGTCCGTAAAATGCCCAAGAAAGAGTGCATCTGCGTTATCACAGTTATAACTGTCCCCACAGGGAAAAAGTTTGCTTACCAGCATTTCCCTTAAAAAGAGAAGGTTGGTTTGTTGGGGGAGATACTTTGCTTTGGAATAGAAGCTGAAATTTAGGGGTGTTTGGGCACACGTGGAATGTGCTGCACAAGCATGGGGAGGGCTCGTGCCTCATGCTGGGGGGCTGCTGGGGGCAGTGCATGGAGGGAGACCCACTCCATAGCCACCTTCTCCACGGTAAGTTTCTCTGAATCCACACGGTGCTTGTAGGGAAGGGCATTTTTCATGGCAGCTGGGGATTGGACTCATATCTGGGTTGATGTGGGGCAGAACAAGCACCAACAAGGGACCTGGAGACAGGGGATTCTTGAAAAGGGGGCACAAGAATTCACAGACACCGTGAAAGGATTGTGGAATCTTTTAACCCAAGGAACTGGAGTTCAGATCAGGTTCAATAGATCGTTTACAGGCTGGGAGTTACAGTGCACATCTTGTAACTTACTCAGCCCATCATCATCATTGTCCTTATTTAGGAGAGAGAGAGAAACAGGTTTAAATTAAGTACTTTGCTCAGTCAAGGTCGCATAGCACCAATAGTGACAAAACCGGTCTTAAATTCCCTGTTGTTTGCTTCCAAATGTGGCTGTATCCTCCGAGCCAGACCACCTGTCCATCATGAAAGGCTTGCAGTCTCAGGTAACAGAAGAGGAAATTAATCTCAGGGCATTGCACAATCCTCCCAAGGTCAGACCTGGGCTCAGTGCAGGGCGCTTGGAAGGGCCAGAGGGTGCCAACTTGGAGAAGGACATTGGCTGGGAACCACAGGGCTGTGGGGGGCCATTTTCCTTTTAGACAAATTACTTCACTTCTCCGGGATGATTGCTTCTCCTAATCCTGTCTGTTAATTGCCCTCCAGTTTCGCTCTCTGCACGTGGACTAGGAGGACTATGGCCCTGGAGTCTTGCCTCCACACTCCTGCTTCGACTTCCTGGCTGCACCTGTTTCATGCTTGCGGGGCCTAGGTCACACTTCAAAGCATAATCTTATCCATCAAGGCTAAATTTGGCTTTAATCAAATAATTGCCAAACACTAAATCACCAAAAGATCATTACCGACTCCAAGTATTGATGACTAAGAAGGAATGCTCTAGGAAGAGAGGAATCAGTTACATAATTGAACCCTCATGGAGGATTTAAGAAATAATCCTGTGTGCATACAATTGTCTTCTTATATCAGAAAGCTTAACACCTCTATCAGATGTCCTCCTTGAAACTGTGGAAACCTCATCGGCTATGGAGATAAAGACAATCATCCCAGAATGGCTATAGGGGAGCTGAGAGGAGTGGGGTCAGAGTAAGAGGTTGGGCAAGGGGATGGGGACCTTCTCCTGCCTTCTAGATCAGCATGTATCTAAATTACACTGTCAAATGGTTATCAACTAAATTCTCCGACTCGGGCAGGACGAATGAGGAAAGGTGAGGGAGAAAAGAGAAGGAGGAGGTTCCCCCCAATGGCTCTCTCTCTCTCTCTCTCTTTTTTTAAAAATATTTTATTTATATATTTGACAGACAGAGATCCCAAGTAGGCAGAGAGGCAGGCAGAGAGAGAGAGAGGAGGAAGCAGGCTCCCCGCCGAGCAGAGAGCCCGATGTGTGGCTCCATCCCAGGACCCTGGGATCATGACCTGAGCCAAAGACAGAGGCTTTAACCCACTGAGCCATCCAGGTGCCCCCAATGGCTTTCTTTTAAAGGAAGGTGAACAACAGAGAGAGAAGGTATAGGGTGGCAAAGTCTTGGTGACATAAACATTTTTAGAGGACTGGGGCACAATTTTATAAAGCTTGGAAAACTTGAAGTAGCACCCAGCATTAATAGGAATGACTTAGTGATTGCCCAATGCCCACTTGCTACCTTTAGCAGCTTTGGCATTAGGAAAGAAGTTAGCCTTGCTAAGCCTGCATTCTGATCACACAAAGAAGCTGCTTATGTGATTTCCCCCACTCTGAGCACCAGGACGTCAATCCTTTATGATCACGTAGTGGCCATCCAGACTAAGAAGATGACAGAAAGATTTGTCAAGAATGACTAAGCCCACTCTCGGACTAGGCTTCAGTATAGGCAGTGGTTTTCTGGAACCAGCGCTGCTCTCCACCCCCCACCACCCTACACCTCGCCTGATACTGTTCTTGGTGATGTCACTTTGGTTGCTTACATTGGCCACAGTGGGAGCATTTCTACCGTGAAAATTGTCAAACATACAGGGTTTTCCCTTTGCTGGAGAGCTGGTTTAAAAATTTACTAGCAAGACAATGAGAATGGCTAAAATTAAAAAAAAAAAATCTACTAGCAACACACCTGTCTAGTACAGAAATGTCTAAAATAAAAAACACCGGAAAGACCAAATGAAGGTGTGGAGCAAAAGGAACTCTCATTCACCCTGGTGGTAATACAAAATGGCCCAGCCAGTTTGGAAGACAACTTGGCAGTTTCTTGCAAAGCTCACCAAAGTCTTATTCTCTGACTCCCCCTCCATGGGGGGCTGCTAGTTATTTAATAACCCAAATGAATTGAAAACTTAGGTCTATGAGAAGACCTGCACACAAATGTTTATGACAGCTTTATTCATAATTGCTGAAACTCAGAATTGACCAAGATGACTTTCAGTAGGGGAACAGGTACACAAACCATGGAAAACAGGTTGGAATCCATCCAACGGCACTTTATTCAGTGATACAAAGAGATGAGCTATCAGGTCAGGAAAAGGCAGTGAGGAATACTGCTTTCCTCATATGGGGAATCCAGGGATGTAAAAACTTTCATTGAAAGTTTTTGAAACTTTCATTCAAACAATTCATTGAATATAATTTGAAATATTCATTGAACTATAATTTGCATATAATCATCTATATTTAAAATGTACATTTTGCTGAAATTTGACATATGCATATATCCATCACCTCACAAGTTTCCTTGTGCCCCTTTAAAATTTCTCTTTCCCACCCCTGTTGATCACTCTTATGCAACCACTGATTAGCTTTCTACCACATAGATTAAATAGATTAAATGTGTGTGTGTGTGTGTATGTGTGTGTCTGTCTGTCTCCTCACCAATGAGGGGTGCTGAGAACAGGGATAGCCCAATAGCAGTAAGCAAACTTAGAGCTCAGATCTTACTTTCTAAATTCCATTCTCCACTGAAATGAGCCAGGTTTCCTGGGGAAATGACAGATTGCATGAGTTTGGGAGAAAGGACATAATGATCCTGGAATAGTGTGCTGTGCTAGAAAGTAAGGAAGTGTTCGGAGAGAGATGGAGACAGAGAGGACATAAAGCCAGCCCGCAGGAGCTCCCCATGACTAAAATGGGCATAATGTGAACATGAAAATGATTTTAGTAATCGATTATAACTCACTGAATAAAGTGGAATCCATGAGTCTGTAGTGTGTAAATATTTAAGTGAATAAATCAATGAAGGGAAGAGAAAGCTTTTCTTTACAGTGGGATGCCAACTAATACACTTAGAAGGAATGATGACATTAGAATATCGCCATTCAGCAACCATCATAGTGGCTAATTCAGCCAAGAAACATCAATGAATGTTAGAAGTGGTGGGTGAAGCTTTGATAAGGATGAAGGGTTTCTGTAGCCTCAAATAGTCTCATACCTACAAAGGAAAAAGGAGCAACTTTACAGTGGAGAAACCTGGCAGACGCTGCCTCACCAAGGATTCAGAGTGAGTGTCAGCTCTAATAAGGTGCACTGTAGTCACGAACCTTCTAGGAAAAGGCAAGAAGGACTCCACATCACTTCTGTGTCACTTGTGTCAAAAATGCATCACCTCAATCTCAATATGAGGAAACATCAGACAAATCCAAATGGAGGGGCATTCTACCAAATGAAGTCATACAATCTTCAGAGGTGCCTCGGCCGTGAAGGTCAAGGGCAGCTGAGGAAATGTTCCAGGTTAAAGAGGAACCAAACGACGTGACAGCTAAAGCAATGTGCTAGCCTGGCCATTATTGGGACAACTGGCAAAACTCGAATGGGTGTGGGGATTTGATGATAGTAATGTAAACTAATTAATTTCCTTATTTTTACTCACATTGTTATTATGTAGGAAAGTGTCCTTGTTTGTGGGAAATACATACCAAAATGTTAGTACTATTTTTGGAACAGAACTGACCATTCTTTGACTCACTTGACCCTGGTTCTAGCATTGTATGATCTCCAGCCCTCTTTTTAAAATTTTCTAAAAATTTTATTTAAATTAGATTAATTAAGATATGGGGTATTACTTTCCGAGGTAGTTCAGCGATTCATCAGTTGTGTATCACACCTACTGCCCATGACATCATGTGCCCTCCCTCATGCCCACCCCCCAGTTACGCCATTCCCTCACTCCTCTCCTTTCCAGCAACCTTCAGTTTGTTTCCTGTAGTTAAGAGTCTCTTATGGTTTGTCTTCCTTTCTAATTTCATCTTGTTTTATTTTTCCCTCCCTTCCCCTATGATCCTCTGTTTTGTTTCTTTCTTTCTTTTTTTTTTTTAAGATTTTATTTATTTATTTGAGAGAGAGACAGTGAGAGAGAACATGAGCGAGGAGAAGGTCAGAGGGAGAAGCAGACTCCCCAAAGAGCTGGGAGCCCGATGCGGGACTCAACCCCGGGACTCCAGGATCATGACCTGAGCCGAAGGCAGTCGTCCAACCAACTGAGCCACCCAGGCGCCCCCTCGGTTTTGTTTCTTAAGGGTCTGTTCCTTCCCTTCCGATGAAGGTTTCTCTGAGGGTCCCCCACAGGGAGCAAGCCTGGATTCTCTTGGTATAGAAGCCAAGGACTATCTGAAGAACAATACGAGGGTGGGAAGTAGAGCAACTGAACTTTGTTCTATGCCTGGGACTTCCCCGACTCTTGCTGGAGTGTTGAAACCAGGAAACTTACTAACACTATCTCTATTATATCAGCATGGTATTAATATTAATGTGTGGAGGCTGGATTGAGTTAATTTTGGGAATTCCCCATTGCTATAGACATGATCCCCAGAAGGATTTGGCCATAGGTTAGAAGGTAATTAAAGCTATAATCCTCACAGGCACAATACTCAGCAATCAGATTGTTGCTTCTTAAAGCTGTCCAAAATCTAGCTATATCAGTTTCGTATTTATACATTTCTTCAGGACATTTTATAGAAATTAACCTATCATCAAATACAAAAAGCCTGTGTTGGAACCTGGTGATCTTCGTGTGGGTGAGGCAGTAGAGTGACGACTCTTTGTGCTCTTACAGTCACTTGGCTTTGTTCCCTGTACTCAGGCTACCCTGTACCCACATAGCCCTCTCAGAACCTACTGATGATCCTCCCTGTTAGTGACTGGGTAGTGGCCTCATTCTTGAGATTCCACCCCTTGCCTTGCTTTTCCCATTAGTTAACTTCAGGGCTCTTCAACTGGCCTCTAAACTGGGTAGACCAGTTATCTCCTAAATCATCTGCAGAAAAATACTATCGCCCATCCTCTGCACCTGCCTCTCCCTCCAGCCCCACCTACTCTTCCTTCAGTCACATTCCTTACCTCTCCTCTATGAATAGTAATGAAATGCTGGGTCCTAAAAAATGGTTTAGGTTCTAGCATGCTCCACTGATCTCTTTTCAGCCCAGTCAGGCTGACTGTGGCACAACCCAGTCCTTTCGGAGACTCAGTAACTATACAGATTCTGTAAGTGAGCTGTTGTCCTTGACAGGGCTGGAGCCAGAACTCCCCGACTAGTGTTCTTTATGTTACATTGCACCATCCTCTCCCAGTTGAATGACCCTTTCCTGGGGGGTGCCCATGACCTGTACAGAGATAACGCTGTTTTCATCCCCAACTTTAGGGAGCTTGCTCTAGTCAAGGCTTTGTGAAATATGAGAAATGCAATCGCCAACTCAGCAAATCTCTTTTTAAGGGCCCCTCTAAATACGCAAGCAGGGATGACGGTGAGAGACAGTCAGGAGGAGAGTCTAGTGTCTCAGGGTTGGGGAGAGCCCTTTACAACGTGAGAGAATGCAGAGCCAAGAGGAATGAATTGGGGGATTATGCATCTCTCTGGCTATAAACCGCCTCCTCAGCCCCATCTCCCTATAAAAAGTGATTTGGGATAGATGCTGGAAAACAGCCTGTGTGGACTCGGGGAAAGAAACTTTTTATGACATAATGATTTTGGACACAATCCCATTACACTTGTGCCCTGTGGCTGTTTTTTCCATGAAGGCATTTCACAATGCAAGATCTTCTCTTTGGGAGAAAGAGAGAAGCCAGATCATGGGGACCTGAGTGGGGGATAGATGAGACATGACTTCGTTTCTTTCAGCACTTATGTGTAGTAAGGTGCTCCCTTAATGTAGAGTTTCCTTGAGTAAACACTAGGAGGTCCTTGGCTTGGCTCTGCTGTCTTTAGCAGTCCTGAGCTCTGAACGAGTTGGTTCTGGATGGAATACAAGGAAAATATCTTATGGAAAATAGAACCTTAATAGGCTGGTTAAACAATAGCACGGGAGTAGTTATTGCATCAACCACAATCAAAGGAATGGAAAACCCAAATTCACCAAGCAAGATTTTCTTCTTACTGAAGTCTGGTTGGCTCTGTGATTGGGGGCTAGAGGAAAATCTGTAAGACATGACCAAAGTGTTTTCCCTAGAATGTGACCTAAGGTGGATGGGACTCAAGTGTTTTGGGTTGAGGACCCCAGATGAGAGTCATAGAGTCCTTTTCATGGTTGACTCAGATAGATGGGGTAGTAAGCAGACACCACCGTGGAGAGAGACCATCCTCGACTCAGAGTGTCCGGTGGAAAGGAGAGGTGGTCAGCCTGCAAGGGCAAGAGGCAGAACACAGGGAAGGATTATGGGTCCCTAGAATCATACAATAACATATTATCCTTCACTGATGCTTAATAGTTGACAGAGCGTTTCATGTAGAAACATGTTTCTACATTGTTTCATCTACAATCATGTAGATGCATTGTTGCATCTACAGAAATCCTATGAGGTACACAGGACAGACACTCTATCTGCAATTTGTGGCCAAGGAGTGAAAGATTCACAGAAGTTAAGATGTTTGTCCAAAGCCGCACAGCAAACATGGCAGAGCCGGTCTGGAACTCAGATCTCTTGATGCCATGTTGAGTGGGCTTGCCAAATGCAGGTAGAATATTCTGGCACTTGAGGGATGTTAATAGGCTTACCTGTCTAATAACCTTTGTCTCCTCCACTTCCGTGCCTTGGAGCTCAGTATTCCCACCATGGACTCATTCTTTTAGGCTAAGGCATTGTCTCCAGCAAAGCCCCTTCTAGAGGCAAAATGTAGGTATAAGAGATTATGAATTCTGTAAGACTTTGGGTCATGATAATGCCTTTAAAAAGATGTCTCCATGACATTTATGCTGTGTTGTGGTGACAGGATCTCTCAGAGGTACAAATCTGCATTTAGCCCTTAGCTCCTTGATTCCTCATGTGTTTTTCTCGCAGAGCTGGAGAGAAAAATCCTGTGTGGGGGTGCCTGTGTGTTGCCCACAGCTGAGCGTTGGACCCTTGATTTTGGCTCAGGTTGTGATCTCTGGTCTGGAGATCAAGCCCCACGTCCAACTCTGAGCTCAGCAGGGAGTCCGCTTGGGATTCTCTCTCTCTCTCCATCTGCCCCTCCCCCCTTGCACTCACACATGCTCTCAATCTCTAAATAAATAAATAAAATCTTTTTTTAAAAAAAAGGAAAAAGAAAAATCTTGTGTTGTGCCCTGTTCTTGGGCCATCTTGGGCTATTTGTTATTTCGTGGACAGACTTTTGCATTCTCAATTTCATACCTTGATTCAAGCAATCGTTTGCCTTCCTTGCCATAGTCTTTCTCTTTGAGTATAATGAGTGCTCTGTGAGCCATAAAAGGCCATCTCAAAATACCATCTTTGGATATTCTGAAACTCTTAATGTTCCTGACAGTGACTGTGGATGGAAGTTTGGGTGGGGCTTATTGGAAAGTTTCTATTTACTTTGGAGCAATCTCTGAGACCTTGGTAGCCTTGGGATGTTGGTGACTTTCTCGGAGATGGGCCAATACTTTATGTGACAGACACAGTTGAGTTGTGCTAATGGTGTAGAATGATTGTATCAGGAGAGTTTCTGAATTTATCACTCCACTTTTTCTACATCAGAAACACATGATTCTGTGCTACAGTCTGGAGCCATCTTGCCTTTCGGATAGTGCCCAACTCATAGTGAGAAACAGTGGTACCTGAAAAAGGAATTTAGACAGGATATCATCTTTGATGCTTACAAGGGAGATGCCATACTTATGTCAAATTGTAATTATCTTCCTCCGCCTTCTCTTCCCACTCTTTTTAAAAAGGATTTATTTATTTGAGAGAGAGCGTGTGCACATGTGAGCAGGGTGCGGGAAAGGAACAGAAGGAGAGGGCGAGGGAGTCTTAAACAGACTCTGCACTGGGTGCAGAGCCTGATGTGGGGCTCCCTCTCACAACCCTGAGATTAGGACCTGAGCCAAACCAAGAGTCCCACGCTCCACCCACTGTGCCCCCTAGGGATCCCTTCCTTGTCTCTTAACTGAGAATGAAGGCTTTTTATTCAATTCAGCACGACAAATAAGGAAGTGTCTTCACTATTTTCTAAGCTAGCGAGTCCCAATCCCAGCCCCCACCCACGGGTTGGCTGGACAACAATTAACTGGGAGATTGTTATGAACCCAACTGTCCAAGCCCCACCTGGAGATTCTGATTTGGTTGTTCTGGGAAGGCACCCAGGACCCTGAATTTTTAATAAGCCCCTCCCACCCCTCCACGTGAAGCTCATGCTCGTGCAGGAACTACAGGTCTAAGACTAGGGCTTTAAGCCCCTCCCACTAGTCCCCTAGGGCTAGCACACAGCCCCACCCCAGAGGAGGTGCTAGCTGCTCTTCTGACATTGGCCCTGAAGCTTGGAGGAAATGCTGCTCTTGCTGCCCTGTGTGGTGGCCATCCTCACTGGTGAGCAGGAAGGGCTGGTGGGGCCCCCGGCCACGTATCTTTTGGGATACACAGATCATTTCCCCTGCACCTAGACTTCCAGTACCTCAAAAAAAAAAAAAAAAAAACAAGATTTCCTCCGAAGAAGCAGAATCATCCCACTTCACTTAAGGGATCGGTGGATCCCTTGAGCCACTTGAAATCCGTGACTTCACACGGTGCCTCCAGCTCCACCCCCAAGCTGCAGAGTTCATCCCCATGTTTGTCCATCACGTGGTTTTGAACTTCTTTTACTATTAGAGAAAGACTTGGTGCCCACGACCTTTAATATATTTACTTATTTGATCAACAGTGTGCATTAACAAATCTCTTGTTAGTACCACCACCCCCCTCCATGCACGGTGCCTTCTTGACCCCAGGCAGGCTCCGGTGTCCTCTGCTGGTTTATCCCATGGTGTAAATCTCTCCTCTTTCTGCCTGGGCGCCAACACTCCATGCTGGTCTGCGGTTGTGTGGACATTCTCCTCAGCTGCTCCGTGGGGCAGTCCCCCTGGAGATGCCCCTCTTTACCTGTCTTGGGCTCTACCACTGCTGCATCAGGTAACCCCTACAGGGTTGCCTTCTTTACCTTGCTTGGGCTCTGACTCTTCCATTTTGGCCATCACACCCGCATTCTCTGGCACTGGAAGCCTATCTTGTTCAGCTCCACTAACAGATTTAAGATTGACTTTTCCAGAAAAAGAGGGAAGGGCGAGGAGGAAGAGAGTGACCAGAACCTTTTGATGGCAGAGATCCAATGATTCCTGTGACTGACAGGGTATTTTCCACAGAGCTTTCTTCCTAGAGAGAGTCAGCCTTTGAGAAGCTGGTGTATAGAGGCAGCCAGGTGAAGTGAAGAGCACCAGGCTCTGGAATCACCTAGAATCTGGCCTTGATTCTTTGAGTGGTGACCTTTAATGCCTCAGTGATCTTGTCTCTGTGAGGAGAATGACTGTACTGACCCCACAGAGTTGTATGAGGATGAAGTTCGTCAATCCGTCTACAGTGCTTAGCAGAGATGCCTGCACAAGGTAAGCATGCAAGAAAAATGCTCTCCTATCAAGCAGTATGGAGCCCCTTTCCTTCCCTGTGGAACAAGTTGTTGGCGGCCCTCAAGGGATCCTCCCAGCTCAGTATTATAGTATTCTAGCCTCAGTTTACCTGAAGAAACCAGAGGGAGGGGTGGAGAGTCAGCACGTTGGAATTCAGGCCGCTTCCGGGGTAGGCAAAGGGTGGGGTCTCTGAAGAGAGTTCTAGGTCAGGGAACTGGAGCCAGAGGACCACACAGACAATGATGATCATGAGTTCTCAGAGTCACTTAGCACGCTACGGTTTGCAAACATTGTCTTCGTGTGTCCTCTCATGCAATCCCTACGTCATCCTTAAGGAGGAGGTTTTTTTTTTCAGATGAGATCCTGGGGCTGGAAAAGGTTAAGTGACATTACTCCTAAGTAGCAAAAGTAGCAGGGTTGGGACTCGGTGAGTGAGTGCCTGGCAGTGCTTGTGACATGGACCCACAGGGTAGCTACGTGGCTTTCCAAGAGTGACAATTCCAGGTGCTGATGCTCTCACTGACTTTTCCTCAGCTACTCCGTCAGAGCCCCTCATCTCACCCTAGGCTCTTTGGTGGACACACAATTGCTTGGTGTATTTGATAGAGAGCCAATACAATGATGGCCCTATCAACCGGGACTTAAGTTCTCATTTCAAAAAACAAAGGAGACAAACTAGTAATCGACAGAACACTATTGTTTGGGTCAGGAAAGAGCACTGAGGGGCAAGGATGATTCAGGCATTGGGCTGGGGAAGTCAGGCTGGTTTAATCTAGGAGAACTTCCTGGTGGAGGTGCTACAATTGACTTATGACTTAGAAGAGGGGGAAAATGTAGTAGTTGAGGCTGAAGGAACCAAGCCATCTAAGGCGTCTTCCCTCCCTTCCTGACCTCCCCATCTCACCTCCTATGGATCTGATAGTTCTGCTTCTGGTGTCCTAATGTCCAGCTCTGACAAAAGCCAGAAAGAGATCTCAGGATGTCTGACATCCCGAAACTGAGGCCTAGAGAGAGATGGTGTTCCTCCCCCACTCTATCATCAATCTTGCTCAACCTCTTTTGCAAACTGAGAGTCTCAGCAACTAGGGAGGAGATGTGAGAAGGAGTGTTTGCAAACTCCCCAAGCTTTCTGGAAGAAAGAGACAGTGTTTGTGCGAGCCTCCCCTGGACGTGCCTGCCGCAGCACTGCGCACTCCCATTCGGGCGCTGAACCTGGGGGCTGGGCAGGACGGTCGAGCCTAACCGCTGCACACCACCGAGCATCGGCAGGAACAAGTTTCAGCAGGTGGTGGACAGAGGCCAAATACCTCCGGGTTCCAATGCAATAGATGATGGAAGACCAATTAATTTTTTACAACGGGAGAAATAGCTAAAAGATTAACAAGCATTAATTATTTATTGAATTGCTGCCTATGCAAAAAGGGGAGAAACTGCCCTGTATGGGGAAATTAATCTCTCCCATCATCTCAGCTGCTGGTTGCTATCTGCCTGTGTGTGGAGGTCATGCAATCTTCTCCAGGCGGTGGATGAGATCATTTAGGAAGCAAGGAGATCTTTTACCAGTTTCTTTCAGGGTTGCAAAAAAGCATAGGAATCTAGGATTTTCTACTTTTCCGTCTTTCAGTCATTCTAGCCCCTATACAGAAAGAACAAGCCCCAGAACCTGACCTTCATCCCAGGCCTGCAGTTCAGGCCCCCAGAACAGGTGGGGGGACAAACAATGGCCTGGGCAGCCAGCTGGCCTTGGGCACACGGACTCAAAACAGGGGTCATGAGCCACGGGGGTCCTTCTTTGACCAAGGACAGACCTGTGAGTCCGTGGCTGTTTCCAAACAGATGTGGGGTTTCTGAACTATCCCTCTTTGTCAGAGGAAATGGTGAGCTATGTGAAATCTGATCAGTGAGCCGGGTCTCTCTCTCCTCCCAGGCCCAGTGAGGGAGGACTTGGAGTGAAGATGTGCTGGGAAGAACTGGATTGCTTGCTGGGCTCTTGTCCTTCACCCCATTTCCATCCACCACCAAACTTAACCACCAAACAAAAGACTCCAAGTCTTTTGTTCTATCTCTTGACTCCATTCTCTTTCCTCCAGTCCCACTGCCGTGTCCTACTCCAGGCCTCTCCAGTCTCTTGCTTGGACCGTAGCAATAGCATCTTGCAGCCTCCTGCCCCTAGATGCTTCTCTCCAGGCCTCTTTGTCATGCTGTCATGAGATCATCTCGGTAAAAAGTCTGATGGTCTCACCTACTCCGCCTAACATCCTTCCACAGCTCCCTAGCCTATCCCTTGCTTGATATTCTCGAGTGGTCAGGAGCCTCTGCTCTTCATCCTGTCTTGCACTGTCTGGCAGGTGCCCTGAGGTCCTGTAAGCTCTGTACTTGTCCCTGGGACTCCGCACCTCTTCACAGATGGCTCCACTCTGCCCAGAACACCCACACCACCACCCCATTGCGTGGAATTCCTACTTCTCTCTCAAGACAGCGCCAGTCTTGACATTATGGTGAGGGGTGGAGGCTTTCTTTGTGGATGTGGATACTGGGTGATAAGCTCCCCAGTAACTATATCATTATAATTGGGAGGAATATGGTGAAGAAAGACACCTGTGCTCTGACAGCTTGTGATGAGGGAGGCCCCAACATCGTCTGGCCAGAACACGCCTCCTAGGGGAGGGGCATTAATGGGACTTGTGTCCTTTAGGGCATGGGTTCAATTCTCATGTGGGGAGAAACTTCCATAAGTTCTTGAACCCACCCATCCTGCAGATAAGCCCTCTCTGACCACAAGGGGGCCTGGTGGAGCCTTGTCCCTCCTTGGGGACATGGGGCCCGATGACACCACAGAGGGCATTGGGAGGGAGCTCTTCTGACTGGGCTAGTCCTGGCTTTTGGAGATGACTCTTTGTGGGGTGGTCCCACCTACCCTGGGACTTCTGCATTTAGTCCCATTATCTCCCCTACGGTCACCAGGAGGTATTTGCTCACAGTCTCTCCTGCATTTCGGTCAGATCTGAAGGTGGAAAGTGAGATAGAAAGTTCATACCTGGAATAACAGACTATTTGGGGGGAAATATTCCATTTCCAGGTAGTGGTCCTGCGATAAAGCGCTGAATTTCCCTCTCCAGCAGCTGCAACTGTCTCCTTGGCCATGCAGGAGGGAGCCAGACATCTGAGTCCCTCGTAGGTCAGGAAGGGCTCTGTGCCCCCGGGTTCTGGCTGCCTTCTCCCAGGGGCTGTCTCAGATGGGAAAGAACAGGTGAGAGCAGTTTCCCCCAAACCCGTCTTTACCCCTTGGCAGAATGGGTGAGCGTATGATTTGAGAAACACCAAGGAGGTTCAATAGAACCAAAGTTTTCTCCTCACCGAGATTGAATCACATCTAAAATTGCATAGTTGGAAATTGACTGGAGACAGGCAGTGCCCTCACTTCAAGGCATCCTGTAAGAATCACCAATGACTGTTACCCTTTCTTTGCTGTTGTTTGGTATCTAAAAAGTAATTCTGCATACCTGCCTCATGAATCCTCCTGGAATTTCTGGGGGACAGGCACTGTCCTGTTACTCTTCATTTTATGAAGGAGAGACTTGCCCAAGGTCCTCAGAAGCCTCAGTTCCGGATCTTCCACATCTCAAGTCCGTGCTCTCTCTATTTTCTCAGGTACCACTCAAGTAGCTTGTTGTGGATGAATTTGTCTGATCACGGGGCGTTTCGGCAGCAAAGTTGGACAGCCTGGCCGCATCAGGGAAGAGGCCAGTAATCCACCTGGGGGAAGAGGAGTGAAAGTTCAGGGCCTGAAGATGGGAAATCCAAGGGGAAGGAAACCTGGGCGCAGTGAGGGTCATGTTCTTTCCGTGCCAGGCAGAGTGTCTGTTCTTGGAGCATTTCAGGCCCCTTGGAACGAAGTGTGTGTGTTTTCACACTTATTGGTTCTTTGCAATTGAAGAAGTGCAGGCCTATTTCCAATGATTTCCTGGGCCAGGGTCTGTGAGCTGTGGCACATGGGCATTTCTCAGTGAGTTGGGGCTGTTTGTTAGTCCCCCATCAGTCTGGGGTGCTCCCGCTCTCTTCCCTGGCTATGGAAAGTACCAGGAGCTTCTCTCTCTCTCTCTTTTTTCCTTCCTTCCATCCTTCCTTCCTTCCTTCCCTTTCTTATTAAGGTTTAGTTGACATATGACATTATACTAGTTTCAAGTGTATGACATGATTCAATATTTGCACATATTGCAAAACAATCATTGTAAGTCTAGTGAACATTCATCACCATACATAATGGTGAAAAATTTTTTTTCTTGTGATGAGGACTTAAGATCTACTGTCTTTGCAACTTTCAAGTGTGCAATATAGTATTATTAACTATAGACACTATGCTGTACATGCATCCCCAGGACATAGTTATTTCATAATTCGAAGCTCATACCTTTGGACCACCTTTATCTGTTTCTCCCACCCCCTGCTTCTGGCAACCACCAGTCTGCTCTCTATATCTGTGAATTTGGTTTGTTGTTTTGTTATTTAAACTCCCCATGTAAGTAAGGTTATATGGTATTAGTCCTTCTCTGTCTGACTTATTTAACTTAGCATAAGGCCCTCCAGCTTCATCCATGTTGTTGCAAACAGCAAGATTACATTCTTTTTTCTAGCTCAGTAGTATTCCTCCATATTTACAGACCGCATCTTCTTTATCCATTTATCCTTTGATGAACATTTTGGTTGATTCCATATCTTGGCTCTTGAAAATAGAAACACATGGGTGCATATATAACGGGCATGCTTTTCAATTAATATTTTTGTTTTCTATGGATAAATACACAGAAGTGGAGTTGCTAGATTGTATTTTTGGAGGAACCTCCATACCCTTTTCCATAGTGGCTGTCTCAATTTACATTCCCACCAGCAGTGCACAAGGGCTTCGTTTTCTCCACACCCTGGTCAGCATTTGTCATCTCCTCTGTTTTTGATACTAGCCATTCTAGCATGTGTGATGTGAGATCTCATTGTGGTTCCAATTTGTATTTCCTTGGTGATGAGTGATGCTGAACATCTTTCCATGTGCCTGTTGGCCATCTGGATGTCTTCTTTGGAAAAATGTCTAATCAGATCCTCTGCCCATTTTTGAATGAGGTTGTGTGGTGTTTTTGCTCTTGAGTTGTAGGATTCTTTGTATATTTTGGATATGAACCACCAATCGATAATAGGATTTGCAAATATTTTTTCCCATTCAGTAAGTTGTCTTTTTCTTTGTTGGTGATGTTCTTTGCTGTGTCAAGCTTTTCAGTTTGATGTAGTCCTACATGCTTATTTTTGCTTTTGTTGCTTTTGCTTTTGGAGTCAGATCCCCAAAAGGCCAAAGTCAAATAGCTTTGACTATGTTTTCTTCTAAGAGTTTTTGGTTTCAGGTCTTACATGCAAGTCTTTAATCCATTCTGAGTCAATTTTGTGTATGGCATAGGACAGTGGTCTAATTTTATTCTTTCTCATGTGGCTGTTCAGTTTTCCCCGCATTTACTGAAAAGACTGTCCTTTCCCCATTGTATAGTCTTGGCTTTATGTCATAAATTAATAGACTATTTTGGCATGAGTTAATTTCTGGGATCTCTCTTCTGTTCCATTAATCTTTGTATCTATTTTTCATGACAGTGCCGTACGATTTTGATGACTATAGCTTTGTAACAGAGTTAGCAATCAGGGAGCTCAACACCTCCAGCTTTGTTCTTCTTTCTCAAGACTGCTTTGGTTCTTTGGGATCTATTGTGGTTCCATACAAATTTTGGGATTGTTTGTTGCATTTCTGTGAAAAATGCCATCAGAATTTCGATAGGGATGGCACTGAATCTGTAGATTGCTTTGGGGAATATGGATATTTTAACAATACTAATTCTTTCAACCCATGAATACAAATATCTTTTCATTTGCTTGTTTCTTCTTCAATTTCTTTTATCGATGTCTTACAGTTTTCCATGTACAGGTCTTGTCACCACCAAGGGCTAGCTTCTACTCACTTGGGACCTTTCTGCGGTGGTGCCAGCCTTTGTCAGGGACTTGTTTCCCTTGAGCTATAGGGTGTTTCCAACAGTCTTCTAAGCAGGGAGCTGGGAGTGGATGCTGACCTCAGCTCCTGCCCTGGAGGGTGGAGGGACCAGGTGGCTAAATTTAAAAAGCAGGTGTATCCTTTGGTAAGTTTGATATCAAACCTTTGGGGGAAAATTTAGAAAGATAAGTCAATGTACAGGACATGCACACTTTAAAAAGCTCATTTAATCATTCGTTCAGCAAGCACTCGTATTAGGCCTCCCATAGATGTTGGGGTCACAGAAGTGAACAAAATGCATGGAGCCCCCCCTTGTGGAGCTGACATGCTGGTGGCAGAGGCAAAGAAGAGCAGGAAGCCTCCTAAATAAGGACATTGGAGGTGCGGTAGGCAGTGAGAGCTGAGAAAAAAGAGAAGTCGGACTGGGTAGGGGGAATTAGCATGGCAGAGGGGCTAGGGGACTGGTCGAGTCATTATATGAGATCCGAGAGAGGACTTACTGAAAGGTGAGAGTTTGCCAAGCCTTGGAGGAGACTGGGGAAGGATGTGGAGAAGGCCCGGGCGCTCAGTGAGCAGCTAGTGCAGTGGGGTGGAGGGAAAAAGGAGAGAGGAAGGAGCGGAGATCAGAGAGGTTTGGGGTTGGAGGAGGGAAGGCAGATCATGTGGGGGCTTTTTACTCTGGGAGAAGAGGGGAGCCACTGACGGCTTTTGAGGCCTGACAAGATGGCCCTGGAGAACCTGTTGCAGTCCTGATGCTGCCGCCAGGCGTCTGCCATGACACTTGAACAAATCAGGTAACCTCTTTGCAGTGTTCTTGCCTTAGGGGTGAGAAGAGACAGTTGGAGAGGGCTGTTTCCAGGGTCTGTTGTAAACCCTGGGGTGTTAGGTGCAGACCACAGCAATCTAACTCTTCCCCAGTGTTTCTATCCGCCACAGAAAATGTACTGGTTTCCTGGCTAACATTTCCTGTTCTTCACTCTCCTTTTCCAGTTTGCCCCACAGGCAAACCCAGGTCCCCAGGTGCATCTGGAAGTGAGAGCCAGTGGCCCTGGGAGAGATGGCTGAGTTCCTCGCCTCGCCCATGGGAGCTGAGTACAGCTGTCTCCAAGGCAATCACTTTTCCTGGCTGGGACCAACGATAGAGCATTTTCCCAGGGTGAGGCACACCCATGGTCTGCCCCCAACAACCCCTACTGGGCTGGCAGGATTATGAGAGGGAGAGGAAACCAACGACAGGCCTCAACAGGTCCCACTGGGAGGGGAGCAGGAGGCGGCAGGCAGTGTCCTTTCCTGGGCAGGGTGGCAGAATCATGGTGCCATCAGTGAGAAGGCTGGGGCAGCCTGCGTGTCACTCTGGGGGTTACAGAGACAAACACCTCAGCCGGGAGAGACCCTCCTTCTACGTGTGGTTGCCAAGAACACCTGCCAAAGACTGTCTTTGATGCGGGATTGTCAGAAGGGAGGAATTTCCCTTTTCTGGGCAGAGGAGTATGAAAGGACAAGCAAAGGTGTTCAGAGTTCCTTTCTCCCCCCAGTCTTCTTGCTCTGGGGGCAGACCATCTCCACCTTTGGTTCCTTGTCCCTGCCACCTTCAACAAACTGTCATTTCTGTTTCTCTTCCCTTGCTGGCTTGTGGGGTCCCCGTTAGCCAGGTTTCCAGAGCTGGGAGTAATAAAAATGTCATCCAGCCAATGGTTTTGGAACTCCTGGCTCTCCATGGGCATGGCTGCGAGGCCAGCAGGAGAAGGGAGTCAAACTCCAGGAACAGATTAAATGCTCTGAGTCTGGACTAATGGGTCCATAGCGTTCCAAAAGCAGAGGCCAACATTTCTGCAAGGGGCATCTTTTTTCAAAATCAGGTTTATCGAGGTCTTATTTACATGGACTAAAATTGATCTATTTGGGTGTATAGTTCAATGAGTTTTGACAGATATAAATCGCCATGCAACCACTTCCACAGACAAAATCTAGAATATTTCCATCATCCCAGAAGGTTCCTTCAGACCCCTCTGTATTCAATCCTTCTTCACCCCCTGCCTCTGCCAGGAGTGTTTTCCCTGAATCATATAGTATCACATGTTTCCTTTCCTCTAAATGTCTTCATGTCTGTCTTCTTTCAGTCATGCTTATGTTCTTAAGAATCATCCAAGTTGTGGGATGGGTAATTCTTCCTCTCACTGCTATGAAGGACCATCACTTCTTCTTCTTCTTCTTCTTTTTTTTTTTTTTTACTTTTTATTGAAGTAAATTACATATAACATAAAATTTGCCCTTTTAACCATTTCAAGGGTACAGTTCAGTGGCATTAATGTATTTGCATATTGTGCAACATTCACCACTGTTCCGAAATATTTCTAAAACTCTTCCTCACTCCAGACAGAAACTCCACGCCCATTAAGCAAGAGCTCCTCATGGCCCCTGTCACCTCAAAGCCACTACTTGTTTCTATGAATTTCCTTATTCTACACATTTTATATAGGTAGGATAGACAACACTTGTTGTCTCTGGCTTATTTCACTCAGTACAATGTCTTCATTCAAGTTGAAGCATGATCAGAATTTCATTTTTTATAGCTGAGTAATATTACATTTTGTGTGTGTGTGTGTGTGTGTGTGTGTGTGTGCATGTATCACCTTTTATTTATCGGTTCATCAGTTAAGGGACATTTAGATCATTTCTACCTTTCAGTTATTGTGAATAACACTGCCGTGAACATTGTCATACAAGTACCTGTTTGAGTCCCTCTTTTCTTTTCTTTTTTTAAAAAAAGATTCTATTTATTTGACAGAGAAAGAGAGTGTGCATGTACATGAATGGGGGGCTGCAGAGGGAGAGGGAGAAGCAGACTCCTCACTGAGCAGGAAGCCCGATATGGCGCTTGATCCCAGGACCCTGGCATCGTGACCTGAGCAGAAGGCAGACGCTAAACTGACTGAGACACCCAGGTGCCCCTGAGTCCCTCTTTTCAATTGCTTTTTAAAGCACATACATTGGAGTGGAACTGCCAGGTTATATTGTAATTCTGTGTGTAACTTTTTGAGGAACTGCTAAATTTTGTCCACAGTGGTTGTATCATTTAACATTCCCACCAGCAAAGCATGAGGGTTTCAATTTCTCTACATTCTTGCCAACTCTTTTAGTTTCTGTCAAAAAAAAAAAAAAACATTATGGCTGTTCTAGTAGATGCAAAGTGGTGTCTGATTGTGGTTTTGATGGCAGCCTAGTGACTAATGATGTTGAGCATGTTTTCATATGCTTATTGGCCATCCATGTATCTTCTTTGGAGAAGCATTTGTTCAAGTTTTTTGCCCATTTGTGAATTGAGTTGCAGGAGTTCTTTATATATTCTGGATATTAAACTCTTTTTTTTTTTTAAAGATTATTTATTTATTTATTTGACAGAGAGAGATCACAAGCAGGCAGAGAGGCAGGCAGAGAGAGAGAGGAGGAAGCAGGCTCCCTGCTGAGCAGAGAGCCCGATGCGGGACTCGATCCCAGGACCCTGAGTTCATGACCTGAGCCGAAGGCAGAGGCTTTAACCCACTGAGCCACCCAGGCGCCCTGGATATTAAACTCTTACCAGATATGTCATTTGCAAATATTTCCTCCCTTTTTGTGGGTTGTTTTTTCGTGGTCTTGATAGAATCTTTTTACACCCAAAAGTTTTTTAATTTCAATGAAGTTCAACTTATCTATATTATTTATGGAAAATAATATTTTTAAGATGCTGCTGAATTTGGTTTTGTAGTGTTTTGTGAAGAACTTTCTCATCTTTATTAATAGGGAATATTGGGCTGTAGTTTTCTTTTCTTATGATATCTCTATCTAGCTTGGTAATGCTGACCACATAGAATGAGTTGCCTTCATTTTGGGGGGATGATTTTGAGAAGAACTGGTATTTATTCTTTTTTAAATGTATGATAGAGTTCATCAGTGAAGGCATCTGTTTTTTTTTTTTTCAATTTGGAGGGTTTAATTAGTGATTAAATCTTCTTACTAGTTTAGGCTTACTTGGAGTTTCTATTTCCTCATGATTCAGTTCTGGTAGTGTGTCTAGAAATTTATTTCTTTCATTTTTTAAACAATTTAAAAAAAGCTTTTTTAATTTTTTATAAACATATAATATATTTTTATTATCCCCAGGGGTACAGGTCTGTGAATCACCAGGTTTTAAAAGATTTTATTTATTCATTTGAGAGAGAGAGTGTGAGAGAGCATGAGTGGGGGGTATGGGCAGAAGGAGAAGGAGAAGCCAACTCCCTGTTGAGCAGGGAGCGGGATATGAAGCTCAATCCCATGTTACATTTCAGCATACGAATTTTGGGGGCACACAAACATTCAGTCTGTAGATAGCTTATCTTGCCTTTTGGTTGGGGAGTTTAATACATTTACATTTAAAGTAATGAGCAATAAAAAAAGGACTTGCCCTCTGCCAGTTAATTGCTTTCTCTATGCTTTATATGCGTTCCCCCTCAATTCTTCCATTATTGCCTTTTTTGGTATTTAGTTGATTTTTAAATTTTTTCTAGTACACCATTTTGATTCCTTCCTTCCTTCCCACCCCCACTTTCTGTATATTTTTTGGTTATTTTCTTTGTGGTTGGCTTGGGGATTACAATTTACATTTTAAACTTTAACAACCTAGTTTAAGTAATACCAACTTAGTTTCAATAATACACAAATACCTGTTCTTATACATTGTTGTCCCCCCTTTATATTGTTGTCACATATTATATCTTTATAATTGTTTGCTCATTAACATAGATTTATAAGTTTTAATGCATTTTCCTTTTAAATCATATAGAAAAAGAGAAAAGTTATAAGCAAGAAATAAAATAATGCTGACTTTTATATTTACTTGTGTAGTTACTTTACAAGTGCTCTTTATTTCTTCATTTAGACTCAGATTAGTACCAAGAGTCCTTTAACGAATCTTCTAGTAACTAACTTCCTTAGCTTTCATTTAGCTGTGGATTTCTTAATTTTCCCTTCATTCTTGAAGGATAGTTTTGTCAGGTATGAAATTTCTGGTTGATGGTATTTTTTCTTTCAGCCCTTTTATGTACATATAAGTGAGTAAGTAAATAAATAAAATATAAATATATCATATATACTCTATGTTATATAAATAAATATATATAGAGACACCTGCATGGCTCAGTCCATTAAGTGTCTGCCTTCAGCTCAGGTCATGATCCCCAGGTCCTGGGATAGAATCCTGCATCAGGCTTCTGGCTCAGTGGGGAGTTTTCTTCTTCCTTTTCCTCTCCTTCTGCCCCTACTCTTGCTCATGCTCTCTCTCTCTCAAATGAATAAATAAAATCTTTATATATCTATATACCTATCTATATCTATCTATCTATCTCATCTGAAAGCCTTCTGACCTCCATGGTTTTTGATGAGAAATCAGCTATTAATCTCATTGAGGGTCACTTGTATGTGATGAGTTGCTTCTTTGCTGTTTCAAGATTCTCTTTGTCTTTGTCCTTTGACAATTTGACTTTAGTGTTTCTTGGTGTGGAGCTCTTTGAGTTCAATCTGCTTGTAGCCTGTTGAATTTCTTGGATGTGTAGATTTTTATATATTTCATCAAATTTGGAAAGTTCTCAGTCATTATTTCTCCCAATATTTTTTTCTCCTGCCCTTCTCCTTCTAGGCTCCAATGATACAGATGTTGGTATGTCTGATGGTGTCCCACAGCTTCTGTTCATTTTTATTTATTCTTTTAGCTCCTCAGATTGGATAGTTTCAACTGTCTTATCTTCAAGTTCACTGGCTTTTTATTATTCCTACCAAAATCTGCCATTAAATCCCTATAGCGAATTTTTATTTCAGTTGTTATGTTTTTCAACTCCAGAATTTCATTTGGTTCCTTTATATAATTTTCATCTCCTTACTGACATTTCCTACTTGTTAATACATTACTCTCCTGATTTCTTTTAGTTTTTGATCCATGGCTTCCTTTAGCTCATTGAGTATAGTTTAAACAGTTGATTTAATAACTTTGGCTACTAATTTTAATATCTGGGCTTCTTCAGGTATATACATTTCTGTCAAATTCTTCTTTTTCTGTGAATGAACCACATTTTTTCTGTTTGTTTTTTTTTGGATGCTTTGTAATTTTTTGTTGAGAACTTGATATTTTGAGGGATATAAGGTGGTGACTCTGAGAATCAGATTCTACCTCTCCCAGGATTGTTTTTGACATCTTGGTCCTCCATTTGTATAGTGACTTTTCCAAGCTATTTTTGTAATGTCTGTATTTCTTATTGCATGTGGTCACCGAAGTTTCTGTCCCATTATCTCTGTGGTCAGCCTGTGACACGGCAGAGATTTCCTTGCATGTCAAAGTTTAGTAGACCCTCCATTCATCAAGCATCCTCTAGTTGCATGGCCATTGCTGGGATTTTGTCCAGAGGTTATGTTCTTTATTTTTTTAATTTCTTATTTATATTAAGTAATCTCTACACCCAACGTGGGGCTTGAACTCACAACCCTGAGATTAAGAGTCATATGTTCTTCCTACTGAGCCAACTGGACACCCCCTCCATAGGTTACATTTTTATGACAGAAATTAATAAACCAAGAATGTAGTTACAAGTCAAGGATATTTAATATTTCCAAATACCCCCCAAATATTGTTTTACCAATTTAGATTCCCACCAGTAGATTATGAGTGCCCATTTTGCCATCTGCTCACCAACATCAAGCATTATTTTAATTTTTTAATCTTTGCCAACTTGAGAAATGAGAATGATATTTCATTGTTGTTTTGATTTTAGGCTACTTGTTTATTAGGAAGTTTGAACATATTCTTTGGTTATTTGTATTTATTATTTTTAATTGCTATTCCATGCTTTTGGCCAGCTTGAGGGTATCTCTCTCTCTCTTTTAAAAGATTTTATTTATTTATTTGACAGACAGAGATCACAAGTAGGCAGAGAGATAGGCGGAGGGAGAGAGAGAAGGAAGCAGACTACCTGCTGAGCAGAGAGTCCGATGCGGGGCTCGATCCCAGGACCCTGAGATCATGACCTGAGCCAAAGGCAGCGGCTTAACCAACTGAGCAACCCAGATGCCCCAAGTATCTTTCTTTTTTTATTCCTTATTCATTTAGGAGTAGAAACTCTTTTCTAAAAGGCCATAATCCCTTTGGAAAAAAAATAAAAAACATCAGAAGAGGTTATTTGGTTAATAGTGTTGGGAACATTTGCTCTTTATATGGCAGAAGTGAATTGGAATTCCTACTTTACATATGTAAGAAAGTAAGGATTCTATATGGAGTAAACATCTAAATATAAAACATCTAAATGTAAGTAGGAGGGTCTGGGTGGCTTAGTCGGTTAAGTGTCTGCCTTTGGCTCAGGTCGAGATCCCTGGGTCCTGACATGGAGCCTTGAGTCGGGCTCCCCGCTTGGTGGAGAGCCTGCTTCTCCCCCTCTCTCGGACCACTCCCCCTGCTTGTGCTCTTTCACTCTCACGCTTCCTCAAATAAATAAATAAATAAATAAGGCCTAACTACAAAGCTAATGAGAAAAATTTTCGAATAGATTTTTGACATTGGGTTGGAGGAAGGACTCCCCAAAACACAATACATAAGGAGGGAAATAGAGTTATTTGAACACATTAAAATGAAAGACTTGTTCAATGAAGGATGCCATGAGACAGTCACAGGAAGCTGAATTAACTAAAAGATATTTTCTGTGACTAAAAGTAACAAAGGATTAGTATCTGGCACATCAACCAGAAAAATATGGACACCCAAAAGAAAACTAGGAAAAGCATATCCGTAGGTAACACACAGAAAAGGAAACTTGATTTACCAATAGGTACAGATCTTCCTCAATTTATGATGGGGTTCCATTTTAATAAACCCACTGCAATTTGAAAATATCACAGTCAAAGTTGCATTTAAAGCACCTAACTTACTGAACATCATAGGTCAGCCCAGCCTACCTGAAACATGGCCCGAACACTTACATTTGCCTACAGCAGGGCAAAGTCATCTAATACAAAACCAATTTCATGATAAAGTTTTGAATAGCTCATGCAATTTATTGAATATTGTACTGAAAATGACGACCAGAATGGCTGTAAGTATGCTGGTTGTTGACACTTGTGATCGTGTGGCTGATGGGTAGCTGCCCAGCATCTCGAGGTACCATACACTGCTAGCCTGGATAGAGATCAAAATTCAAAATTCAAAGTATGGTTTTTACTGACTGAATACTGCTTTCCGACCATTGTAAATTTGAAAAAAAGTTGAACTGTCTTAAGTCAGCGACTATCTGTCTGTATATAAAAAGATGCTTAATTTTACCACTAATTAGAGAAACGTAAACCTAAAACAAGAATAAGGTGATACTTTGCTCTTGTTTGATTGGCAAAAACTATGAAGCCACCTACCAATAAGTGCTGATGAGGATGTGGAGAAATGGAAACCCTAATGCACTGCTGATAGAAGTGTAAATTGGTGTAACCATTTTGGCGTGTTAGCTTTCTTTCTTTCTTTTTTTTTTTTTTTAAAGATTTTATTTATTTATTTGACAAAGAGAGAGAGAGAGATCACAAGTAGGCAGAGAGGCAGGCAGAGAGAGAGGAGGAAGCAGGCTCCCTGCTGAGCAGAGAGCCCAATGTGGGGCTCGATCCCAGGACCCTGAGACCATGAAGTGAGCCGGAAGGCAGAAGCTTAACCCACTGAGCCACCCAGGCCCCCAAGAGTTAGCTTTCTTGAACTTAAGTGTTCATACACCTGTACCAAGCAATTCCACAGTAGAAAAACTCACTGAATGCAGAAGGAGACATCAGGAATAAGTTTATCACAGCACTGATTGTGGTAGCAAAGAGATGGAAATGTCTATGGATCCTTCCAGGGGAAACTAGTAGCAAGAAAGTGCATTATATCTATATGATGGAATACTGTCTAGGGTTTAGAAAAAAAAATAAACTTGAGGTACAGGTAATAATGTGGATATTCCTCAAAAATATAATGTTGGATAAAAACAGGAACAGAATAAGACAAAATGGGGTCTTGCATGAGCCAATCAATAATGATAGCATTTCATAAAAGGAAGAGTATGATCTACTTAAATGTATGTACTTGAGAAAAAAACATTACCTACCTACAAACAGGAGAGTTTAAAAAGTTGTGTGTGTGGGAGTGTGTTTGTGATAGCTGGACAGAAAATTTAGGGGAAGGAAAAGGAGGATTTTATATCCTAGCAATTCAAATAATTTCAAATGGAGTATTTGAGATCCCCATGTTCAAAAACGATTTTGCTGATTAGCAAATTTATTTCAACCAAATAAATTCCCATCTTAAAAGATGCTCACTGATTCTCAATTTATTTTATTTTATTTTTTATCTCCACACCCAGTGTGAGGCTCAAACACAACCCCAAGTTCAAGAGTTGCACACTCCACTAACTGAGTCAGCCAGGTACTCCAAAAGCATCTCACTGAGCGTTTCATCTGCTTGTCCACTGTTGTGCATTCAGTGTTGACCCTCAGGGGACATATGCATGTTCCAATCCTATAGAACCTATAAGTTGGACCTCACTTGGAAAAAGGGTCTTTGCAGATGTAATTAAGCTAAGAATCTTGAGATGAGATCATCTAGCGCATCAAGTGGGCCTTAACCCAATGACCAGTGTCCTTCTATGAGACTCCTGGGAGAGAGACACACAGGGGAAGGAGAAGGTCGCACAAAGACAGGCAGAGATGGATCGGAGTTACTCGGTCACAAGCCAGGGAATGCGCGGAGCCTCCAGAAGCCGGAAAAGGCAAGGGAAGAATCTCCCCTAGAGCCTTTGGGAGAAGCACAGCCTTGCCAACCCCTCAATTTTGGACTTCTGGCCTCCAGAAATGCAAGAACAAATATGTGTTGTTTTAAGCCACCTGGTCTGTGGTTAGTTGTTACGTGGTGATTTGCCCTGGGAAACTAAGACATGCATTTGGCTTCTTTTCCCTTTATGGCGTCTCCACTCTCCCAGTAGAAGAGCAAAAACAGCTTCCACTTATGGTCCCAAGCACGATGATTTCTCATTTCCTGTGTTCACGGGATCTCACTCTCCACTTAGGCTTCCCAAAAGCTGAGGTTGAAGGTGATAGAAAGACATGGCATTAAATTAAATGGAATCACAAGACGAAATGTTACACTCTGTTTATTAATGAGGTCAGCTGGTCAAAAAGAAAGTCTCAGTTTGGTGGGAATAGGCATATAACCTATAGCACCAATCTCTCCTTTCATGAGAGAGAGACAGAGCAGGAGTTAGGCTCAGCTCTTTGAAAGCTGGCAACAGGATCTGGTTAGATAGTAATTACATTGTTTGGGCTTCTCTGAATTTATTTTCATGCTTGGCTATCTTCTACTTATTGTAAGCGATGCCAATTTTTCTTTTAGGCCTATAATAGCAGCTTTACTTTATAAACAAATGAATCTAAATTGAGACGTGAGTGATTTTAAAGAAACATATTAAGTAAATAACAGTAGAGATAATATACAGATATGGAAGCGTCTGCGAAGGTGGGAAATACTATATTACGCCTGGAAGCTTATCAAAGTATTTTTTCCTAAGGGAAGTTCCCTCTGTAAGAAGAATTCTGATGCCAGTACTTGTCCATTTCTTTTTTTTTTTTTTAAAGATTTTATTTATTTATTTGACAGAGAGAAATCACAAGTAGGCAGAGAGGCAGGCAGAGAGAGAGAGAGGAGGAAGCAGGCTCCCTGCTGAGCAGAGAGCCCGATGCGGGACTCCATTCCAGGACCCTGAGATCATGACCCGAGCCGAAGGCAGCAGCTTAACCACTGAGCCACCCAGGCGCCCAGTACTTGTCCATTTCTGAACTGTTATGATTTATCTCTCGATTGACTGTGTTTCATTTTCTTTTATTTACAAGAAGGGCTCATGGATATTATGTTCCCTGAATTTTTGTATGTTTCACATTGCTCCTGCCTCTGATTCACAGTAATGCATTATGGACATTGGTCTACCACCTTCTTGCATTAAATGCTACCCGATTCTCATTGCTCACCATCCTCGCCCACCTCACCTCCCACCAATATCAGTGAATTACTTTTTGTTCTTGGGTACCCAAGACCGGTTCCTCTTACTTTGAAGGGTAGCAGATTCATCAAGACACATCTCAGAATTGAGCATTTTGTATCACTTTTTCACAGAACCTTCTGTACTTCTTTGTACTTCTTTCAATTCCCTGACACAGTTCTTTCTTCCTTTCTAAAATATTAGGGGGCACCCGGGTGGCTCAGTGGGTTAAGCATCTGCCTTCAGCTCAGGCTCTGATCTCAGGGTGCTGGGATCCAGCCCTACATTGGGCTTTCTGCTCAGCTGAGAGCCTGCTTCTCCCTCTTCCTCTGCCTGCGGCTCCTCCTGCTGGTACTCTTCTAATAAATAAATAAATCTTTAAAAAAATTAGTAAATAATTTTTCTATTTAATGTGTTGTATTTCCTCTGGGGACATGAATAATAGTATTTTGGATCATTATCCTCTGTATCTGTATCTTCCTCCTAACCACTTCAATTTTGTTTTTTCCCTTTGCATTTTCTGTGACTAATCACAGATTCTTCTGGAATGTGATGGATTTTGTATTCAGATATGTTCATTTCGTTCCTTGCTGCTTCAGAGTTGTTTATTAACTATGTAATTGTTATTTTGCTTCTCAGTTTGCTCTTGGCTCGGTTGTGACCATCATTCATCTCATTTCATTTTCTCATCTGATTACTTATTTTTGTTTCATAGAGTTTATGTATTTCTTTTTCTTTTTTCTAAGTACAAAACACTTGTTTTGGAGTTTTTCCATGCTTCTTTGGGTGGTGTTATCTTCCAGAATGGATCCTTCATTACCCGTTTACACTAGGTTTCTTCCTTTCTGTTTTTGCGTAGTTGCAACGAATTTTATTCTTTAAAAATATGTAATATAAGCAGCCTTATCAGCCCATTCCATTTGCCTGGATAGAGTGTGCTCATCTCCACGTATCTGAGTCCTTTTGTCTTTTTTCAATATTGTTTCTATTCTTAGAATATTTCTTATCCTTATCCTTAAGTTACTTAAACTTTCTGTCTCCCTTTCAACCATCTATAAAATGGAAGTATTATAATAATAGTACTTACTTTACAAGTTGAGCATTAAATGAGCTATAAAATGCACGTGCATGTCATGGTGCCTGCCGTACTCTAAGGGCTAACATCCAAGGGAGAGGGCTTTCACTTCCCCGCCTTCTAAGTATTGGGTTGCCCGTGCCAGCAAGGGGTCCTTAGGCTTTTTCTCTACGGACACTCTCTTGGTGATTTCATCCTCTATTATAATGTTGATATCATTCACAAGCTGATGACTGTCAAGTTTCAGACTTTAGCTTGGAGCTCTCTCCTACCGTCTGAACTTGTATTTCTTAATACTTATTTAACATTTTCACCGGGCGTCCCATAGACATCTCAAAGTTAATATACTCAAAATTGATCTCCTGATCATCAGTACCTTTCTTTCCCTGAATTCACTTCCCCTACGCCCCCGCCCCATAGTCTTCACCATCATTGTTAATGATAACACCACCCTTTCATTTGCTCAGGACAAAAGCATGGGAATCATCCTTGACCTCACATTCAACTCAATCCTTCAAAACAGAATCCAGAATCCTACCACTTGTCATCACCTCCACAACCAAGCACTGCCATCAATCACAGGCATCAATGTAAATGCCTCTACTTCTGTGTTCAACCCTCACTCCCCAACCAAGTCTATTCTCAACACAGTAGGGAGTGTGATCTCATTAACATTTAATGGAAACAATTTCAATCCTTTCCTAAAGCCCCCTAATGGCATTTCATGTCACTGGGAGAGAGATAAAGCCAGAGTCTTTACAAGATTCTGTATGATCTAACCCTAGCCACCTCACTGAGGAATAGATGTGTAATTTTATAAAACTCTTCTTCCTATATTGAGATGATCTTATGACTTTTAAAAATCTAGCAATATGGTAAATTATATTGACTCATTTTCAGATGTTAACCTAATTCTGCATTTCTGGTTTAAACTCCACATGATCATTATCTATTTTATGTATCAGTGGATTCTACTTGCTAAAGTGTTTTTCACTTTCTAGTTCTTAAATTAGCAGCTGAGATCGTTAGGGACCTTTATGTAGGCATTTAGTACAAAATATTTCCCACCAAATACTGCTTTAGCTGAACCCCACTCTTTGCACATATTTTTTTTTTTCACTTTCATCCTATTTAAATGTTTTTTCATTTCCCTTTTGATCTATTTTACCCCATGGGTTATTTATAATTCCATTAGTTAGTTTCCAGATATTTGGGGATTTTCCAGAGAACTTTCTATTATTGATTTAAAATTTAATTCCACTGTGGTCTGAAAATGGTGACTTGAGTCCTTTTAAGTGTACTGATGGTCCAGAATATGATGCACAGTGATAAATGTCGACAAGAATGTGTGTTTTGAAATTGTTGGGTGGTGTGTTCTATGAATGTCATTTAGGTCAGCTTAGTTGAGAGTGTCATTCAAGTCTATATTCTTAATCATTTTTGCCTACTTGTTCCCTCAATTACTGAGAGAAGGGTGTTGAAATCTCTGAGTATGATATTAAACTTTTTTTATTGCTCTTGAAATTCAATCAGTTTTTTCCTTCATGTTTAAAGCCTTGTTATTAAGGGAATAAACATTTAGGATTTAATGTAACCTTCATGATTCTTTACCACTGTGAAATGACCTTCATTATCCTGGTAGCATTTTTTGCTCTGAAATCTATTTTTTCTGATATTAAGGTACTTACTTCAGCTTTACTTTGATTAGTGTTAGTGTGGTTTATCTTTTGTTATTCATTTATTTTTGACTTATGTGTGTCTTTGTTTAAAGTAGGTATCTTGTGGGCAGTTGGATCATCCTTTTTAATTCAATATGACAATCTCTAATTGTCATAACTGACAATCTTCTAACTGAATTGTTTAGACAACTTACACCTAATATATTTATTTATTTGAGTCTATATCGTATTGCTATTTATTTTTTAATTTATCCTTTTTTTTTCCTCATTCTTTTTTTAAATTTTCTGTCTTTTCATGAACTACTCTTTAGGATTCCACCTTATTTTTTCTGTTGACTACCAGCTTTAATTCTTTGTTGTATTATTGAATTTCCAAATTATCAGCAACTATATTTTCAAAATTCTACTTTTTCTTTTTTTTATTCTCTCCTTCTAGGGTCCATCCACCAACTGTTGGTCTTCAAAGTGTTTATTACTGGAAAGCATCATTAAGTACATAGTTTAGTTTAGCTGACATTTTAAAATTAAGGCTTTCTCAATAAAAGAAGTAGTACATTGATTTAAATTCTGGCATAAGCTCCTTTTCTCATGGTGGACTGGCCCTTTGTGCAGCACGGTTCTAGATATTATAGAAGTAAGCACAGGGGCAGTTCCATCTTGACAAGGCCATAAAAGCCACTGAAGCTGGTATGACACGACTGAGCCTTCAAGACAACTCACCTTTCGTCAGCTGGTTGAATAGGAAAGAACATTTCAGGTGTTATAATCGTCTTGAGGACATGGACCTTGTCTTCTTCATCTTGGTGGCCTCAGAACAGTGCCTGAGACATAATAAATGCTAAACTAGTGCTTATCAACTTGAACTGAGCAAGTTCGAGTTGACGGAATAATGTCAGAAAAGGTCAGAGGAAGAGGGAAAGGGGTCTTATGGGAGGCTGAAAGTACCAGGAAGAGATGATGAGGGAGAAATAGAAAAGAACCACTTGTTGAACATGTTGAAGTCCTTGTCAGACATGGTATGAGTTTCACACTTCCTCCTAAAACTTACCTAGGGTTGTTTGAAGGGTTTCAAGCATGATAAGACTAGATTCCTCAGAAGAATCCCTCAAGTACACTGTAATGTACTCAGGGTATTGTAATAGGTGGCTCAGATGGGCTATGCTAGATGCAGAGCAATGAGATGGGAGGCCTTGCAATAGTTCTTAGGGAATATGGTGAGAATCTGAGTGAAGACTGGCTTTTCACTAGGGAGTAGTCATTTCTGTATGTAGGCATGGACTTGGTGGAAATTCTTCTTGCTGTGGGCCCATAGAATAGTCAAAGGTATTAGGTAGCAACCAGTAGCTTGCTGTCTCCTCCCAGACCCAGGGAGCCCATGCCTGCTGTGTTCTGGATGTTTGTAATGAGGAGAAAACATCTCATGGAGGCAGAGAGGAAGAGGAGAAGATGGCATCGTCGCCATTCTCTGTTACAGGGAATGAAATATCTCCCCAAAGAGATTATGTTCACCCAAGACAGTGTTTCTGGACAAAATGAAAGACAACCAATCCTTATCATTCTGAGAGCTCTTTCTTTTTTTATTTTGAGTTTTTCCTATGGTAAGTATGTATGTATGTGTTCAGTTAGCCTTTCTGACACAGAAGTCATTGTAGGCCCAAACACTTCTTCACCAGAGAATTAGAAATTGTATTTCTCACTCTCATACCCTGGGGCCCTCCCCCACACCTCCTCATCTCCCTCACATTCAACTTTCATAACACAACAGGATGCAAATTCCTTTCTTACAAGCCTTGTCATTTCTGTAGCCACTGTAGCTTGAGGGAAACTTGTGTCTGGTTCACAAAGATTGCAAGAGACAGAAAGGGAAGGAGACACAATACCAACGATAGTAATAATACAGAAAACACAACCAGAAGAAAAATTACCTAACGTAGTCAATTACATGTGTACAGGTGTGTCTTTACCTTCAGCATAAGCACAGATGGGGAAGCTATAGATGCAGACAGGTGCATTTGCAATGGTTTTCTAGATGAACAGCTGGCTCCTGGCCAAATTTCCCTGTTCTTCATGGCAAACAAATCCAAACTTCTCCAAAGTCTCCATCTTTGCTACCATGTCCTGCCTCCTGCCCCATCCTCTCCCCTCCCCACCAAATCGCAAGGGATTTAAAGAAAAAAGAAAAAAAAAACATAAAAAGATTTATTCACTTTGTTTTGGTTGATTTTTAAAAAAAAACTCTATGGGGAAGACGGGTGAAAAAAATAAAGAGCCGAAATTACATAATGGATAATGAGTGTCCAATTATAGGATGTTTCTCTTTATTGATTTATTATTATTACCAAAATGTATTAAATTTGATACTCTAGAGAGCAGTGCTGTGTAACAGGAATATAAAGTGAGCCATATTCGTAATTAAAATTTTTTTTCATAATTTAAAATTTTCTAGTAGCCTTACTTAAAACATTAGAAGAAACAGGAGAAATTAGTCTTAATGCCACATTTTAACCTGAAATGATAAAAAGTGTCATTTCAACATGTTGTTAATATAAAATTTATATTATATTAAAATATATTATATTATGTTAATATAAAATTTATTGATGACATATTTTCCATATTGTTTCATACTAAGTCTAATGTATCTGGTGTGTATTTCATGTTTATAGCACATCCCAGTTAGGACTAACCGTAGTTCAAGAGCTTAATAGACACGTATGACCATGGCTACCATATTAGAAAGTGCAGCTCTTAAGATTCTTGGGAAATTGGCATCTCCAAAGGGTTGTAACTCAGGACCTAGGGAATCTGACTTGCTTTCTTATACCTTTTTTCAACAACTAGATACATGGTTCTAGTGGGACAAGGGTGGATGGAATGAGAAGAAAAGAAGGAGGGGGGCGCCTGCGTGGCTCAGTCTGTTGATCCTCTGCCTTCGGCTCAGGTCATGATCCCAGGGTCCTGGAATCGAGTCCCATGTCTGGCTCCTTGCTCAGCAGGGAGCCTGGCTCTCTCCCTGATTGTGCTCTCTGTCAAATAAATAAAAAAATCTTAAAAAAATTAAATAATCAAACCCAAAAAAGCCCGAGTATAGTGGTTGTTGGCAGAGCCTGTTTGGGGGGTGGGGGAGGAGGAAACAGGCAGGTATTAGTCAAAGGATATAAAGTTCCACTTGTATAAAATGAACAGCACCTGGAGACCTACGTACAGCACAGAGCCTACAGTTCATACTGTATACATGAAATTTGCATAGAGAGAAGATCTTACGTCAAGTGTTCTTACCACAGAATAATAATAATAATGAGGGCAGGAGGAAAGCTGGAGGTAATAGATACATTTATGGCATAGACTGTGGTGATGCTTTTATGGGTGTAAACTTATCTCTAAACTCATAAAGGTTGTATACATGAAATATGTATATCTTTTTATATGCCAATCATAGCTCAATACAGTGTTTTTTTTTTTTTTAGTTGAAACATTTCTAGTGTTTTTTTTTATTTTAATTTTTTAATGAACATATAATGTATTACTAGCCCCAGGGGTACAGGTCTGTGAATCATCAGGCTTACATACTTCACAACACTCATCATAGCACATACCCTCCCCAATGTCCATAACCAACCACCCTCTCCCTGCCCCCCTCCCCCTGGCAACCCTCAGTTTGTTTTGTGAGATTAGGAGTCTCTTATGGTTTGTCTCCCTCCCAATCCCATCTCATTTAGTTTTTTCCTTCCCTACCCTCCAAACCTCCCACTTTGCCTCTCACATTCCTCATATCAGGGAGATCATATGATAATTGTCTTTCTCTGATTGACTTATTTCGCTCAGCATAATACCTTCTAGTTCCATCCATGTCATTGCAAATGGCAAGATTTCATTTCTTTTGATGGCTGCATAGTATTCCATCGTGTGTATTTCTATATCTGTATCTATACCACATCTTCTTTATCCATTCATCTGTTGATGGACATCTAGGTTCTTTCCATAGTTTGGTTACTATGGACATTGCTGCTATAAACATTTGGGTGCACATGCCCCTTTGGATCACTACATTTGTATCTTTAGGGTAAATACCCAGTAGTGTGATTGCTGGGTCATAGAGTAGCTCTATTTTCAACTTTTTGAGGAACCTCTATGCTGTTTTGCAGAGTGGCTGCACCAGCTTGCATTCCCACCAACAGTGTAGGAGGGTTCCCCTTCCTCCACATCCTCGCCAGCATCTGTCGTTTCCTGACTTGTTAATTTTAGCCATTCTGACTGGCATGAGGTGGTATCTCATTGTGGTTTTGATTTGTATTTTCCTGATGCCGAGTGATGCTGAGCACTTTTTCATGTGTCTGTTGGCCAACTGGAGGCCTTCTTTGCAGAAATGTCTATTCATGTCCTCTGCCATTTCTTGATTTGATTATTTGTTCTTTGGTTGTTGAATTTGATAAGTTCTTTATAGATTTTGGATACTAACCCTTTATCTGATATGTCATTTGCAAATATTTTCTCCCATTCTGTCAATACAATGTTATTTTTACTTTTTAATTTATTTTTATTTCTTGAAGATATTTATTTAATTATTTGACACAGAGAGAGAGAGCGAGCGCACATGCTTGTGAGCGGGGGGAGGAGCAGAGGGAGAGGGACAAGTAGGCTCTGCACTGAAGATGTGGGCCCGATCCCACAACTGAGATCATCACCTGAGCTGAAATCAAGCGTTGGATGCTTAACTGACTTTGCTACTCAGGCGCCCCAATATAATGTTATTTTTAAAAAGGAGGCATTTGGATGGCTCAATCGGTTAAGCCACTGACTCTTGGTTTGAGCTCAGGTTGTGACCTGGGGGTCATGAGGTTAAGCCCCAGATTGGGCTCTATGCTTAGTGGGGAGTCTCCTTGGGATTCTCTCTCTCTCTCTCCCCCTCTGTCGCTCTTCCTGCTCTCATTCTTTCTCTCAAATAAATAAATAAATCTTTTAAAAAATCAAAAAGTTAAAACTGAAAGTATGGAGAAATATATCCCATGCAAACATTACTCATAGGCGGGCTGAGCTGGCTATATTAATAACAGACAAAGTAGATTTCAGGACAAGGAATATTACTAGAGATTAAAAGGGATGTTTCACAATTATAATGGTGCAAATTCATTTTTAAAAAAGTATAATTCTAAATTTCTATGTGCCTAATGATAGACTTTCAAGATACATTAGGCAAAACCTGCTGGGACTGAAGAGAGAAATAGTAAATCCACAACAATGGTAGGATTTTGAGCTCTTTTCTCAGTGACTGACAGAACAAGTAAACAGATAATCACTAAGAATGGAGGAACCCTTGAGAGTGCTAGCCACGAACACAACTGGACTGACGTTTTCCAAACAATACATCCAACGGCGGAGAATACACATTCTTTTTTAGTACACATGGAATATTCATCAAGATCAATTATATGGCTATAAAATATCTATTATATGGCTATAAAATAGTTCTTAACGTATTTAATGGGGCTGAAATTATGTTATCTGATCACAAAATTGAAATTGCAGTTCAATAACAAAGAGATATTTGAAAAATCCCCCAAATATCTGAAAATTAAACAACATATTTCTAAAGAAGAAATCACAGAGAAATTAGAAAAAAATTTTAATTACATGAAAATGAATACATTACATAAAAGTCTGTGGGGATGTCACTAATGCAGGACTTACAAAGAAATTTAGCTTTAAATGCTTATAATAGAAAAGAAGGTGTGGGGTGATCTACACTTCCATTTTGAAAACAAGAAAAGAGCAAATTAAATGCAAAGTGAATAGAAGAAAGGAAATAATAAAAAGTGTAAGTTAAATGGGGCACCTGGCTGGCTCTGATCTTGAGGTCCTGAGTTCAAGCCCCATGTTGGGTATGGAGATTACTAAAAAAAAAAAATAAACTTATAAATAGAAAAGTGGAAGTTTATGATGTACAAAAGAAAAAAAATCAATGACATAAGAAGTGATTTCTTTGAAATGATCAATAAAATTGGAAAGCTTCTGGCTAGTCTGGTAAAGAAAAGACACAAATAATATTGTGTCTAATATTGGGAATGAAAGAGAGAACATCACAAAAGTACTAGAAATTATAAAAGGATAATGAGACATAATTACAAATACTTTAATGGCATAAATTTAATAACCTAATGAAATACACAAGTTCCTTGAAGACAAATTATCAAAATGGACACAAAAAGAAATAGAAAATCTGAATTACCCTGTAAGTACTAAATAAGTTGAATGTGTCATTAAAAATCATCTTGTAATGAAGATCTAAGACCCACACAATTTCATATATGAATTCTAACAAACAGCCAAAAGAAACAACACTATGAGTTCAACAAATATTTTACAGATTAGAAAAAGAGGGAACACGTCCCATCTCATTTTATTCTCCTAAATTCAAACCACCCTGATACCAAAACTAGGAAAGACAGTACAAGAAAACTAGAACCAAGTTTCTCAGGAACATAAACTCAAAAATCCTTCATAAAATATTAGCAAGCGAAACCCGGAAATATGTGAATCATCGTCATTTGCCTGTCCAGACCGTAGTTCTTTTGCTTGAAAACCAAAAAGGGTAAGCTGGAACAGATCCTTTCTTAAGTTCTTTTTAAGTCTTAAATTTTATGGTGTGTTCAGTGAGGCTACTGGTCCAGATTTCTTTTTCTCTCTCTCTTTTTTTATTGAGATATAATTGACATACAACATTATATTAGTCGCAGGTATACAGCTTAATGGTTTGATAATTCGTTTATGTTGCACAATGATCACCACAATAAATCTAGTTAACACCTGTCACCGTACGGAGTTACAGAACTTTTTTTCCTGTGGCAGACTTGGGCACCTGGGTGGCTCAGTCGTTAAGCGTCTGACTCTTGCATTTGGCTCAGGTCATGATCTCAGAGCTGTAAGGTAGAGTCCCGCGACCCACTCCACGCTCAATAGAGCCTGCTGAGGGTCTCTCTCCCCGTTCCTCTGCCCCTCCCACTCGTGTGCATGCTCTCTCTCACTCAACTAAATACTCTGGTTTCTCTTCAGACCGCCTTTTACTAAATAAACCTTTAAAAGGGCTTAGAGTTGCTAAAATTCCAGCTTCTATTAGCCTTGGGGAAAAAGGCGAGTTTAAGTGGCACATAACAGGCTTTAACATACAAGCATACCTTCTTTTATTGTGTTTCATTTTACTGCGCTTCATACACACTGTTTTTTGTTTGTTTTTATTTTTTAAATTCTTCTTATTATTATCCTTATTTTACAAATTGTAGGTTCGTGGCAATCCTGTATCAAGAGAGTTTATTGGCGCCATGTTTCCTACATTTGCTCATTTCATGTTTCTACTTCACATTTTGATGATTCTCACAGTATCTCAAACTTTGTCATCAGTACTCTATTTGTTACAGTGAGCAGGGATCATTGTTACTACTGTATTGTTTTGGGGCGCCATGAACCACGCCTGTGTAAGACTGTGAACTTGATTGATAAATGTTAACGTTCTCACTGCTCCACCGACTGGCTCTTCCCCCATTTCTCTCCCTTTCCTGGGGCCTCCCTATTTTCAGAGACACAGCAACACTGAAATTCAGCCGATTAGTAACCCTACAATGGCCTCTAAGTGTTCAAGTGAAAGGAAGAGTTATGTGTCTCTCGCTTTAAATTGAGAGCTATAAATGGTTCAGTTCAGGATGGAAAGCATTTCGAAAGCCAAGACAGGCTGAAAGCTAGATCTCTAGGGCCCCGAATTGCATGCTATAGAGAAACTTTTCAAGAAAGGAAAAGTCAAAAAATGTCTCAAACTTCACTGTTGTCTTCTTTTAAGAATTTACCACAGCCCCCCCCCCACCCCGCCACTTCCAGCAACCACTGCCCCGCACAGTCGGAAGCCACCACCATCGAGGCCAGACCCTTCACCAGCAGAAAGATTACAACTCACGGTGAGCTCAGATGATGGTTAGTGTTTTTTAGTAATAAAGTCTATTTTAACTAAGGTATTTACATCGTCTTTTTAGACATAATGCTATTGCACTCTTAACAGACTGCAGTACAATGTAAACATAACTTTTATATGCACTAGGAAACCAAAAAAATTATTTGACTCACTTTAGGGCAATATTCTATTTATTGCCGTGGTCTGGAACAGAATCAGCAATATCTCTGAGGTAGTGCTTATAAAGTTACAAGGTGGTCCTGTCCCCCATTGGCTCAAGTAGCAAGAATTTAAAGTCAGAAACTGTCAGAAGAGATTTGTTGGGGATGGGTCCTTTTGTCATACTACATAAGCAGTTCCCCAGCCCTTCTGGAATTTTCCTGGTGCCGACGCAGTGTCTCTATTAGTTGGAATGGTCAGTGACTGCGACACAGCGGTATTCAACCTGGGTGGTACTCAGCTTAAAAGTCAATTTGATCCTGACAGAAGTCAAGGAAACCCCCATAGAACCTCTTTGACCGCCCCGTGGAACACCAGGGGAGCAAGAAGCCATTCATGGGGTAATACAAAGAACACACCAGAAGTTAAGTTTCCTTTGTTCCAGCACTGTGCCCAAGTGTGAGGTACAAAATAGGATCACAAACCGGATCTATAAAAATACAATTGTTACATTTGTGTTGAAATGAGGACCTAAGAAACTGCAGACAGGAAAATGATCATTTTCTTCCAGTTGTTGAAAGTATTCTAATCTAATGTATGGAAATGCTGAGTCTGGGGCAGACTAAGGGGGACTATCATCATAGGGCCCAGAACAGGATTAGCAGGCAAGGTAGAGCCAGGAGGAAGGAAGGAGAGGATCTTGACAAAGCTGGGGAACCGCAGGCTGAGTTTCACCAGTTCCTTCATGAGGAAGCCTGGAATTAATCATAAACCTACCTTTGGGTTTATTATAGGGATAACCTTAATTTATAAAGGATAGTATATATAATTAGTTGTACAGAGCCAGTCATTTTCATCTAAACTTATATGTTGTATTTCTAAAGCCTCAAGTTTAAAAACCCCCTTCAGATATTCTGAATCTTTTATTGCAGTCAAGATTTTAATTTTGAGGGGCGCCTGGATGGCTCAGTTGGTTAAGCATCTGCCTTCAGCTCAGGTCTTGATTCCGGGCTCCCAGGATGGAGGCCTACTGCAGGCTCCCTGCTTAGCAGTGAGTCTGTCTTTCTCCGCATGCCTGTCCCCTGCTACCTGTGCTCTCTCTCTCTCGCTTTCAAATAAACAAATAAAATATATATTTTAAAGACTTTATTTATTTATTTATTTGACACAGAGAGAGATCATAAGTAGGCAGAGAGGCAGGCAGAGAGAGAGAGAGGGAGAAGCAGGCTCCCTGCTGAGGAGAGAGCCCGATGTGGGGCTTGATCCCAGGACCCCAGGATCATGACCTGAGCCGAAGACAGAGGCTTTAACCCACTAAGCCACCCAGGTGCCCCCAAATAAAATCTTTTTAAAAAAGATTTTATTTATTTATTTAATAGAGAGAGATACAGTGAGAGAAGAAATACAAGGAGGGGAGTGGGAGAAGCAGGCTTCCCACTGAGCAGGGAGCCTGATGTGGGGCTTGATCCCTGGACACTGGGATCTTGACCAGAGTCAAAGGCAGATGTCCAATGACTGAGCCACCCAGGCGCCCATAAATAAAATCTTAAAAAGAAAAAAAAAAAAGGTTGTAGTGCTTTGAAAGGCTGGTACAGTAAGAATATTTGCAGATGGTGTTGAGCCAGACTGTTTCCCCACCGTGCCATAGGCCACGCTGGCGAACTGGATAAAGGCAAAAAAAACAGAGCAGGCTAATGACCTTGGAATGAATGGCTTGGGCCTTTTAAATTCCATAATATCCCAAACTGCTCTTAGCCTCCAAGACTCTACTTTGGAGGGTCTGAACAAACCAGGTACCCTGTATGTGCTGTTCATGCCATTAACTATTCATGAAATGCCTCCTCCTCCTTCTCCTTCCCAAAGTCTGTCTGTGCTCAACTGTGAATATACCCCCCGCTACACTGCACCTCATTCGTAGGGGCAATTAATCATTTCTTTCTTTGGGCTTTTACAGCTGATTAATGTTTCTTTATTGTTCAAGTTGCCTTTGCGCGGAGGGGTGTGTTATCTTTCCTCTGAAGATTTTCTCTTCATCTCTGATGCCCTTTGAAATCACTACTAAACATTTAAGTTAGTATCGCCTTTTACTTACCCTGTTTGGAACTTTGTATATTTCTTCAATCTAGAGTCTTATGTTTTTCTTCGGGGAAATTCTCAGCCATAATCTCCTTGAACATTTCCTCTCTCCCTTTATTCTCGAGATCATGCTTTCTGGAATGTCTAATAAATGTGGGTTTCACCGGCTCATCCTAGTCTCCAAATCCCAACTGCCTTTCTGTATTTCCCTCCTTGTATTTCACTTAAAAAAAAAAAGATTTTATTTATTTAGTTGAGAGAGAGAGTGTATGATCTGGGGGCTGGGGAGGGGCAGAGGGAGAGAGAGAAGCAGGCTCCCTGCTGCTGAGCAGGGGACCAACTCGGAGCTCCATTCCTGGACTCTGGGATCATGGGCTGAACCAAGGGCAGATGCTTAACCAACTGAGCAACCCAGACACCCTCTTGTATTTCACTCCTAATCCCTATTTCATCTCTTATCTCTGAACGTGTAATTTTGATTACCCTTCCGTTCTCCAGGCGTCTTCAGCTGTGTCTAGCTGACTACAGATTTAAAAAAAAACTCAGGTACACAGATTGATGCTAATCCTTGGTTCATTACGTACTTTCTTCCTATGTTAATACATGGCCCTCTTATGCTTGTTCAGATATAGATCTATTCATTAATAATATAATAAAAAACGAAGGCACTAGAATGTTAGCAGCAACTTAAATCTGCTTAGGTACTTCCACCTACTTTTGTCCCAGTGGTTTCCTCTCATCCGAGGAAATCTCGACTCTAAACCTTGTGCTTATCATTCCTCTATTTATAATTTTTTAAAATCCTACTTTAACAATATATGGATTCCTAGAAAGCACAGTATTCAACTTTAAAAAAAAAACTGGCATAACTTTATTTAATTTTTAGAGATTTTATTTATTTATTTGACAGACAGAGATCACAAGTAGGTAGAGAGGCAGACAGAAAGAGAGGAGGAAGCAGGCTCCCCGCAGAGCAGAGAGCCTGATGCAGGGCTCGATCCCGGGACCCTGGGTTCATGACCTGAACCAAAGTCAGAGGCTTTAACCCACTGAGCCACCAGGCGCCCCAAATAGTGTAACTTTGTAAAAATGGTTCTGTGCTAAAATAGTCTTCTGGGTTGTACTTTTTTACAATTGTGTTGTTAAGATTCATGCATAGTGATGCATGTATATGCAATCCATTTGTTTTGACTGCACCATAATGTCCCATTGTGTTATCATGTGATTATATCACAGTTTACTATCTAATATTTAATCAACAAGCATTTGGGTCGTTTCCAGGTTTTTGCTATTATGAACAGCACCATAGTAAATATCACTGTTCATGTCTCTTGGGTTTCTCTTGGTTATGTTCCAATAAATGGAATTACTGAGATACAGAATATGGGAATGCTCAACTTTCAAGATGATGGCATACTCCTTTCCCATGTGGTTATACCAAACAAATCAACTATTTACCTGTCCATTGAGTTTTTAATTTTCAGGGGCTTTATTTTTCACTTGTAAAAATGTTATGTGGTTCTTTATTGAATTTATTCTTATGTTTCCAAACTGTCTTCTGCTGTGATTACAGCTTCCATTTCTTCATTGATCTGTCTGATCAATTTAAATATCCATATAATCATCTTGTTCAGGTTGTATAATTATTCTTGTGCTTGAGATACTAAGTCTGTTTGCTGCATGTGCTTAACACCCATATACACTTCCTCACCCCATGGTTGTTTGTCTCATCACGTGGTTTATAAATTTTGGTTATGAGCTTATCCTTAGCACAACTTTTTTCCTCTTGGGGGAATCCTGCCTCATCTGGGTTTGGCGCTTCTACAAAGTGACTTTTCGATTGCTTCCAGTGGATCCACAGGGGTTTCGATGGTGTAGAATATATGGTTTGTTTGTTTGTTTGTTTTGGAGACAGAGAGCATGAGCACACTCATGGGAGGGGGTAGAGGGCAGAGGAAGAGGGAAAGAGAGAATACCAAGCAGGCTCCATGCACAGCACAGAGCCCAATGTGGGGCTCGATCTCATGACCCTGAGATCATGACCTGAGTTGAAATCAAACACCCAACCAACTGAGCCACCCAGTTGCCCCACATGTATGTTTTATGTTATGGTGATACCCTGGTTTGGGTTTTCTGTCTGTATATATTGCATACATCTAGCTCTCACACCCTGACACAGCACAGGCCTGGAGTTTTGCCTTCTCATCGATGACTTCTGTTTGTTTGTTTGATCTCCAGAAGGCCTCAATGGGATGTCAGGTTTCTTTGCCCCTTCCAAGGTTGATGGATGAAATTTTTCTAGTTCCCTTTCAGGGGCTGGGAAGCCCTTCAGGTCACTAGGCTTTATGGAGGGGGATTCAACTATAGTTTCCAAATTCATACATGCTCAAGACCATTTAACTGATAGCAGTGTAGACATGAAAAACCAGTCCATGGTCCCTGGGGCCTGTATGCAGGCCTGAAGAACCTCTTGGGCCATTGTGGCATTGGTTCTCACTTTCCAATCTCTCTGGGTTTGAGTTTTTTCTCTTGTTCATTTGTTTAGCTAGCATTTTTATGAGTAGATGAAATAAGGGAAAACGCCCAAGTCAGTGTTGCTAGAAATTCTACTGGTACATTTTTTTAAATTAAAGTTCTTACATCATTCCTCCTTGAACTGTTGCTAAACATTCCTTCTTGAACGGTTGGCTATGGCAAACTCCTTGAAGGGCTGGCACATTTTATTCGTCTTTGTCTTCTGCACATCCTTGACTTTTGCACCAACATATTAACCCAGAGTATACACCCAGTAGAACTGTGAAATGCAGACATAATGAACAAACAAGTTAGTGAATGAATGCCACCTGGCATCATCATCTTTATGGACTCCACATTGGCTTTCCCATAAGAACCCAATCCTTCATTTTCTTCAAACAACTCTTATGGTATAGTAAGACAGAGGCTTTAGTCACAGAAGACCAGCCAAGGAGGGGGAGGGCAGAGGATTTGGAAATCCTGAGTTGAGGAGAGCTGACAAGCTATTGTCTCTGTGCCCCAGGGAGTGTGAGAGGCTAGGACAGCTGCCGCATGGAGGCAGTGTGCTGTGCATTTTATGGGATTTGTACACTCACTTTTTTGTTTCAGACTGAGCCGGGGCTTGTGAAATTTCAGGAGTGGGAACGCCTCCAGGAAAGTGGCAGAACACAGGTGGCTTTTGTGCAAATTCTCCTTCTTAGTGCGGCCAGAACTTCTCTCGCTCCCCCTGCATTATTCCTGGTATTCTAGTCATGAACGGGACATTTAACCACACAGAGATTATGTTCGGAGTGAGTGTGTGTGGTGCCCACACGTGTGTACATGTGTGCCTGTGTTCATGATATGTTCAGCCCTTGTCTTTGGGAGAGGAAAACCAGCATGCCCTGAAGAGATCTGCCTCAGGACTTACCCATCACATGGAAGCTGTTCTGGGTACGCACCCCCCACCCCACACTCACTGAACTGTGAGTGGCCTGAAGATGGGTATTACATCGGCATCATCTTTGTACCCTGTGCCAAGAGAGGAAATGTGTGCTGAATCAGATATTCAAAGAGGAAACTTGGGACAAGATGCTCCCAGAGTCAAGCTGCTTTTCTGGGCTAGGACCTGTGTCCTCCTGTTAGCCCATGTCTCTGTGGAGGAAGGGTCCCCTTGCTCCCTTTTTTAGCCACAAGGGCAGACATCAAGACAACCTGCATCCCACACTGCCTGGCCCAATTCTCTCTCAGCTTTGGTTTCTACTGATGAATGTGATAACAAAAATAATTTCTTGCATGATAACAAATTATTACTTTGACTACAAAAGGGATATTCCTCCCTGGTTTTAGCAATGGGAAGGAATAGAAAATTATTTTAATATTTCCATTAAATAGGCACAAGTGTAAAAAAAAGAATCTTCAGTAGGCCTATTCTGGTCTTGGAGAGCTAGAACCTGTTTGTGGCCTCTTCACCAAGTGTGTGGCAATGGTGTCCCCAAATAGCTTGGGGTGATGAAAGAAATCAGCATAGAGAGACGCCTCTCTATTTGTCTTCTCAGCCTTGGGAGTGGGCCCCAGTAGGGCTTTGCCTGAACCCTGGCCTCTCTCTGCCCAGGGCTATGAGGTACTCAGAGTTGTTGCATTCTGAGTGTGTGAAAAGCACCAAGGGAATATGAGTCAGAGAAAAAACTCCTAGGGCCAACCTCACCCTAGAATTGTTTCATTCGAATGGGGAGCTGGAGATGGGGGAACAAGCCCTTTGCCAAAGGCTCCACACTGTTCCAACTTGCCTTTGACTTCAGGCCTCAGCAAACGCTGACACAGGGCTGACAAATGGAGAAGGGCTTGATTTACAGAGCACTCCTCCATCCCAAAGACATTGTAGAATCGAGGTTCTAGAGTGCTTCCACACAATGAGAGCTAACCCCGCGCCTCTTACTGCCTAGCACCCTGGAGTAAATTTCCAATGGGCAAGATGCCCTCTTATGAGGCAGGACAGAGTAAAAGCTTCCTCTCTACAGATGTCATTAGGAGAGTCAGATGAGGAGCCAAGTTGGGTGCTGTGTTGAAGAACAGGATAGAAGGCAGGAATCTTGAGGTCACCGGGGGAATTTCCTAATAGCTCCTGCTCTCTGTTAACTAGCATTAGTGGGTTTCCATCATTATTAGGGGTTATATTGTTTAATGACAGGAGCATAGAGAGTCCCTCCAATTTTCATAGGTTGGCCCTAATGGCACAAATATCTTGAGTTTCTATGAATGTTTCTCAGACAGTCTGCCCAAAGGAGCACAGTCCTTCCTTAGGACACTGGACTGTGTCATATGTTTTCCTTACAGTGGAGACTCCAGAATTTCTACAGAAGAAGGTCTTAGGGGCCCTATTTTGGAAGTGGAGGCTAGTCAATCTTAGATCTGGGTTTTCATGAACCATGGGATCAGCTGGTTGGAAATGATCACCAGAAAGGAAACAAACATAAAAGCATGATTACGGAAAACATATATACTTTGTTTACATCAATGAGATACTCTTTGGTTTATATGGACATGAAATCTGGAATTTATTTTTTCTTTCTTAGTCAATTTATTTTTTCTTTCTTAGCCTTTGTTTCTGTTAAGTTTCTTTCTTCTAAATTATAGTATGACGTTTCTGGCCTGGGAATTTAAAATGCATATCTTGTGATTATTTAGTAGGCTGAAATTTATCTATTTTCTTGCTGACCTAACTTGTTGGGACTTTGGATATGGGATTGATGCAGATGGGTGTGGGGTAGGCAATGTTGGCCCACATTTCTTGGCTCCTTGGGACCCTAAAAGAAACGCTATTGTTTTGGAATTAAAGTGACTATATCTCTAGTAGAACCACAAAAGATCAGATTGAATCTAAACACAGAGACTTTCATTAACATAAGAAAGCAAGTCACTACTCCTCTCTGGATTTCAAGATCATATAAATGGAAGAGGTTGGCCTAATGACTCAGGTCTCTTGCCTCTGGTTCTATCTAGGGATCCACTGTTCGTCATCAGCAGCTTGTGTTATAGGGCTTATTTTCTTCTCCCCCTTCTATTTACTACAATCCCAGAATGAGTTCTTTCATGTTTCCCTCATCTCACATTTTCCAGTTGCAAAGAAAGGACTCTCATCGGCCTCTCTTCTTCCCATCAGCATCTCAAGTAATCTCAGCCTCTCAGATAAGAAACATGATTAGGCTCTTTCTTTCCTGAAGAAACTCCAGAGTACAGCCAAATCAAGGAAAAATGGCCCACAGAAGCACAGATGGATACTTCCTCTCTTGGAAGGAAGAAAATAAAGAAGAGGAGGAAAATAGCTCCAACATGGGACTACCCAAGACCCCCAGACCACAGCACTGGGCACCAGAGTCCCACCTCCTGTCCGTGGGATCTCTGTCATGCTTTCATTTATAGAGTGCGACGGCAAGAAAGTCTGCAGTGATCATCTCTACAGCCACAATTCTGAAGGATGATATGAGCTGTGATCAGCCATTATTAAGCCTGAGGACATCTTTTTCCTTCAACAGTTAATCCGAAGACAGCCTATTTTGTGCACAAATTCAGAGCCAAATCAGATGAAGTAAATAGATGTGGCAGCTTCCTTCTAAGAGTTTATGGTCTAAATTGAACACCTCAAGATCACAATGGGTAAACAAAGCCTGGACAGCCTTCAAGAGCATTGAATCCCTATCAACACGCATTACATCCTGGCCTCAGATCAGGGACGCTGATGTACTCAGGAAGGGGTAAGGGCTTTGGGTTTTGAATATGGGTGCTTTCCACAGGAAAAATCACTATGTCATGCCAGTCAGTTAGGAAAGTTTCCATCCTGGAGAGAATTCCAGAAAGTCAATAGGGTCGACATGATGTGACAACTTGGGAGGAGAAGAGGTGGTACGAGGAAGATGTTCAGGGCAGAATGGACGAGCTCATTTAACGAGGAACAACATTTTCCAGAGCTTTAAAGGATGTGACCAGCTAAATTAGAAGCTTCTAGGTTGTCTTTCTTTTTCTCATTGTTCAGTTGTCCCTGGAAATTCCACCTCTGGCACCACAGCTTCCCAGGAGGTGTCCAATCAGACTCAGTATCTTCACCTTCAGCAAATGGTATTAGAACTCAAATGGGTGTTTGCTCTCTCTACCTATATTCACTCTGGATTGTGGCACATATTTACACTTTAATGGCTTAGTAAATTATGTCGCTGTTTCTTTCAGCAGGCAGACAATTCCCATGACATAGCCAAAGCATGCAGCCCACTCATTTCACAGAGGAGAACATGGAGGTTACCAGAGACTCTGTAAAACTCGTCTCGTCGGTGACTTTGGGGAACACAAAGGTCATGTTTGTCAGTGCAGGGTTATTGTTCTGTGGCTTGGGTTTGGGATCTGCCTTCCTGCTGTGCTCCACCTCTGCCTCCCTTCCCTGTCCTGGCTGCCCTGGTCCGCCTCCACCGTCCCTGCCCCTGGCACTCACGTCTGCCCGCATGGACCCCTCCTGTTTGCCTCCAGCACAAAGGCAGTGGCAGAGGAGGAGGAAAGACTGGACTCCAGCAGCTAAAGTGGAGGTGGGGAGACAGAAAGAGGAAGAAAAGAAAGGCCACAGATACGTGAAAATTGTCCTGGGAGCACAGAGTGGAGGTAACTGATCACTTTGATTACACCACTTCTGTAGACAATTCACAATTCAGAAATGCTTCGACCGCAACAGCCGCTTTGGAAGACTACCATGAATTTGGATCTCTATGTTCCAGCATGCTTAGGGAGAAAAGCAGCAGCTCTTTAACTTAAATATATTCTAACTACTCACTCTTTTAGAGCTTCCCCTCCCTCCTTTTTTTAAAATGGAAAGTACATTTCTCCCCTAGAGGGTTCTATTCAACTGTAGCTACAAAGGGATGAATTCAGGACTCAGGACCAGCCTAATGATGTGTATTAACGAGTCTTGCTATAATTCCAGGCCAAGAATGGAGAGTTCCTGCACTGTGAAACAATATAATAGGAGAGAAAATGGTGGAAACCTCGTTGCAAAGGTTAGGCTGTGTATCTTAAAAGCAAAGTTTTTAGAGAAAGCATGCCTGGCATAAGATTGGGTGTGAGGAATCAGGGGGTGTTTCTGGGTAGCAGTTCAAAAAACAAAACCCAGAATTCAAATACTAAGTGGACAGTTATTTGTGTCCTACCAACTTGGCAGCAGGGGTATATATCCCTGGATTTATTTCTGAGCAACCACTGAAAACTCCTAAATTTCCTCGAAGTTCTATTTAAAGACTCTTACGAGAATGGACCCAAAGCTTCCCTTGAAAAATGCAATTTCACTTTACAGTCATTCTGGTAAATATAACAAAAATGATTAAAAAGGTGTTAAAGGTTTAACTGATTATGGTACTACAGTGATTGGCTTCTATGTTGCCTTGGTTGGTGTCTATACATTTCGCGAAATTTTGTACTGACACGTGTGTGGATACATAATTTGCGTTGAGTTCGTTGTTGCACTTGTGATCATTTTCTATAAAAAAATTGGTCATTTGGCTGTTGGCAATGCATGTGGCTTGGCTTCTACTGGAAAATCTGATTCAGCTTACATCATCTTGACTTATAACACCTTTGCCAGAAATGAATTCTAGGAGTGCAAGACAGCCCTGTTTTTCCCCAGGTCTGTAGAGGCCTGTTGGTTTTAATGGGTTATGCGCAGGACACAAGGATGTGACTCACCTATCCACTTAACAGTCATACAAAAGCACACAAACAACTCAGCCACAGCCATAATACTCTCTGTATCAGCCATAATGAATGTGCATTATGAGTTTTTGTGATTTTACAGGAAATTGAGCATAGGTGCTCCGTGAACAAACAAAAACCCATTCAGTTTGATATCGTCAATGTCATTAATGTAACTGTAATGAACTGTTTTCATAGGACAAGTGTGCTGAGCCGAGTGTTGTGAACTTGAACATCACTGACATCCCTTTCTGATGTCTTCCTGCTTTGTAGAAGAGAAGTTGGTAGCTACACTTCCCAGAATCCTCTCTACATGGTTCCAAGAGAGATCATCTGGTGAGAGGCTCTTATGTGAGGACGTGGGAAGACAGAGACAATTATTCTCCACAGGCAGAAGTGAACAGATGCACAGAGAAGAATAAAGTTCAAACATCTTCCAGGCACCCTTTTTGACAACTGTCTATATTGTGCTATAGGCTGAAGTTGTTGGCGGGAGCACCTTATAGACTCATGGGTTTTGTAATTTCCCCAGTGGGCTCTTGAGGACATGAACAATGGCTTGCTTGATCTTTGCTTTCCCAGTGGCTGTGTATGCCTTACTTCCCTGTCTTAAAACTCTTAATACTCAGGATACACAGAGTAGTTTCTATTTTCCGCATAAACTGCTGACTGCTACAGTAAGAAATTATTAAATAACTTATACACAATGAGGAAAACAGGACAGACAGAAGTATACTGTGTTATAGGAATATCTATGAAGGGAAACAAATCTTAGATTGTGGGGAGGGCATGGGAGAAGTGGTCTCCCTGAGTGGTCTCCAAGCTGAGGCTTGAAGGATAAAAGGGGGTTAGGTAGCCTAAATGCATGGAGTGGAGGAGATGGGGACTGTCTTCAATTTGTGCAAAGACTCAGAGACCAGAGGGGAGTTCAGGGAGGGTTTTGGTAGGTACCCCATTGAGGGGGAAAGGTGGGTGGTGAGCCGTAACAGCAATGGGGAGATACTGCAGACTTTCAAATAGTCAGGTGGCCTGATCAGGTTTAGGGTTTCAAACAATCGCTCTGGCTATAGGATTAAGAGTGGATTTCAAGAGAGCAAGACTGAATGCAGGGACACCAAGTAGGAAGCTATTGAGATTTCCCCAGCCTGGACTTGGCCATTGGCAGCGGGGCTGGAGAGAAGATAACCGATACAAGAAATTGTTCAGTGTATGACTGGTGGAAGGCTTAGAGAATGGAGGAAGTCAAGAATGGGACTCATCTTACACATAGGGAGACTCAAGCTCAGAGTGGTCATGCAGCTCACCTAAGGTCACACAGCTCGGAAGCAGCGGAGTCAGGTCCAAGTCTCAATTAGTCTAACTCTGGAGCCTTGGCTTTTATCTCTAAGTTCTCTAGCTTACATATCAGAACATAGTCACGGGTGTTCAATTTTAAAAAATCATTACCATTTCCTAGTAGCTTTAACTCATTTGCATCGGTTTTTTCCCTCTCCATTTGTGTGAATTTTGTTGTAATTAAAGGAAAAGGAAGGGTTAAATAAGATTTCTTCCCCTTACTAGAATTTTGGTTTCAGTTTAAAGTAAAACCAAAAGGCATTTCTGTTTTACTTCTTGAAGTACATAATCTGTAATTCTGGAAGTTTTAGAGGCTAAAAGCTATGACCAGCTGTCGTATTTTGTTCGCCAAATGACTAAGATGATGTGTAAGGTTGGGGAAGTTATAAAATAATTATCACATATTGCTCCCAAACACCTACCTCTTCTGTTATATTTTAGATGTTTTAAACGAGTCTGAAACAGTCGGAAACAAATACTGACTTGTCCATGATTCTAACTCCCTTCTGTTCACTGCTGTCTCAAGCCTCTGTCTCTAGAACAAACCTCTTTGCTGAGCTCTAGACACCAGAAGCCATCCCTAGACAAATGACTCAGGCTCCCTAGACTTTCTATGCTTCAACAATCTCACCTCCCCACTCCGCTTTTCATCCTGAAATCCACATCAACCAAGTCAACAAAACCAGCACTTAGAAGTTGTTCTAGATTCCTTTCTCCCTGATTCCTCACACCAGCTCAACCACTAAAACCTAATGATTCTGCCTCTTCAGGATCTTTGTTTTTTCCCTCTCCACTTCCACTGTGACTGCCTTAGCACAGGCGAGTGTTTCCAAATGTCTGACACAATACATTTTGTGATGTAGAAATCAGAAATCAGAATTTCTGAATTTCTGTAACACCTCACTTGAGTGTCTTTAAATAATAAAGATTGACCACCATAATAAACAACGTATAGTTTTTCTGTGATAGTGTTATAATAAACATTTGAAAGGTTTTCTGTAAAGAAGAAAAAGATATAATAATAATAAATGCTTGGTTATTACTATTATGAACCAAAATGTTTTGATCAAATTACATAATTCAGTAACATGAAAAGTGACCTCTGCCTAATATAGACACTTGATAACAGATGTTAAAATAAAGAGGATATAAAATTAGAAGGGAGCATTAACACAACACAAAAGCCAAGTAATGATTTTACTTTTTAAATTTATTTAAATTCTAGTTGGGTAATATATACTGTAACCCAGATTCAGGTGTATAATATAGTGATTCAACACTTCCATACACACCCAGTGCTCATCACAACAAATGGCCTCCTTAATCTCTGTCATCCATTTCACCCATCCCCCCACGCCCACCTTCCTTCAGTAACTATCAGTGTGTTCTTTATAGTTAAGAGTCTGTTTTATCATTTGCCTCTCCTTTTTCTCACCTATGTTCATCTGTTTTGTTTCTTAAATTCCCCATATGAGTGAAATCACATGATATTTGTCTTTCTCTGATTTATTTCACTCAATACAATACCCTCTAGGTCTGTCCATGTTGTTGCAAATGGCAAGATTTCATTCTTTTTGTTGGTTGGCTGAGTAATATTCCATTCCATTCCATTCCATTCCATTCCATTCCATTCCATTCCATTCCATTCCATTCCATTCCATTCCATTCCATTCCATTCCACACACACACACACACACACCACCTCTTCTTCATCCATTCATCAATGGATGGGCATTTGGGCTCTTTCTAATTTGGCTATTGTTGGCTATTGTAATTTGGCTATTGTTGATAATGTTACTAGAAACATTGGGGTGCATGTATCCCTTTGAACCCTTTGAATCAGTATGTTTGTATCCTTTGTGTAAATACTTAGTAGTGCAGTCGCTGGGTCATAGGGTAGTTCTATTTCTAACTTTTTAACTATGAAACCTTCACACTGTCTTCCACACTGACTGCCCCAGTCTGTAGTCCCACCAACAGTGCAAGAGGGTTCCCTTTTCTTCACAACTGCTGTTTCCTGTGTTGTTAATTTTAGCCATGAGTAATAATTTTAAATCCCTGATTTTAAAATCATTAAAAAAATTGAAAGACAGTATTGTGGAAAGGGAGGTGGGTTAGGGAATGGGGCAACTAGGCGATGGGAATTAATGAGGTCACGTGATATGAATGAATGAATCATTGAACATTATATCAAAAATTAACGATGTACGATACCTTGGCTAATTGAATTTTAATAAAAAATTGAAACAAAATAATAATATGGAAGCACTGTTGAAAAAACAAACTATTGATAAATAATTTCCAATGAGAAGCTCTAGAGCCATCTCATGCCACCTAGCCTCATACTCCCCTACAATTTCTTTCACTGTCTCCTGGTTTTGTCATGTTCTCAATATTGTTTTACATTGTTCTCTACTGATTCGTCCATAAAAACCCATGTTATAAAAAAGAAGAAAGCATTGCAAGTATTTAATATTTTAAACTTATTCTTAAAATAGAATTATAAATCATACAAGCATGAATTTCCTTGACCAACAGTCTGTCTTTGTTTTAGGACAAATATTCCAGATGTCTAAAAATGTTTTTTGTCTTGCACTGAAGTTAGTTGAATTAGTTGGTTGAAGATATGTTAGAAACATCTTCAGATTAGGTGTTAGTGAGCATGTTGCTTCAAATATGCTCATTTTTTCTTTTTTAACAATGAAAATATTTTGTCTGCTTGCTTTGGTTTTTGTTTTGCCATTTAAATATATTGCTTTTTTGAATTAAAATTTTAGATCAGTTCCTGGTCTCTTATTAGAGCATCCTATAATATTAATCTGTCTTTCTTTATGTATTTCTTTCGTCAAAATACTTGCAAAGACTATGGCTTCGGGTGAATATTTAAACACTAGAAATGTTAATGAGTGTTCAGTAATATTCAAATAACATGACATTTAGATCTTCTAACAAGCTCAGCAGCACCCCGCAGGACTGCATGCCCAAATTGCCTATTCGGGACTTCTTTGTGTATAGCTTAGTGTATAGCTTTCCAAAACTCGTTAATTTCTTAGCACAACCAGCAAGATAACTTGTATAAAGTATACTATGTGTATACACTTATTAGTATTTATTTTATTTGCAAGGATGACATCATTATTAAAGACAGAGCCTCAGAAACACACCTATAGCATGTCAACAGCCTTAAGCAAGACTGACTGACTGGGTAGTGACTTCTTCTCTCTTACCTGGTTCTGCTCCAGTTCCCAGAACATCAGGTTCAATATGCACCTCTGTGGCCCATGTTTCCTGCTCTTGTTTTTGACTTGATGTTGAATCAGTTACTTTGAGCCATTAGTGCCTGTAAGGTTAGTAGCTAAGCTCCAATTCTCACAGGTGAATTATAATACTTTCTCTCATTTTTATGATTCCTTAACTGATTATTATAATTTTTAGGTCTAGGGTTTAGAAAAATATGAACATTTTAAAGAAATGTCAGGAAGGAATTCCTACATGGAAACAGTAGTGTAGGTTCACATAAACTTGTAGTCAAATAATCACTTTATTAGTCTCTGGCTCCTTGCCATGTATCCTTCTATCCATTCTCTCCACTGCTTATTCTATAATGGAATGTACTTACCAAATTGTATTGCAATTTTTAAATATGCTTGTATTTCCCACTTTATGGCACATTTCCTAAAAGCAGTGACTGAGTCTTATTTAGGTCTTTCTCTCTAATGTCTAGCAATGAATTGATATATTTCGGATTCTCAATCAATTCTTGATGAATTTAGAGCTATTAAATTAAATTTATTTGAAATAGAAAGATAGTGAGGACTGCTGATTCTGGAAACTTGTGGGCTGAGACAACAAGACACTTCCCATCTACAGATCTCTAGAAATTTTAGACAACATATAACTAAAAAGTTCTAAAACAGAGCTGATCACAGAAGAAAAAACAAGGAAGTTTTTAGGTGCTAGAAACAGAAAGACTGAGAAGTAGAAAATCCAACAAAACCCTGAAAGTCAGGGGTATAAGCCAGAAGCTGACATTGTAACAGCAGGGATTGGGGTAGGGTAGAGGATTGGAGTAGGTAGAGAGTGGTAAAGGAATCTGGAAGGATGGGGCAGTTTCAGACCAGGAATTTTTATAACCATGTAAAGAAATAAGGCCTTCTATGATGGTGACAAATGCTTACTGCTCTCAAGGTTGCTGAATGGAAAGAACATTCCTTTAATGAGAAATCAAAGGCCAAGCCTCTACCATGCACAGGACCAGAGTCCCAGTGTTATTGAATCATGTGGTTCAGGAATCTCAAGCTTGAGAAATTAACATAAAAATTGGTCCAGTAATAGCTCTTGCTGGCAAAGCAAATGCAAGACCACTCTGGAGGGAGTACCTCTATAATTCAGGTTGTATAGGACTTGCATAGAAAGCACAACCCCACTAAAAAACAAACAATAAACAAAAAATAGAAATAACAACTCCACTAAAGATGAGCACACAATTAAAAATTGCAGACACACAAGGAAATAATTCATTATGAATAAGAGCCAGCAAATTTTTTTTAAAAATTCACCTAAGAACTATGCTTTATTTGAAAAAAAAAAAACAAAAAACCAACCAAACAAACAAAACAACAACAAAAAATAATTAAAGATAAAAGGAAGAAGTGAAACTATAAAAAGCACTATTTTAGAAGGAAAGGTAAAAAAATGGAATTTCTATAAATGAAAATAAGTTATTGAAATGAGAAACTCAAATGGTCTATTTAAGTGACAGATTAAATAGGGTCAGAGAGAGAATCAGAGAACTAGAATATAGAGCTGAGAAAATTTCCCAGAATATTTACAAAGGGACAATTTAACTGAAATCAATTTATTAGCAGTAATAGAAATGCAGAAAATGGACCAATACCATCAGAGGGATTAGTAAAAATAATTGTCAATCTATGTGCTAGATATTTTCAGTTTGCCTCTCCACCTTTCTGCACATTGCTTCTTGTCCCAGGAGGCTGACCTTAATAAAGTGCAATACTCATGGTCACCTGCTTTTTGGCTTCTGATTGGCTTCTGATTGGCTGTAGGGTAGAGAGTGGTAAGATCTCTCAAAAGAGAAAAGAGTATTTATTCCCATCACCAGTACCACCCTTAGATCCAGACAGGCAGGATCCCTGCTCTGGGCCCTGCATTAAAGTATGTTTGGGGGATAGAAGGTGAAGTAGAGATGTATTTGGAAATGCCTTCCTCACAATTGTCTAGGCCCCCATCTAGCACTTGAGACAGCTAGGGCCAGCAATACTGAACAGACAGGATATTGCAGCCTGCACATGGTTCTACATGATCTCAGGTTAACTGAATCATAATTTTCTAACTCTTCCTTCAGTGGCTAGAACTGGCTGGACTTGGTAGTGCTGGCCATTTGGGGTCCTACCTGGGTCCTGAAAGGGGAGTGTCTTACTCAAAATTGTCTAAGCCCTCTTCTAGTGCCTGGGACTAGCTGGAATCAACAGTGCAGTCTGAGCAGGGAGCTCTGAGCTTGGGCTGGGAATTGTGTGGATCCCGGGCCCTATTTATCACCTTTGAGGCACATTTTGACCCTGAAATTGATTTGTGATTGGGCCAACAGAACAGAATGGTGTGGATATGCTGCCTTTGGGTGACTCACATCAGGCAGAGGATGAGTTCAGAGCTCTGGGCTACTGGACTGTTCACCTTGGGGCTTGTGACTGTTATGCAGACTCATTATATCTTGCCTGAATGTGTTCTGACGGTGGTGCTCACTCTAATCAGTAGTCCACCCAAAGGCAGTGGGGGCAACTGTCAGTGTCTTCTTTTACCCTGTGTACGCTTCACTGCTGGCTCACCAGGTGGCCACCACCCTCTTTATAGGCTCTGAGCCATAGGCCAGGCAATCCTCTGGGAGTGGCTGTGCTTGTATCCTCTGGGCTTTCAGGACTGCTCCCCAACTCTTAATCCACACCCTCTGTTTCTCCTGATTGACGTGGTATCAATTTGCTTTCCCAGGTCAGTCTTGAATGACATGTTTACTGTGATCAGAAAGCCAATTATCATTCTCATTCTGCATTCTCTGGATAAACTTGACCTAGAGTCATTGTGGTGAAATGCAATAACTGCTTTTGAGAGAGTCACTGAAAGCTGGTGTTCATGAGTGGCATGATGTATGGATGATGTGATATCATGAGTAATGATGTAACCAGCATTAGATAAATGGTTCTAGAAAATGGCAGAGGCAAAGAGACATAGTTGTTTCTATTCATACAGGTTCCAAAGAGTTGTGCATATACTACAAATTACTTTGACTCCCATGTGTCTGTGAACTTTGCAATACATTTTTAAATTAAATTGTTTGTGTAGAAAAGAGCCCTACTGTATCTGTCCAGATCCACATACCATAGGGGCGGCTCTGCCTTAGGCTCTCTTTCTCTGCCAGATCATATTTTAAGGTGTTCCATTATAGGCAGAATGTATGGGAGTGGGTTCTGAAAGTGGGAAATATAAGAATATAGAATATAAAATTAGGTCAAGCAGTATTTATTTATATTGGAGCACTCACCTGGTATTCTAGATTTAATATGTTGACTCAAACACCTAGAAGTGGCATTCAGTTGAAGTCTGGACTCAATAATAGTGTATAGCAGGGTTTCTCAAAGTTTAATATGTATAACATCACCTGGCAATTTTGTTAAAATGCAGATTCTGATTCTGTAGGTCTGTAGATTCTGATGCTGGGCCTGGGATTGTGCATTTAGAACAAGTGGATCATATTCAAAGAGCAAAAACCTCTATCCAACAGTGTGGAGAAAAGAGTCGAAAGACTTAGGAAATGAGAATGTTGGCATGAACTTATCATGAGTTCAGCCACTCTTTAACTATCCCCCAGGAGGTCCTAGGGGATATCCCCTTCATTAAAATATAATAAATATTATTATATATTATATTATTGAATAGGTGTGGTAATCTGACATGGGCCAGAGATCATGGCTGCAGATGATTCAGTAGAACTGGGTTCCCTCATTTTGGTAAAAATGATGGATCCTGGCATGGGACAGTTCTGGTGGTGGTGCTTGGCCATCAGAGACATGCTGGACAAATTGGGGTAGAGGCAATCTATATTTTTACTCACATGGACCTGTATGATAGCAAATGAATCAGACTTAAGAAGGAACAGAATGGGTAGTCAATCTACAATGGTGTTTACTGGAATATATGAGTGGGACTATTCTAGGTCTTGTAGGCAACAACAGGATTCACAATACTGTAGTGGGGTTTCATAACGACTTACCTAATTCCAGACTTAGCTCAGTTCAAAAAGACTTGGAGTCTCTTGATTGAGGAGAAAGCTGAGTCCCTGGGGAAAAGGGACTTCAATGTTGTCACAATATATGTACTATGACTATTTCTGCAAATCTTTTCGTGAGAAGCTGGTACCCATTTACTGGAGTGACTATGCACTGTGGAAGAGAAATATGCAGAACTTCTAGGTATTCTTAGATATTGGCTTGAACTTATTCTAAATCCTGGATATTGAAAATGCCTCCAGAGCTCACTGTTAAGATTGGAGATGTAGGGATGTTAGGTGATAGATGGAGTTCTGACTCAGGCTCACTCACGGTGGGTCCAGTGAAATAAAGAATCCAAGTGGTAAGGATTTCCCTAGCCCCTTAATGTACGGTGGAACTTAGACATGCTTAGTAACTAACAAAATCTCCACATTGGTTGTCTGATCTGTGGATTGAAAGCTATTAGGAGAAGTCCCCAGAGGGCCCTTTCATGAGGGAATTTGAGATACACTTCTCCCACCAAGGACTTTTATTATTTTTTAAAAAAGATTTTATTTATTTATTTGACAGAGAGAGATCACAAGTAGGCAGAGAGGCAGAGAGAGAGAGAGAGGAGGAAGCAGGATCCCCGCCGAGCAGAGAGCCCGATGCGGGACTCGATCCCGGGACCCTGAGACCATGACCCGAGCCGAAGGCAGCGGCTTAACCCACTGAGCCACCCAGGCGCCCCCTCTCACCAAGCACTTTTAAATGCAAGGGGTGGGGATTCTTATGCCATCTTCCTTTAATGCTCATGTTTGGCTGGTGAAAAAGTTATATGTGTCTCTGGGAATGAAACCTAGTCATCTGGTAACTCATCTAGTTTGCTGTCCTGGTGTATTTACAGGAGAAAGTAGATGGAGCTCCTGATATCTGGTATACAGCTTGGACCTAGCAGATATTTTCTATTCTATTCCCATTGATAAGGATGATCAGAAGTTGTTTGCATTCTTGTGGCAGGACCAGGGCTGCACCTTCACTGGTTGTTCTCAGAGTCCTGCTCTCTGACTTAATCTAGTATGAAGGGACCTTGAGCAATTTGATATTCCACAGAGCATTACTTTGGCTATCACAATGATGATATTATGCTAATTAGATCTGGTGAACAGGAAATATCACATACCTTAAATGTTTTAATGAAACACACACATGCCAGCAGGTGGGAGATAAACCCCATGAAACTTTAGGACACAACAAAACCAGTTTTTAAAAAAAGGTCACTGACCTAGATAAAGTCAGGATATTCTCTTGTAAAGTGAGCAAATTGACATAGCTTGCATTGCCTACTATGCAGAAAGAGGCATACTATTTGATGGACCTCTTAAGGTGTTGGAGGCAAACATATACTTCATTTAAGTGCACCACTAGCTTTGGGGACCCTGGATGGTTCAGTCGGTAGAGCATGCAACTCTTGATTTCAGGGTTGTGAGCTTGAGCCCCATGGCAGGCATAGATATTACTTAAAAATTGAAAACCCTTTTTTAAAAATGCAGGGCAAGGGGCGCCTGGGTGGCTCAGTGGTTAAGCTGCTGCCTTCGGCTCAGGTCATGATCTCAGGGTCCTGGGATCGAGTCCCACATCGGGCTCTCTGCTCAGCAGGGAGCCTGCTTCCTCCTCTCTCTCTCTGCCTGCCTCTCTGCCTACTTGTGATTTCTCTCTGTCAAATAAATAAATAAAATCTTTAAAAAAAAAAAAAAATAAAAAAAATAAAAATGCAGGGCAAAAAAGTGTACCTGTATATGTGCTATGGTGAGTGCTGTGATGTGTGTAAACCTGGCGATTCACAGACCTATACCCCTGGGGATAAAAATATATTATATGTTTATAAAAAATAAAAAAAAATATTTAAATAAAAAAAGTGTACCCATAGATCCATTCCCAAATATTTAATCAAGCTGTCAGTTCTGAGGAGATGGTCCAAGATGGTGCAGGCATAGGAGACCCTAGTTTCATCTGGCTCCAAGAATTCAGCTAGATAGCTATCAGATTATTCTGAACACCTATGAACTCAACTGGAGATCTAAGAAAAGAATAGCAGCAACTCTATGAATAAGAAAGTGACACTCCCTGCAAGGTAGGAGGTGTGAAGTGAGTCCGAGGAGATATATGGGAATAGACCTCAGGGGGTGGAGGCCTCAGAGTCAGCCAACTCCTGGAAAGTGAGCAGTAGTGTGCAAAATCAGAGCTTTTAGAAGTCTGCTCTGGTGAGGGATATTCTGGCCTGAAGGGTGCTCAAGTGGCAAAACAGGGTGGAATCCTAGGCGGGACAGTGGGGTCTCAGGATCCCGGGGTCACAGGAAGACCAGGGGTGCCTGAGCTGGCAGACTCCCAGGCTTCAGAGAAAAGAAGCCAGTTCTGATCTGCAAGCCCAGGAGTGGGCTTTCAGCGGGGGGTTGCCGTAAACCATGAACCTTGGCACAGTCAAGCAACTGCTTTCCCAGCCAGGGCCAACAAGTGGTAGAACCAGTGAGACCTCCCTTCCTCCCCTGGGAGGAGTGGTGTGGGAGCACGCTGCAGGAATCTGCTGGGCTTGGAGACTCCAAATGGGTTCACATGCCTGAGATAGAAACTCTTGGTCACAGACCAGGTGTGCATGGAGTGAGGACAGAGACCAGGGAAACAGGAGGGACAGTTCTTCTCTGAGAGCATACTGAGGAGTGGGGCCCTGAGGTTTTGGTTGCTCTAGGGCCAGAGATTGGGAGGCCACCATTTCATTCTCATCCTCTAGAGCTGTGTGGGAAGCTTTCAGGGAACAAAAGCCAGAGAGAGCAAACCAGAATGGAACTTAGCCTAATGCCCTAGAAAGGGGGGTGCAATTCCATCTGGGGCAAAGATACTTGAGAATCAGTGCAACAGCCCCCCCTCCCCCCGCACAAGGTTAGCAAGTTAATGTTAGCCAGGACCAAGTTAACAATCATGGAGAACTGCAAAAATCCAATGCTAGGGGAAAACAGTATATAGAATTCATGGTTTTTCTTCCACAATTCTTTAGTCTTTCCATTTTATTATTTTTTCCTCTTTCCTTTTTCAGCCAATTTCTTATTTCATCAACTCTTTTTTTTTTTAAGATTTTATTTATTTTATTTGACAGACAGAAATTACAAGTAGGCAGAGAGGCAGGCGGAGAGAGAGAGGAGGAAGCAGGCTCCCTGCCGAGCAGAGAGCCCGATGCGGAACTTGATCCCAGGACCCTGAGATCATGACCTGAGCCGAAGGCAGCAGCTTAAACCACTGAGCCACCCAGGCGCCCTCATCAACTCTTTTTAAAAAAAATCTTTTAAACCAGGTGGTGGTGAAAAAATAATGAATACTGTTATGCTGAAAATAAATAAAAAATAAATTAAAAAAAACAAAAAAGTCTTTTAAAATGTAATCTTTACAGTTACATCCTATCTTTTCATTTTATTTTTGTAAATATGTAAAAATATGTAAATATGTAAAAATATGTAAAAAAATCTTTACAATTTTGGGATGTGGTATCTTCTAACAAATAGACCACAGACCTGAGTGTATACTCAGGTTATAGTGTATTGCTCTGTTCTGTCCACTTGTCTGTTTATATTCCTTCTTTTTTTTCTTTTGTCCTTTAATTTTAATTTTTATAGTTACATTCTATCCTCTTGATGTATTTAATTTTATTTTTGTATATATATGTTTTCTTTCTTTTTTTTTGTATTTTTGTATATATATACATTTTTCTTTCTTTACAATTTTGGGATCTAGTTTTCTAACAAAATACACACAGGATCCAGTGTATTGCTCTGGTCTGTTCACTTTTCAGATTATATTTTCTTTTTTTTGTTTGTTTATTTTTTCTTTTTTTTTCAGTTTTAGGTCTCTTCTGATTTGTTCAGTGCATATGTTTCTGGGGTCATTTTGGCCATTTTAGTATTTTGTTCTCTTGTTCATCTATTCTCCAAAAAGAATTATAGACCAAGATTCCTGATGAACATGAATGCAAAAATTCTCACCAAAATATTAGCCAATAGGATCGAACAGTACATTAGAAGGATTATTCACCACGGCCAAGTAGGACTTATTACTGGGATGAAAGGGTGGTTTGATATCCACAAGTCAATCAAGGTGATATACTACATTAATAAAAGAAAGGTCAGGAACTATATCATCTTCTCAACAGATGCAGAGAAGGCATTTAACAAAGTACAACATCCTTTCTAGACTAAAACTCTTCACAGTGTAGGGATAGAGAGAACATACCTCAGTATCATAAAAGCCATATGTGATAAGTCCACAGTGAATATTATTCTCAATGGGGGAAAACTGAGAGCTTTTCCTTGAAGATCTGGAAGAAGTTCACTATCACCACTGCTATTCAACATAATACTACAAGTTCTAGCCTCAGCAATCAGACAACAAAAAGAAAACAAGAGACATCTGAATCAGCAAAGAAGAAGTCAAACTCACTCTTCGCAGATGACATGATACATGGGAAAACACAAAAGACTCCTCTTCAAAATTGCTAGAACTCATGCAGGAATTCAGCAAAGTGGCAGGATATAAAATCAATGCACAGAAATCAGCTGCATTTCTATATACTAACAATGAGACAGAAGAAAGAGAAATCAAAGCGTTGATCCCATTTATAATTGCACCAAAACCATAAGATACTAGGAATAAACCTAATCAAAGAGGCAAAGGATCTGTACTCAGAAAACAATAGAACACTCAAGAAAGAAGTTGAGGAAGACACAAAGAAATGGAAAAACATTCCATGTGCATGGATTGGAAGAACAAATATTATGAAAATGTCTATGCTACCTAGAACAATCTGCACATTCAATGCAATCCCTATCAAAATACCATCAACTTTTTTTCACAGAGCTGGAACAAATAATTTTAAAATTTTATGGAACCAGAGAAGACCCCAAGTAGCCAAATGAATGTTGAAAAAGCAAAGCAAAGCTGGGGGCATCAGAATCCTGGACTTCAAGCTCTATTACAAAGCTGTAAGCATCAAAACAGTATGGTACTGGCACAAAGACAGACACATAGGAATGGAACAGAATAGAGAGCCCAGAAATGGACCCTCAACTCTAGGCCAACTAATCTATGACAAAGCAGGAAAGAATCTCTCATGGAAATAAGGTAGTCTCTTCAACAAATGGTGTTGGGAAAATTGGACAGCCACATGCAGAAGAATGAAACTGGATCATTTCCTTACACCACACACAAAGATAGACTCAAATGGATGAAAAACCCAATTGTGAGACAGGAATCCATTACAATCTTAGAGGAGAACACAGCCAGCAATCTCGGTGACCTTGGCTGCAACAACTTCTTGCTAGATATGTCTCCAAGGCCAAGGGAAACAAAGGTAAAAATGAACTATTGGGACTTCATCAAGATAAAAAGCTTTTGCACAGCAAAGAGTCGAGAAACCCAAAAGACAACCTAAAGAATGAGAGAAGATATTTGCAAATGTTTTATCAGATAAAGGGCTAGTATCCAAAATCTATAAAGAATTTATCAAACTCAACACTTAAAGAACAAATAATCCTAACAAAGAAAAGGGCAGGAGACGAATAGACATTTCTCCAAAGAAGACATACAAATGGCCAACAGACACATAAAAAAATGCTCAACATCACTGGGCATCAGGGAAATACAAATCAAAACCACAATAAGCTACCACCTCACACTGGTCAGAATGGCTAAAATTAACAAATCAGGAAACAACAGATGTCAGTGAAGATGCAGAGAAAGGGGAACTCTCTTACACTGTTGGTAGGAATGCAAGCTGGTGCAGTCACTCTGGAAAACAGTATGGAGGTTCCTCAAAAAGTTGAAAATAGAGCTACCCTATGATCCAGCAATTGCACTACTGGGTATTACATCAAAGATACAAATGTAGTGATCCAAAGGAGCACATGTACCTCAATATTTATAGTAGCAATGTTCACAATAGCCAAACTATGAAAAGAGTCCATATGTCCATTGACAGATGAATGGATAAAGATGTGGTATGTATATACAATGGAATACTACTCAGCCCTGAAAAGGAATGAAACCTTGCCATTCGCAAGAACATGGATGGAACTAGAGAGTTTTATGCTAAGTGAAATAAGTCAATTAGAGAAAGAATTATCATATGATCTCATTCATATGTGGAATTTAAGAAACAAAACAGGATTATAAGGAAAGAGAGGGAAAAAATAAAATAAGACAAAATCAAGGAGGAAGACAAATCATAAGAAACTCTTAATCAGAGGAAACAAATTGAGGGTTTCTGGGGAGGGATGGAGGGACAGTGTAACTGGGTGGTGGATGTTAAAGAGGGCATGTGATGTAATGAGCACTGAGTATTATATAAGACTGTTGAATCACTGACCTCGACCTCTGAAACTAATACATTATGTGTTAATTAATTGAATTTAAATTTTAAAAAATTTAAAAAAGCTATGCGTTCTGACTAAGTCCCAGAGCAGGAAACTCTAAAATAGATCCAGACCACAGTGCAAGTCTCCTTGCTACTTGGATCTTATGATCGTGTAGTTTCCATAGTAATTAGTGTCTTTGGTAAACAGAGAGTTAGACCCAATAAGAGAATCATGGCACAGACTCCTGATAATTTGGAGCAAGGCTGTTTCTTTTTCTTCTTTTTTTAAAATTTTATTTATTTATTTGACAGAGATCACAATGAGGCAGAGAGGCAGGCAGAGAGAGAGGAGGGGAAGCAGGCTCCCTACTGACCAGAAAGCCCAATGTGGGGCTCGATCCCAGGACCCTGGATCATGACCTGAGCTGAAGGCAGAGGCTTTAACCCACTGAGCCTGTTTATTTTTCACTAATAATGACAAAAGCAGTTATTGGCTTGCTAGCATGCTCTGGTAGAAACTGAGTGCCGGACCAAGAGACACCAAGGAACTATGTGATCTGAAACCCCCACCATAAGGTGGGTATTGTCTGATCTACTAGATCATAAAAATGGATATGTGCAGTGTGTTAAATGGAAGTGGTGGGTCTGGAGTGCACAAATGAATTGCAGGAACAGGTGGCTTCAACTCCCATGGGTATTTATTCCTACTCTTTTGCCACCACACCTTCGACCCATAGCTACAACCTCTACCTCATGGGGTATTTTTCTCTTTTTTTGATGACCAGTTAACAGAATAATCTACAGGACCAATTTTAAAATGAGTCTGCACAGTATGCTGGCGCTCTGAAAAACTCTGGTGAAGGAAAATCCTCTCAGTGGGCAGAACATCTGGAAATACACCTGATTGCTCTCTGTGTGGAAGGAAAGATGGCTTGAGGTACAACTCTACCCTAATTTGTGGACACTTACTAATAGGTTGACTGGCTGATCAGGGACTTGGAAAAACAAGACTGGAAGACTGACTACTGAAATTTGGGAGACAGGAATGTGGCTGGATCTTTTGTATTCGAGCATGAACATGCTGTACACTAGAGGGCATCCACTGGAAAGGAGGTCCTCAGCAATCACATGGATTAGATGACCCATCTTGTGAACATGATTCAGCTTTCTTCTTCAGTTACCTTGGTGCCTGCTCAATAGACCCATGAAAAATAGCTACCTCTCTAGCAAGATGGGCATCATTCGTGCATGCAGCAACATACATTTTCCTCAGCAAAGATGCTCTGGCTACCTCTACTGCCAAATGACCCCTGCCAACAGGCAGTCCCAATATGGCAACATTACCTAGGGATAATAGCGTACCACCTGATGGCAGGTTGATTACATTAGATACCTCACATCACTGAAGGGCAGTGGCTTTTTTCATAAGAAGACACCCAGATTTATCTTCTTTGCTAGTAAAGTTGATGCCAGCATCATCATTCATGGACATAAAAAGAACCTGAATTGTTGTCATGCTTTATACTCAAAATAATCTCCGATCAGAAAACAGTGTTTTACAGAAGAGAGAGTGGCAATGGGCTCATGGTCTCAGATTTTAAAGGCCTTACCTCATGGCTCATTACCTACAAGCTTGGAAGAATGACAAAATAGCCTGCTAAGGGGTCATTTATGAGGCCAAATAGAGACAACACTTTGCAAGTTTCAGATGTAGTCCAAGAACATAGGCAGAAAGCTTTGTATTGTCCCATAAATAACTACCTAAGACTTTTTGTTTTCTACTCATGCATCATTAAGCTTAATAGGATTGAGATCATGAAGCCCAAGGTAGCAACACTTTCACCATGAAAAATGGTTAAGTTGGAACTGAGACTTTCCATTGACCATCTGGAGCCTTTCAGGTTTCAGAGGAGAGACAGTCACTCCATAGTTGGCATAAACGGTTTGAGTTAGCAAAGAGAAATATGGCCTCTTCCCTTCTGTATAATGGGAACAAGGAGGACTATGTCTGGCATCTGGGGATTTCACTAGGCTGTGCTTTACTATTTCTATGAACAAATGTATTGGTCATGTGGGTTGTAGTAACCCAATGAAAACAGTGGTATTTAGGATAGAGTAAAGATATTATGTTTGGGGAAAACACGTTTTATGAGAGAAGAGAGCATCAAATGTATTCTAAGGGAAGATAAAGAAGAACCCTATACTGCTGGATTTTATTTGGACTTAGCAATACAAGCTGTGTGTGTGTGTGTGTGTGTGTGTGTGTGTGTGTGTGTGTGTGTGTTAGTGCTGTCTCTGAAAGTATCTACAAGCAAGTTACTAAGTAAAAATGAGTATGTTCAGCATCCATCTCTTGGTTTCCCAATATCATTCCTCACTAAAAGAAGTTACAGTTGCTTAAGGAAATGCATGATTTCATATCTGGGGTAAGGAAAGCACAAGGGGGAACCTGACACATTAACTGTGCCATTAAGCAAAGAAGTGCTCAAGATTAATGGGACATATTAAAAGGACCAGGAATTGACACAAAGGGGTTCCCCGTGGCCAAAATTGGTATAATTTGAGCATCAAAAAGATGGGAATGGATTACAACAAATGGAACAAAATAATTTACAAGTTAGTATTAATTTTTTTTTAAAAGGATAGATTGAGAAAGAAGTATAGGGAAAGGGAGTGTTTTTCTTTTTAAAAGAATACTAAATTCTAAGAGAGTGATGTTTGAAACTCAGGAAACTATGAACTACCTCCATTTCATAAAAGGCAGCTACAAAAAACATACAGCTAGCATCTTACTTAATGATGAATTAAAGACTAAGTTGCCCTTAAGATTGGGCAAGGCAAAAAAAGACCTAATTTTCATAACTGCTATTCAACCTTGTACTGAATGTCCTAGCCATTGCAATAAAATAATAAAAATTTTAAAAAGGCATCAAGATAGGAAAGAAAGAGGTAAACCTGTCCCTGTTTGCACAGAATATGACTGTTTACAAAAAAACCTCAATGGAATCTACAAAACAACTCCTAGAACTAGTAAGTGAATTTAGCAAAGTCTCAAGTCATAAGGTTAATATACAAAAATCAACTACAGCAAATCAATGGAAGATGGAGTGGTTTCATGTACAGCAGTACCAAAGACCCTGAAATACTTCAGAATAAATATGACAAAAGTGGAAGAAATTAAAGAAAACCAACCTCCAAATGGGAGGCTTACCATGTTCATGCACCAAAAGGCTCAATATTGTTAATATTACAATTCTCTCCAAACAGATCTCCAGAGTCAGCACAATCTGAATTAAAATCCCAGCAGACTGTTTTGCAGCAATTGGTAATCTGGTTCTAAATTGCATATAAAAATATAAAGGGTCCAGGATTATCAAAGCAATGTTTAAAATGAACAAAGCTGGAAGATTTATAGCACCTAATTTAGAGACTTACAATAAACTTTCAATAATCAAGATAGTTTGGTATTGGTAATGGTAAGCATTTAGATCAATAGGACAGATAAATCCCAGCAATGGAGACACAAATATAAACTCAATTGATTTTCCACATTTGGGGGGAGGATCAAGATGGTGGAGAAGTAGCAGGCTGAGACTACTTCAAGGTAGCAGGAGATCAGCTAGATAGCTTATCTAAAGATTGCAAACACCTACAAATCCAATGGCAGATCAAAGAGAAGAAGAAAAGCAATTCTAGAAACAGAAAATCAACCACTTTCTGAAAGGTAGGACTGGCAGAGAAATGAATCCAAAGCGACGGGAAAATAGACTGTGGGGGGAGGGGCTGGCTCCCGGCAAGCGGCGGAGCAATGGAGCACAAAAATCAGGACTTTTAAAAGTCTGTTCTGCTGAGGGACAGCGCTCCAGAGGCTACACCAGGGTGAAGCCCACACGGGGTCAGTGTGGCCTCAGATCCCGCAGGGTCACAGAAGGATCGGGGGTGTCTGAGTGTCACAGAGCTCGAAGGTATTAGAGTGGGGAAGCCGGCTACAGAGACAGAGCCGAGGAGTGAGCTCTCAGCTCGGGGTTACCTTGAACTGGTTGCAGGCTCAGTGAGCTTGGAGCGTGGCCGGGGGCCAGGGAGACAGGAGTAATTGGGCGCTGTTCTCTGAGGGTGCACTGAAGAGTGGGGTCCCAGGTTCTCGGCTCCTCTGGCCAGAGACCAGGAGACCGCCATTTTCATTCCTGTCCTCTGGAATGAAAAGGAACTCTACGGAAAGCGCTCAGGGAACAAAACCTCCCAAAAGCAAACCCGAGCGGGTTACTCAGCCCGGCTCCTGGTAAGGGCGGTACAATTCTGCCTGGGGCAAAGACACTTGCAAATCACTACAACAGGCCCCTTCCCCAGAAGATCAACAAGAAATCCAGCCAGGACCAAGTTCACCTACCAAGGAGTGCAGTTTCAATACCAAGGAGAGCAGCAGAATTCCAGAGGAGGAGAAAGCAAAGCACGGAACTCATGGCTTTCTCCCCATGATTCTTTAGTCTTGCAGTTAATTTAATTTTTTTTCTTTTTCATTTTTTTCAATTTTTTTCTCTTCTTCTGCTAATTTTTTTTTAACTTTTACCCTTTTCTTTTTTAGCATTTTTAAACTAGTTTATCTAATATATATATATATATATATATATATATATATATATATATTTCTTTTTTATATTTTTTCTTTATTCGTTTTCTATTTTTTTTTCCCTTCTTTCTGAACCTCTTTTTATCCTCTTTCTCCCCCCTCATGATTTGGGATCTCTTCTGATTTGGTTAAAGCATATTTTCCTGGGGTCTTTGCCACCCTTTTAGTATTTTACTTGCTCCTTCATATACTATCTGGACAAAATGACAAGATGGAAAAATTTACCATAAAAAAAAAGGACAAGAGGCAGTACTGAAGGCTAGAGACCTAATCAATACAGACATTGGTAATATGTCAGATCTAGAGTTCAGAATGACGATTCTCAAGGTTCTAGCCGGGCTTGAAAAAAGCATGGAAGATATTAGAGAAACCCTCTCAGGAGATATAAAAGCCCTTTCTGGAGAAATAAAAGAACTAAAATCTAACCAACTTGAAATCAAAAAAGCTATTAATGAGGTGCAATCAAAAATGGAGGCTCTCACTGCTAGGATAAATGAGGCAGAAGAAAGAATTAGTGATATAGAAGACCAAATGACAGAGAATAAAGAAGCTGAGCAAAAGAGGGACAAACAGCTACTGGACCACGAGGGGAGAATTCGAGAGATAAGTGACACCATAAGACGAAACAACATTAGAATAATTGGGATTCCAGAAGAAGAAGAAAGAGAGAGAGGAGCAGAAGGTATACTGGAGAGAATTATTGGGGAGAATTTCCCCAATATGGCAAAGGGAATGAGCATCAAAATTCAGGAGGTTCAGAGAATGCCCCTCAAAATCAATAAGAATATGCCCACACCCCATCACCTAATAGTAAAATTTACAAGTCTTAGTGACAAAGAGAAAATCCTGAAAGCAGCCCGGGAAAGGAAGTCTGTAACATACAATGGTAAAAATATTAGATTGGCAGCTGACTTATCCACAGAGACCTGGCAGGCCAGAAAGAGCTGGCATGATATTTTCAGAGCACTAAACGAGAAAAACATGCAGTCAAGAATACTATATCAAGCTCAGCTATCACTGAAAATAGAAGGAGAGATTAAAAGCTTCCAGGACAAACAAAAACTGAAAGAATTTGCAAACACCAAACCAGCTCTACAGGAAATATTGAAAGGGGTCCTCTAAGCAAAGAGAGAGCCTACAAGTGGTAGATCAGTAAGGAACAGAGACATCTACAGTAACAGTCACCTTACAGGCAATACAATGGCACTAAATTCATATCTCTCAATAGTTACCTTGAATGTTAATGGGCTAAATGCCCCAATCAAAAGACACAGGGTATCAGAATGGATAAAAAAACAAAACTCATCTATATGTTGCCTACAGGAAACTCATTTTAAACCCGAAGACTCCTCCAGATTTAAAGTGAGGAGCTGGAAAAGAATTTACCATGCTAATGGACATCAGAAGAAAGCAGGAGTGGCAATCCTTATATCAGATCAATTAGATTTTAAGCCAAAGACTATAATAAGACTGAGGAAGGAAACTATACCATATTCAAAGGGTCTGTCCAACAAGAAGATCTAACAATTTTAAATATCTATGCCCCCAACGTGGGAGCAGCCAAATATATAAATCAATTAATAACAAAATCAAAGAAACACATCAACAATAATACAATAATAGTAGGGGACTTTAACACTCCCCTCACTGAAATGGACAGATCATCCAAGCAAAATATTAACAAGGAAATAAAGGCCTTAAATGACACACTGGACCAGATGGACATCACAGATATATTCAGAACATTTCATCCCAAAGCAACAGAATACACATTCTTCTCTAGTGCACATGGAAGATTCTCCAGAATAGATCACATCCTCGGTCTGAAATCAGGACTCAACTGGTATCAAAAGATTGGGATCATTCCCTGCATATTTTCAGACCACAATTCTCTGAAGCTAGAACTCAACCACAAGAGGAAGTTTGGAAAGAACCCAAATACATGGAGACTAAACAGCATCCTTCTAAAGAATGAATGGGTCAACCAGGAAATTAAAGAAGAATTGAAAAAATTCATGGAAACAAATGATAATGAAAACACAATGGTTCAAAATCTGTGGGACACAACAAAGGCAGTCCTGAGAGGAAAATATATAGTGGTACAAGCCTTTCTCAAGAAACAAGAAAGGTCTCAGGTATACAACCTAACCCTATACCTAAAGGAGCTGGAGAAAGACCAAGAAAGAAACCCTAAACCCAGCAGGAGAAGAGAAATCATAAAGATCAGAGTAGAAATCAATGAAATAGAAACAAAAAAAACAATAGAACAAATCAATGAAACTAGGAGCTGGTTCTTTGAAAGAATTAATAAAATTGATAAACCCCTGGCCAGACTTATCAAAAAGAAAAGAGAAAGGACCCAAATAAATAAAATCATGAATGAAAGAGGAGAGATCACAACGAACACCAAAGAAATACAGACAATTATAAGAACATACTATGAGCAACTCTACACCAACAAATTTGACAATCCGGAGGAAATGTATGCATTCCTAGAGACATATAAACTACCACAACTGAACCAGGAAGAAACAGAAAGCCTGAACAGACCCATAACCAGTAAGGAGATAGAAACAGTCACCAAAAATCTCCAAACAAACAAAAGCTCAGGGCCAGACGGCTTTCTGAGGGAATTCTACCAAACATTTAAAGAAGAGCTAATTCCTATTCTCCTGAAACTGTTCCAAAAAATAGCAATGGAAGGAAAACTTCCAAACTCATTTTATGAGGCCAGCATCACCTTGATCCCAAAATCAGACAAGGATCCTATCAAAAAAGAGAACTACAGACCAATATCCTTGATGAACACATATGAAAATTCTCACCAAAATACTAGCCAATAGGATTCAACAGTACATTAAAAGGATTATTTACCACGACCAAGTGGAATTTATTCCAGGGCTGCAAGTTTGGTTCAATATCCGCAAATCAATCAATGTGATATAACACATTAATAAAAGAAAGAACAAGAACCATATGATACTCTCAATCGATGCTGAAAAAGCATTTGACAAAGTACAGCATCCCTTCCTGATCAAAACTCTTCAAACTGTAGGGACAGAGGGCACATACCTGAATATTATCAAAGCCATATATGAAAAACCCACCACAAATATCATTCTCAATGGAGAAAAACTAAAAGCTTTTTTGTTAAGGTCAGGAACATGGCAGGGATGTCCATTATCACCACTGCTATTCAACATAGTACTAGAAGTCCTAGCCTCAGCAATCACACAACAAAAGGAAATTAAAGGCATTCGAATCAGCAAAGAAGAAGTCAAACTTTCACTCTTCGCAGATGATATGATACTATATGTGGAAAACCCAAAAGACTCCACTCCAAAACTGCTAGAACTTGTACAGGAATTCAGTAAAGTGTCAGGATATAAAATCAATGCACAGAAATCAGTTGCATTTCTCTACACCAACAACAAGACAGAAGAAAGAGAAATTAAGGGGTCCATCCCATTTACAATTGCACCCCAAACCATACGATACCTAGGAATGAACCTAACCAAAGAGGCTAAGAATCTATACTCAGAAAACTATAAAGTACTCATGAAAGAAATTGAGGAAGACACAAAGAAATGGAAAAATGTTCCATGCTCCTGGATTGGAAGAATAAATATTGTGAAAATGTCTATGCTACCTAAAGCAGTCTACACATTTAATGCAATTCCTATCAAAGTACCATCCATATTTTTCAAAGAAATGGAACAAATAATCCTAAAATTTATATGGAACCAGAAAAGACCTCGAATAGCCAAAGGGATATTGAAAAAGAAAGCCAAAGTTGGTGGGATCACAATTCCGGACTTCAAGCTCTATTACAAAGCTGTCATCATCAAGACAGCATGGTACTGGCACAAAAACAGACACATAGATCAATGGAGCAGAATAGAGAGCCCAGAAAGAGACCCTCAACTCTATGGTCAACTAATCTTTGACAAAGCAGGAAAGAATGTCCAATGGAAGAAAGACAGCCTCTTTAATAAATGGTGTTGGGAAAATTGGATAGCCATGTGCAGAAAAATGAAATTGGACCATTTCCTTACACCACACACAAAAATAGACTCAAAATGGATGAAGGACCTCAATGTGAGAAAGGAATCCATCAAAATCCTTGAGGAGAACACAGGAAGCAACCTCTTCGACCTCAGCCACAGCAACATCTTCCTAGGAACATCGCCAAAGGTAAGGGAAGCAAGGGCAAAAATGAACTATTGGGATTTCATCAAGATCAAAAGCTTTTGCACAGCAAAGCAAACAGTTAACAAAATCAAAAGACAATTGAGAGAATGGGAGAAGATATTTGCAAACGACGTATCAGATAAAGGGCTGGTGTCCAAAATCTATAAAGAACTTAGCAAACTCAACACCCAAAGAACAAATAATCCAATCAAGAAATGGGCAGAGGACATGAACAGACATTTCTGCAAAGAAGACATCCAGATGGCCACCAGACACATGAAAAAGGGCTCCATATCACTCGGCATCAGGGAAATCCAATAAAAATCACAATGAGATATCACCTCACACCAGTCAGAATGGCTAAAATCAACAAGTCAGGAAATGACAGATGCTGGCAAGGATGTGGAGAAAGGGGAACCCTCCTACACTTTTGGTGGGAATGCAAGCTGGTGCAACCACTCTGGAAAACAGCATGGAGGTTCCTCAAAATGTTGAAAATAGAACTACCCTATGACCCAGCAATTGTACTACTGGGTATTTACCATAAAGATACAAATGTAGTGATCCGAAGGGGCACGTGCACCCAAATGTTTATAGCAGCAATGTCCACAATAGCCAAACTATGGAAAGAACCTAGATGTCCATCAACAGATGAATGGATAAAGAAGAAGTGGTGTATATACACAATGGAATACTATGCAGCCATCAAAAGAAATGAAATCTTGCCATTTGTGACAAAGTGGATGGAACTAGGGGGTATCATGCTTAGCGAAATAAGTCAATCAGAGAAAGTCAACTATCATATGATCTCCCTGATATGAGGAAGCGGAGATGCAACATGGGGGGCTAAGGGGGTAGGAGAAGAATAAATGAATCAAGATGGGATTGGGAGGGAGACAAACCATAAGTGACTCTTTTTTTTTTTTTAAAGATTTTATTTATTCATTTGAGAGAGAGACAGTGAGAGAGAGCATGAGAGGCGAGAAGGTCAAAGGGAGAAGCAGACTTCCCACGGAGCTGGGAGCTCAATGCGGGACTCGATCCCGGGACTCCGGGACCGTGACCTGAGCCGAAGGCAGTTGCCCAACCAACTGAGCCACCCAGGCGCCCCCATAAGTGACTCTTAATCTCACAAAACAAACTGAGGGTTGCTGGGGGGGGGTTGGGAGGGGGGGTTATGGACATTGGGGAGGGTATGTGCTATGGTGAGTGCTGTGAAGTGTGTAAACCTGGCGATTCACAGACCTGTACCCCTGGGGATAAAAATACATATGTTTATAAAAAATAAAAACCAAAACAAAACAAAAAAAACCTCAATAGATGTTCAGCACAAATGTAAAGGAAATTCAATGGGGAAAAGAAAGTCTTTTAAAGAAATGATGCTGTAGGGCGCCTGGGTGGCTCAGTGGGTTAAGCTGCTGCCTTCGGCTCGGGTCATGATCTCAGGGTCCTGGGATCGAGTCCCACATCTGGCTCTCTGCTCAGCGGGGAGCCTGCTTCCTCCTCTCTCTCTCTGCCTGCCTCTCTGCCTGCTTGTGATCTCTCTCTGTCAAATAAATAAAAATAAAATCTTAAAAAAAAAAAGAAATGATGCTGTAGTAACCAAATATCCATACGAGAAAATGAACACCATACTTCTCACCATACATGAAAATAAATTTTAAATGAATCATATATCTAAATACAAAATCTGAAAGAAAAACCTTCTAAGAGAAAACATATGAGAAAATCATATGCTTTTCTGACCTTAGGTCAGTCAAATATTTCTTAGATACTAAAGAACAGGCTATCAGAGACATTAACTATAAAAGGAAAAAATTGATAAACTGGATTTTATAAAAATAAAGTTTTGCTTTCTGAAAGAGCAAACAAAATAAAGCCAGACTGTGAAAAAAATGTCATATATATATTGACATTTTTTATTAACATTTTATATAACATTTGTCATATATATATATATATATATATATATATATATGACATATATATATATATATATGACAAAGGACCTATATCCAAAAATCTTAAAATTTGATAAGAAGAGAAGCAATGTGGGGGAAAAGGTGATAGATCTGAACAGAGACTTCACAAAAGAAATATATGTATGGGCAGTTATTAGATGGAAAGATAATTAACACCATGACTCATCAGGGAAATGCAAGTTAAAATTCCCATTAGACAACCATCACACACCCATCTATACCAAAGAGGACTGACCATACCACGTACAAAATGCATGTAGGGCATGTTTAATGGATCTTTTCCTGGATCTTTCATACATGGCTGCTGCTGATGTAAGATAATACAGAGATTTTATTTATTTATTTTAGAGAGAGAGAAAGTGGGGAAAGGGACAAAGGGAGAGGGAGAATCTGAAGAAGACTCCACACTGAAGGTGGAGCCTGATGTGGGGCCCGATCCCATGACCACAAGATCACAACCTGCACTGAAACCAAGACCAGTGCTCAACCAAGGAGGCTATCCAGAGTTTGCAGATTTTTAATAGTGTAAACATGTACCTACCATATGACCTAGTCATTCCATTCCAAAGCATTTCCCAAGAGATATAGCAACTTATACTGAGACAAAGTCTTGTAAAGATTATTTTCAACAGCTCTCTCTGCAATAGCCCTAAACTGGAAATAATCCAAATGCTCATCCGTAGACAAGCAGGTAAGTTGTGGTCCATTCACACAAGAGAATGATACCCAGCAATAAATAGGAACAACAATGAAGCTCATAATCATTATGCTAAATGAAAGAAACTAGACTAAAAAAGAGTATGTAAGGGGTGATTCCATTTATGTATAGTTTCGGGAAACGCAAACAGGTCTGTAGGGACAGAAAGCAGATCAGTGGTTGGGAAATGAGGAAATTTGGGGGGTGATGAAAAGGCTCAGAATCTTAGCAATGGTTTCATTGGGGTATACACAGGTCAAAAGTCAACAAAGCATATCCTTCACATATGTGCAGTTTGTAGTATGGAAAGTTATACCTCATGGAAATTGTAAGGAGAAGAGAGAGCAAAAGTGGGAGAGAGAGAGGGAAGAAGAGAATGAGAGAGAAAGAAATAGAATAGACATTTCTTCCTTTTGGAAGAATGCCACCTGACAAATACAGGAAGAAGGGTGGGATCTCAAAATCACTATTTTGTAACTCCTCAGTGTAACCATTTATGCAGGCAAGGATAATCAATCAGAGCTCAGATCACTGAGTGAAAGATACTCACTTGGTCCCAAGGTATCACTACACAGATTACTTTTTAGTTAAAAAGGAAAAAAATGTGACTTTACAGGGGAGCAGATTGGCAGCTACTAACTTAGTCAAGGAGTCAAGCTTGGCATTACCCACAGATACACACCGTCTCCTATATGGAGTCCTTACCCAGAATGTTTAAGCTGAATGTCAAGGGGAAAGAGTCAGACAAATTGAGAATGTGGAACTTACTGTAGGACCGCAGGCCTGGTCTCTCTAAAGAATTGAATATAATGGGACACCTGGGTGGCTCAGCAGGTTAAGCCTCTGCCTTCAGCTCAGGTCATGGTCACAGGGTCCTGGCATCGAGTCCCGCATTGGGCTCTCTACTCAACGGGGTGCCTGCTTCCCTCTCTCTCTCTCTCTCTGCCTGCCTCTCTGCCTGCCTCTCTGCCTACTTGTGATCTATCCATCAAACAAATAAATAAAATCTTTAAAAAAGAAAAAAGAATTCAATATAATGGAGAACAGAAGGAAATGGTAGGAAATAACTAGAATGATGGAAATTGAAGAGCCAAATGTAATACATAAATTTTGAAGGGATCCTAAACCAAAGACAAAAAGTTAGCTTGGAAAATTTGAACATCACAAGATATTGTTGAATTAATGATGATTTTCGCATTGACGGTAATGGTGAGAGAGTTGCATAAAAAATGTTTTTGTTCTTTGGAAATGTGTGTTGAAATATTTAGGAGTGAAGTATTGTGAATAGTGTGATATAGATACATGATATAGATACATGTGCGCGTGCACACACACACACACACACACACACACAGAACATGAATTTAGCAGGACTTTGAACAGTTGGCGAATCTTAGTTGAGGGGTATGGTAGTGTTCACTGCATATGTTTAAACATTTTCAAGAGAAAAAACCACAATAAATCTATTCAAAAATCCCAATCACCACCACCAGCTGATGTTATTTGAAAATGACACAACTTTAATGTAACGACACAGAAAGGTTAAAAGTAAAGGGATGGGGGGAAAAGGGATGAATGAGACGTAAACTAATTTTTAAAAGTTGCCACATAACTTTATTTTTTTAAAGATTTTATTTCTTTATTTGACAGAGAGAGATCACAAGTAGGCAGAGAGGCTGGCAGAGAGAGAGAGAGGAGGAAGCAGGCTCCCTGTTGAGCAGAGAGCCTGATGTGGGACTCGATCCCAGAACCCTGAGATCATGACCCGAGCTGAAGGCAGTGGCTTAACCCACTGAGCCACCCAGGCGCCCACCACATAACTTCTTTAATGTTTTAATGTTTTTGAAAATGAAAAAGTGGTATTCATCATAAAGTCAATACACAGTAATAGAAAAAACAATTCAGCAGGAAGATGAAATCGTTTTAAATGTGTAGGTGTGTGTTAATGGAAACACTATTTGCTCCTACCTTCCACGAGCGGAGTTGTTCCTGAAGCATGTTCCACGGCTCTCTGTCACCTGCTCACTCAGCTCTTGGGAGTAACTTGTCTGATTGGTATGTGGGCACTGATAAGTGGCACGTGGCATTCACTTTGCCCTTGCCTTCATCCTCTTGGAAGCAAGAGGTCCTCAGGGGCTCTGCTCCTCTTAGGTGGGGATGTCCTGGCTGAGGGCTGCCTGCACCCAGAGGTGGGGATGCCTGCCCCTTCTAGGTTTTGTGTGCAGGCCCATTTGGTTCCCAAACCGAGATATCTCAGCCTTATCAGCAGTGATGGTGATAATTTGTCCCTCATCTCTACTTTCTCTTTTATTTCTCAATATAATCAGACTCAGGCAGGAAAGAGGGTATATTTATTGGGGTCCTCCTCAAAACCCCAATAGCACACAATCACATAGCCTTATATATAGAAAGAGCAAAAATGTACAGAACTCTGAGGGAAAATGGAGAAATCCAGAGTCATGTTGGAAAGCTTAGAACAGTACAGGTAAAAAGTTTGATTGAAATGAAAAGTACAGAAATTGGCTATCAATAATTAGGAAATTGGCTATCAATAATTAGGGAGCATACATTCTTTTTTAAGCATTCTAGAATATTTATAAAATTTTATCATGTACTAGGTCAAAGTAAGTTGCAATAAATAAAAAAATTCCAGTTTATTTAATTCAACTGGATTCTCCAAGCTCAATGTACTTAAATATGAAATTAATAACTAATAAGCAGAAAAACCTCCACTCCCTAACATCTGTACAATTTAAGCACACTTTTAACCCATAGTTAAAACAAATCGTAACGGGTGTTAGAAAGTATTTATAACAACAACAGTGAAAACACAGCAGCCAAACTGTGAGACAGAGATAGGCAACGGCTAAAGGAAAAATGTGTAACAAGAAAAAAGACTAAAAATCAAGAGTTAATGGTTCAATTCAAGAAGTTAGAAAAGATAATAGAGAAGAAACTCCTCCTTTCTTCAAATCAGAGACTCTGATGGAATTCCTAAGGTGATCCAATTTATGTGGAAGTATTAAAGGGCCAAGGATAGCTTTGACAATTTTAGGGTAGAATAAGGAGGGCAAACAGATTCTACCAAACAGAAAGATAAAAGATCAAAGCTCCACATAATTGAAAGTTGGTGGCATCACAATTCCGGACTTCAAGCTCAATTGAAACAGTGTTCTAATGGTGGAACAGCAGAGAAATAGACTAGGGGTGATCAGACGAAGGCCCCTGTGCCAAGTCCAGCCCACTGCCTATTTTGTAAATAAAGTTTTATTGGGGGCACAGCCCCACCTGCTAGCTGCTTTTGCACTACGACAACAGAGGTGAGTAATGTGACAGAGGCTCTAAGGCTCATGAACCATAAAACATCTACTATCCGGTTCTTTATAGAAAAATTCTGTTGACCCTTGAAGCAGGCCAATGAAATAAAATAAAAGACCAATGGCAAATAGCATTTCGATACAGTTGGGAAAGGATGAAATATTCAGTTAGTGGATTTGGACCAATTCGTTATACAGATGGGAAAAAAACAGAAGCACATCTCTTCTTTATACATTACCAAAACTCTCAAAGTTTTAGACTATAAAACATGCCATATCTTCTGGACTTACAATGGGGAAGACTGTGTTAAATAATAATAAAAAGCTTCAACTATAAAAAAAACTACAACCATAAGGAAAAAGATGGATAATTTGATTATATTAAAAACGAGAACTTTGGTACAATAACGAAGTTCACCTACCAAGTTAAAAGACCATTTGCATGCAGGGAAGAGAGATTTGTAAGGCATACAGCAGAAAAAAAGGTTAGTATCCAGAACCTATGAAAGAATTATAAATCAGTAAGGAAAAGACAAACCACAGAGAAACAGACAAAGGATATTTCTCAATGGGCAATTCTCAGAGGAGGAATCCTGGGTGGGTGACAGAAAGATTTTTACCTCATTAGTAATTAGGAAAATAACAGTAAGATATTCTTTCATCAGTTAAAAAAAATGTAGTCTGGTTATACTGAGTGTTGACAAAATTGTGGGGGAATCCGCAGGTTTTATTGATGGCGGGTGGTGGTGTATCAGTTTGACAGGTTTGGAGAACACTTAGCAATACTTGCTTAAGGTGAAGAGGTGCAAACCCTGTGACACCCTAATTCCCCCTTCCAGGAATCTCCTCTTGCACAAGTGCCCAGGGAGACACGTACAAGCAGGCCCAGTGCAGCTTTGTTAGGAATGGCAGAAACTAGAAGCGATCCATTGCCTAATACTGTGAAACCATCCACAAGTTTACCCCGGGGTAGGGCCTGCGGCTTAAGCTGGAGAACCAGCACTCTGGTGTTAAGGGTGCTCGGATAGAAGGATCTAGGGGACATAAAGTGGGGAGGGATCAAGGAAGGATCCTTCCTCAAAGGATCACCTTCTTTTAAGGGTGTCTCATTAAGATGCAATAGTGGGGCACCTGGGTGGCTCAGCTGGTTAAGCATCTGCCTTCAGCATGGTCCTGGGATGGAGCCCTGCATTGGGCTCCCTGCTCAGTGGGGAGTCTGCTTCTCCCTCTGCCTCTCCCCCCCTGCTTGTGCTCTCTCTCTCTCTTTCTCTCTTTCACTTACTCTCTTTCTCTCCAATAAATAAAATCTTTTAAAAAATGAAGATGACAATAGTGCATTCTCAAGTATGAATAGGAATTAGAAACAGAAAGGCAACACAAGAAAAGGGCAGACCAAGCAGATGGTAAGCAAAAGCATTAAGGCTGGGGACAGCCCAGCCCATGGTGTCTATTGGCAAACTCCTCGGGAACTTCCGGAGGCAAACTGAAACTGGCCTCCACATAGGGAGGGCAGGAAGAGACCGAAGAAAGAAGGCGGCCACCTCAGGTTGGGTGGGAGGTGGTAGGGTTAATAAACAAGGGAACTTACACAGGAGGCTTGTCTTGGGTGCCCGCAAGAGGAGTAAATCCCTGCAAGCATGACCTGCCAAATTTTGAGGTTTGTATAGAGGCCCTCACTGAGCTTGGTCCCATATTCAGTCCAGGTGGCCTCCACATACATCGCTACCTGAAGATCATGTTCTTGGGTGGCTACTCTAAAGCAAGTGGGAAGCACATTCCACGGACAGGAAAGGGGGTAAAGAGCCTCTGATTGCTGGGGGCCATCTGGTGGGTCAACCAGAGCTCATATCCTCTGGCTAACTTCCCCCAGTACATGGGGATGGAGGAAGAGCGGCCATGGCAAGAGTGGGAGGGAGATGACGCCATGTTGGTGATGGTGCAGGACTGAGAGTGAGGGCTGGAGAGGCTGGTGGAGGCCAAATAATGAATGACTCAATACATTGTACAAAGCATGTGGGACCCTCTAATATCATAAGCTAACATTAACTAAATGTGGATCAAAGACCTCAGTGTAGGGCGCCTGGGTGGCTCAGTGGGTTGAGCCGCTGCCTTCGGCTCAGGTCATGATCTCAGCATCCTGGGATTGAGTCCCGCATCGGGTTCTCTGCTCAGCACGGAGCCTGCTTGCCTCTCTCTCTCTCTCTGCCTGCCTCTCTGTCTACTTGTGATCTCTTTCTGTCAAATAAATAAATAAAATCGTTTAAAAAAAAAAAAAGACCTCAATGTAGAAGCTAAAATAAGACTCTTGGGAGAGCACATAGAAGAAAGGTTTGTGACACTGGTTTAGCCATGTTTTCATGGATGCAACAGCAGAGAATAGCAACAAAAGAAAAAATAGGTTAACTGGACTATATCAAAATCAAAAACTTTTTTTTTTGTCATTAAGACAAATCATCATCTAAGTATGAACATTTCACAATTTTAAAGATTTAACTTTTACTTTTGCAATCATTTCCCAAGCCACTGTCACTTATCTGCTATCTGTATCTTATTCCTGAATGTTAAGAGTCAAATTAATCTGTAAAATTAACATAAAGCTTAATAGTAAAAATGACCAGATTTTTTTTTTTTTAATTGGGTCAGCAGTTCTCAAACTTTCTGGCTTTAAGAGCCCTTTACACTTTCATTTTTTACATTATTTTTTTCCTTTAATATTTATTTGAGAGAGAGACAGAGCATGAACAGAAGCAGGGGAGGGGCAGGAGCAGAGGCAGGATAGAATCTCCAGCAGACTACTCACTAAGCACAGAGTCCCATACCAGGCTTGAACCCCAGGACCCTGAGATCATGACCTGAGTCAAAACCAAGTGCCAGACACTTAACTGACTGAGCCATCCAGGTGCTCAATGAGTGGTAGTTCCTTAAAGATTAGTTGCAGTGTGGAACCTGAAGCCATGTTAATGAACTGTCCCATTAAAACCATTGGTTCGTCTTGCACCTGAACAGATTTGTTTTGTTTTGTTCTGTTTTTACCCACGCATGATTTTGTAACGTTAACCACTGACCATTTGGAAAATATTGACTGACTGGGTTATGCAAATCTTCCAAATGTTGACACATCTCATTACAGAAGATCCAAAACAAACCCCACACACTCACTGATATCGCCACCAATCTCATCACAAAAGTAATTAAGTATCGGGAAGCTGTCATGCTTATAGTGGCAGATGCATGTGTTTCAAAATCCTACCTTTGCTTGAAAGATCAAATCTTATATTGGCAACAAACCTTGTTAGATGTTTTCATTAAAGTGACAGGCTCACTTAATTTTTAAGAACACACCTGCCAAATACCCAAGCCTGAGTAACCAGTTTATCTATCAGTCGTGCTTTTCAAGTAAAAATGGTGTTATTGCTGGGTGGGGGGTGGGGGTGGAGGATGGCTAGTTTAGCTTGCAACTCAAATGATCACACAAATGCTTTTCCCTGAGACAACCATCAAGTTTTGGATTGCAGCAGAATGGCTTTATGTGTACTTTGCATGTTAATACGCACAGACTATTTTTAAAGATGCTTACGGACTGAGACTTAATAAAATCAGTAATTTTTACTGTTTCATCAGGGACATGAAGTGAGGCACTTTTGTGCTTTCTTTGAGTACATAGTATGAAGATAGAACTGCTAGTACCTAGTACTGTTTAGTTCCATGCTCTTAATTTGTGCTAAGGTACTTGCTGTTTTTCCCATCATTGTTTTGCCCATCAGGGTAAACGTGAACACAATGAAAAGGGTAAATAATGTCTTATTATGATGAAAATAGTTTTGATCTTGTGCACCTCCTGAAACTCTTGGCATCTTATACTTTGAAAACTGCTGCTAGAGGAAATGGAGATTGTGGGGGAGGGATATGGTCAAATTTGCAATTTAGGAATGCTCTGACAGTGGCATGCAAGACAAGCTAGATAGGATCCATCTGGAGGCAAGAAGACTACGGTCAAGTTCCAGGATAGCTGATGAGGCCCCTGGACTAGGACAGAAGCTCTAAGCATGGAGAGCACAGGGATAAGAAAAATCATGAGTCCAGGATTGACTCTCAGCTTCCATGATTGCATGATAGGATTTGCTAAGATGGGAAAACTCAGGTGAAGGAACAGAAAACTGAGGTGCAATCCACAGGGAGATCTGGAAGGAGCTGGTAATATGGATATTGAGATACATATTTGAGAACTGAACTCAGAGAAAGGATCCATTCTTGGGGGATAAGACTAGAGGCTAGGACACCACCTACCTTATGTCAAGTTTTTTTTTAAAATATTTTATTTATTTGACAGAGATCACAAGAAGGCAGAGAGGCAGGCAGAGAGAGAGAGAGGGAGAAGCAGGCTCCCTGCTGAGCAGAGAGCCTGATGCAGGGCTCGATCCCAGGACCCTAGGATCATGACCTGAGCCGAAGGCAGAGTCTTAACTTACTGAGCCACCCAGGGGCCCCCCTTATGTCAAGTTTTAATGAACACGGAGAGAAAGAGGAATCCACAGAGGAGACTGAGGGGAATGATATAAAAGACAGGAGAACCATCAGAGATTAGTGCCATGGAAAAGAAGAGAGTGCTTCCAGAAGGCAACAAAGGCAAGTGCTACAGGGACCTTAGAACTGAAAGGAGTCCAGTAACATATAGGTTCCAAGAGAGGCTTTACAGCACCATATCCTAGGGTCTGCAATGGTGCCTGGTTCAATTTTGTTGTTTTGAACATTTGTTCAATTTTATTGAACAAATAAATGAATGCATTGGATGTGGCCACCGAAGGCCACTGATAAGCTCTGTTGTAGTAGTTCTGGGGGGTGTAAAGATGCAAGCAAGGCAGCTGTGTAAAGAAATGTGAATAAAAGGAGGGGGTGAATTTGGTTAACAAAGGAAAGGAAGAGATAAAGAACTTCCAAAGGTCACAGGGTGAGGGAGGGCTTATGTTCAGTTAGTTCAAGTTTTCTTTGTAGGATGAAAGGGACTTTTGTGTATGTTTTTTAAGCTCTGGGGAAAGCGGGCCATCTGAAAGAGAAACGATGAATTTGAAACCTTATATTCACACCTCCCTGTCTTCCATGACCTCCTTAGTCCCCAAAGCCACAAAGGGCTTGAAGAAATATATTTTCCTTGATACAAGGAGGAAACTGTCGATGGTACCTACCAACCACAAGGAAGTCAATGCTGAGAAATTATGGCCCCTACTGTGTCCTTCTTTCCTTGAACCAGACTACAACTTCTCACCACTTTTCATAGCCTGGGCCTCTCGTGCATTACCGGATTTCAAGGCGTTCCACCAAAGACGAAGCACCAATGTCTATCATGAGAAGTCCAGCCATTGGAACTACTTTCGGTTTCTGAGGAGCACCTTCCTCCCTCTCATCTCCAGGCCTCTCTCCTTCCCCTCCATCTCAACTGGCTACTCAGACTGGAGTTACCAGTATAGATACCCTTCCCTCGTGTTCCCGCCAGCATGGTGCTCATCACGCTAAACTATAGATTCCTACTTGCAGTCCTTGCTTCCCCCACTAGGCTAGGAGCTCTGCGAAGGTAGGTACATCTTGTTCTCTCTGTGTCCCCGATACCTAACACATAGGAAGGCTCACTCCATGTGTGTTGCCTTGAATGAATAAACAAATGGATACATTTCTTATCCCTTTTCATCCTGATTCTCTTCGTGAGAAAAGAAGACCCAGGCAAAGCATCAGACCTGAAAACAGGTGCTAAGAGTCGCTTTAGGTTATGAGCTGTTTCTCTCTAGATGCTAATCCTTAGCTGGAGACTTGGGCTGTGAGCAGCCTGCAGACTTGGAGGCAGTGAAGACTACATCATAAAACCGTCCATTAAACTTCAAAGGGAGAAAAAGTAAAAACATGAATAGAACTAATTGCCGGCTGCCACAAATTCGTTCCTGGGCATTATAAATGGTTTAATAGTCAATCTAGATATCATTGCGATAGGTTGGTGCCATATATAAAGACAGACAGATGCAGAGATAACTGACAGAGCCTGTGACCTCATCCAGTCATAGCTCCATTGCCTAAAGGGAAGAAATTTACCAGTTCTGTGTGTTTGGCATAATTATCTGCCACGAAGTAGCCAAAAATGATTCTCTTGTTCAGCAATTACATTACCTAAAGACACCCAGTCTAGGTGAAATAGACACAATTGCTTTCCTGGGCTGGGAGTCAGGATTCCTGGATCTGAAGCAACCAGCTGTGTGCCCGTAAGACAGCCGCCGGTCTCTATTACTCACTACGTTTGTTATAATACTTGGGACTATGCATTCACTTATTCACGTATTCAACACGTATTTATTAAGCACCTACTGCATTTTTGGCACAATGCTGGGTGTTGGAGATACAGAGAGGAGTAAGATCAACTGTGACATTATCACGGTCCACTATAAAGGTATGCAGAGAAACCAAAGGAACACAACCAGACAATGCTGTTGAGGTATGCACAGGTGCTATAGGGGAGCAGGGGAATATGCATAGATTTTGTAGGGGGACAGGGGAGGTAGGCACAGGTGCTAAGAGGGGGGTAGAGGAGTATACACAGGTGCTGTAGGGGGACAGGGGAGATATGTAAAAGTGCTGTAGAGGGTCAGGGGAGTTATGCCCGGTGATGTAGGGGGGCAGAGAAGTATGAACAGGTGCTGTAGGGAGGCAGGGGAGGTATGCACAGCTGCTGTAGTGGGGGCAGGGGAGGTATGCCTGGTGATATAGGGGGGGGGCAGAAGAGACATGCCCAGTGATGTAGAGGGACAGGGAGGTATGCCCAGGTGCTGTAGGGGAACAGGAGAATAGGTGAGTGAAACTTTCCTAGGAGGAAAACAGGTGAAAACTTGAGAGGAGGAGATCTTTGAATTGAGCTCTAAATAATTAGTAGGAGTTTGCCAAATAAAGAAGAAAGCAAGCGCTTTCAAAATAACAGGCACGGTGTATCAGAGATACATGAAAAAGAAATGTTTAGGAAACTGAGTGTCTGGGGGGTGTGGTTAGAATCTAAGGGACCTACTGGGGTCAGTTAACTCCTGGGGAGGTGTCTGGGCATCCTCTTGTAGGCTCGAAGGCTGTGGTTCTCAAACTCCAGGGTGCACCAGCATCACCTAGGAGGCTTGTTAGAATACCAACTGCTGGACCCCTCCCACAGAGTTTCTGACTGAGTGGGTCTGAGGCCTCGGGATCTGCATCTCTATCGAGCTTCCAGGTCCGAAAACACTGCTAGTCCTGGGTGCACACTTCGGGAAGCACTGTACTAGGGAGCCTGCCCTTCTGTTGCTTGTATGAGCTGGTGCTACCCAGAGCAGCTGGAAGGAGACAAGCCGAGAGCACAGAGGCATCCAGGGGGCTTATAGGGGCTCCTAGAAATAAAACTTCTGTCAACTTTCATTAAGTCAAGGGACTTCAGTTCATCTAAGTCCTGATGTTTATTTCTTTTACTAGCCTGTTCCTGGTGCCTGAAATTTTTACCATGAGAGCTCTCTTCATATGGATTATGAATTGCTTCCTATTTCAGGGCAAATACTTCTGGAAGGGGCAGCACATGAAATTGCTATCAGCCGTTTACTATACAGCGTTGATTTAATGATGAGATCCTTTCTACACCCACGTCAGATGAGACAATGATGATAGTTAATGCTCTGGGAGGGAACATCCACTCCAATCCCAGCCGTGTTGCACCCTGATGGCAGGGCACTACCTACGTCACTTCGCCTCCCTGAGTCTTAGTCTCAGGCTCCTCCTTGGCTAAATGGGAGGTAGTAACAACATTTGTTTTGCTGTGTTTTTGGTGCCTGCACTGAGTGAGAGAATGTTTAAGAGTTCCTGGAATATATCAAGGGCGAAACAGAAATGCTAAAAGATAAGTGTGTACCCGCACACACATTTACACAGACATATTGACAGACACACCTTTTAGCATACTGAAAACTCCAGAAGATTCTTAATGAATCCAAGAGATCTGTCAAGCCTGTTGGTTATTGCTGTGTGTGTGTGTGTGTGTGTGTGTGTGTGCAAGACAGAAAGAGAAAGAAGATGGGAAGGTGGGAGTGAGACAGAACATGTCAAAGTGGAAAGAGGAGGCTAATATTCATTCCAGTTTTACGTTTGGACTTCTGGTCTCCTTTCCACTAACATTGTACATTTTTAAACTGAAACAGATTAGGACTTAGAAATTTCACAGTTGGGTATTTCTCCTTGCTATCAACTGAGAATTCTTCCTGGGGCCTTTTGGGACTTCCTGGGCTCTCTGTGGGATATTTCCTGGGCTTTCCACAAGCCCAGGAACAGTTGGTATCGATAAGGCTCAGACTGAATGCACTCAATCCCTTTAAACAGATTCACGTCTAGCCAGTTCTACAAAACCTTTCCTTTAACCTCAGTGTCATTCTCTACCTCCTGGACACTGACAGGCTGGGTTTAAAGAACTCCTTTAACTAAATATGATTGAAGTTTTCCTTTCATCAGGAAGGGCTGCAGAGAGATGTAACATGTTATTCTGGAGTGTGTTGGCAGACGCACCCTGGAAGGGCAGGCTATCAGCTTACCCACAAGTGAACAATTACCCGGGTGGCGTGGTTAATCTCACCAACTTCACCAGGGCAAAAGAAAAACAACCCTCTTGTCCCAAGGAAAAGAAAGGAGACATCTACCAATTTGTAAGAGGATAATTTCCTAATTACCCCATGAAGGTTGTTATTTCTGGTGAGGCCTTCAATCAGGTTGAGGAGGGTGAAATCTAATCCTTCCTTTAGTGATGAAAAATGTTATTGCAGGATTAGATTTTCAGGTCCTGTCTCTCTCTCCAGCCGAAGGAAGAATTTGCTAATTTCCCCCAGGGTGGCTGTGGAGGCAGCCCATGTGGGCAGGGGAGGTCCCCAAGCAGAGAGACCAGGCCTGGGAGCGTTTCACGTTGGTCACAAGGTGATGGTTTAATGACTTGGAAAACCTCCCTCCTCAGCGTCAGGAGGTCCTAGCAGAATACATGACTCATAGCAGAGAACCTCTGAAGGTTTTAGAAATGAAGCCTCCCTCAGTTTTGAACAACCCTTAAATTCCCCTCAAGGCATCTTGTGAAAAAAAGAGGGATGTCTTGGTCGTGATCATCAACCCATAACCAGTCCCCAGCCATACTCGGGACACTCCCAGATTGCTGCCTAATATTCAGGAAAAGAAACCAACATTTCTGTAAGACCTACCACGGGTTCTAGGGTATCCTTGACTTCTAGGGTCTCCTTGACTTCCCAACAACTCTGTGGGGTAAATGTAACAGCTACTATTTGAAAGTGGAGAAATGGAAGCTCCAAGTCTAAATTCCCCAATGGAGGAGCAAAGCAAGAGCGCAGGTTTCACCGAATCTTACCCAATGCTTCCAGAAGGGGGAGGCCGCCTCGGTAGCTCTCCGTAGGCAGCGCCCTCGGCTTGACAGTCTCCCGCGCTCTGTCAGTTGTGGGCTAACAGGAGACCCGGGAAACAAGCGGGTTAAGGGGAGGGGGGGGGGCGGTTAGCCAGGGGTAGCAGGGAAATAAAGGAGGTACTTTGCTAATTTCCCCCTGGGTAGCTGTGGAGGCAGCTACCCTGTGGAGAACAGCTGACTCAGGACCGACAGCAAGAACAGCCAAGTAGGTGAGATGTGGCTTTTTTCCCCACTCTCTCCGGTTCCAGAATGGTCTCCCTCCACCTCTGGGATCCACTCACTAAGACAGCAACGATTTATTAAGCACCTCCAGTGTACCAAGTACCCTAAGAGGCATTGTGGCCATAGCAGTGAACAGTCAAACACAAACTCCCCCCAAATGGAGCTTACATTCTAGGGGTTTCCGTCCAGGGGCTTGGGGCTGTCTTTCAGGCTACTTGGAATTCTCCGTTAGGATGTCCCCTTCCGATTTCTGTTCACACGCACACGAGCGGACACGCGGGGAAACAATGGGCTCATATGCCTACACAGTCCTTCTCCAGCGCACCCGCACGCACCAGCGCGCACGCGCCGGGCCGCGCCTTGCAGCCCCCCTCCCAGGCTTACACCTGCACCCGCGCGGACAACGTGTGCACGCACGCCCTGCACGCCCCGCCCCCTTGCGCCCTCCCTCTCACGCCAGGTGTCTGTTCGGAGGTGCGTGCGGTGTCCCCGGGGCGGCAGGCGCCCAGAGGGCGGTCTCACGGCCCCGGCGGTGGCGGCGCGCCGGCGATCCCCGAGAAGGGGAGGGAGGAGGGGTCGCAGAGCCCCGCAGCCAGGGACGCTGGAGGCTTCTTCTCCACCGGCGGGGCAGGGCCCGGTGCCCCGGGGCTGTGTGGGTCCCTCCGGGGGCGGGCGGGGCGGCCCCCTCCTAACCGCCCCCCTTCCAGGCAGGGCCTCGCTGGACGGTGACTCCCTTCTCAGCAATGATTGCGAGCCCAGCCCGACGGGAGGAGAGAGGGCAGGCGCGCCCGGCCGGCCGTGGGGCTTGGGCAAGGCACAGGTGGAAAACTATTATCAAGATCTTTGGAAACAGCCTCAGCCCTGGGTCTGTGGCAGAAACTTGGACTCAGTGGCCTGAAACCGGGCCGAAGAGCAGTGTCAGGAAGTGTGGGCCTGTCCCTGGGGGTTGATGGACTAAATGCTCCTTCTCCCAAGGCCTCTCAGCATGTTGTTTGTTTCCAACCCTAGCAACTGCTTTCCGTGGCTCCTCACAGGCTGCGCAGAAGGGCCAGGTGATCATTACTTTCTCCGGCTCACGCTTTCATGGATGACCTCAATCTGAGGCAGCTCCTTACCGGGCCACTTTGTTTTCTTGGGTCAGTGAGCCCTTTTGAGAAGTTCTTTCAAGGTCCTTTCCACCTTGCTGGCTTCTCAAGGAAGAGAAAGAGGAGAGTGGCAAAACCAGCAGGGAACCCCCCCTTCCCCTCAGGACAGCGACCTTCTTTCAAAGAATTGGCAAGTTGGAGGGCTAGTTGGAGGGCATCTGTTAGGATCCCACAACGTCAAGGTGCGGTCTGCTTTGCGGGTAGGTGGGCCCCAGGCAGCATCCTCCTGTATCCTGGACAGATCAGTGTCAACAACAAGAGAGTCACCCAAATCTGGTTCACCCTCCCCTGCAGGGCAGAAGGGAGTTCCAAGAGCAGAGAACTCTGTCTTTATCCTCTGCCCAGAACTTAGTTGAAGAGGTAGAGAGACAAAGCAACTCCTGCTGCTCTCTGCAGGGAGAGATGGGCACTAGCTCCTGGGAGAGCTTGGAAGGGCATTTCTTCTCCAGGGAACCTGAGCTGGGAGCTCCTGACTCTGGAATTTGAGGGGAGAATGGTCCTCATCACCCGCCTATGAGCACTTGGCCCTGGGACCTCCACTTACCCTCCCTTTGAATCCTCATTCTATTCAGTAGCTCCTATCATCCCTGTTTTACAGAGGAGGAGAGAGTTTCAAAGGGGGTAGGTAGCTTGCCAAGGTTCATACTGGGCTATCAATGCGGGAGGCCAAATAAGGACTGACTGGACCAACTTCAACTAGCTGTATTACCATCCGGAATTCATTTTCCTGGTTCTTGCAAAGCAGGAGAGACATTTGGGAATAAGGATGGACTCGCTCTGGTCCAGTCACGCCAGTTTGGCCTCTGCTCCATAAACAGTCCTTGGTGTTTTCGACCTCCTAGATTTCTCTCACATAGTTTACCGGTCTTGGAATGCCTTCCATCAGTGCGACTCCTACACAACCATCAAGGCCCAGCTAAAGAACCTCTTCCTGCATGAGCCTTTCCAGGCCCCTCTAGCTTTTGTCTCCATTTATACTCTAACTTTTACTTTCTGTGCTGTAAATTTTTTTTTTTAAGATTTTATTTATTTATTTGAGATCACAAATAGGCAGAGAGGCAGGCAGAGAGATTGGGGGAAGCAGGCTCCCCCTCTTTGCTGAGCAAAGAGCCAGATGCAAGGCTTGATCCCAGGACCCTGGGATCATGATCTGAGCTAAAGGCAGAGGCTTAACCCACTGAGCCACTCAGGCGACCCTGTGCCGTAAATCCTAACCATTGTTATATCACCTTCTTTTATAATTCTTTCATTGTTTCAGTTTCATTTGACTTATTTTACCAGCCAGACAGATCTCTATAGGGGCCAGGACCATGGCATAGCCATTTCCCTTATATACCCCTGGTTTCCAGCATGGTGTTGGATGCAAAGTCGCACTCAGTAACTCTTGTTTGGCTAATTGACCAGACACGTATGAAACCAGCCCCGTGTGGGCCAAGGAGCTTTTGTGACAAGACCTTGAATGGTGGCATTTTGGGGCTTGTGGCCATTAACCAGCTAGCAGCAGCTCCCCCTGGCTGGGCAGCTTGCCTGCCTGGTTCCTCCTGACCATCAGGAAAGGACGCACCTGGATTACCTGAGAAAGAGAGACAGAGCTGGATTGCTCTCTCTGTTTGCACTAAGACACCCAAGGACATCTTAGACCAGGTGCTGCATCTTTAACACCTTGCTATGCGATGATTGAGGATAACTAAATGAAATTCAAACAGCTAGCTCCGTGACAGAAAAGATCTGGTCTAAAATTGAGGTAGAATACACAAAAACAACCAGAAGGCAAATGATTGCTTTTTGTTTTTTTTAAAGATTTTATTTATTTATTTGAGAGAGAAAGTGTGAGCATGAGAGAGAGAGAAAGAGAGAGAGAGAGAGATCACAAGCAGGGGGAGTGGTAGAGGGAGGAGCAGATTCCCCACTGAGCGGGGAAGCCTGATGCTGGACTTTGGAGTAGTTCTGTGTTTCACATTGAAGGTTTTGAGACTCTTGGAACACATGATGTGCGGCCAACTCTCCTTTCCTATTGTCCTGTCAGCATCTATGAGCTCTCATCCCTGACCTTTGCAGCTTATAACGTGTTTCCACATTCATCGTCTCATTTATTCTTCACAGAACTTTGAGAGGAAATAATAGTAACAACAACAACAGTGTTGACAAAATGCCTGAATTTATTTAATAACTACTATGTACCGGGCACTGTTCTAAGGACTTTATATATATTGATTTATTTGTTCCCCCATTTTGCATATGAGAAACTGAGGCACTGAGGGTAAGGTTTCCGACCTGTACAGTCTTCCACGTGGTGAAGTCTGCACTTGAACCCTGGTCTTCTGATCGACTACCTGGCAGAGAGATGGATGACTGCTAGGTCCCCTTGCCTCAGGCCTGTGGCCTCAGCCGGTGCTCATTTCTTTCACTCAGTACTTCCAGGAAACTTTCTTGCGCTGGTCAGTAGGAGAGCCCCAGCTTCATTCCTAGGGAAGGTGCAGTTGCTGGGGCTGGTGTCCCGGGCTCAAGGACAGAGACACCAGAGAACTGGGCTTAGAACTAGTGCTTGCTCTGCCACTAGCTAGCCAGCTGTGAACTTGGTCAATTCCCGTAATCCCTTCAAGCTAAAATATCTTCATCCCTTGGCTAGGAATGATATTCCAGAAATATCTGACAGGGGGCGCCTGGGTGGCACAGTTGGTTAAGTGTTTGTCTGACTCTTGATTTCAGCTCAGGTCATGATCTCAAGGTCATGGGATCGAACCCTGCATAGGGCTCCCTCCTCAGTGGGGAGTCTGTTTGAGATTCTCTCTCTCTTCTCCCTCTACCTTTCTCCAAACTCTCTCTTTCTCTAAAACAAATAAATCTTTAAAATAAAAAACAAAACAAAAATACTCGACAGGGTTGATGTGAAGATCCAAGGAGATGACGTAGATAATGTTCCCTCATGTCCCCTTTTCCCTGGATGGATGCAGGGTTTACTGATGTTGGATTGATATGTTTATCCTCCTGAAAGTAAGGAGGCAGGGGCTCTGGGAAAGGAACGTTTCCTCTGGTTATCATCTGGGGAGACGGCCTGTCTTCAGACTCGAAGTGGGAACTCCAGAAGTAGGTCTTGGCAGGGAGAGAGTTCTCCAGGATCCCAACTTCTTTCTCTTCAGCCTCGACCCTGAGGATCCTAGACAGGTTAGAGGGTGCTCCTTGGAGACAGTTGGGGCTGGACAGAGAGGCCTCCCTACAGTGGGCCACAAGGAGCAGAAGTCACCCTCTGACTTCTTTGCACATTCCTATGACTTTATGTTCCCTTTTGTTTTTCCTTGCTTGAGTTCCATCTTGTTGCAGAGCTCTAGCCTGGTCTCAGCCATACCGCTGAGGAGAACAGTGGCCCCAAGTCTGGGCCTCATGCCCACCAGCCCGGTGTGGTACCAGCTGTGTGCAGTGGTGGAAATATCCCCAAGGCAGACATGAATCAAGATTCTTGAACCATGAGTCTTACTGAAAGAAAGAGATGCACGGAGTAAGGAAACTAGCACTGAACCCGGACTCTGCCAGACAAGGAGCTTTGCGGGCATTTTCTCACCTAATCTTGACATCACCTATAAGGGAGGTGTCTGGGGAAACTCAGCCTCACAGAGGTCAGCTGACTTGCCCCAGGCACCCTGCTAGTGTGTGGCTGAGCCAGGATCCCAAACAAGGTGTGCCGAACTCCCGTGCCCATGCCCTCCACACACGGTGCTGAGTGCCTGGGATGGCATAGCCTTCTGTGGCTCTTTGTTTCTCCCTGAGAGAAGGGGAGTGATGTTTACTTCACCGGCTGGGATGGTGAGATCGTTATCATCCCCAGAAAACACATCTTAAATCCCTAATTGTACATGGCACCAAGGAAAGCGCTGAATAATTTGGGATGCAGAAATAATTAAATAGAGTACACAGACAGGCTTTCTGCCCTCTGGGAACAGAGGCTCTCCAACTTTTGAAGATGGCACAATGGCCCCAAAGCCCAGGTCGTGGCTGCCATTCTCTGAGGCCAGTAAGCCTCTCACCACAGGGGCAGATGGCCCCCGCCCCCTTAGTGAAGGTGTGTCCAGTCTGGCTTGGAGGTAAGAGGGTCTTTACAAATCCGTCTCCGCTTATGGGAAGTGCCTCTGAGAGCCTAAGACTGTGGAGACAGAGGTGGGTTCGAGACCTTCTTATCAGCCGTGGAAACTGGTACGGGTTCCTTCTCCTCTCCAAGTTTCAGTTTCTCATCTATGGAATTGGATGGGTGGGGATTCCATTCTCTTAAATGAGATAATATATGTAACAGCCCTTAGCACAATGTCCAACATGTAGTAGGTTCTTGGTCAGGAAGTGCTCTCATTACTGTGGTTGAATAGGTAGCTTGCACTCCGAATGGATTTTAGGGATGAGGGACTTTTGTGGTGAGGAGAAAGGGGAGACTTTTGATTGCACTGTGGAGAGACACCTCTTTCCTACCCCCATGGCTCTGTGGTTGTCCCAAGGCAGCAACACCTTTGTGTTTCTTACCCACTCCTACTCCTGAGAGTCTTTCTGGAGAAGTCACTCCAATGTCTGTCTCTTAGTCAATGACCGATCTTTGATTTCTGTTCCAGAGAGATGGGAGGCTCTCTTCAGGCTAAAGGCACAAAGGAAAATTGAAATGCAGTACACCAGAGCTTCTCCTGAACTGCACACAGTAGGAATACAATAAATGCGGACTGATTGGGAATCCACCTGGGGCCCTTGTTTCCCTAGATCCGTGCTGGGGTCTGCCGTCCCCACCGTAACTGCTGAGGGGCTGCCATGGCAGGTGGAATGTTCCAAGATATTGTTTTCGGCCTGTGAGTGTCCCCAGGGGGCACACCCCTGACTCACTCAAAGCTGGACATGGAGGGAGTGACCAAGGGCACACGCTGCAAAAAATCTCTTTTGTTTCTTCTTGGCAGAGGCCCTGCACAACACCAACTCACGCTTAATGGCTTGTCAGGGGAACAAAACCCACAGAACCAAGGGAGAAAAAGATTAAACTCCTAATAAAACCAAACCCAAATATCACCACCCTCCCTGTCCTACCCAGCCCTCACTTTACACTGTGAGTTGTCTGCTAGCTAGTTCCCCTCCCAGGCAAATAATATTTATTCCATGAGGCCCTGACACACCGGGCCAGAACAAGACAATGCTTGATTGTTTCTTCCTTCCCCCTGCGGCAAACGATGGGTTGGAACGAAAGACGTGAAAAGGGAAAGGAGCAATATTGTTGTTCTTCTCATGAGACCCAGCTCTGTGAGCTGTCAAAACAAGCCTCAGATAAGGGCGGGGGGGTGGGGAGAAGGGGGTGGCCTGGGGGATTAGTGCCGCTACTCCCCAACCTGCTCGGAAAGTTTCGCTCTTTCGCCAAAATGCTGGCAGATGTGACCACATACATGGTTTTGCTTCCATTAACCAGGAGAGTCATTAAGTCCTGGAGCTTAATGAGGCTCTGCAGAGCCCAATCGTCATTCCTCGGTGGAAAGTGCCAGTTCATTGCTTGTAGATCAAAATCCTGGAGATCATGACTAAGTCAGAGGGGAGCTTTTCTGGCATTAGGGATTGACAGCCGACCCTAATGTGACCCCACGCTGCAAAGGAGGCTTGCGTGAGTCAAAGGCTCCGGCCCCTCTGACCAGTCTGAAGGTGGTAAGTGAGTGACCCCTCTCTTGGCTTGGGTTGGATCGCCTGTTTCTCTGGGATCTCAGCTGGGGTTTGGGCCTGAAGGGTCCAGAAAGATCTCTTATCGTTATCGGTATCCATCAATGAGGTACTTGTTGAAGGCTGAGACAGTTGGTATTGTCCCAAAGGTCAGTCCCCTCTTCATCAGACAATCGCCACCATGGGCTAGGACTAGGGGTTGGTTCTACTATCTTTCCTTGAAATTAGGGATTTTTTTCTATTTTTCTTTTTTCTCGGAGTAGTGCCTAGCACAGTGCTTGTAGAATATTTATAGGGAGGAGGGAGGCAAATGAGAACCCCAGGGCTCACCTCCTTTCTCCTCCCTTGGGTGGGAACCCACCTGGGGAACTCTGCGACGGTTGGGAGTGGCTCAACCAGCCAGGGCGCGGACACCATGAACTCAGGAGAGCAAAATGAAGACTCACTTGGAGCCCAGTACTCATCAGCGATTCAAAGCTTTCATTTATTCTAACTGACTTAATTTTCACAATTACTGAAGGGAGGAGAGGAGGGATTACTATCTCCATTTTGCAGATGAAGAACCCCAGGTTTAGGAAGGTTTACTGACCTCAAAGCCCATATCAGACCCCAAATCCCATATCTGATTCCTAACACTCTTTCCACGCTAACTCCATGAGCTCTCTCTCTTGTAGGGCCTAGAAGGCAGGCACTATTGAACTCAAGGACTTAGCATCCAACCTGGTCTTTGTCCACTTGCCAGTGTCCCTGTTCACTTGTCAGGACTCAGCTGGACGGCCCCTCTTGCTCAGAGGCCTGGCATTGGAAGGGAATCAAAAGAAAGAGAACAGCCAGGGAGCCTGTGTCCTGGTCTGTTTTGCTGAAATCAGGCAGTGGTTAGGAGCGTGAAAAGGTTGGGGCTGATGTCGTTCTCAACAAGGAAGTGTTTTCCTTCCTTAAATCTGTCTTCTCAGCAATTTCACTCTTGTCTCTCCGGGCTGAACTGGAGGGATTGACGACATCTGCACGGAACCATGAGCATGAACAGTGGGAAAGGGTGCAGGACATTTGCCAAATGGGGGAAGGAGGATTTAAAGGATGAGCAGCAGCTCCCAGGAAGACTTGGCTCCCCATAACTCCAGCAGGGGCACATGCAGCCTCATGGATGCCCAGGGGTTGGCTAGCATTCTAGAAACGTCGTTCCTTGCGGGAACTGTGATAGGCTCTGTGATCCAGGACTGGGGACAGTAGACCCTAGCTGGAAAACCTGCGATAACTGACAGTCTGGCTTATCCCCTGTGGGATTACTCAGCCTATAAAAGTCCTATTTATTTGTTAAGGGAGGGGCAGATCCATAGCCCATCTGTTGACACCTGGACCGCAAAGGAGAGGGAGCTGCACCACTTTGCTCCTCCCAGCGTCCTGGAAGCCACACTCCCTGCCAAGCTGATGTGCTTGCTGAGAAGAACACCTGGTGGGTGAGGGATGGGAGAGCCTCCCACTGGCAGCTACCACCTATGCTGAGAGCCCATTGTCACTCAGTGGAGTGCGAAGCCCAGGCAAGAAGCCTGAGAACACTGTTCCAGACAAGTTTTTTATGGGTTTTTTTTGTGCGTTTGGTTTTTTGTCTTATTTTAGATACCCACCCCAGAGTAGGCCCGACCTTGCCTGCGAGCCCAGCTTCACCAGCTCTCCCTGAAATGTACCACTATTTCTTTCCATGGCAGTGTTCATTTTCTCCAAGACCAAAGGAGTAGAGGATCCAGGAGGCTTCCCGTCTCAGATTACAGGTCTGAGCAATCAATGTTCACCACCCCTTCACCTCTGGTTTCCTTATGCCATTTCAGCTCAGATAACAGGAAAGTGCAGGGGGAGATTAGCTCCTGTTTGAGGTGGTGATCACTTAGTGTCAAGTAATTACTGTAAGAACTCTTGGCATTTAGATAGAGGGTTAATACTTAAGATACACAGGCTATGGGCCTGGCTCTGGTATGACCCCCCTGCATGACCTTGAGCAGCGAGTTAGTCTTTCTGGATGGCCATATTCTCACCAGGAAACAAAAGAAATTGGACTGATGCTTTCCCAGGGCTTCTTCCAACTCCAATATTTTATGACCTCGCAACAACTAATCTCAATACTGATGTCCTTATTTACAAAGAAAATGCTACTGATACACCTCAGGTAGGATGTGTGTTCTGAGTTGGTTTTCGGTTGTGCTGTTGGATCTGTGGGGCTCTGCCTCCACACTGGCCCTGTTCCCTTAGTTTGTCACAGTTCCACACAAGAGGGCTCGCCCGTGGCCTCTGCTGTGCTCTGGAGTCCCATCCTAAGGCCACAATAGGGCTGGGAGCTCTGGATCCCAATTCCCACCTCAGGAACTGACTTGCTGGTTGGTTTTGGGCAAGACTTGGCTTCTCTGAGTCTTCTCCACCCAATGGTATAAATAATGCACCCCAGGAAAGCACTTTGGGATGCTTCAGTGGAAGGAGCCAGAGGAGCATGAAGCAGCCTCATTGTGGAGGCTGAGTATGTAAATCCCAAAGCCTTTGGGAGCCAGTGGCCCTTTACTAATGGGTGGCACACTCAGCGGAACTTTGTTAATTTCCCAGTTTGCCCAGAACCAAGGCCTCCTGGCAGATGCTGGGTGACTTGTTCGCATGCCTTATGAACTTGGATCGAGGCACTCTCTTTCTGGATTAGTTCTGAGCTGGGTTTTGAAGCATCTTACTGGGATAGTGAATGGCTTTGAAATGTATTTCAGTGAGCTCTTTATAACCTCACCCATCAGGCCTGGAGGAACTGTGCTTCCTTCCACCGACTCAGCTTGGCTGCCATGCTGGAGGCTGCTGAGTCATCCAGGCAAGGCCCGTTACCTGCCAAACATGGCTTTCCTGGACCCACCTTTCCGGTGTAATGAACCTACAGGATTAATCTTCGAGCTCCTCCCTTTTATCTTCATTTCCCCCCTTCCCATCCTCCCAGCTCCACCCTACCCCCCAGCTTCTGCTTCTCAGGTGGGGACTCGTAAGCCAAGAAGGGAGAGCAATTCACAATATGGTTCATAATGTCTTATGGTAATTAGTCAATAAGGATGTTCCATCAAGGAACTATTTAAACATTCTTTAAGTCTCTGGAGATGAGTGCCAGCTTCTTGATCTCCCTGTGAATATTTACACAATGGAGAACACTATGTCTAAATTAGTGAACACTATGTATAATAGAATAGAACACTATGTATAATAGAACACTATTAGATCACTAATAGATCACTATAAATCAGTGAGACCACATACCAGTGTCTGATCACGTATTACAAACTTGAGATGAATTCTAGAAGAATGCAGTAATAACCCACAATATCAATACCATAAATAATAACATTAGGATGGAAGTCTTTGATTCATGTTGGAGTTGATTGGGCTGATTTTTTTTTCCATAACAAAGCACATGGTTTCACTTTAGAACCTCTTAAGAGCAACCCAGAAATAAATACCATTCTCCCCTTTATGTCTTTATAGTTTACAAATATAGAGTGAGCTTTGGAATCAGTCAGATTACATCATCATCTCTATTTTGCTGATGGTTAATTGTGAACATGTTACTTCTGTGAGTTTTAGCTCCTTTGACTATAAAATGGCAATATAATATCTACCTCACAGGTAGGTGAAGTTCAGTTTAAATACATATAGATGTAAATTGCCTGGTATGATATCTGGCATAGGAATAGACACTAATAGAATTTGCATAATTAGCAGTACTAATATGGTAGAGGGGGGTTGGCAGTCACAGATGCAATAGAATTCCCAAGGACAGGAGTGGGAAGAACTGACCCCCAGCCTTCTCTCCTTGCCCTTAATCTACCTGTCAGTAAATGACCTGTATGATTGGTCTATCCTGGGTTCATGTATTCATTTAATAGTTTTTTATTGAGTGCTCTCTAAGTTCTAAGCAACAAAATCTCTGCCCTCATGGGGCTTTTGTACTAGTGACTTTGGGAGAAAAACCTCTGGATCACTCCAGATTGAATATAGCGCTTTCTTATTGCCCATCTCTATCGCTTTATGTTGTCACCCCACACTGTCTCCAGCACAACCCACTCAGGTCAGAGTAAACTGAGCAGCTCAAACCCTGCATAGACATCCACCAGCCACTAGTGATTTTCTCCTTATTGTCGGGAGCTAGCCAGTTTTCCTTCTAAGGTTGTTTATCCTTTTTCTCAGAGTGGAAGGAGGGCTTCCCTCATTAAGGAGGGTATGAATTCAGACTTCTTCCTCGTAGCTGGGACGGGGAGCAGACTGAGAGTCACTGGACCACTTTGGGCTGAAGTTGCCATATGACTCAGTGCCTTGTTTTCCCCTTTCACAGTGGGTGATGGGGAAGCGAAAGGTACTCAACGAAGAGGAAAAAGCTAGAAACTTCTGAGGTAGGTGATAATGGGATGGAGGTCAGGGGACAGGGACAGAGAGTTAGACTTGTAGAGCTTGGGATCCATTTGAAGTCCCTGCTCTCTTGGAAATAGATCATGAAGTAATTTAATAAAAAAATCTGTATTTGGGGGCCTGGGTCGCTCTGTCTGTTAAATGTCTAACTCTTGATTTTGGCTCAGGTCATGATCTCAGGGTTATACAATCAAGCCCCATGTCAGGCTCTGAGCTCAGCAGGGAGTCTGCTAGAGATGCTTTCCCTCTCCCGCTGCCCCTGATTACATGCATGCCCTCTCTTTCTAATAAGTAAGTCTTTAAAAAAATATAGTTGTATTAAAAAAAAAAAAACAGTGTAGTTTCAGGTAATCATAGCCAGGTGTTTCTTTCTTCAGGTCTCAAGCATGAATGCTTGTCTGTTGGCTGTTGGTGTGAGTGGGGGGTAGTCCTGTCAAGGGTGGACAGTGACGAGATGGCGGGAGCTCGTTTGACACCAATATGAACCCTTCACCTAGAACTCAACTCAACCCCAGGGATTTCTGAGCTGTCGAAGAAAGTTTGAAGACCTTCCTTGCTTAATCAGGCCCTGCTAAGCTTCCTTGAGGCAAAATAAGGAAGAAGGGGTAGTGAATTTCATGTCTTTCTGTGAGAATGTATAATTTCCAAAAGCAACAGCCCTTCCTCCAAAAAAATGTGTAACCAAAGATAAAAAGGTTCTCTGCTTTATAAAATGAGCGCAAAAAAATCCCTCCTCGTATCCTCTTCCAACAAAAATACTGACCCCTCGTTTACAGAAATTTGAGGATCTCCATGGCCTAGCAGAGTGACAATATACACAGTAGTTTAAATATATCTGTTAAATCAAATTAGGTTTAACTGGTTCCGCCCATCTCCTTTCTTTGTTATCTGTCATTTATTTCCAATATGCAGGCAGTGGGAGCTGCTAGACACTCAGAGATGATCTGTCTCAATGCCCATAACAGAACAGCTCCTGTTTCTCTGACTTGATATCCACAGGAACAGCAGAACAGGAAATGCAGCCTTAACTGAGCACCAATAATTAAGGACTTAGCAAGCTCTTTCTGTTTTACCAACCCTTAAGTCACAGTCTACGACTCATTCCTTGGCCCATTTTCTCTCGAATGGTAATTGCTGCTCTTCTCCCAGGTAAGTTTTTCTAGAAAAAAAAGGGTTCAATATTGGATAACTGTAGTCAGGCCAAGAGTACCTCAAGCCCTTAACTCTACTTATTTCAACGGGCACTGCAAATTAACTTCACTAGGACAAAAATGTCGTTGTATGAAAATTAAGCACATGACATCATCTTTCCCACAATAGACTGTCATATAGAGAGGCATTACTGGGTAGTGATAAGGTCCTGGAGTGAGACAGAATGAGGTACGGCTCCCTGCTTCGAGTCAGAACTCCTCATGGGACCTTGACAAAGTGAGTTGGCTTCTCCACCCCAACTTCTACATAGGGCATCGTTAGACTTGTGTTGAATAAGACAACGTCATTAGCCATACAGTGTCTAATGATACATAGAGTTTAGTCATTTAAAATCAAGTTATTTTGATGGTCATGATTACAATGAACAGCCAAGTCATATTTACAGACCAACAGGGATTCACATAGCTACACTTGAAGAATTTCTGTTGTGGGGAAAGATAAAAATATTAGCTCCTGTCACAAAAGACCCCATATTGTACAATTCCATTTATATAAACTATACAGAACAGAGAAACTATAGAGACAGAAAGTAGATTAGTGGTTGCCTAGGGCTGGGGTGGTGTGTTATGGCGGATTATGGGGAGTGACCACTAATGGATATAGGGTTTCTTTCTAGTGTGATAAAAATGTTTTAAAATTGATTGTGGTGATGGTTGCACAACACTGAATATACTAAAAACCATTAAATTGTGAACTTTAAGTTGGTGAATTGTATGGGATGTGAATTATATCTCAATAAAGCTGCTATAAAAATATATTAGCTCCCATTGTTGTTCAGTTAATCCTTACAATAAATAGCCTGTGGTTTCCCACAGTCAAGAAAAATGAGATTAAAATAGGGTAAGCAACATCTGGCCCCTATAATTAGCACAGCGATGGGCCCAGAATTTCCTCCTTACTGATTGACTGATGGGATCTTCTGTTCACCGAATTGGATTAATCATAATCATTGCTTCATTATCCCCCTTTGCCCTTGAAGGCCATCTTTTCTTTCACCTTACTGTATGTATGCATACTAAGTAATATAATAAACCCTTCTGGACCCACTGCCCAAACCACGGCTGGAACATTACCAATAACTTACAGTTCCTGAACTTCTCTTTCTTTCCTACTCCCCATCTCTTGCCCAGAGATAAGCTCTATCCTGAATATTGGGTTTAGCATTTCCTTGTCTCTTTTATTCTTTTTAAAGGTTTCTTTATTTATTTGTCAGACAGAGAGAGAGAGAGAGAGCAAGCGAGCACAAGCAGGGGGAGCGGCAGGCAGAGGGGAACTCGGACTCCCTGCTGAGTGAGGAGCCTGATTAGGGACTCGATCTCAGGACCGATGGCAGCCGGTTAGCTGATTGAGCCACTCAGGCATCCCCATTTGCCTCTTTTTAAAAAGTACCCCCCCCACGCAATATGGGAGTCTACATGGTCTATTATTCAGCTTGGCTTAGTTTCATTTTAATTTTGAATAGTTTTAAAACTTTCTAACAAGTCTGTCATGTTGTGTGTGGTCTCCTGGGACTTCAACATGATGCTATTTAGACTGGTCCACATGAACAGTCCCCTACCGCTCTTTTGTTTCCATGCTGCGGAACATTCTGGGTTTTTGGGGGGATTTTTTTAGAAGATTTTATTTATTTATTTGACAGACAGAGATCACAAGTAGGCAGAGAGGCAGGCGGGGGCGTGGGGGAAACAGGCTCCCTGCTGAGCAGAGAGCCTGATGCAAGCCTCGATCCCAGGACCCTGAGATCATGACCTGAGCCAAAGGCAGAGGTTTAACTCACTGAGCCACCAGGTGCCCCCAAACATCCTGCTTTTTAAGCACCCCACAATATTTATGTGCTTGCCTTCCAAGGAGTATTTAGTGGTTCCCAGGTTGTTGCTATTTTGATAAATTCGACTGTGATAATTTTTTCTTTATGTGTCTCTTGGTATACACGTGCTGAATTTTCTCTTGGGTGTATGCTTACAGAAACTGGATATATACATAATAGATGTGCTGGGTATGCAAACATCCAACTTTACAAGATAGTGCTGAATGGTTTTCCAATTTCCCACCAGCAATGAGAGTGACACCCTGTTCATAGCTAACATTCAGCATCATTAGACTTCTCAGATTTGTCAATCCCATGAGTATACACTAATTTCAGGGGGGTTGAAATGTGCTCTGTCTCTTCCTGATGGTTGGTGAGGTGAGTATCTCTTTATAGATTTATGTGTTTCTTGAAAAAAAAAAAAAAGAAAGTTAATATGTTAATATTTACTTAAAACTTGAAGCAAACCCCAAATGGTCCTTTATTTTCATCTCATTAAGTCCTCCACAGATACAGGCTGCACTGCCTGGTTCCAGATATGTTTGTTGCTTTGTGAAACCCTTCTATATGTTAATTTCCCATTTTTAAATTGAGTTGAGTTTTTTCTTATTCTTAGGAGTGCTTTACATATTTTTGAAACTAAGCTTTTGTTATCTATAGCTATTTCCAATATTGCCTTCAAGTTTGTTGGACACTTTGTTGACAAACAGAAATTCTTAGCTTTAATGGAGTAATACTTGTGTGTCTTTTATGATTAACGATGCTTGTGTCCGGATTAAGAAGTTGGTACCTATCCTGAGGTCATAAAGACATTCACCTATGCATGTCTTCTGAAAGTTTTCCAATTATGCTTTGAGGTTTGTATTCTTAATCCTTTTGGTACTGATTTATAATGACGTGAGACAGCGATCCATTTCCAATTATTTCCAAGTAAAAATGCGACCTTTTTCCAATGAAGGGAAGATTGAAACCCAGATCTAATCAACTTGAAAGACTGTGCTTTTAAGATTTATTTAATTATGTATTTGAGAGAGAGGGGGAGGGAGAAGCAGACTCCCCACTGAGCAGGAAGTTTGACACAGGGCTCAATCCCAGGACCCTGAGATCATGACCTGAACCAAAGCAGTTGCTTAACTGACTGAGCCACCCAGGTGCCCAAAAAGCCTGTGCTTTGAATTATGATTGTTCCTTGTTGTTGTAAGGAAATAGTAGCACATCATTAGACTGTTGAATAAACACATGCTAGACACTGTGAGAAAAGAAGAAAACGGTACAGTTTCTACCCTCAGTCTACTGCTTATTGTCAGGAGCCGAGGGCTACACTGGGTCCTTCTTTTCAAATGATTTCCCCCCCCTTCTAAGTTTCATGAACCCATATTCTGGTTCCTCTTTCGGCAATCAGTAGTTCCATAGAGGGGTTTCCATGCTAAGTTCTGGGTTCACTTCTTTATTTCCTGTTTCCTTCATTTCCTGGAGGTGACAGTGACATTGTGGAGAAAAGCATAGGCTCAGAGGCAGACAGACCTGATATTAAGCCTTTGTTTACCACAGGGCAACCTTGGGGAGAGTAAACCCTTTCTGTGTCCTTCTCTGTCCCTGCTCAAAACACAAGTCCTCGGTAGAAAAGGGACTTAACTCACTCATTCACTCCTCTGGTAGAAGTTGGGCCACAGGAGACTGTGGTGGCCGGTCTGACCAGGACCACGGGCATTGTGGAAGTATGGCTTCCAAAAGAGCTGACAAAATGGCAAATGTCCACTACAGCCTCCTAGGGTGATACTATCCTGTCTTGTCTTTTTCCCTCTACTTGGTCTGAGGATCTTCTCCCTTCATCGGGCCTGTGAGCTCCCAGGGGACAGCCGTGGTACCTCAGTTTCTTCCAGAGTTTTCATTTCCAGGGCTGTGTACACAGCAAAACCTTAATCGGTGATGTTAGAATGACCGAGTGACAGAAAGTGTCCTTGTTCTTAGGGTCTTGGCTTTGTTTGAGCTTGATTTTCCAGTAAAACAAAAACAAAAAACAAAAGCCAGCCATCAAAACAGAGAGGAGAGAAAGGCCTTTCTCCACATGCTTTCCCAGGTGCCTAGAGCTGGCTTTGAGAGGCTTGGGTGTGACAGACAAACTCCCACTCGGACCTTAATTGATCACCACCACCTGGTGGGGATGTTTACGGTTTGCGCCTCTCATCTCTTGGCGGGGAGAGTTCTCTAGCTCAGCAGGAGTAAGAGGGAACGAGCACATCCACACACAGCACCACCTTTAACTCCACAGCCGATGCAACTCTATATATAGCCATGTAATTAATCAACAAGTGATAAGGTCCCAGGTCCTGCTGTGGCCCAGGGCACTTTGCATTGTCACTGCGTACAATTTTCATCCAAGCTAAACAGAGCACTGGGTGGGGTGCTGTTTCTTGCACTATTTACAGGCCCCTGGGATTTTTCCTTATCCCAAAGGACTGAAGGGAACAGGCTGACCTCAGCAATTTCTGTGGTGAGGTCACAGGTCCTTGCAGGTTGCCGTAGTCTGAAGGATGGCACACGAGGCCACCAGATTTTAAAGATGGGGCTGGGGTTAGAGAAAACGAGAGGTGGAAATGGGGAAATTGTTTCAACAAATTGACAAAGTCATTGAAACATGTTTTGGGATGGTTCCAATTATGTTTCTCAACAGAGCACATTTTTATAGTGTTCCAAATATTGGGAAGAGGCAACAAATGAAAACAATCAGGTGACATCTAAAGTAAAAAATCAGCCCCAATTGACCTTAATTATTGAACTCCCTTGGGCTAACTGGAGTTTGAATGGTCTGCATGCTAGAATCTAACTCAACTTTCTTCTGTCTTACATAGAAGATTCCAGAATTTGACAGTAGGATATCTGGACTTACATCCCCGATGTACCACCTGCTAGATATGTGGTCCTGGGCCAGGAGCCTGGATGTGGTCATCTGAAAAATGAGGACAATCGGGCTTGGCTCTCTCAAAGGTTTGTGTAGAGATGCAAAATGAGTTGATGTGAATAAGCACTCCCTGAGAAGCAGGGATGACGTCGGACACTCAGACCTCACAGTAGGGTCCAGATGGCTCCAATGCACACCACCATCCCCCTCTCTTCTCTTCCATTCTTTAGTTTTACTCCTTCCTCAAATGTCCTGCTCACCAATTCTCACCATGTATGTCTTTTCCAGATTCCTTTTTTCCCATTCTAGACCTTGATTAGGATTTCCCAAGGACTTTCATGGACCACTAGTCCCCCAAATGGCCCACAACCAAAGGGGGTTCTAAGGACAGATCAGTTTGAGAAATAACAAACCTCCTTTTAGATGCATAACATAACCTCCTTTCAAGAAGTCAACAGTTCTCCATAGGGCTTTGAGAAGTCTTGCAGGAAGGAAACTTGTCTACATTTCCTGTCTGATTAGTTAGCAATTTCTTAATTAGTTTGACCACAAACCCATTTTTCAAATACTGCTTATTAACAACCTGCTTCCCCACAAATACAGCTTGGGAAATATCCTGGCTAATGCTGGTAACTATAATGATGATGCCCATTGATTGAATGTTTGTTACATGTCAGTCTCCGTGGTAGCTGTTTATAAATATTTAACTCCCAATCATCCCCATGGGATGTGTGCCTCACATAAAACCACAAACTAGACTGACCAAAACTCCAACCTGCCGGAGTGCCTGCATGGCTCAGTGGGTTAAGCCTCTGCCTTCGGCTCAGGTCATGATCTCAGGGTCCTGGGATCCAGCCCTGCATCGGACTCTCTGCTCAGTGGGGAGCCTGCTTCCCCCCCCTCTCTCTGCCTATTTGTGAGCAGCCACCCCAGTGGAGGGCCCATAGCAGTCCTGGAACCCATGAAATGGGACAGCTACACCCTCCCACTGGACAGATAGGACACCTCGACTCAAGACATGGAGTGGATTTGACCAATGTGGTTTGGCCAAGATGGCAGCCATGTTGAAACCCAGAGAACTCCAGAATCCGTCCTTGCCACAGGTCTACCCCACCCTCCTGTCTCTGGGGCCATCCTCCTGCATTCAGGTACTCAAAGCTGCTTAGGTTGCCTGGCTGCCTCTCACTCACTGAAACCTCAGGGTGTTGTTGTGGTGCCTGTTGCTAAAAACACTTTGCCAATTTGCATAAGTATGTGACATTATAAAAGTTCCTCAAAGATCTTATCCACATCCCTGGCACACGGCCCAAATGAAATGCCAGGTAGAAAGACAATGTGTGTGTTATTTAAAAAAGAAAGAAAGAAAAATGTTTTCTTGTTTTTTTATTCCCTGTGCAGAAGGGCAAGAAATGGAAATCCAAAGGCACTGCCTGTAACTTGCTTTGTTTTGTTTTGAAATTGTTTGAGAGCTATTTTTCTTGTACCTCCTAAGCTGCCTGTCAAATTTAAAAAGCCAGAATGGGACTGTTAAGATTATATAAATGAACTTATGTTTTGGAAGGCCAGGTTCTTCACAGGGCGGAAAGAAACCTCAGAGATCCCTGAGTCCAGCCGTGTCCTTTCACAGACGTGGAACCGAAGGCCCGGGACCTGGACAAGAGAGTCACCGGCCAGCTGCCCGTGGAGCCCGTGTCGCTGACTTGCAGCCCAGGGCTCCCTCCCACCTTGCCAAAACACTCCAGAGTCAACTGGATGGCTCACCCTTGTTTCTAACAGAAAGAAGCTTGATTCGATGTGACAAGACAAAATCTTTCTCAAGCTTCAGAGCCTGGACTTAGCGGATCCCCCCTTCCCTTATTTCCTAAAGACCTCTGTGACCTCCCCCGCTGACAATACCAACCAAACTTGAGGCACTGGCCCTGAGCAGGGAGGGTGCTATGTTCTTCATTGTACAATCTTTGAACCACTAGGACTCCTCCAGTATCCCTGCTTTTCCTATGTGGAAATTAAGGCTGAGATGTTAATGGTCCTCAGTCACCCTGCTAGAAAGTGAGACTGATTAACACCCAGGCCTGGCTGACTGACTTTCATCAGCTTCATGGGGTTGCCAGGAAGATGAAGCAAGATACATATACAGAGTGTTCATACGGTGCTCTGTGCACAGTGGGCTTCCAAAATACTAGGTCCCATCCCCAGTTCCTTCTCAGAGTCCTTTTTCATCTTCATTTAAATCCAATAGAAACAGTCTACAGTATGCAGATTTATTAACTCCCAACTCACCAATAACGGCCTTTTCTTCAGAGGGACTTGATCACACAGTTAATTCACTTTGGTAGCCACCAAACACTAATTTCCTGAGTGCTCAAGCTTACTAACACTTGAGGGCTTAGAAGATGGTGCTTTGCAACCAAGAGGCCAAGATGTTGTTCAATTAGCTAAACACTCAAAATTTCCAGGGAGGAACATTCCTCTTATCCCATCTCTTAGCCAGGAATGAAAATATCCATCTTATTTCTCAATCTCATCCTCATGTGAGCAAAGTTCTTGATATAGTTGCTTGGCTCCCACCAACTGGTCTCCCCATACATATTTTCCGAGGCCTCCTATGGAACAATTAAGCAGCACAACTCAGCATGTAAGAGGTTAAGTAGAAAAAGTGGAGAAGGAATAAGGAACTCAAGACACCCAAGAGGCCAAGGGCTTGGGCCAGGAAGAAGTCATTCCATGAAAGGGTTGGCCTACGTCTTTCCACTGGTTCCTGATGACTTCCCACACCCCACCCCAAGCAGGAGAGCAGATTTTTTCTGCCACCCGTGATGCTAACATCACCGGAGCCAAATGAGAATGGTACCAATATATCCAGGAAAACCAGATTCCTCCTCTCCAAACCCTGACATCCACCCCTCAGTTACCTCCAGGGCCCTAGTCTGAAAGACCATTGTCCAGAGGTGAAGGGGAGGGGTGGGAGTGGGCAGAATTGAATCCATAGGACCACAGAGGGGGTGCGAAGGCTTCTAGAAGGAAGGAGATGGAGAGGGGAGGAAACCAGTGTTTATTGAGCACATACTATGTGCCAAGAACTTGACACATATAATCTTATTTAATCCCCATAGAAATCCTGTGGGGTAGGAATTATTATCTGCTTTGTACCAATGAGGAAACAGAGGATCAGCAAGGTTAGGTAGCTTGCCTGAGGTCACATGACTACTGGGGTGGAGCCAGAATTTGAATGCATGTCTTTTGATTCCAAATCCTATGTTCTTTCCATGAGCACTAGCGCCCTATGGGATCCGTTCCAGAGTGTTGACTCTGCCATTTGTCAATGTTACCTTGTGAACTTGAGCAAGCTGCTTACTTTCTCAGTTTGCTGACCTACACAATGGGGATAAGTCCAGTGCCTACCTTACAGAATGGTGGAAAAGATTAAATGAGGTATGCAGATAAAGTGCTTCAAGCAGTGCTCAGCCTGTCCTATGGGTTCTATTAAAGTCAGCCACTGCATTTATTTTTACTGTCGATGCTGCTATTCCTATGACCTTGGAAAGAGCATGCTTCCACTCTGTGCCTTGGTTTTTACATCCGTGAAATGAGTGGGTGAGACTGGATGATGCCTAATCTTTCCAGTAAAAAAGAATAAAATTTTATTCCCAGCAGTAAGATTCTATTACTCTGCTAGGCATTTCATTTCCCCCTGGTCTAGTCCAACCTGCCTCCCTCCCTGCCCTGTTGGGGGCTCAGTACTTACCACCATGCTCGAACCCTGGCCCCCAGCTGGTTCTCGTCACTGCCCAACTCCTCTGAGCCTTCACTCCTACTCTTCACCCTTCCTTGTTCATGCTGGCTTTCCTCTGCCAGTTTAAATGCTGTACTTCTTTCAAGGCCCAGATGAAAACTCATCTCTTCCATGAAACCATCTCTGGCAAGCCCCACCCAGAGATGACTTTCCCTTCACTTCAGATCCCCTCAGCTATTATGCCCATAATCTGAGTCACACTGATTCCAAATGGTTTATATTGTCTCATTTCAGTCTGTTTGATTTACCCAGTTCCCTCAAAGTAAACTCCCCAAGGGCAAGTTTGTGTTCTCCCGGTGTAGCCTTCGTGGTGCCAGCACTATGCTGGGTTGGTGAAGGAAGGGGTGGACAGATGTGTCAGTCATTCCTTCCTCCACCAATGGAGGAGCACTGCTGCTGGGGAGGGAACTCTCTGTGGAATGCTGGGGGCTGGGGGAGGGGAGACACCCTCTACATGCAGAGGAAGGGGAGGCTTCAAAAGAAGGGGCGTCATCTCAGAAGGAGGCAAACCAGGAGAGACTCTTAGCTCTAGGAAGCAAACTGAGGGTTGTTGGAGGAGCGGGGGTTGGGGGAAGGGGGTAACTAGCAGATGGGCATTAAAGAGGGCAGGGGATGTAATGAGCACTGGGTGTGATAGGCTACTGATGAATTATGGAACTCTACATCTGAACCTAATGACGTACTATATATTGGCTAATTAAATTTATTTCTTTTTAAAATATTTTATTTATTTGACAGAGAGATCACAAGTAAGCAGAGAGGCAGGCAGAGAGAGAGGGGGAACCAGGCTCCTGGTTGAGCCAAGAGCTGGGTACGGGGCTAGATCCCAGAACCCTGAGATCATGACCTGAGCCAAAGGGAGAAGCTTAACCCACTGAGCCACCCAGGTGCCCCAGCTAATTGAATTTAAATTAAAAAAGAAGAAGAAGAACAAGACGAGCTCCAGGATGAGTGAGAATTGCCAGAGTGCAAAAGACATAGTTTTGTCAAGATGGATCAAAGGCTGTATTTCAAGAGGGAAGCAGTTTGGGGACTCGTAGGAGTTGAAGTTGGAAATGTGGCTTTCAGTTACCAATCGCATTAGAGCTTTATTCTCAAATACTAAGGACCATGTCAAATTTAAAAGCTTTAGGAAGAGCTTTATTTATTTATTTGGTATTAAAATACCTGTTTTAAAAAAAGAAATCGTGGCTCAGGTCATGATCTCAGAGTCCTGGGATCGAGTCCCGCATCGGGCTCTCTCCTCAGCAGAGAGCCTGCTTCCCTCTCTCTCTCTCTGCCTGCCTCTCCATCTACTTGTGATTTCTCTCTGTCAAATAAATAAATAAAATATTTAAAAAAAAATCCTTTAAAAAAAAAAAAAAAAAAAGAAATCGTGGAGATGATAATTGCTTGTTTCTCATTTCATTCTGTTTTGTGTTTGCATCTTCCCTTGACAAAACAAAGATCTGGCAATGCTATGTCAGAAGGTCTGTTTCCAGGTCTGAATTCTGGGAGCCACTGCTGGAGAGTCACGGAGAGAATGTGGGCTCTGAGAGCAAGTACAGTATTGATGGAACTCAGGAGGACGAGCAAAAATTTAGAACTTCTAAGAAATTTCAGCCGATGAGGCGGCAGATGTGGCCTGTGCTTACAGAGGAGGCCTCAGGGAAACCAAAGGGAGAGGCGGCAGTCTGATTTGTTTTGATGGCTTTAATCCCTGTTCTCTCTTGTCAGAGGTGCGAACCATCAGAGATGCCTACTCCGTCTGTCTTCCTTTGTGCTCCCTTCCTCTGCTAGCACTTTCCATCCGCTGCCCCTCCCTCCCAGGGAGAGAATGGAATGCGTCCTTTCTCTGCATGCAGCTCTGACTTTATCACCAATCTTCCGTCTTTCAAAACAAGGGCTGTCAACTGTGATTTCTCATCTCCAGGTGTGAAGGAAATTGCCCCTTGTAAGTGTTTGTAGGGCTCAGCACCCGCCCCCTACCCCAGGGTGGCTTCATGAGCCTGTCAGTTGAATTTGCACTAATGAGATTAAAGTAGGTGTGTTGGGACTTTCAGACATTTTTGCCCAGATTGCTCCAAAATTCCTAAGGTAAGAACTTGCCTGAATCAATATAGTAGTAATTTCAAATCTTGAACTGTCCCTTGTAGGGCATTTCAGTCATCCTACAGCAACAAGAGAGCAGTTGAGGGGCCCTAGAAACAAAGATGTTGGGGGGGGAGCGGAGGGCTGGGGTCTCAGGTGGAAAAGGTATTTCAAGATCTCTACGGCAACGTTCAGTTTGTTCAGTAAGTGCTTATTCTAGTTGGGATTTACTCCACAGATGGTTTGCCCCAGGCCTCATGGGAGTTTTGGTTGAAAAAGTAAGCAATCACAACAAAAGGAAGGGGGGCTGTGTTCCAGAGGATAAGGGAGAAGGCCTAATCAGGAGACCGGGGGAGTGACCTGGAATGATGGATGAAGGACGAGGGGACTTCAAGGCTGCTTCTGGAGATGTGGGCAGGCAGGGGTACTGAGGCAGGGGGAGGGTCTAGAGGCTGGGAAAGATAGGGAGAAGGAGAATTCACTGTTGCTGAAGCCATGACAGCTTAGATGAAACCAACTTGGCAAAGAGCAGATCCTGAATTGTCTTTGCTCTGCTATGTGACTTCGGGCAAGTTACTTCACCCTCCTGGGCCTCAGTTTCCTCAGAATCAAGTGAGGGTATGGCCCTCTGGAGGTTCCTTTTAGCACTGGTGTCTTATTCTGAGATACTTCCCACGTTTGCTGCTCCCTGAGAAGTGGGTTCAGACTATGTCCTGGGTTTGAGCTAGGGAAGGGAGGAAGGAGGGGCTGAGCTGGCTAGAGTCCGCCATGGCCCCGATGTAAATACGTTGAAGATGGGCCACCGGAAAACTAAGCACAGCCCAGGGTGAGAGATGACATTGCACAAACCTGTGCTCTTGAACCCCAGCATTACCCATGGCTGACATCTGAGCTGGAATTCAGGCAGCTAAGCTAGCCGGACAAGTCTTTCCCATCAGGCACACACATGCATACCACCTCTATGCCCACCTCTGGGTCTTTGTTCTAGTCTCCTCTTTATGGACTCCTTCCATTTACCCCTCAACTTTTTCCAGTGACACTCACAGACAAAGGCTCTAACCCCTCCAGGATCCAATTCCTTGACTTGATTACTGTTGCTCAGGGAGCAGAGATAAATTGTATGTCTCCCTGTGTCCTCTCCAGTGACACAGAATGACCTTATCCAGATAAGTGATCATTCCTCGTCTTCTAGAGTGCCAAGATGTGAAGTAAAAATGGGAAGGAAATTCTGTCACATGCTATAGTATGGATAAACCTTGAAGACATTAAGCTCAGGGAAATAAGCCAGACACAAAAAGACAAATACTATATGATTTCAGTCATATGAGGTATCAAATTCATAGACACAAAAAATATAATAGAATTTCCAAGGGCCCAGGAGGATGGGGGAATGGGGAGTTAGTGTTTAATGGGTACCGAGTTTCAGTTTGGGAAGATGAAAAGTTTCTAGAGATGGACGCTGGTGGTAGTTACACACAATGTGAATATACATAATGCCATGGAACTTTACACTTTAAAATGGTTACAATGGTAATTTTTATGTGTGTGTATTTCACCACAATAAAAAAAAAAAAAAATGGAAGGCTGGGGCGCCCGAGTGGCTCAGTGGATTAATCATCCAACTCTTGATTTCACCTGAGGTCACGATCTCGGGGGTCGTGAGATCGAGTCCCCTGTTGGCTGGAGAGTTCCTCTCTCTCTCTTTGCTCCTCCCTACCCCTATACCCCCTCTCACTTTCTCTCTCTAAAAAAAAAAAAAAGAAAAGAAAAGAAAAAAGAAAAGTGGAGGGTGGAGGGCTGATCCCTGCACCAAGGAACTTGGTTGTGTCCTCCATGGGTCTTCTTCAGCCATGTTGTCAAGTTCTAGAAGCCTACTAGCCTTTTGTTGATTGAATTTATCACTAGGTCTGGTGAGTTCCCATTGACATAGCTGACAGGATGTGTTGACATTGAAGTTGGTTTTGAATTTTTGGTTCTATTTTATGCAGTGGCCATCCCTCAGTTCTTGCTCCCTATCACCACCCGGAACAGTGCCTTTATCATCAGCATGTGAAGGAGGTAAGTGACTCAGTGATGGAGAAACTCAGGTTAAGAGCAGGTGGACTTGGAGGGTTAAGCAAGAGGACAGAAATAATAGGGGTTGGTAGGAGGGTAAAGCTGTGCTCTAATGGCTAGGAAAGAGAAAGAGAACAGCAGCAGGAAAGATATAACAAACAGGAGTTCAGGTTTCCTGTGTAAGTGGGTGGGCACGTCTGTAGGGAGGTTGCCAGTTCGAAGTATGAGTAAGTCAGAGGAACCAGCCACGGCACTGGAAATGCATCAAAACCAGGGTTCACGGAGACCTCTGGAAAATGAAATTATTATCTTATCTCTTCTCCTCTCTGTCTCTGGTTCCTATCAATCTATGTCACTTCTTCTCATCCCTTTCCATTGGCACCAGAAGCCTGAGTGCCAGGGGCACCCCGCTAATTAATTATCCTTGGTCTGTGAGCACAGGTGTGCTTTTGTCAAGATTTCCATGCCTGGGGAAAAATCAGGTTTTGGCTCGGATGACATCCCTGCTGGTCCAGGTTCCAAAAGTCTTTCTGCCTCAGACTTTTCTGGGACTTCACATAACTGCCACTGTTTCATTCGGCATTTATTAGACGCCTCCCTGGGAGTGAGAAGTGACCTTGGAAGTCATCTACTCCAGTACCTCCTCAGACATCAGAGGGGGTGTGAATCAGAATGTGATCATGTCAAGAGGAAGCTTTGGATTCAGACGGTCCTGGCCCAGACCCTGCATTTCTTACATGCCCCCCAGCGATGCTGATGCCGCTGACCCCTGAACCATACGTTAAGTGAAAAGATTCGAAGCCAGCCATTCTCAGCCCCTGCTCTATGTTACTTTCACTTGGTGAGCTTTTGAAAAAGAAGATAGTCTGGGCTTCACTCCCAGATATTATCATTTAATTGGTCAGGATACAGCCAGGCTTCATTTGGCTAAAATCTCTTCAGGTGATTCTACTGAAGAATATAGCAACTACTGAAAACTATAGCTGTGCTCAAATATCGTGTTACATCTTTCTCATTGACACTTCTCAGAAAGAGGGGCGCCTGGGTGGCTCAGTCATTAAGCCTCTGCCCTCAGCTCAAGTCATGATCCCGGGGTCCTGGGATGGAGCCCCGCATAGGGCTTCCTGCTCAGCAGAAAGCCTGCTTCTCCCTTTCCGTCTCCCCTGGGTTATGTTCCCTCTCTTGCTGTCTCTCTCTGTCAAATAAATGAAGAAAATCTTAAAAAGAAAGGAAGGAAGGAAGGAAGGAAGGAAGGAAGGAAGGAAGGAAGGAAGGATCTCATAGAAAGAAATCCCACCTTCACTGCCCTACCTATCCCTCCAGTTGACCTGGGATTGAACTTCCTATTGTGAGAACATTAATTCCTGTAATATAATAAGAAACAGTATCATTGAGCACATTGAGTATATACTATTGATAGACAACATTGTAAGTACGTTACACTTAAATCTTACTGTTTCTCATGAGATAGACACTATTATCACCATCCTTATCTTTTTTATAGATGTGAAAACTGAAGCACAGAGAGGTAAAGTAACTTGCTGCAGGTCACACAGCTAGTGAGCGGCAGAACCAAGATTGGAATTCAGGAAGTCTGGGTCCAGAGCCAGATCTCTTAACCATTACATCGTTCAACCTCCCTCTGCAGTGCCATGGCTAGCAGCAGTGCTGGGCAAAGATGAAGGAAATATGCTCTTTTCAATTACGAACTTTTTTACCGATATGCTAATTTTTAGTCTTTTTGTTGTTTTATAAAACAGTGCACATTTAAAAAAAGAGATTTATCTATTCATTTGAAAGACAGAGATAATGTACATGTGAGGTGGAGAGGGGCAGAGGGAGAGAGAGAGGGAAAGGATCTTCAAGCAGACTCCCTACGGAGTGTGGAGCCTGATATGGGGCTCGATCCCATGACCCTGAGACCACAAACTGAACCAAAACCGAGAGCCAGGGGCCTCACCAACTGAGCCACCCCAGGTGCCCCTACCTTTTCATTGTTTTTATGGATCAAGTTCATTTCACTTTCATAGTCACCAGGGATGCAAAGTTGTGTGTGCTTTGTACCTTACTTTTCTACTTTCCATTCCATCTGTCTACTCAGCAGTTCCATGCACCCCTGTGCAGTAGGAATATTTACTCTTCATGAATGGAGCCTGACCAAGGTCCAGGACAACACTCTGAGAAGGACTTCAAGCTCTATCCCCGACTCCCCGTCCCTCTTCAAAGGGTTTGAAGAATCCCGAAGTTCCAATCTGGCAAAACTTATTTCTGGAGTAGTCACCAACATAATGGGGCTCATCCATGCTAATGATCCCTTAGCTTATACCTCTCCAAAACAGAGAAATTCCCCTTCTATTGTAATTCAGCCTAGTACAGACTCTGAGCTAGCTCAGATTCTGAGCTAGATGATTTAGTTGCCAGAAATGTCAGGAGGTCTTGATATTAATGGATAGTCTGTCTCCTGTAACATCATTAAATAGTGCAGGATCCAATGGAATTGGAAAAATCTCCAAACTATTAGTCTAAATAAAACACGAGGAGATGCCCCCAAATCAAACATACTGTAAGATCAAATCCAACTGATAAATTATTGAACACTACATCTGAAACTGATGATATACTCTATGTTGGCTAACTGAATTTAACTAATAATAATAAAAAAAAAAACCCAATCAGTTTGGCAAGTTGCTATTGGTTTGGATGTAATGTGCTATTATGGTTCCCCTTTGGTGCAGATGCCTGAGAATTGACTGGGCTACTCTCGAGCCAGTGAGGTCCAACAGGCCAGAAAGAGGAACAGTGGCAAATATACATGGTTCAACCCAAACAGATTTAGAGAATTTCAGAGTCTGAAGTTTTGTGAGACTCCACCAGGCCCTCTTTCAAATGTCTGACTCTCCTTCCTATCATCCTGTATAAACAGGTACCCAACCTCTGCATTAGCCCTTCTGGTGTCAGAAAATTCATTACCTTACAAGGTGGTCAATTCTGTCATCAGAGAGTTCATGTGGTTAAAGTTCTTACTTAGAACAAGTTCAAACCATGTCAATGTAACTTCTGTAGATGGGTCCTGGTTCTGCTCCCTAGTCACACACACAAAAGCTGGTTCCTCTTCTATTGAACAGCTTTGCTTAAAGCAATTTCAAACAATTATTACATGTTATCCTTTATACTTCTTTCTTCAAAGGGAGTATCATTTTTAAGATCCCTATGACTGGGGCGCCTGGGTGGCTCTGTGGGTTAAGCCTCTGCCTTCGGCTTGGGTCATGATCTTAGGATCCTGGGATCGAGTCCTGCATTGGGCTTTCTGCTCAGCAGGGAGCCTGCTCCCCCCTCTTTCTCTCTGCCTGCCTCTCTGCCTACTTGTGATCTCTTGTCTGTCAAATAAATAAATAAATCTTAAAAAAAAAAAAAAAAGATGCCCATGACCATGACAAGCCTTTCACCACTTGGTCTTTATCCTCTGAGCACCCACCATGCTTCCGAGGTCAGCTGAAAGCCCAGTCTCCTCCAGTGTGGCATTCAGCGTGTTGCTACTTCATTTTCCCTGGACATCCACTTTCTAGTCATGATACGTCCCCAAGAGCATGTGAACCAAAGACACTAGTCAACTCTAGTAACCTATGTCCACGTCTTTCCTCTGACCTCATGACATTTTCAAGCAGAGAAGGGGACAAATAGATGTTTGTTCTTTATCTCCTCCCACAGCTGGTCTTGGCTGGGAGGCAGCTCTGACTGGCGCTATCCAAAGGGCTTCACGCCTGGCACTCATTCCGTGCAGTCTCATCGCCGGGCTCTGAGAGAGGAGCAGGACCTCTTCACCAGCGGAGCCCTCTGGAGGTCCAGCAAATACCCAGGTCTTCAGATGCCTCCTTGCTGTGCTCCCTGACACTCATGGGGCAGTGTGGATTCTCTGAACCACCCCCTCCTCTTTTTCTGACAAAGCCCGGTCAGACAGATGCCACCCTTTTGTCACTTATTTATCTTCCTCAAGGCTTCAAAGATCTGTGTGCTTCCGTATGTTTTCTGTTTTAGACTTAAGGAAACAGGCAGATTCTTTTGGAAGCAGCTGAGCAAATAGGTGGGCTCAGAATGAGCCACCGCTTCTCTCAAAAGCTTTCTACCACCTACCGTGCTGGGACTACTTGCTGCCTGTGGCTACAGGAGCTGCCTTGGGCATAACCAACCACACTTCCTGGGTTCAGGGCAGCTGATCACAGAAGAGAGGCTGTGGGCATTGCTCACTGTGCTTCGATACCCATGCCTTGGGCCAGGAGTGGCCAGTCAACTAGTTTGAGTTGCCCATGGCTCTTCATTATTCCCAAAGCCCTTGAATTAAGGGAAGGGGATAGACAATAAATACATGAAAAAAAGTGTTCAATGTCATTAAGCCATTAGGGAAACGCAAATCATAACCAAAATGATACACCACTTCACACCCACTATGATGGCTAAAATTGGTGATAACAAATGTTAGTTAAGATGTGGAGAAATTGGAATTCTTGTGCATTGCTGAAAACATAAAAATAGTGAATGTAAAATAGTGCAGCTCCCTTGGAAAGCAGTCTGGAGGTTCCTCAAAATGTTAGACCTAGAGTTACCATATGACCCAGCAAGTCAATCCTAAGTGATCCAAGAAATCCAAGAAAAATGAAGACACATCCTCACAAAAACATGTGCAAAAATATCCATAGCAGTGTTACTCAGAATAGCCCCAAAGAGAAAACAGTCCAAATGTCCATATGTCCAGATGGTTAAATAAAAAGTGCTATATCTATACAATGGAATATTGTTAGGGAAGAAAAGGAGTGAGGTATAGAAAGACAACTTATCTTCATAGGTTAGAAGACTTACCATTATCAGATGGCAATAATCCTCTAAGTGGTCTGTAAATTCAACACGATCCATATCAAAATCCCAGGAAAACCCAAAAGACTCCACTCCAAAACTGCTAGAACTTGTACAGGAATTCAGTAAAGTGTCAGGATATAAAACCAATACACAGAAATCAGTTGCATTTCTCTACACCAACAACAAGACAGAAGAAAGAGAAATTAAGGAGTCCATCCCATTTACAATTGCACCCCAAACCATAAGATACCTAGGAATAAACCTAACCAAAGAGGCTAAGAATCTATACTCAGAAAACTATAAAGTACTCATGAAAGAAATTGAGGAAGACACAAAGAAATGGAAAAATGTTCCATGCTCCTGGATTGGAAGAATAAATATTGTGAAAATGTCTATGCTACCTAAAGCAGTCTACACATTTAATGCAATTCCTATCAAAGTACCATCCATCTTTTTCAAAGAAATGGAACAAATAATTCTAAAATTTATATGGAACCAGAAAAGACCTCAAATAGCCAAAGGGATATTGAAAAAGAAAGCCAAAGTTGGTGGCATCACAATTCCGGATTTCAAGCTCTATTACAAAGCTGTCATCATCAAGACAGCATGGTACTAGCACAAAAACAGACACATAGATCAATGGAACAGAATAGAGAGCCCAGAAATAGACCCTCAACTCTATGGTCAACTAATCTTTGACAAACAGGAAAGAATGTCCAATGGAAGAAAGACAGCCTCTTTAATAAATGGTGTTGGGAAAATTGGACAGCCATGTGCAGAAAAATGAAATTGGACCATTTCCTTACACCACACACAAAAATAGACTCAAAATGGATGAAGGACCTCGATGTGAGAAAGGAATCCATCGAAATCCTTGAGGAGAACACAGGCAGCAACCTCTTCGACCTCAGCTGCAGCAACATCTTCCTAGGAACATCGCCAAAGGCAAGGGAAGCAAGGGCAAAAATGAACTATTGGAATTTCATCAAGATCAAAAGCTTTTGCACAGCAAAGGAAACAGTTAACAAAATCAAAAGGCAACTGACAGAATGGGAGAAGATATTTTCAAATGACATATCAGATAAAGGACTAGTGTCCAAAATCTATAAAGAACTTAGCAAACCCAACACCCAAAGAACAAATAATCCAATCAAGAAATGGGCAGAAGACATGAACAGACATTTCTGCAAAGAAGACATCCAGATGGCCAACAGACACATGAAAAAGTGCTCCATATCACTCAGCATCAGGGAAATACAAATTAAAACCACAATGAGATATCACCTCACACCAGTCAGAATGGCTAAAATCAACAAGTCAGGAAATGACAGATGCTGGCGAGGATGCGGAGAAAGGGGAATCCTCCTACACTGTTGGTGGGAATGCAAGCTGGTGCAACCACTCTGGAAAACAGCATGGAGGTTCCTCAAAATGTTGAAAATAGAACCTCCCTATGACCCAGCAATTGCACTACTGGGTATTTACCCTAAAGATACAAACGTAGTGATCCGAAGGGGCACGTGCACCCAAATGTTTATAGCAGCAATGTCCACAATAGCCAAACTATGGAAAGAGCCTATCCATCAACAGATGAATGGATAAAGAAGATGTGGTAGGTATACACAATGGAATACTATGCAGCCATCAAAAGAAATGAAATCTTGCCATTTGCGAAGACATGGATGGAACCAGAGGGTATTATGTTTAGCAAAATAAGTCAGTCAGAGAAAGACAATTATCATATGATCTCCCTGATATGAGGAAGTGGTGATGCAACATGGGGGCTTAAGTGGGTAGGAGAAGAATCAATGAAACAAGATAGGATTGGGAGGGAGACAAACCATAAGTGACTCTTAATCTCACAAAACAAACTGAGGGTTGCTGGGGGGGAGGGAGGTGGGGTTATGGACATTGGGGAGGGTATGTGCTTTGGTGAGTGCTGGGAAGTGTGTAAACCTGGCGATTCACAGACCTGTACCCCTGGGGATAAAGATATATGTTTATAAAAAAATTTTTAAAATATCCCAGATGGTGTGTTTACAGAAACTGATAGTCTGGTTCTAGAATTCATATAGAAATGTAAGGGATCCAGAATGGTGAAAACAACATTGAACAAGAACAAAGTTGAAGGACTTACCCTCCCTGATTTCAAACTTACTGCAAAACTACAGTCCAGACAGTGTGGCCTAGGCATAAGGCTAGACTTATAGTTTGATGGAATAGAATTGAGAGCCCAGAAATAATCCTTGACATCTATGGTCAATTGATATTAAATAAGAATGTCAAGACAATTCAATGGGGGAAAATGTGTTTTTTTCAAGAAATGATGCTGGTAGGCAACCTACTGAATGGGGGAAGGTATTTGCAAATGACATATCTGATAAAGGGTTATCCAAAATATATAAAGAATTTATACAAGTCAACACCCAAAAAACAAATAATCCAATTTAAAAATGGGCAGGAGACATAAACAGACATTTCTCCAAAGAAATGACATCCATACTGTTATGCTGAAAATAAATAAAAAATAAATTAAAAAAAAAAGGAAATGACATCCAGGTGGCCAACAGACTCGTGGAAAGACACTCAACATCATTCACCATCAAGGAAATGCAAAATCAAAACTACAATAAGGTATCGCCTCCCACCTGTCAGATTGGCCAAAATCAACAACACAAGAAACAATAGGGGTTGGCCAGGGAGTGGAGAAAAAGGAACCCTCATGGATAATGTAAACTCATGTTGCCTCTGTGGAAAACAGTATGAAGATTTCTCAAAAACTTAAAAATAGAACTACCCTATAATCCAGTAGTTATGCTACTGGGTATTTGCCTAAAAAATACAAAAACACTTATTCAAAGGCACACATGCACCCCTAAGTTTGCTGCAGCGTTATTTACAATAGCCTAACTATGCAAGCTGCCCAAGTGTCCATTGATAGATGAATGGATAAAGAAGATGTGGTAAATAGATACAATAGAGTATTACTTAGCCATAAAAAGGAATGAAATCTTGCCATTTGCAATGATATGGATGGAACTAGAGAGTGTTACTCTGAGTGAGATAAGTCAGTCAGAGAAAGACAGATACCCTATGAGCAATTTAAGAAACCAGGCAAGTGAACAAAGGAAAAAAAAGAGAGAGGGAAGCAAACCAAGAAATGGACTCTTAACTGTAGAGAACAAACTAATGATTACAAGAAAGGAGGCAGGTGGGTGGGGGGGATGGAGGAAATGGGGGTGAGGATTAAAGAGTACACTTATCATGATAAAAAAAATAAAATGATTTGAAAAAGGAATGAAATGATGCCGGTTATTATCCATATGCAAAGAAATGAAGTTGGACTTCTACCTCTTTGTGATCTTAGATTAGTCCATGGTTCCTTAGATCTGACACCAAAGCACAAGCAACAAAAGAAAAAAAAATAGGCAAATTGGACTTCACCAAAATTAAAAGAATAATTCTGTGCTTCAAAGAATACCATCAAGAAAGTGCAAAGGTACCCCACATAATGGCAGGAAATATTTATACATCATATATCTCATAAGGGGCTTATTTATAGACGATACAGAGAGTTTATACAGATCAATAACAAAGAAACAACCAAATTTAAAATTGGGCAAAGGATCTGAACAGACATTTCTCCAAGACAAATATACAAATAGGTGCATGAAAAGATGTTCAACATCGTTAGTCATTAAGGAAATGCAAATTGCGACCACAATGAGGTACCACTTCATACTCCTGAGGATGGCTAAAATGAAAAAGGCAAATGATGGCAAAAGTTGGGGAGAACATGGAGAAACAGAACCCTTCTACACTGTTTGTGGAACCGTCCAAGGGCATGCATGCTCTGGAAAACCATCTAGCAGTTTCTCAAAATGTTCAACATACAGTTACCATCTGATCCAGCAAGTCCACTCCCAGGCATATACCCAAGGAAATAAAAACATCCGTTTGCACAAAATGTGTACATGGATATTTCTAGCAGCATTCTTCCTAATAGCCAAAAGATGGAAACAGCTCCAATGTCCATAGACTGACACATGGAGAAATAAACATAGTGTAACTGTACAACGGAATAGTATTTGTGCATAAAAGGGAATGAGGTACTGATACGTGACTCTCAACATGGAGGAAACTTGAAAACATTAGGCTAAGTGAAAAGATCCAATCACAAAATCCAGATTATACGAGTGTGTTAACACGAAATGTCCAGAATAGGAAAACCCACAGAGACGGCAAGTAGGTTTGTGGCTGCTTGGGGCTGGAGGGTATGAAGAAGTAAGGAAGTGGGTTCCTTCCTTCCTTTCTTTTTCTCTCTCTCCCTTTCTCTTTGTTTCTTTCTTCTAAGATTTACTTATTTATTTGAGAGAGAGGGAGAGAGCGCACAAGCAGGAGGGACAGAAAGAGAGAGAATCTCAAGCAGATTCCACGCCAAGCAGCCCCGTAAAGGGTATGGGTTTGTTTGTTTGTTTGTTTTTAAAGATGCCTGTGTCTATGAGTGTATTAAAGGGTATGACTTGTATCTTTTGAATGGGTGGATTGTGTGGTATGTGCCATATATCACACATATATCTACAAAGTTGTTAAAAACAAAAAATCTAAAAACTGATTATTTTAAGACTCCAAACGATGGGCATCTAGGTGGCTCAGTTGGCTGGTTAAGCATCTGGCTCTTGATCTCGGCTCAGGTCATGATCTCAGGGTGGGGAGATCGAGTCCCATGTCTGACTTCCTACTCAGCGAGGAGTCTGTTGAAGATTCTCTCTCTCCCTCTGCCTCTTCCCCTTCCCTCACTCGCATGCAAGCTCACTCCTTCTATCAAAACAAAGACATAAATCTTAAAAACAAAAACAAAAAACGAGGAAATCACCACCATCAAGGTAGCAGTTTGTTGGCTCTACTCGAGGTTGGCTACATGTCACAGAGCTGGCTGACTTCTGCTGCCCGCCTTCCTCTCCTCTGTGAACGGGGAGAAACCCTGTCCAGTTCCCAGTGCCTTTTCCCTGCCTTCATTCCCCCGTCTTTGCTCTCTCTTCTCTTGGCCATTCTAACCTGCACACATTTTCACTGAAGTTTTCCTGAGGCACAGATCTAATCATACGTCTTCCATGCCCTCAAACCTTCAGTGGCTCCCTGCTACTGAGTAAAGACAACAACTGACCCAAACTTTGCCCCCCTGCCCCCCCTCCAACTGGCCCCTGTGCCACACCTCTGCTGGGCTCACCATCTTCCTCGTTCCTCAGGCACTTTACAGAACACAAAAAAGCCTGGTCATCTTTCTCCATACCAAAGGGCAGCTTCCCGGGATCCAGGCCTTGCCTCACACAGAATCCTCAGAATCTTCCCCACTCTTCCCAGTCCTGATCTGTGCCAGTCCAGTCCTGACTCCTGTCTTGCAGGAGCCCTGGCCCAGCGCTTACCCTCTCTGATCTTACTTCCCATTGTAGGTAAAACCATGGACAACCCAAATATTCCAAGGAATAGGAATCCCTTGAGATGTTCATCAGGGTTTTTCAGAAGAGGGTGGCATGATCAAGTAAGTTTGGGAAACTCTGGGACGAACAGATTTCCTTCCCACATGACTTTTCAGAGCCTTTAATTTGCTAATGGGCATTGGTGGGTCACCAAGAGTGGGATATGATTTACAACCTTTCCCAGGCTTTTAAAACGATGCCCATACACACCTATACCCCCTACACAACCCCTACACACACATACATACACACACGCACATACATGCACACACACACTATAAAGGAACATCTTGGCCACACCCAAGAAATGCCGAACTAGTTGATCTTAAAGGATCTTTCTGGATTCAAAAAACTAAAAACAAAAATTAGTATTTAAAAATTGCTACCTTCACATGAAACCCTTCCTAACCCCTCTGCTCTCAAGCCATTTGACCCCCTCTGTACTCCCATGACACTTTCTGTATCTCTAGTGAAGCACTTCCTTTCTTCTTCTTTATGAAGTGAAAACAAACCCTTTGCCTCTGTGGCCAGTGTACTGCAGTGAAACACAGACACAGGCCGTGGAGCCCCACCCAGAAGCTGGGTTCAGATCCCGGCTTGGCAGCTAGCCTGCTACGGCTTTGAGCAAGTGAAAACCTCAGTTTCCTTATTCTAAATATGGGCATACTCATACCTTCGCTGGAACACAGGGGAGGGAGGCGGGTAAGGGGGCACCAGACACAAAGCCCTCAGGACCTGGTCCTGGGGGACATACGCTAATTGGAAACTGTCATTATTATTAGTATCTCTGAGTGGATTTGTTCTCTGACTCACCAGTAAGGTCCTTGAGGCACTTCACAGCCCAGGCACCTGCATACCCTCCCAGGGCCTCCGCACTTCTTAGCACAGAGTACAATTTTTAAGAACATGGAAGGAGATCAGTTTTGTTCAGCTGAATTAATTGAGGACTTTTTAGGAAGAAAGGCAGAGCTTCTGCCTTCTGCTCAGGCTGTCGGATCTAGGGTCCTGGCACTTTCCTGTTGTGTAATCTCCTACAGGCCTATGCAGGACCCACATTTGCTTTTTATCTGGGGTTATAATTCCTTCTAGGCCTACACCGGCAGCTTAGAGAGAGGATACTAAGATAGGAAACAAGGCAAAGGAGTCAGGGCAGCAAAATTTATACAAACATACCTTTTCTTGATGATGAAGTCCCAGGATTTTCCTAAATTCTACTTTTGGTGCAGCCACGGCTTGTGCGGATCTTGGGTCTTGGTCAAGCTGGCTGGTGTTCTCTGATGATTTCTCATGAACAATTACGCAGGACACAAAGGCTATAGTGCACACAGTTATTTGTCTTGCAGCATATGTTGTTTATAGAGAAGACAAGACTTCAACTCACAAATTGACTAAGGAGTAGGAAAACCCGTGATCTGGCAGGCTTTCCTTGATTCCTTTGGTTCAGATAAGTTCCTGCGTTCTCGGCACCCAAGCGGTCTTTACCTCCCTTGCCCTCCCACTCATACTTGCAATTCTTTGTTTCACTTGTCTTCCCCACTGGACTGTAAACCCCATAAGGCAGGAGTCCATTACCCACCTCAGCCCCCCATCACCAACCCTTTGCACGACACTGATTAGGTCACTTACGAATATTGCACTTGCTGAATCGTTGTGTTGCATCTAGGTCGTGAGGTCCAACCTCTGTTAGACTCTGTGCCAGAGCTAAATTGTTAGTCAGTTCACAGAAGGGAGAACTTCAGAGAAGGGCTGAGACTTGAGTATGGTTTGAGCTGATGTAGAGGAAGGGAGAAGGCATTCCAGGGGGAGACACGGCATGAGCAGATGGGCAGTAGCAGAGACACAAGGGTGGCTCAGTCGGTTAAGCGTCTGCCTTTGGCTCAAGTCATGATCCCAGGGTGCTGGGGTCGAGCCCCACGTTGGGATCCCTGCTCAGCAGCAAGTCTGTTTCTCCCTTTTCCTCTGCAGCTCCCCCTGCTTGTGTTCCCCACCCTCTCTGAAATATGTATATAAAATCTTAAAGGGCGCCTGGGTGGCTCAGTGGGTTAAGCCGCTGCCTTCGGCTCAGGTCATGATCTCAGGGTCCTGGGATCGAGGCCCGCATCGGGTTCTCTGCTCAGCAGGGAGCCTGCTTCCCTCTCTCTCTCTGCCTGCCTCTCTGCCTACTTGTGATCTCTGTCTGTCAAATAAATAAATAAAATCTTTAAAAAAATAAAATAAAAAATAAAATAAAATCTTAAAAAAAAAAAAAAGTACAGAGGCAGGAGTGAATGCTGTCTGTAACTGCCCAGGACTGGGGTCTCTGGCACACACTCCATTTCTCCACCTCTAGGCCACTCTGGGGTCCCACTGAGACTCAGCACTGGGAATCCAGCTCAGCATGTGGCTCTTGCTGATGGCACTTCGGTCTGGGACTGGCCTGGTGCTGTGGAGGGTGGGGGGAAAGCCACAGCAGACTGGCAAGCTTGTCATCTTCATAGTGTTGGCAAGTGGAGGATTGCTCAAGTCATTCTCATCGTAACAGGAGAACCTCATGGCCAGCAAGCGGTAAAAGCCATCAGCTTAGCTAGGGGCAAATCGCATCATGCAGAGCAAGCTACCACTTCTGTAGACTTTCTCCATCTGGGACTCAGCATTCCTGCCTACAACTTGGGAGCCTGCTCACCAGTATTCTGTCCAAACAGCCAGCACTGCCTCGCTGCACAGTAAAGCAGATGTCTGGGATGCAGAATGCGGCCCGACCAAAGGCACCTGTTCTCTTGGCTACCACTACCAGCCAGGTGACCTTGGGCAAGTACAGTTTTTCATCCTGTGCCTGGAACAGAGTAAGCACCCAAATAAATGTGCCCATTATTATGAATAATATCATTATTATGAATAATATCAATATCAAGTCTAGGGAAAAAAGACAGTAGAGGTTTAGGGCAGATAACTTTTTTTAAAATTTATTTTTTATTTATTTTCAGCATTATTCATTATTTTTGCACCACACCCAGTGTTCCATGCAATCCGTAGGGCAGATAGCTTTTGTTCAGTTTTTAATATCCTGGTGCAAGATCTCTGGATCAGAGATTTAAAAAAAAAAAAAAAAAAGAAGATTTTATTTATTTATTTGTGAGACAGAGAGTGAGCTAGCACACACAGGTCGGGGTGGGGCAAAGGGGGAGGGAGAAGCAGTCTCCCTGCTGAGCAGGGAGCCTGATGTGAGGCTTGATCCCAGGACCCTGAGGTAGACACTTAACCAACTGAGCCACTGAGGCACCCCCAAATAAGAGGCTTTTTATTCACTCACAGGGAATCTTTTTTTAAAAATTTTTATATATTTTTATTAACATATAATGTGTTATTATTAGCCCCAGGGGTACAAGTCTGTGAATCACCAGATTTACACACTTCACAGCACTCACCATAGCACATACCCTCCCCAATGTCCATAACCCCACTACCCTCTCCTTGCCCCCCTCCCCCTGGCAACCCTCAGTTTGTTTTGTGAGATTAAGAGTCTCCTATGGTTTGTCACCCTCCCGATCCCATCTTGTTTCATTTATTCTTTTCCTACCCCCCCCAAACCCCTACGTTGCATCTCCACTTCCTCATATCAGGGAGATCATATGATAATTGTCTTTCTCTGACTGACTTATTTCGCTAAACATAATACCCTCTGGTTCCATCCATGTCTTTGCAAATGGCAAGATTTCATTTCTTTTGATGGCTGCATAGTATTCCATTGTGTATACCTACCACATCTTCTTTATCCATTCATCTGTTGATGGACATCTAGGTTCTTTCCATAGTTTGGCTATTGTGGACATTGTTGCTATAAACATTCAGGTGCACGTGCCCCTTCGGATCATTACATTTGCATCTTTAGGGTAAATACCTAGAAGTATGATTGCTGGGTTGTAGGGTAACTCTATTTTCAACTTTTTGAGGAACCTCCACATTGTTTTCCAGAGTGGTTGCACCAGCTTGCATTCCCACCAACAGTATAAGAGCGTTCCCCTTTCTCCACATCCTCGCCAGCATCTGTTATTTCCTGACTTGTTAATTTTAGCCATTCTGACTGGTGACTCACAGAGATTCTTAGTAACACCCCTGTTCCTCATGCCCCAGCTCCTTACAGGACAATGCGTAAGGGTCAAGGAGCAGAACCTCAAAAGTATGTGAGGCATCTGGAAAAGGAGAGAGAGGAGAGGGACTAAAGAGTATGGGGGAGGGGACTAGAGGAGAGAGCCCTTTTCTCTGGAATATAAATGAGTTCTTTCTAGGAGAAGGGAAGGTACCCATATATGTATGGGTGTGTGTGTGCAAATATCTGTGCACGAGTGTGTGCTTGTGTGTAAATATGTGCTCATCTTTGCACATGCGGGTGTATATATTTTGGGAGATACTTATTTATGTACAGTGCCTGGAGAGGTGTCAAGGTTTCTCTGTCGAAGAAAGGACGAGTTGAACATATGAAAGGCAGGCTGTGGAAACCAGTAGGAGCACAGAGAATGGGAGAGAAGTATTGCTGGAGCAGGATTCCAGAGCCCTCCCTTCAACCTGATCAATTGCATGACTGTGTAGCCCCTTCTCTGTACATCGGTCCCTGTCTCTCTGACATACCAATGATTGCATCTGCCATACCTATTGCACCCAGGTTCATGAAATTCAAGTAGGGATAGACATGGGAAAGCACTTTGAACAGTGTGAAAATCATACAAATCAAATTCAGGATATTATTAGTAAAGCTTTGCCACCAAACTCTGGTAAAAATGCACATAAATGACACAGCACAGTATCTGACACATAGTAGGTACTCTAAATATCTCTTCTTCTGTTACCCTCTGCACATACTAAGTACCAGTAATACTGGAAGGACGGACGGATGGATGGATGGATTCATGGGTGGATGGATGGATGGATGGATGGATGAGTGGATGGATGAATGGGAGCCTTTCTCAGTGCTCCTCTTTTAAAATTACATTCAAGCATCCCTGCACAAAGCATTTGGCTTCCACAGCTGTGGGAAGGGGGGAAATTACCCCCACTACTCCCAGTTCAGTTTTCTGACCTGCTGCATAATCTACCATCCCAGAGAGGAACACTGGAGTATGGAGAGAGAGCATGATGGGGCAATCAGGGTGGCTCCTCCTTTGAGAATAATAAGAGTAATTAGAGGATAGAAGAACAGTGTAGGTTGTTTGAACTGAAAGGCACCCAAGGTGACTTTTTTTGGTCTCTTGAAGATCTACTCTGTGCTAGAACTGGGACACATACACTTTCTGCTGTCCAGAGGTTGAGTCTAGTGAGAAAGACAGACATCGGACAAGAAACCCCAGGGAAGACTGGCAGGATTGCTCAATGATGTTTTATTTATTTATCTTTTGGGGGGATATTGAAACATTTATTTTTTCTTTGGTTTTGTATTTTGACTTAAGTTGGAAACCTTTTAACAAAGCACTTAAAACTAAACAGATTAACAAATATTAACATAACCCTTGTATTTGACTAGTGGTATAGCTCCTAATATCTTTTTTTTAATTAAATTGATTTATTTATTTTCAGCATAACAGTATCATTATTTTTTTCACCACACCCAGTGCTCCATGCAATCTGTGCCCTCTATAATACCCACCCCCTGGTACCCCGACCTCCTACACCCCCGCCACTTCAAACCCCTCAGATTGTTTTTCAGAGTCCATAGTCTCTCATGCTTCACCTCCCCTTCCAATTAACCCCAACTCCCTTCTCCTCTCTAACACCCCTTGTCCTCCATGATATTTGTTATGCTCCACAAATAAGTGAAACCCTATGATAATTGACTCTCTCTGCTTGACTTATTTCACTCAGCATAATCTCTTCCAGTCCCGTCCATGTTGCTACAAAAGTTGGGTATTCATCCTTTCTGATGGAGGCATAATACTCCATAGTGTATATGGACCACATCTTCCTTATCCATTCGTCCGTTGAAGGGCATCTTGGTTCTTTCCATAGTTTGGCGACCATGGCCATTGCTGCTATAAACATTTACTCCAAAGGTACAGATGTCATGAAAAGAAGGGCCATCTGTACCCCAATGATGTTTTATTTTAACCTGGGCTCCACACAGTTCTAGGGAAGTTCCTGTTGCTGAGTCAAAAGCAGACCCCCTCCCCCACTTTTTAAGATTTAATTAATTTATTTTATAGAAAGTGAGATAGCACACAAGCAGTGGAGAGGGAAAAGCAGGCTATCCATCAAGCAAGGAGTCTGATGCAGGGCTCAATCCTAGGACCCTGAGATCATGACCTGAGCCAAAGGCAGACTCCTAACCGACTGAACCACCCAGGTGCCCCTCAAAAGCAGATCCTTTCCTGTCTATTATTTTCCAAAAGCTTGAGAAGCTCCTTGGATGACTCAGCTGGAATGGGTCACAGCGTGAGGAGGGATGGGGTCCCCAAGACAGGGAAACTGACAGAATCCTATGAGAATGGCAAGTGGGGGAGAGCTGGGAAGTTGGAGAACCTCAGAAGCAGCAGATGGCTTTGGGATACACCAGGGAGGTTTGGGGACTCCCAGCCTCCACAGAGGTTCGTGGGCTTAGTCATGGTGCCGATGCTGTCGTCAGGGACCACGTGGAGTTACATCATGAAGACAGCAGTGGTGGCGGTGTTGGGTAGGCAGAACGAGGTCCATTCCCCCAGTGATCTATCAATCCATGTGCCAATCCCCAGAACCTACTATGTTACTTTACATGGCAAAGGGAACTTAGACAATTTTTTTAAAAAAGATTTTATTTACTCATTGGAGAGAGATACAGTGAGAAAGAGCATGAGTGAGGTGAGAGGCAGAGGGAGAAGCAGACTTCCCACTGAGCAGGGAGCCCCATGAGGGTTGGGATCCCAGGACTCTAGGATAATGACCTGAGCTGAAGACAGATGCTTAACTGACTGAGCCCCCCCAGGCACCCCTGCAAAAGTGACTTTGCAGACAAGAGTAAATTAAGGACCTAGAGATAGGGAGATTTTTTTGGATTATCCAGGTGGGCTCAAGAAAACCAGGTTTGTTTGTTTTTTTAAAAGATTTTATTTATTTATTTGACAGAGATCACAAGTAGGCAGAGAGTCAGGCAGAGAGAGAGGAAGGGAAGCAGGTTCCCTGCTGAGAGGAGAGCGCGATGCGAGGCTCGATCATGACCTGAGCCAAAGGCAGAGGCTTTAACCCACTGAGCCACCCAGGCACCCCAAAACCAGGAGAGTCATAGTTACAGAGCGACTTGAAGATGCTTTTGGATTTGAGCACAGAGGATGGGGCACGAATGCAGGTGTCCTCTAGAATCTGGCCAAATATGGACACTGATTTCACTCTAGAGTCTCCAGAACGAATGAAGCCTTTGGACACCTTGATTTTAGCCCCATGAGACCTATTTTAGATGACTGACTTCTAGAATTGGGAAATAATCAATTTGTGCCCTAAGTCATTACATTGTGATAATTTGTCACAGCATTCCTGGGAGGGGGTCAGAGTGTGAGAACCTCCTTCTTGACCTCTGACCCTGAGTCATAATTGCTTATGAATTGGCCATCACTGAGAATTTTCTATGTCCCAGGCATAATACAGTTTTTAAAAAATGCTGTCTTGACCCAGTTTTCAGGCCCTGACTAGAAGCCAGTCAGCTCTCCTTCCTGAGTAGTGGAGTACATCTAACCCTAACTGCCTGTTTGATAGGGCTCTCACATTCCAGATCACCCTCCAGCTACCCTAACTGTCCAGGGCTAGGCTCTAGGGCAACTGCTCTGCCTCAGAACCCTGTGAAATGATTTAAGCTACCCATTCCTAAGCCTGCTTGCCCGGCCCTGCCTGTTCTTTCCCTCCAAAGCCACAACAGAGGGACCTGCCCATAGTTCCCACCTCTGTCTCACGACCCGCCCCACTGCTTCCCCAAGCAGCCCTGCACGGCCTGCTGTGTTCTTGGCAAGGGGCTGGGAGCCAACACCACCTGGAAATTCTTTCCAATTTCTCTGTCTTGGTGTATGTCTAGCCTCACCCTACCTTACCCCAGGTAATGTGGTTAAAACACCAGGCAGTGTTCTAAAGCCTTCTACACATATTTACTCACTAATCCTCACCACAAGCCAACCAAGAAGGTATTTGTCATGTAAAGTGGGGATAATAATAGCACACAGATACTCATGAGAAGCAGAGTAAGCTCTGCTCATAAGTGGCAGAGCTGGATTTCGAACCCAAGAGTCAGGCTTCAGAATCTGGGCTTGTCACCACCACACTGTGCTGCCCACGGTGACAGAGATGGCATTTGCCACCATCCTAATAGGACGAGGTGCTCAAAACTGGATTTATTTTGACTTAAAGAAAATAAAGGAATGTGACATGTCTAGCACACAACACTTGGGAAATTATATGTCTGTTCCCCACAAGCATCATTAAGTAGGGTCTAGAGTGATCTACAGCTGGGAAGACTCATCCAGTCTGGGGCCTCCCGGCAACAGTTAGGTGATTTAAAACATCATCTACATGTAATTCCCGGTATAAGTGCATATGTCTGCACAGCTAGCTGGTTTCAAACAACCCCTCATGTGGGGTCTCTTTTGACGGTTACAGCCAATAAGACCTCAAGGCTTGGGGCTGGAGGTAGCAATCTGGTAGGATATCTCATTTAAGATCTAGTCCCCAACACTGTTTGGCCTTAGGAAGAGCGGGAAGAGAATATTCTGAAGATACTTTGTTTCTGTAATGCTGCAGCTGGAGTTAGAGTGGCCCCTCCCCCTGCCGGCCCAGCAGTGATGATCTCATGATAAACAGAGCTCATTTGGTCTCAACCTCAGGCACTCCCCAAAGCAAAGCCTGAAGCCACAGCTGGCATACTAATGTTTGGGAATGTGATCCCAGCAAGCACTGGGCCATCTGCACATAGTCTACTGTCTGTCTCTAGCTAGGTTTATCTTCCAACATGCTAATCCTCTCTCTGACTATGTTCAATCTGATTTTGGCAATATCCATGTCATAATTTCAGTTATTGCATTTTTCAGATTTAGGATTCTATTTGATATTTTTAAGGCTTCTGTTTCTATGGTAGGACTATTTGTTTTGTTGTCCATTCTTTTGATTATAGTCATAGGTATTTTATAATCTGTGCCGGATAATTCCTATCTGGATCACCTATGTGCCTATTTCCCCTCTTCTGTTTTTTTCCATTGGTTCTATTTCTTCCTATGTCTGATAATCATTTGTTGGATATTGGATATTGTGCATTGAATATTGTAGAGGTTCTGAATGATGCTTCCTCTCTAGAAAAGAGAGATTTATCCCCTGGCAGGTAACTGGGAATCAGAGCTCCTCAACCCAACATGAATTAAGTTGACTTGAGATCTATTTGCAGTCTTTGTAAGATTCTATATACGGCGGGTTTGCTCTCACCCTTAGAGTGTAGATCTTCAGGGAACCCCACTGAGAACCCAAGGTCTGCTCTAGGACCTTCCCACCCCCATCCCTGAAGAGATACTAAATCCCAATTTTTGTCCCATAGACTGAGACACTCGTAATAGCTTTTTCCTGACTCTCAGTCTCTTTCACTTGACTACTTAGTCTCCTCTGTACACAGATTTGAGAGTAAAGGCCTCAGGGATCTGTGCTGGGTGTCAGGCCCACTCCTCTCCCAGGTTTTAGCCCTCAAGTCCTGGCCACCTTGGAGAGACTTCCATTTGTACCTCTCCACCTCATAAGGTTGCCTTAAGCTCTTCTGATTCTCTTAGCAGCACACTCTCTTTCCATTTCTTCACCTCTTGCCCCACACCAATACCCCAAAAATGCCCAGTGTGTAGAAAGTTGGGCTCAACTCCAAACTCAATAAGCTTCCCCTCTTTATAGGATGTGGCCCCTCAAGTCCTAGTTGCTTGATAGATCCCCAGTGCCTTCAAAGAGAAAATCTGCAAGAAGAGTTTCAAAGAGAGAGAGAGATGATCTGCATTTTGCCTGGCTTTTCTATTTGTTCTCAGCAGGTGTGTTGGCCTGCTACAAGCTACTCCATCACAGCTGGAAAGGAATGTGTTGACTCTTAATAATGATTTCTAGGGGCACCTGGGTGGCTTAGTTGGCTGAGTGTCCAACTCTTAATTTCAGCCCAGGTCATGATCTCAGGGCTGTGAGATCGATCCTTGTTTTGGCTCAGCAGGGCATCTGCTTAAGATTATCTCTCTCTCTTTCCCTCTGTCCCTCCCCCCATTTGGGCTCTCTCTCTCTCTCTCAAATAAATAAATAAACAAATAAATATCTTTTAAAAAATAACAACAACAACAAAAAGATTTCTAAAACACCAGTTTATTGAGTTGATTTCAGTGACCCTCACTGTCCTTTCTAGTTCTCATAAGCTGTGAATTCAAACACATTGTTCTCCCATTTCAGGCCCTTCTTAGCCTCTTAGGAACCACCTTCCAGTCACGATGAGTGGCATGCTGGGAAACCTCTTAGTCGTCACTCAGAGCCCCTCATGGCCCTTTGCTCTGTCCATCCAACCTCTCCCCTCCTTCACTGATACCATCTTGCACATCTCCCTATTTCCTGACATTTGCGGAGTCATGCCCTTAACACTTCTGAGTGACAGTCATCTCCCCACAGGGACAATCAGGGCCCCTCTACCTGCCCTGTGTTCCCCTTTTAACACCAAGCCTTCCCTCAAACTCAGACACAGACACTGCTGACATCTTCTGTTTTTCTTTAGACATTTGGGGACAAGAAGAGAACTTCCATTGCCCTATTACTATTAGCATGAGCTTTCCGACTTTCCTGGGGATTCCTTTGTTACTCAAACCTCACTCCTGGTCTCCTTTCCAGTCTCCCCCCAGGTAACCCACGTAGCAGCATTCTTTCACTTGACTTTCCAATTTAATCTTGCTCTTCTCCCTTGTAACCTGTTGTCCTGGAAAAGTATGGGTTTGGGAGTCAGATAGACTAGAGTTGGCATCCTAGCTCGGCCATTTATTTGGGAACTCACCCAGTGTTTTGAGTTTACCACCATAGATGATAAAATGAAGATAATCATTTCTGCCTCACATCATTGTTGTAGGGAATAAATGATACCATCTCTCCAAAGCACCTAGCCAGAGCCTGATTATTTTCTTCCCTCTTCATATGCTAAAACCCTGTCCATTTTGCCAGTACCCCCTCCTCCCTCACCTCCTTATCCTCTTTCATTCCTTTCTTCCTATGACTCATTAGGATTTATGGTTCTAGCCTCTTCTTTGTCACTGACCTAGTAGCAGAACCTTGAGCAAATCACTAGCTCTCTCTGATTTTCACCTATAAAAGAAGGCCTGCAGGAGACGACCTTTGGGATTCTGTTCTGAAACACACTGTAATATAAAGCAGTTCTGGAATTCTGTCTCTTTCACAGAGACTTTTCAACTGTTGAAGACAGTGGCAATTCTTTCTCCTTTACCCACATTCCATTGCCTTGTTTGAACATGTCCCTTCTGCTTTATTTTTGCTCTTTACACTAAAAACATTTATCTGTGAGGATTTATGTCAGCATGGCTGGGGGCAGGGTGGTGAAATGATTTCTTTACGTTGAGAGGGAGAGTCTTAGCTCTGCAAGAACAAAAATGTTGCCCTCAAGGGGGAAAAGCTGTCCTTTGTGTCCTCTCCATCCCCATCCACAAAAGAGCCTGATGGCAATGCTTGGCTGAGTTCATGACAAGCAACAATCAATCACTCTTCCTCCCTCCCTTCCTTCCTTCCTTTCTTCCTTCTTGGCTTCTTTCCTTAGTGTAGGCTCACAAGAAATGCACAAAAGCATTTAACCAAAGTTTTTTTCAATCTCTAGATTCGATTCGATCTATTTACATGTTCATGCATTCTTTCTTTAAGTTAACAAATTGCTATTGAATGTGTATTTTCTGGGAGACACCGTGTTAATTTTTATGATTGTAAATGTGAATAAGACATAATTCTTGCCTTCCAGGAACTCACGGTCTACTTAACTAACTCATTTAACAACTCTCTTACTATCTTATGTCACTCTGGGTTCTCGGAAGCAGTCTGTGAGATAGAATTTGAAGTATGAGATGCTAATTAGGGATGGAAATCTGCTAATGGAGGCCAGGAGAAAGCAAAAGTGGACAGAAAAAAAAGTTGACCGTGATGCAGGCCTGATAGGACCTTGGGACCCCACAGAGAACTCTGGAGTGGGCAATATTCCTCAGTCATGCAGTGGCCCAAATACCAGCCTTTATGCCCCTGAGTGCCAGTTTCCCATAACAAAGCACAAAACAGAAATTTATTCCCTCACAGTCTTGGAAGCCCAAAGCCCAACATCAAGGTGTCTGCAGGGCAGACCCCTTTCAAAGGCCCCAGCAGAAATTCCTTCCTTGTCTCTTCTAGGTCCTGGTGGCTCCAGGCATGCCTTGATGTGTGACAGCAACACTCTAGTCTCTGCCTCTGTCTCCACAGACCTTCTCCTCTGTGTGTCCAAGTCTCAAATCTCCCTCTGCTTTTCTCTTATAAGAACATCCCTTACTGTATCTGAGGCCTATTCTAACTCCAAAATGATCCCATCTTGAGAGCCTTCATTTAATTAGATTCACAGAGGCTCTTTTTTTCCAACAAAGTTCTCATTCATAGGTTCAGGGGGTTAGGACACGGATGTATCTTTTGGGGATCGCCACTCAACCCACTACACCTTGCCTCAGTCACTGAACAGACTGTCCCCAAAAGGGTACAATTCTCAGGTATGCCACCATCTATAACTGAGGCAGATTCTCACGTTATTGACTGTTGGCGGCTGTCTGCTGGCCATGTTCTCCACAGATGGGCAGTAAGTTCTTCCTTGCAGATGGTCTAGGTGGCACAACTTGTCTACTACACATAGCCGAGCTCTATGCTAAGAATCAAGACAAAGTGGTGATAAAATCAGAGAGCCTCTGTCCTTACCACACTTACAGTGCAATAGGGGAAGATGGATATTAATCATATAACCCCACAACTCTAGGTAAAACACATCAGTAGCTCACGCTACCAAGTAGAGTCATGTGTTGCCATCAGAATATGTGGAGTGGAGACCTGATGGTGCTTGATTTGGAGTAAACAATATTCAGGACAGAGAGAAGAGCTTAAGCAAAGTTGGGTCCTGAGCCTTCAAGAGTGAAGGAAGCCAGTGAGGCCAGAATCAAAGAGTGGAGAGGGATAAGGTGTGCCATGAGATTGGGGAGGGTAGGTGCTCTGGGGAATGTGAAAGCTCTGACTTCTATCCTTTGAACAACACAATTCTATTGAAGAGTTTCAAGAAAGAGTATGATGGCGTGCCAAGTGTTGGAAAGAGATCAGGCTAAGCTGAGCATGAAGGTGAGGTTTATGACCATAATGGTAGGGCAAGGACAAGATTTCAGCAGAGAGACAGTCATGGCAGTGGACCAGCCAGGAGCTGATAGAACCTCAGTCCTGGGGGATGATAGCAATGATGGAGAGAAACTGATGGATTCCAAAGAGATTTAATGGATATTTAACAGGATTTGGAGATGGACTGGGAGAGAAGTGCAGGAGGAAAAGATGTTCGGGATGAATGCTAGGTTTCTACCAGTGGATAAGGGATGCTGATTCTCACTGAAATAGGGAGCATTAGAACAACCAGGTGTGAATGAGCATGGAATCTTCAAGAAGATGGGAAGAGTTTTCCTTATGCGGTCTAAAGGGAGACCAAGAGTTGAGAGAGAGGTTTAGCACTCTCCTGCCTCCCTTCACCTGCCACTGTTGAGTGCACACTGATGCCTCTCCATCTTCATGAACAAATCTTCCCCTTTGAGGTTTATTCTTCCTGTCCATGTGATATTATTGCCCTCTCTTATCATTGACAGGTACTGATTCATCTCTTGGTCCCTCCCCACATTTGGTGAGAATTTTGGCTTGTGGCCCAGACTTCCTACTTCATGTCAAACTGACATTCTGGGTGACCTCTGTATTTATGTAGATGTCTGGATCTCACTGACTCTACTTTACCTTGGCTACTTATCCTACTCACCTTGTCTGTCTCAGCCCCCAAACTGTACCATGTCGGATCTTAAATGTCATATCCTACTGTCTGAATACAATCTTCTATCCTTCCAGTTTGCTTGTAATTGACTCCCATGTTAGGCAAAGCATAAACCAGGATTAATCCTGACTATGCCTCCTCCTCTACTTCTGTCAGGATGCTCACACTGCTGGAGATAGTCATCAGGTTGTAAGACTGGTCTCCAACCTCGGCTTTGCCCTTGGACTCCTGGAGAAGTCTGGGTGTGGGTCACCAGCAAATAAGGTACCTGTGACATGCTCTTGGTTGAGGTTGTCCAAAGAAAGTGGGAGACAGGATGGAAGACGTTAGATTGCAGTAGATCAAGGCACGCATGGATAATGAAGTGGAGACTAAGCAGGAATACTTATTCAGAAAACTTGATAGAAAAGGGAAGGGGAAAGATAGGGGAGTAGGTTTAGTATCCTAACTGTAGGATAAGAGAGATGAAAGTGTGTTCACATGTTCAGAGGAAAGGGCTAATTAAGAGGGAGAGGTTGGGATTATAGGAGAGGGGGTGTTTGCAACTAAATGTCCAGCGAGAAAGGGATAATGAAGCAGATGATTGACCTCAACTCAGTGGAATATTTTACACATATGGAAAGGAGACATATACCATTGTTATGCTATATTACTATAAGTCCGTAAACGGTGTGTCCATCTGCATAAAGTTTGGACAGGAATAAAGAAAAATGAGGAGTTCTTATGTTAATGGAACAGATTCAAGGTTAGGTATTCAAGGCCAGAAATTCTAGCCTTATTTGTGGAGACAGATGAATCTGGGTTCATAGCTTGATTTGTCACTTTCTTTGTTAGTCATTAAAAGCATCTAAACCTTGGTTTTCTCAAATATGTAAAATGAGGGTAATAATAATTCTTTTTCATGGTTGCAAGGATTGAATGAGACAAAGCATGTCCTTATGCTCTGTGGCATACAGTAAGTGCTTAGTAAATGTTACTGATTATTATCATTGTTGTTACTAGCTCTGCCAATGTTCTGAGTCAGATGCTCTGTCTTCAGATGTCCTCACAGCAATTATAGCATAGCATAGTGGAATGAGGAAAGGCTTTGGAATTGGACATACCCTACAGTTCTACCCCTGATTTAGCAGAATAAATTTAAATGAGTTAGTTAATTTCTGAGACTCAGTTTCCACAATTTTAAAAAAGAACATCTACCTCTTGGAGCACCTGGGTGGCTCAGTCAGTAGATAGTCTGACTGTTGGTTTCCATTCGTGTCCCGGTCTTAGGGTTATGGGACTGAATCCCTTGTCAGGCTCTGGGTTCAGCAGGGCATCTGCTTGGAATTCTCTCTCCCTCTCTCTCCCCCTCTGCCCTTGCTCATGTTCTCTCTTTCTATCTGTCTAACATGAATAAATAAAAATAAAAATTTTTTTTTAAAAAGAATATCTACCTTTTAAAATCAAAATCAAAATTCTTACTCTACAAGATCTTGGCCATGCTTGTCTCTCCAGCTTCACCTTATATTTCTTCCCTGTTGCCCTACTTTCCAAACTGATTCCTCCTACACAGCCTTCAGATCTGTGTCCTCATTTCCTGCCATTTATTTGCTTCAAGTTTCTTTATTTTCTCCCTATCACTCTACTGATTTATAAACTATATGCTCTAATTCTGTAAGTATTTTATGTGAATATGTTTTAGCTACCATGAGTACCTTTTCATAGCATGTAAGTCATTTGCCCAGTATTTTAATTTCACTGTTTTTATACCCCCCCTAATGAACCATCATTATTTTTCCTGTTTAGTAGTCAATTCATGTATTTACCTATGGGCTTATCAATTTCTTTGCTCAAGATTCCTTCTAATACTTTTTGAGTTAGTTCTTTTTTATATATACAATTTAATAATTCTTCCAGTGAGTTTCTGTTCATGATAAATTCTTAATTTTCATTTATCCAAAAATATTTTAATTTCACTGCCATTATTGCATGATACTTTAACTGGGTATAGGATTCTAGGTTTTTGATGTTAATCTCTTATCACTTTGAAGATAGTATTCTATTGCCAATGGTTAGTGTTGTAAGTCAGCTGTTAGTCTACCTCCCATTTCTCTGAAGGTGTCTTAGCATTCTCTATGTTTAAAAACATTTCTCTATGTCTTTCTGGTTAAAAATATTTTTCTTCATCTTAAAAAGATTCTTAGTTTAGTTAAATTGTGTCTGGGTGTGGGTCTTCATCATTTTAAATATTCAGTATGTTCCCTATATCTGAGGATTCATTTCTTTAATGATTCTAGGAAATTGTCTTTGAACATTTTCTTTTCCCTCTTTTCTCAATTCTGTCATTTTAAAACCCATAGTAGATGTAACTTTGTGTTCTCAGTCTATTCTCTGTGTCTGTTTATCTCTTTTCCAATTTTCCATTTTTTCTCTTTCTGAGCTTCAGTTTCTTTAATTTTTTTGACCTCATCTTTCAGTTTATTAATTTTTTCTTCAGCAGTCTCTAATCTACTTAATTCACTTTAATCTGAGTGTATTTTTGTTCTTCTAAAATTTTAATTTTGTTCTTTTTTATAATTTCTTCATTTTTAAAAGCATTTTTGGTCCTATTTTTGTCAATCCCAATTTTGTATGTTTAATAATTTTAAATATATTTATCTTATGGGCCTTTTCATCTCATTCTGTTACTGAAGTTCTCAGGGATCTAATTTTTTAAGGTCTGATTTTGTTTTGTTTTGTTTTTTATACTCCTGATGACTTGTTTCTTTCTGTGTTTGATAATGTTAAATTATGAACACATCTTGATAAGTCATTTATTTGTGATTTTATTTGTGGAAATTTGTAGAAGCCTGGATTACATCTATATTTATGTAGATGTGAAAGGAAGGCTTTCTGTTCCTCCAGGGAATTTCTGTTTTTTTCTTGCCTAAGATATCAACATAAGACCACCTTTTATGTTGCTTCCTGCCTAAGGTCATAGATGTTTAAACCCCAAATTCTTTGAATTTATGTAATTATAAAATTTCATGGGCTCCTACTTCCCTCCACCAGAATCCAGACTAAGACAAATAAATATCCTCATATCCCTTTATCAGTTGTTTTGCTTGTTTGTTTGTTTTAAGTCTATTCTTTGACTAATACTGTGAGTGTACTAGATTACGTGAATATCTCAGTTTTTTAAAAGATTTATTTATTTGTGTGTGAGAGAGAGAGAGCATGAGAGCACAGGCAGACAAAGTGGTAGGCAGAGACAGAAAGAGAAGCAGGCTCCCTGCCGAGCAAGGAGCCCGATGTGGGACTCGATCCCAGGAAACTGGGATCATGACCTGAGCCGAAGGCAGCCACTTAACCAACTGAGCCACCCAGGCATCCCAGTATCTCAGTTTTAAGTAACCACCTTTGTGGAAGTGCCAAAGGTCTTCTTTCTTGAACTAGTGTAAGTATTTCAATCTAAGCTCCATAAGGGCAAAGATAATGTGTAATTTGCTTAACAGTAAACCTCCAGGGCCCCACACCAGTGCTTGATACATCATAGGTCACAAATAAAGGTATGTGGAATGGAAGGAGTTGTGGGATTTAAGTGAGAAATGGTATGGAATTAGCACATAATAGGTGTACAATTACTAGAAGGCATTTGTTCATGGTGTCCTTTACTTTCTTCCTCACTGACATGGATTCTTGCTTCTGAAAAAATTAAAAATCTTTAATGGGACCACATTATCTTATTGTGAACCTACAATTTACCTACCATTCTCGTAAGCCAGTTTGATTTAAAACAGCCCCAGATATGGGGGTGTGAAGTCTCTTCCTCACACCTGCACACCTGGGTGCAATTATATTTTTTGAAATGTATTGTGGGGAGGGTGTGGATGGAAGACAGAGATGGGCATCTGATCCTACTGGGCTAGCCCCTTTGACCTATATCCCAACATATTTTCTTCAGGTATTTCTCTTCAGTCTGTTGCATTCTCCAACATCCACCTGGGCTCTTATTGGACTAGCACAGAACTAAGCCCCAAAAGATGAAAGTTCTATCCAAGTTCTGCCACTGACAAGCTATATGATCTTAGGCAGTTCACTTAACATTCTTATATTTTGTTCTTAATAAGGAAAATTAAAAATTGGGGCCCCACTGAAAAATCTTCCATCATATGAATAGTTTATAACCTACTATAAAATTGCTTGCCTGTCAGACTATCTTCAACCTTCCATCACTACAAAAGCAGGATGCTTTCTTTTTGCAGCTTGCTTGTCTAACTTCTGTCTGTCACTGTGCCAGTTGCTTCCTCCTTTCAATCCATACCTTCATCACTGGCTTATCCCCTATTATAACACGTAAGCTACTTGAAGGTGGAGTAGTATCTGTATAGAATATACAGATTAATAAATGATTATCATTATTACAATAATAATTATACTTTATTTTTACCCTGATCCTTTGAGCTCAAATTAATCCTGCCCTACCTTCCTAAATCCACAAGTAAAGAATTGTTTGGAATCTCCTAATAGAAGGATTTGTATTTTCCAAGTGTCACACTCCCTGTGACACCTTGTCACTATCCTCTCTTGTTTACCAAGGAGATGACAGGGAAGAGTTTCTTCCAGAGCCTTGCAAGGATTCAATAACTCCCCATATCCTCTCGGATTACAATAGCATTGAATAGCCTAGAAAGGGAATATAACTGAGGTTCCGTGGTCCTAGTGTTGGTTTTACTAGAATATCTTGGTGTCTTAAGGCAAGTCACTTCACCTCTCAGTCTCATTGTCTCTCTCTGTCATAAGAAGGATTAGATGAGATGGCTGGTAAGCGTGGACCTTAAAGTCACAGAGATCACAGTTCAAATCTGGGTTCTGCTGCTTTAGCAGCTGTATACCTTTGGAGTCATTAAACTCTCTGAGGCACAGTTGCCTCCATTTCCTAATTGTCCAGCCTAGGTTAGCTATTAAGCTCAATATTTCTATCTTAATTCATCCACTTCATTTCCTGTCCCAACTAATTCAGTTATCTCACATCTTCCCTCACTGTTTTTGCTCTTCACCTTTTTCTCCCTCCCAAGGCAGCTCTCATTCTTCACATTTATTGGCCTCCACCTAGTCTCATACCCTTCAGAATCACACAGACTCAGGCTTAAAGCTTACCAGGGATTTCCATCCTTTCTCATATGCCTACGATCAGCACCAAGGAAACATGCCCAATTAAGAGTCTCCCCATCTCCACCACCACTACCACCACCCAGCCCTTGCTTACGACCCTCCAGTGATAAGGAGCACACACCTGCTGAATCAGCCTTTGCCATTTTAGGTTACCTCTCTATTCATCTCATCTATTCCAGCAGACTAGCATTTTTCCATGTCCTGAAAATATGGCCCTTTAGTTTTTCATCTTATCACTTCACTACCAAGAGAGAAGAAGGCTTTAATTATCTGGATCTCAAACATACTAATCCTGGAAAAGATATTTGTTGCCCTAGTTCAGAGGAAAACATAACTCCTAAAAAAGCCATATAAATGGGGCAAGGATGTAGTTGCCAGGAGAAAGGGAACGAGCTTAGCTGATAGAGCAGAATTATATTTCACAAGGTTGTTGTTCTAAAAGCATACAAAAGGACTAACATGGAGGATATGGGGACATGGAGAGGAGAAGGGTGTTAGGGGAAACTGGAGGGAGAGACCAACCATGAAAGACTGTGGACTCTGAAGAACTAACTGAGGGTTTTGGAGGGGTTGGGTGAGCCTGGCGGTGGGTATTGTGGAGGGCATATCTGCATGGAGCACTGGGTATGGTGCATAAACCATGAATTTTGGAACACTGAAAAGAAATTTAAAAAATAAATAAAAAAATTTTTAGAAAGCATACAAAAAGCAAAAATCAAATATAGCATAGATCGCCCTTTTAAAAACCATAGGTAAAAACTGTGTTAGAGACTGAAATCCAGTATCTCCCTAACTCCAAAGTCACCAGTGCCTCTTATAGTGTTGGAAGGCACTAGAAGAATTGTGTGGATTAGGTTCAGCGGCCATGTGATCCAAAAGGAAGCAAACACAAACAAACAAAATCTCTGAGCTGACATTCACATTCGTCTCACTAAGATTTACTATGTGGGGGCCCACGTGTGCTGTTTGGTGCTGTGTGGAAATCACTCAGGATTGCTTGAGTACTTTTGAAATAACATCTTACTCCCTCCCTCATTCTTCCTCTCTCTTTTTAATATGGCCATTACAGGTGAGCTCATGCAAATTAAAACCATAGAGGTGGCCTTTCCACCCTATTTCTACAAGCCTCTTTAAAAATCTTACAGCTTAATTTAAAGAACAGACTGGTAATGGGCCAAGAGGATTGTCGTAATAGAAGCAAATAAAAGGTCATGGGAGTCCATTGAAGAATTCAGTATAGGATGGGTCAGGAAAGCGGCCCATAAGACAGGACAATCAATTCTTTGGGAGACCTGAAGAACAGAGAAGAGTTAGCCAGAGTGAGGAGAAATGTGATCCAGGCAGAATGTACGAAGGTCAGGAGGCAAGTTGGAGCATATCGTACTAGTTCAGAGTAGGCTCTGAACACTGCAGATATATGACAGGAGAAGCAGGGGACTGATGACCAAGAATAGCCTTGAATACTGTAAGTAGGGAGTTTGGAGATTATTCTGAAAGCAGTAGGAAGCCACTGAAGCCGAACAGAAACATGATCCGGTTGTGTAGTACAAAGAAAATTCTGGCTGTGCTTTGCAAGTGAGAGTAAAGAACAACAATGTACTAGAAGAGATAAATGAAGAACATTCCAATAACGCAGGTAAGAGAGGATAGGGGCCTAGATCATTGGCTGTGGAGGTTTAGTCCACAAGCGAAAGGAATTAGTGACACTCTCCCAAGTGCCTGGCTTGAACAATTGAATGGTGGTGCCATTTGCTTACATAAAGAATAATGGGAGTATCTTCCCATTTTCCAATGGGCTTTAAATTGCTCTTCCCACTTCCCATCCAGCCACCTCTGTTCTTCCTCTCTCTTCCCACTTCCGGACAACGAAGACCAGCAGAGCAAAGCCTTTCCTATCTTCATTGCATAGGAGTCTAGACAAAAAGAGCTCAGAAAGGACCTTCTAACTTCAAGACTTCTCATTTCTTAGTCCTTAAAATGGTGACTTGATGGAAACAGAGAAAAGATGGGGCATGATGGGATATGGAGAAAGATCTACCTATGGGGTAAAGAGTGATTTGGATGGCAGTTGAGAGATGACTGCAGTCCTCCCCTTTCCCTTGGTAACTCAAATTCTGGGATGCCAACTTCCTTGCTGTTCCCAGTTTCTCCATGTCAAAGCCTTCCTGGTGATGGCTCACTTTGGCCATGGTTGCCTCATCATCTTCTTCTTCTTCTTCTTCTTTTTTTTTTTTTAAGCTTTTATTTATTTATTTGACAGACAGAGATCACAAGTAGGCAGAGAGGCAGGGAGAGAGAGAGAGAAGCAGGCTCCCCACTGAGCAGAGAGCCCGATGTGGGGCTCAATCTCAGGACCCTGAGACCATGACCTGAGCCAAAGGCAGAGGCTCAACCCACTGAGCCACCCAGGCACCTGATGGTTACCTCATCTTACTCAGAGTGTCAAAGGTCTATTTCACCTGACAGAGGAGACTGCCACACAAAGAGCCATTGAGAAAAGGAAATCTAACACGTGAAACCTTGAACATGATGGATTCCCCCTGACCCTTCCATTTTTGGTTATAGACGAAAGGGCGCACATGAATCCGAGGTTTTAGGATTAAGAGATTACCTTTAAAAAAAGAAAGAAAAATAGATAGTGTTAATTAATTTTTATTTGAGGCCTCCACCCTTTTTCTGCTCTCTATTCCTCTTTTGTCTAGTCCCAGGGAAAACCTGTGGGAGAGGCCCAGCCCGTCATCAGAATTGCTTCTTTGGCAGCAGGGGCACTAACTGTGGCCACTGTGAGCCACCCTGCCCCAGCCACTCCTCTTCCCCTTCCAGCTCTTACACAACAGCCGAGCAGACAGATGGGGAGTCCAGTTTGTGCTTTTCCTTCTGGGCTCCCAGGCTCTTCAAAGAACCCCTTTGTTAGTTAATGTCAACCTTTCCCCAAAGGCCTGAAGTGGGAGCCAAGGAGGCTGAGCCCAGGTGAGGTGAAGGCTTCTGTGAGGGGTGCCGGAAGGATGGGGAATTGCTGGTTGCCTCTGGGGTCACCTTGGCATCTGTGTGTTTTCCAGGGTGAGAGTGGTCTAGGACTTTCAAAGTTGTTTATAATCTCACCTACTAAAGGAAGCCCTCCTAATTATTCCCATCCTTGCTCCAAGTGTCTGTTCGTTGGGCATCTTCTCGGGCTGGTCTGCAAGTAATGCCTCTTCCTGAGGCATTTCAAAGACCACTGAACACACACAAAAAGGTAAATGCTTGGGTCAGAGGCAAATTGAAAGCCAAGACTCAATCAAAAGTCTGTGCTCTTTCTACCTCACTAAGTTCTCTGGCCCATTCAATACTCTAGAATCAATTACATAGTTTCAGGTGCCCAGTGGGGAGAGGCCGAGTCCTCTTGTAGGACATATACCACTCTCTTGCGATGCTCAGTGTCCACTCATGACCTGAAGTCGCTTCAATACAGTGAACTCTGTCTTTCTGGAATCCTGAGCAGTTAAAGAGTATTTAACTCTCCTCTAGGCCATAGCACACCTCTTTTCCAAGCAAGCCCTCTCAAGGACTCCTGACATGGTGACGTTCGGGTTAGGGTGCAAAACCACTGGCCCCAAGAAAGGGAGTAGGATAGGAAGCTTTCATAACTTGTATTATATTCTCCATCTTTGATGCATTTTCACCGACAGGAGTAAAGAAAGAGGCAGCTAATGTTGGAGAGACTGCACAGAGGAGCATTTCAGAGAATGAACTTGAAACCAGATGGCACAAGTGGACCTCAATGCTGGTGGTATTCATTCGTTGGATGGACTTGGAAAAATTTACTTCTCTCTCTCTCAACTTTATTTCTTTCTCTTTAAAATGGGATTTTATAGGGGCGCCTGGGTGGCTCAGTGGGTTAAGCCGCTGCCTTCGGCTCAGGTCATGATCTCAGGGTCCTGGGATCGAGTCCCGCATCGGGCTCTCTGCTCAGCAGGGAGCCTGCTTCCTTCTCTCTCTCTCTCTCTGCCTGCCTCTCAGTGTACTTGTAATTTCTCTCTGTCAAATAAATAAATAAAATCTTTAAAAAAAATAAAATTAAAAAAATAAAATGGGATTTATAATATATCTACATAAGTAAACTGTCATGAGGATTAAATGCAGTAGGATAATTAGAAAGTACTTAGCATGTAGTGCTTCTTCAATAAGTGGTAGGTGGTGTAATGAAAGAATTCTGTTCTGACCAGCCCCGGGTTAAAACTGAATTCTGTCTCATTTGGGTCTTTGACCTTGAGCAAGTCACTTAAGCTCTTTGGAATTTAGTATCCTTTCCTTTAATGAGAGATTAGACTGAGGACCTTCAGGTTCCCTCCCAGCTATTTCAATTCCTTCCAGAATTTTGAAAAATCAAAATTCTTTGATTTTATGTGTCTATCTGCCTCATACCCATATCTGACTCCCAGTTCACCTGTAAGCTTCTCAATGGCAGAGACCATTTCACTTTTAACCCTAGAGCCAACAACAGAAGCAAGGTTTAGTGGACAATTGTGTTTTTTTTTTTTTTTTTAGATTTTATTTATTTATTTGACAGACAGAGATCACAAGCAGGCAGAGAGGCAGGCAGAGAGAGAGAGGAGGAAGCAGGCTCCCCGCCGAGCAGAGAGCCCGATGCGGGACTCGATCCCAGGACCCCGAGATCATGACCTGAGCCGAAGGCAGCGGCTTAACCCACTGAGCCACCCAGGCGCCCCAATTGTGTTTTTTCTAGTAGGAAAAACCTAGTGCTAGGTGTTGGGATTATCTTTCTTGGTGCCTTAGGGATCTACTGAGGGAGGCTTATCAGCTGCTCCGAACTTAGACGCCACAGAGACATCCTGTCAAGGCCAAATCATCAAACATGCTGGGGAAAGGTTGGCTGAGAGCTGGTGACTTGGTGCCTGGCGGGCCCCAGCTCATCTAACTGGGCTTGAATCCAGCCAGAATGAACACCAGGCATATTATGCTGGAAGCATGACACTCTGCTCCCTCCTCCTTTTACTTTCCAGACAGGGCTAAGCAGGACAGATCTCTGACCGGGTTACTCTGCCATGCAGGAGGCACGAAAAAGTTAAACGCTCACCCTGTTCTCTCTCCTCAGTTCTTTTTCAAAAACAGACAAACAAATTAACAAAACCCAGAAACTCCTCCAAATTCAGATCTACTGGAACTCTAATTGCTCCCTTCTTTCTAATTTTTTTCTGACCAGGTGATTTTAGTTAGACTACCTCTGTTGGCTTCAGAAGAAAAGATTTATTTTCAGATTGATTCCCGAGTACGTCTCATTAGGGAAGATGGGTGGACAGATGCGGGATTAGTAGATTATAACAGGAGCCAGCAAGGAGGTTTGATTCTGGAAATGAGGCCAACTCAGGGCTTTTAAAAAGGGACAACAAGTGACAACTCAAGATGCCTAAAAGCCTGGGACGCTGACAGACATGACCACTAATCATGGGACACACTTCACGTGTGTGCAGTGTAGACAGAGCTTTGAGATCTTCAGCTTTGTGGTATAATAGGAACATTTGATTAGTCACAAAGCCTCGTGGGTCCCACATTCATAATTTCCTTCCCCACTTTCCATTCCTTCCTGCTGCTGCTGCAGTGACCTGCCCCAAGGTGCCAAGGTTTCACAAGTCTGTGAATGCAAGCGGGAAGACATACACAAACCCACCGCTCTTCTCAGATCTGAACGCCTATCTGCCGCAAGAAGAATCCAGCCCTTCTCAAAGTTTCCCTGGGTGTCTGGGATTCTTCAGGTTTATCATGGATGCTCGTAACATATGCGGCCTTCTGATCAATACACACACACACACACACACACACACACACACACACACGTGCACCTCCACCAATTCTGTCACCAACACTTTCCATAGGATGTCCATGCTTGACCTGGGCTGGGTTCTGCACCAAAAAGGGAGAAGTCTCCCTGCCCCCTGTGCTGTAATTTGGTCACTGCTTTGATCTGGGGGTCCACAGAGATCACTGTGAAATTGGCTCCTTTTTCTTTTAGCTCTACTACTTTTCTCCCCAGGGTCTCCAAACTAGTCTAACAGGCAGCTATCAGGCCATTCAACCATTCTCCTCAAGGTTTCCTCTTCTTTCCCCAAACCTCTGGATGATTTTTGTTAAGGGGGAGAGAGTCCTACGCACATTGGTATATTCAGTCAAGAACCTGGGGTAGGGAGGACAGGTCTAATGTCATTTCTCAGAAGCATCCAAGTCCACTGTGGCCAAGCAAAGATGTCCCGTTAGAGCAGCTGAACCACCATTATCTTCTGTTTGAACTATTGATTACCAAATTCTTCCTGGTTATCAGTCTCTCTTTCTTCTAGTTTACCACCCACACAGCTTCCAGAGTGTGGAAGCTTCTAATCCGACAACAATTGACCATTGTTCACAGAACAAAGAATACGTTTTTCAAGGACCTGCCAAATCTAATGATTGGCAATGCCACCAATACTACCACCAATACCACCTCCTCTGCACCCCAGAATCCAGCCACTCGGTTCTCTTTCCAATTTCCTAAATAAGCCAGGTGCTGTTGTTTCTTGATCTTTCGTTGACTCTGTTTTTCACTTGAACTCCTCTCCCAGCTAACTATCCATATACTCTCTAGTTGATTAAATCTTACTGAAATCTCAAAGCCCAGCTTATATAGCATTATGAAGAAACTCCAGTTCCTCTTTCCCCAAGAACCAGAATTCTTAGAAATGTTTGGGGCTTCGAATTGGGGAATCCCATGTTCACATCCCAGTTCTGTTTCGTAGCTATGTGAAATATTTAGAAAGTTATAAACTCTATTGGCTTCAACTTTCTCATCTGCAAAATGAGGATAAGAACTTTTTTCCTGGGAATATTTTACAGATTAAATATATATGTGAGATACATGAGATAATATATATAAAGTGCCTGGCAGAAATTCTTGTGACTATCATTTATGAGTTACCTTCTCCAAGCTTCAGTTCCTCAACTAAAGTGACTAAAATACCAAAAGTGAATGTATTTTTTTAAAGTGATCTATCAAGTGCTAAATGCAATTCACTAATTTCAGTATTTTTGACATACAGCTATAGGTGGTTTATCCTGACCTGCCTGTATTCCTGTGGTTTGCTGAATGACACAATACTTGTTTCTGCAGTTAAGTGTTGTCCCTGGGTTTTTCATTTGTGTTCTACAGTTTTGTCTACTTTGGGAGGAAGATCAGAAGATATTCAAACTATGGTGTCACTACTGCCATTTTCCCATTACAACGACACTCCATTTTTTTTTTTTTTTTGCAGCTTTATTGAGGTGCAATTGACAAAATTATAAGAATTTCAAACATACATCATGATGATAGGCTATACATATACATTGTGAAAAATTTCCTCCCTCCCACATCCATCCCCTCACTTATTTGATGTTTTTTCTTTTTATTTTTTTTTTTGTGAGAGCATTTAACATTTATGTCCTACTTTCTCCGCAAATTGTAATTAAAATGCAGTGTTATTAACTTCAGTCAACATATTTTACATTAGATCTTCAGACTTTATTCACCTTCTAAGTGGAAGATTGTACCCTCCCTTTTACTAACCTATCCCCACTCCACCACCTCTCAGCCCCTGGAAACCACTTTCCTACTCTGTTGCTACAACGTCAACTCTTTGAAATTCCACATTGAAGTGATAACAGGCAGTATTTGTCTTTCTCTCTCTGGCTTATTTCACTTAGCAAAATGCCCTGACTTTCCATCCATGTTGTCACAAATGGCAAGATTTCTTTCTTTCTTATTCCTGAATAATATTCTGTTGTGTCTTTCTTCTTTATCCATTCATTGATCGATCGATTCTTAGCTAATGTAAAATGCAAATAATGCTGCAATAAACATGGGAGTGCAACTATCTCTTTGATATCCGATTTTAGTTTCTTTTAGATATATACCCAGAAATGGGATTGCTGAATCATTTTTTTAAAAAATATTTTATTTATTTATTTGTCAGAGAGAAGGAGAGAGACAGAGAGCACACAAGCAGGCAGAGAGGCAGGCAGAGGCAGAGAGAGAAGCAGGCTCCCTGCTGAGCAAGGAGCCCATGCAGGACTCGATCCCAGGACTCTGGGATCATGACCTGAGCCGAAGGCAGCGGCTTAACCCACTGAGCCACACAGGCGTCCCCTGAATCTTATGGTAGTTCTATTTTTGCATCACATCACATGACCTCCTTAATGCCCATCCCCCACTTACCCCATCCCCTTTTCTGGTAGTTCTATTTTTAATGTTTTCAGGAACTGTTATACTGTTTTCCATAGTGGTTGCACCGATTTACATTTCCACCAACAATGCACAAGTGTTCCCTTTGTTCCACATTAACACTTGTTAGATCATGTCTTTTTGATTACAGCCATTCTAAGAGGTGTGAGGTAATATCTCATTGTGGTTTTGATTTGCATTTCCCTGATGATTAGGGATGCTGAGCACCATTTTGTGTAGCTGTTAGCCATCTGTATGTCTTCCTTTGGAAAAGCATCTATTCAGATCCTCTGTCCATCTTTTAACAGATCATTTGCTTGCTAAAAGTTGTTTGAGTTCCTTATATATTTTAGATATTAACCCCTTATCAGATACATGATTTGCAAGTATTTTCTTTCATTTAGTGAATTGCCTGTTCCTTTTGTTGATATTGACCCACTACTAATATCACACTTAATGGCAAAATATTAAACACTTTGCCCTTAAGGTTAAACAAGAGGAGGATGCCTACTTGTATAACTTCTATTCAACACTGTACTGGAAATCCTACCCAATGTAATAAGATGAGAAAAAAAAGAACAGGCAAAGATTAGAAAATAAGAAATAAGATAGTATCTATTTGCAAATGATAATAATATAATATAATATAATTATATAATTATATTGTATAATTATATGTTATATATAATTATATTATTATTATAATTATTTATACAGAAAATTCTAACAAATCTAGCAAAAAAAAAAAGAAACCTTAGCAGAAAAAGTGAATTTCCTCAATTTGTGGGATACAAGAAAAATATAAAGAGCCATTCATTGTGTTTTTATGTTACAAGCAAAAACTGGACAATGAATTTTTTAAATACCATTTATAGTAATGTAAAAAAAATATGAAATAGTTAGGCATAAATTTAACAAAGAGCATTCCAAACCTATTAATGAAAATTACATAACACTGCTGAGAGAAATTTTGAAAGACCCATACAAATAGAGAGATATACTATATTTGCAGGCTGGTGGATGCAGCACTGTTGAAACAGCAATTCTCTCTAGGTTGATCTGCAGTTTAATGCAAACACAATTGATGCAGGGCCTTTGTATACACTGAGCAGCTGCTACTAAAACTAATGTGATAATGCAATAGACCTAGAACATCCAAAAGAATCCTATAAAACAATGACCATGGAGAAACAAAAAAGTGTTCACACCAAAATCTTTATTTTCTAGCAGCTATATTTATAATTGCCCTGAAATGGAAATAATCCAAATGTTCTTTAATGAGCGAGTGGATAAACAAACTGCAATGTGTTCATAAAATGGAATATTACCCAACAAATAAAAGAAATGTTATTGATACATACAACACCTTGTTTGAATTTCAGAGACATCTTACTGAATGAAAGGAGCCTGTCTCAAATGTTTACACATACTATCTGATTCCATTTAGATGACATTTTCTAAAAGACAAAGCTATAATGACAAAGACTAGATTAGTGGTTATCAGGGTTTAAGAGCAGGGAAAAGGTGTCAGTGTTCTGTATTCTGAGTGTGGTAATGGTTACATAGATTTATGTATGTGTTAAAATTAATATAATGATACAGTTTGAAATTTGTTTTTCCTAGATGTTCATTTTAAAAATCAAATCTTAAAGAGGAACAAATTTAAAAGACAAAATATCTAACTTCAGAACATATTATAAGTTGTAATGATCAAGACTAGTGCTACTGGCATGAGAATAAATCAATGGTCAATAAAATGATACAGAGACCCACATTTATACAGCAATCTGATTTTCCATAAAGACATAAAGTCAAGCCAATGGGAAAAGACAATCTTTTCTACGAGGATGCTGGAACAACTTCATACAAAAAACAATGAACTCTGACTGCATTTCCTACACAGCAATTAATTCAAAACAAATTAGAGATCTAAACATAAAAATAATTAGAGATTTAAACATAGAAACTAAAAAACTACCGGAAGAAAACTTCAGAGGCTATCTCTATGACCAAAAGGTAGGTGGAGATTTCTTCAGCAAGATTCAGGATTCAGATTCATAAAAGAAATAATTGATAAATTAGATTTCACCAAAATTAAACACTTCCCTCAACAAAAGAAACCATGAAGAAAATGAATAATTAAGCCACAGGCCAGGAGGAAATGTTTGTAAGGCACATACATCTGCCTAAGGAATTATACCCAGGATTTCCCTTTAATGGTGGAGGATCTTTCAGAGACCCAGTGAATTTTCCCACTATAAGGCCAGTTCGTATAGACGGCCTAAAAAATGGTGTGAAGTGTCTATAGAACTCAGAACATATCCTGAAAGTTCCTTCTTGCCTAACCTCTACTGTGTTTTTGTTTTCTGATAATCAGAATCTCTCTCTCTTTTTTTCTTACTGGGAAAGACAAATGCTACACCCCTCCATGGAAGGCCTGATTTAAATGCATACCAGAAGCTTTGTTGCATCAGTCAGGTCTGTGTTTGCAAACAACAGGGACCAGCCTGGCTAGTTCATTAAAAAAAAAAGAATGTGCAGAATTGTTAAGGGATATTATGAGCTCACCTATTTTCCAGGGAAACCAGAGAGGCAGAATCTGGGGCTGGGCAGCAATCACACTTAAGAGCTTCTCTAGCAAAAAGATCTCCACAGATGCTGCTGGGCACCTGTAATGCCCGGAACCAGATGCCAGAAATTCTACCAGTGTCACCCGTGAAGTCTCAGCCTTCTTCCCCAGCATGCTCCCACACATATAGACATCTCCTCACATGGCCTATTGTGGAATTCCAGCAGAATCTATCTGATTGACAAAATCTGGATTGCATTTTTGCACTTTAGTTGGCTTCTTTCTTGAAAAAGAGGTCTTAAAATATAGGAAATTAGGGGATGCCTAGCTGGCTTAGTGGGAAGAGCATGCAACTCTTGATCTCATGGTCATAAGTTCAAGCCCCACATTGGGCCTGGAGCCTACAATTAATTAATTAATTAATTAATAGGAAATTAGCAAAACATTAGCAGGTTGTTCAAAAATGCTGGCTGCCAAGATAATCTTCTCTACACATACCAAACAGATGAGTTAAATGGAGGACATGATAGGAATCACTGTATCTGCATCTTTTAAGTCTTTAAAGTTAAACAAATCTTTGTAATTTCCCTAGGACTGTAGAATTTCTTGTGTTTCCAACTGTGAGAACTGGGAATTTGGTGAGCACCCAGACCCTCTACTGTAGTTGCTAGAGATACACCTCTGTTTATCAGACCTAGGAATTTTTTTTAAATCTCTTTTAGAGTTGAAATAAAACACTAATGAACAGACCATTTCAGTCCTTGAGAATGTACGAGAAATTAATAATGCTAATGATCGTTCTAGTTACCATGTTAAGCCTGCTAAGTTATGGTGGTTATGGGACACCTGGGTGGCTCAGTGGGTTAAAGCCTCTGCCTTTGGCTCAGGTCATGATCCCCAGGTTCTGGGATTGAGCCCCGCATCAGGCTCTCTGCTCAGCAGTGAGTCTGCTTCCCCCCTCTCTTTCTGTCTGCCTCTCTGCCTACTTGTGATCTCTGTCTGTCAAATAAATAAATAAAATCTTTTTAAAAAATTATGATGGTTGAGGGGAGGAGTCAAGATGTCAGAGAAGTAGCAGGCTGAGACTACTTCAGCTAGCAGGAGATCAGCTAGATAGCTTATCTAAAGATTGCAAACACCTGCAAATCCATCGGAAGATCGAAGAGAAGAACAGCAATTCTGGAAACAGAAAAACAACCACTTTCTGAAAGGTAGGACTGGCGGAGAAGTGAATCCAAAGAAACGGGAAGAAAGACCCCGGGGGGAGGAGCCGGCTCCCGGCAAGCGGCGGAGCAACAGCGCACAAAATCAGGACTTTTAAAAGTCTATTCCGCTGAGGGACATCGCTCCAGAGGCTAAACCGGGGTGAAGCCCACGTGGGGTCAGCGTGGCCTCAGGTCCCGCAGGGTCACAGAAGGATCGGGGGTGTCTGAGTGTCGCAGAGCTTGCGGGTATTGGAACGGGAAAGCCGGCTACAGAGACAGAGCCGACAGTAAGCTCACAGCTCGGTGTTACCTTGAACCGGTCGCAGGCTCGGAGAGCTCAGAGCGCGGCCGGAGGTCAGGCAGACGGGAGTAACTGGGCGCTGTTCTCTGAGGGCGCACTGAGGAGTGGGGCCCTGGGCTCTCGGCTCCTCCGGTCCGGAGACCAGGAGGCCGCCATTTGTATTCCCATCCTCCGGAACTCTATGGAAAGCGCTCAGGGAACAAAAGCTCCTGAAAGCAAACCCGAGCGGATTACTCACCCCGGGCCCCGGGTAAGGGCGGTGCAATTCCGCCTGGGGCAAAGACACTTGAGAATCCCTACAACAGGCCTTTCCCCCAGAAGATGAACAAGAAATCCAGCCGAGACCAAGTTCACCTACCAAGGAGTGCGGTTTCAATACCAAGGAGAGCAGCAGAATTCCAGAGGAGGAGAAAGCAAAGCACAGAACGCATGGCTTTTTCCCTGTGATTTTTTTTAGCCTTGCAGTTAATTTAATTTTTTACTTTTTCATTTTTTGTTTTTTTTCTCGCCTTCTGGTAAAATTTTATTTTTAACTTTTACCTTTTTCTTTTTTTAACATTTTTTAACTAGTTTATATTACATATATATATATTTCTTTTTTATATTTTTCTTATTTGTTTTCTTTCCTTTTTTAAAAAATTCTTTTCTTTTCTTTTTTTTTTTTTCTTTCTTCCTTTTTGAAGCTCTTTTTATACACTTTTACCCCCTCACGATTTGGGATCTCTTCTAATTTGGTTAAAGCATATTTTCCTGGGGTTGTTACCACCCTTTTAGTATTTTACTTGCTCCTTCATATACTCTTATCTGGACAAAATGACAAGACGGAAAAATTCAACACAAAAAAAAGAACAAGAGGCAGTACCGAAGCCTAGGGACCTAATCAATACAGACATTGGTAATATGTCAGATCTAGAGTTCAGAATGACGATTCTCAAGGTTCTAGCCGGGCTTGAAAAAAGCATGGAAGATATTAGAGAAACCCTCTCAGGAGATATAAAAGCCCTTTCTGGATAAATAAAAGAACTAAAATCTAACCAACTTGAAATCAAAAAAGCTATTAATGAGGTGCAATCAAAAATGGAGGCTCTCACTGCTAGGATAAATGAGGCAGAAGAAAGAATTAGTGATATAGAAGACCAAATGACAGAGAATAAAGAAGCTGAGCAAAAGAGGGACAAACAGCTACTGGACCACGAGGGGAGAATTCGAGAGATAAGTGACACCATAAGACGAAACAACATTAGAATAATTGGGATTCCAGAAGAAGAAGAAAGAGAGAGAGGAGCAGAAGGTATACTGGAGAGAATTATTGGGGAGAATTTCCCCAATATGGCAAAGGGAATGAGCATCAAAATTCAGGAGGTTCAGAGAATGCCCCTCAAAATCAATAAGAATATGCCCACACCCCATCACCTAATAGTAAAATTTACAAGTCTTAGTGACAAAGAGAAAATCCTGAAAGCAGCCCGGGAAAGGAAGTCTGTAACATACAATGGTAAAAATATTAGATTGGCAGCTGACTTATCCACAGAGACCTGGCAGGCCAGAAAGAGCTGGCATGATATTTTCAGAGCACTAAACGAGAAAAACATGCAGTCAAGAATACTATATCAAGCTCAGCTATCACTGAAAATAGAAGGAGAGATTAAAAGCTTCCAGGACAAACAAAAACTGAAAGAATTTGCAAACACCAAACCAGCTCTACAGGAAATATTGAAAGGGGTCCTCTAAGCAAAGAGAGAGCCTACAAGTGGTAGATCAGAAAGGAACAGAGACCATATACAGTAACAGTCACCTTACAGGCAATACAATGGCACTAAATTCATATCTCTCAATAGTTACCCTGAATGTTAATAGGAAAAATGCCTCTGTCAAAAGACACAGGGTATCAGAATGGATAAAAAAACAAAACCCATCTATATGTTGCCTCCAAGAAACTCATTTTAAGCCCGAAGACACCTCCAGATTTAAAGTGAGGGGGTGGAAAAGAATTTACCATGCTAATGGACATCAGAAGAAAGCAGGAGTGGCAATCCTTATATCAGATCAATTAGATTTTAAGCCAAAGACTATAATAAGAGATGAGGAAGGACACTATATCATACTCAAAGGGTCTGTCCAACAAGAAGATTTAACAATTTTAAATATCTATGCCCCCAACGTGGGAGCAGCCAACTATATAAACCAATTAATAACAAAAATCAAAGAAACACATCAACAATAATACAATAATAGTAGGGGACTTTAACACTCCCCTCACTGAAATGGACTGATCATCCAAGCAAAAGATCAGCAAGGAAATAAAGGCTTTAAACGACACACTGGACCAGATGGACATCACAGATATATTCAGAACATTTAATCCCAAAGCAACAGAATACACATTCTTCTCTAGTGCACATGGAACATTCTCCAGAATAGATCACATCCTCGGTCCTAAATCAGGACTCAACCGGTATCAAAAGACTGGGATCATTCCCTGCATATTTTCAGACCACAATGCTCTGAAGCTAGAACTCAACCACAAAAGGAAGTTTGAAAAGAACCCAAATACATGGAGACTAAACAGCATCCTTCTAAAGAATGAATGGGTCAACCAGGAAATTAAAGAAGAATTGAAAAACTCATGGAAACAAATGATAATGAAAATACAACGGTTCAAAATCTGTGGGACACAACAAAGGCAGTCCTGAGAGGAAAATATATAGCGGTACAAGCCTTTCTCAAGAAACAAGAAAGGTCTCAGGTACACAACCTAACCCTACACCTAAAAGAGCTGGAGAAAGAACAAGAAAGAAACCCTAAGCCCAGCAGGAGAAGAGAAATCATAAAGATCAGAGCAGAAATCAATGAAATAGAAACCAAAAAAACAATAGAACAAATCAACGAAACTAGGAGCTGGCTCTTTGAAAGAATTAATAAAATTGATAAACCCCTGGCCTGACTTATCAAAAAGAAAAGAGAAAGGACCCAAATAAATAAAATCATGAATGAAAGAGGAGAAATCACAACTAACACCAAAGAAATACAAACTATTATAAGAAGATACTATGAGCAACTCTATGCCAATAAATTTGACAATCTGGAAGAAATGGATGCATTCCTAGAGACATATAAACTACCACAACTGAACCAGGAAGAAATAGAAAGCCTGAACAGACCCATAACCAGTAAGGAGATTGAAACAGTCATTAAAAATCTCCAAACAAACAAAAGCCCAGGGCCAGACGGCTTCCCGGGGGAATTCTACCAAACATTTAAAGAAGAACTAATTCCTATTCTCCTGAAACTGTTCCAAAAAATAGCAATGGAAGGAAAACTTCCAAACTCATTTTATGAGGCCAGCATCACCTTGATCCCAAAACCAGACAAGGATCCCATCAAAAAAGAGAGCTATAGACCAATATCCTTGATGAACACAGATGCGAAAATACTCAACAAAATACTAGCCAATAGGATTCAACAATACATTAAAAGGATTATTCACCACGACCAAGTGGGATTTATTCCAGGGCTGCAAGGTTGGTTCAACATCCGCAAATCAGTCAATGTGATACAACACATCAATAAAAGAAAGAACAAGAACCATATGATACTCTCAATAGATGCTGAAAAAGCATTTGACAAAGTACAGCATCCCTTCCTGATCAAAACTCTTCAAAGTGTAGGGATAGAGGGCGCATACCTCAATATCATCAAAGCCATCTATGAAAAACCCACCGCAAATATCATTCTCAATGGAGAAAAACTGAAAGCTTTTCCGCTAAGGTCAGGAACACAGCAGGGATGTCCATTATCACCAAAGCTATTCAACATAGTACTAGAGGTCCTAGCCTCAGCAATCAGACAACAAAAGGAAATTAAAGGCATCCAAATTGGCAAAGAAGAAGACAAATTATCACTCTTCGCAGATGATATGATACTATATGTGGAAAACCCAAAAGACTCCACTCCAAAACTTCTAGAACTTATACAGGAATTCAGTAAAGTGTCAGGATATAAAATCAATACACAGAAATCAGTTGCATTTCTCTACACCAACAACAAGACAGAAGAAAGAGAAATTAAGGAGTCAATCCCATTTACAATTGCACCCAATACCATAAGATACCTAGGAATAAACCTAACCAAAGAGGATAAGAATCTATACTCAGAAAACTATAAAGTACTCATGAAAGAAATTGAGGACGACACAGAGAAATGGAAAAATGTTCCATGCTCCTGGATTGGAAGAATAAATATTGTGAAAATGTCTATGCTACCTAAATCAATCTACACATTTAATGCAATTCCTATCAAAGTACCATCCATATTTTTCAAAGAAATGGAACAAATAATTCTAAAATTTATATGGAACCAGAAAAGACCTCGAATAGCCAAAGGGATATTGAAAAAGAAAGCCAACGTTGGTGGTATCACAATTCCGGACTTCAAGCTCTATTACAAAGCTGTCATCATCAAGACAGCATGGTACTGGCACAAAAACAGACACATAGATCAATGGAGCAGAATAGAGAGCCTAGAAATAGACCCTCTACTCTACAGTCAACTAATCTTCGACAAAGCAGGAAAGAATGTCCAATGGAAAAAAGACAGCCTCTTCAATAAATGGTGCTGGGAAAATTGGACAGCCACATGCAGAAAAATGAAATTGGACCATTTCCTTACACCACACACAAAAATAGACTCTAAATGGATGAAGGACCTCAATGTGTGAAAGGAATCCATCAAAATCCTTGAGGAGAACACAGGCAGCAACCTCTTCGACTTCAGCCGCAGCAACATCTTCCTAGGAACAACGCCAAAGGCAAGGGAAGCAAGGGAAAAAATGAACTATTGGGATTTCATCGAGATCAAAAGCTTTTGCACAGCAAAGGAAACAGTTAACAAAATCAAAAGACAACTGACAGAATGGGAGAAGATATTTGCAAATGACATATCAGATAAAGGACTAGTGTCCAGAATCTATAAAGAACTTAGCAAACTCAACACCCAAAGAACAAATAATCCAATCAAGAAATGGGCAGAGGACATGAACAGACATTTCTGCAAAGAAGACATCCAGATGGCCAACAGACACATGAAAAAGTGCTCCATATCACTCGGCATCAGGGAAATACAAATCAAAACCACAATGAGATATCACCTCACACCAGTCAGAATGGTTAAAATCAACAAGTCAGGAAATGACAGATGCTGGCGAGGATGTGGAGAAAGGGGAACCCTCCTACACTGTTGGTGGGAATGCAAGCTGGTGCAGCCACTCTGGAAAACAGCATGGAGGTTCCTCAAAATGTTGAAAATAGAACTGCCCTATGACCCAGCAATTGCACTACTGGGTATTTACCCTAAAGATACAAACGTAGTGATCCAAAGGGGCATGTGCACCCGAATGTTTATAGCAGCAATGTCCACAATAGCCAAACTATGGAAAGAACCTAGATGTCCATCAACAGATGAATGGATAAAGAAGATGTGGTATATATACACAATGGAATACTATGCAGCCATCAAAAGAAATGAAATCTTGCCATTTGCGACAACATGGATGGAACTAGAGCGTATCATGCTTAGCGAAATAAGTCAAGCAGAGAAAGACAACTATCATATGATCTCCATGATATGAGGAAGTGGTGATGCAATATGGGGGCTTAAGTGGGTAGGAGAAGAATCAATGAAACAAGATGGGATTGGGAGGGAGACAAACCATAAGTGACTCAATCTCACAAAACAAATTGAGGGTTGCTGGGGGAGGGGGTTTGGGAGAAGGGGATGGGATTATGGACATTGGGGAGGGTATGTGCTTTGGTGAGTGCTGTGAAGTGTGTACACCTGGTGATTCACAGACCTGTACCCCTGGGGATAAAAATATATGTTTATAAAAAATAAAAAATTAAAATAAAAAAAATTTTAAAAAATGTTCATTTTTGAAAGTTTCAGAACAACTAGACGATTAAACTTTATTCGTTGCCATGAAAAAAAATTATGATGGTTATTATGATGGTTATCCCTTTCACCCTCATTCTTGTACAACAAAGGCTGGAAAACTGAAAGCTACATTTCTTTGATACCTTTACAGCTGGACTCTGGATGGAATTTAGGTTCCACCAAATGATGTTTTTTGCATAAAATTTGGAAGATCTAATTGAGGAAGAAACCATGCTTTTGCTGCTTCTATTGGTTCTCCTAGCATAATTACATAGTTGAGTTTTTCTTTGTCAGCGTTGGCTGGATTCCCAGTATTCAGTCCTTAAATTTATGGGTTTTAAGAGGTGGGACAGGGGAGCATTTTGTTTTGCTAGTATGGACCTAGTGGGCATCATTTCATTCTGGAGTTAGCTATTACATGATGGTGGCTTATTAGTCTATGGATGGTGGGTATGGTATATTTCTAGAGCTACACTTATAGTGGTGACTTTTGATTCTCTATCTTCCTGATTCTTGAAAATGTAGGAGCTCAACTGACTGGGAGTATTGCTGTAAATGTCAATCCCTCAACCCTTCTAAGGATTTTTGTAAACACTAAATTGCTATACTTAATCTCCTTCTGGCAGAGTGCTTTTTGTGACTTCTCATTGAGACTTTCCTAATATATATGTTAGATGAAGTTTCCTTTACACACTGCCTTAGCTGCACCCACTAAATTTGATACATTGTGTTTTTATTCAGTTCAAAATACTTTCTGAATTCCCTTGTACTTTGTTTTTTTAGCCTATGGGTTATTTAGTTGTGGTTAGTTTCTAAATATTTGGAAATCCTCCTAGTATGTTTTTGCTATTGATATCTAATTTAATTCCACTGTAGAGAGAGAACAAATTTGATTTGAATCCTTTAAAATTTATTGAGATTTGTTTAATAGCCTAGAATATGCTTTATCTTGGTAAAGGAGTGTTGTATACCTTTACTGATTTTCTATCTCTGCTTTTACTTTTAACTTAGGTGTTTCTTTGTATTTGAAGTGGGTTTCTTGAGGCAGCATATAGTTTGGATCTTGGTATTTTAACCAGTCTTAGAATCTCTGCTTTCTAATTGGAATGCTGTGATCATTTACATTTAATTGAGTCTTTCATCTTACTATTTATTTTCTATTTGTTCCACCTGTACTCTGGTTTATTTTTCCTCTTTTGATGACAATTTTAGATTGAGAGTCATCTCATAATGACAAAGCGATCAATTCGTCAGAAGACATGAGAATCCTACATGTTTATGTGCCTAGCAACATAGCTGCTTTCTCTCTCTACCAATCTCTCTCTTTCTCTCTCTCTATATAGACAGATATTGATATATAAAATCCTTTAATGTATACACATACATAGATATATATAGATATCTATGTAATATATATGTATATATACATCTGTAACTATTAACTATCTTAGAGGTTGCTTTCAGGTTTATAGCACATATCTTTAAGTTATCACTGTCTATCTTTATTTTTTTTAAAGATTTTATTTATTTATTTGACAGAGAGAGTATCACAGTCTATCTTTAAATAATATTATACTACTTCACATAAAGTATAGGAGCCTTATTATGATATACTTCTATTTCTTTCCTCTTGGCCCTTGTACTATTGTTGTCATACATTTTTCCTTTTCCATATGTTATAAATTCCACAATGCATTGTTATTATTTTTGCTTAGTCAGTTATTTTTATTTATTAAAAAAAATTTTTTAAAGACTTTATTTGTTTATTTTGAGAGGGAGAGAGAGTGTGAGAAGTGGGGAGAGGCAGAGGCAAAGGGAATGAGAGAATCTCAAGCAGACTCCACACTGAGTGCAGAGCCCCACAAAGGGCTGAATCTTATGACCCTGAGATGATGACCTGAGCAGAAATCAAGAGTTGGACGCTTAACCTACTGAGCCACCCAGGTGCCCCACTTAGTTACTTTTAAAAAAGGTTTTTTTTTTTTTAAAGATTTTATTTATTTATTTGACAGAGAGAGATCACAAGTAGGCAGAGAGGCAGGCAGAGAGAGAGAGAGAGAGGGAAGCAGGCTCCCCGCTGAGCAGAGAGCCCGATGCAGGACTCGATCCCAGGACCCTGAGATCATGACCTGAGCCAAAGGCAGTGGCTTAACCCACTGAGCCACCCAGGCGCCCTTAAAAAAGGTTTTTTTAAAAAATGAAAAAAGTCATATATTTATCCACTTAGTTACCATTTCTAGTCCTCTTTAATCATTTGTGTAGATTCAAAATTTTCATCTGATATCCATATTTTTATTTATACACATACAATAAACTCCATAATAATTGTGATTAATTTTATTGGCACTGTCAATTTTCTTTTTAGAAGGTTAAATAATAGACAGAAATATTTGTTCTTGATCCATGTAGTTATCATTTCACTCTATTGTATAGATCCTCATTTCCAACAGGCTTCATTTTCCTTCTGCTTGGAGGACCTCTTTTAACATTTATTGTAAAATAGGTCTCTATCTTAGACTGATAAAGTGCAATAAATTCTTTCAGCTTTTGGGTGTCTGAAAAAGTCTATTTCATTTTCATTTTTGGACAATTGTTGGTTACAGAATTCTAGAATGATTTTTTTTTTCCTTTCAGTGTTTTAATAATGTTACTTCACTGTCTTTGGCTTGCATTGTTTATGACAAGAAATTTACAGTCATTGTTATTTTGTTCTTCTGTACATGATTTTCTCTTTATCACATTTTAAGTAAGTGATTAACTATGATATGCCTTGGTGTAGCTTTCTTCATGTATCTTGTGTTTAAGATTTATTGAACTTGGAGCACCTGGCTGGCTCAGTCAGTTGGTTGTCCAACTCTTGATTTTGGCTCAGGTCATGATCTCAGGGTTGTGAAACTAAGCCTTGTGTTGAGTGTGGGGCCTGCTTTGGATTCTTTCTCCCCCTCTCCCTCTGCCCCTCCCCCACCTCTCTCTCTCTCTCAAAAATAAATTTATTGAACTTGCTGTATCTGTGGACTTAAGGATTTCATCAAATTTGGAAAATATCCAGCCACTATTTCCTCAAATATTTTTTTTTGCCACCCACCCTTTCTTTCCTTCTGGGGCTCTAATTACATGTATATTGTGCTGCTTGACATTTTCCTACACCTCACTGAGGTGCTGTGGATTTGTTTAATCTTTTTCCTCTAACTGTTTCATTTTAGATAGTTTCTATTCTAAATGTTTACTAATCTTTTCTTCTGTAATACCTAATCTGCTGTTAATGTGTCCAGCAAATTTTTCATCTCAGACATTATAACTGTTATAACGATTGTTTTAATAACTTTGTTTTCTAGGGGTGGCTCAATCGGCTAAGCAGCTGAGTCTTGATGTCAGTTCAGGTCATGATCTCAGGGTTGAGAGATTGAGTCCCATATCAGGCTCCAGGCCTAGCACAGAGTCTGCTTGACATTCTCATTCTCTCCCTTGGCCCCTTCCCGTGCTTGTGCTCTCTCTCTCTCTCTCAAATAAATAAATAAAATCTTAAAGAAAAAAAACGCTTATTTTAAAATTCCATCATCTGTGTCAGTTCTGAGTCAGTTTCATTCAATTAACTCACTTTTCCTCATTATAGGCTATATTTTTCTGCTTATCTGTATGTCTATAAATTTTGATTGGATGCTATATTTTACTATGTTTACTGCTGAATATCTTATACTTCTATAAGTATTCTGTAGCTTTGTTTTGCAATCCAGTTAAATTGCTTGGAAACAGTCTGATACTCTCTAGTCTTATGTTTATGTTTACTTTGTTGGTGTCAAAGCAGCATTTAGGACTAATACTTCCCCATTACTCAAGCAAAAACCTTCTGTAGATTCCATCAGATGCATTATGAATTACGAAGGTTTGCGCTCCGACAGGTAAGAACAGGAACTATTCTCAGCCCTGTGTAAACTCCAACCCTTCTTCATTCTAAATCTTTAATGTGGTTCTTTCCTTGGCCTAGGGTAGTTTCCTCATGGGCATTCGTTAATCTTTACTCTTATTTACCCTCCAGGGGGGATCTTCTACAGTCCTGCAGTACTCGCTCTCCATGCAATTGTTTCCTCTTTGCTCTGCAAACTCTAACCATTTTGTACTTCCTACACTCCCAGCTTTGTCTCCTTGATTCAAGGACATTACAAATTCTGCCTGGGTCTCCCTCCCTGCATCAAAGAGAGTTCCCCAGAAACTGTCTCCAGAATGTATATTAGTATCATCATAAAAATTCCTTGATTTGTTTCTTATTTCTCAGGGATAATTTGCCTTTATTACCTGATTTTTAATTTTTAAACCATTGCTTCTTTTTTTTTTTAAGATTTTATTTTTATTTATTTGACAGACTAATCACAAGTAGGCAGAGAGGCAGGCAGAGAGAAAGGAGGAAGCAGGCTCCCCACTGAGTGGGGAGCCTGATGCAGGGCTCGATCCCAGGACTCCAGGATCATGACCTGAGCTGAAGGCAGAGGCTTTAACCCACTGAACCACCCAGGTGCCCCTAAACCATTGTTTCTTATATTTTCTTCTCATTTTTTGATATTTTAGGTGGGAGAGCAAATCTGGTTCTGGCTCTTTCATCTTGGCCTGGAGCCAGCCAAAGTTCTTGTTACGTACCATTGAACCTTCACTCATATATACACCAACCTTGCCTTGCCTCTTTTTGGGTAAAGTCTGCTACCTCTGCTCCTATACTACTCCATAATTTTCATTCAATCAAAGTGATGATTTCAATAGAAATATCTTCTGTATGTATCCACAGCCTGCAGAAGATAGCAATGACAATAAACACTGATCCATTGGTGTTCTCTTCACTAATGTTGTATCTCAGGGCCTTAGAGAATGGAGTGCCTTCTGGGTTCTTTCAAGGACATAGTTAAGGGCTAGTGAGTGGGTCACATATGATAAATCCACTCCAAGATTCTTTCTGTAATCTTGAGAATTCTTCCTCCCTACATTTTCCCAGTGATGTCAAATATCTCGAGTTTTATTTGGCATAAATCTTTGCTGACTAAATTTTAACCAATTAAATGAGAAACCCCTAAAGTTACTCTCAACCATTTGAACTAACACATTCAATTCAAAATCTCCACTAAGTGAAACCATATTGACCAGCTTATCCTTATCTAAGTTTACATTTCTACTCTTATCTCACCCAGCCTCTTATCATCTATTTCCATATATATTGCCCAGTTTTTTTTTTTCTTGAGGAAACACTTTTGTATTTCTTAACCAACACTTATTTTTTTTTAAATTAATATATAATGTATTGTTTCAGGGGTACAGGTCTGTGAATCATCAGTCTTACACAATTCACAGCACTCACCATAGCACACACCCTCCCCAATGTCCATCACCCAGACACCCCATCCCTCCCAGCCTCTTCCCCTCCAGCAACTGTCAGTTTGTTTCCCGAGATTAAGAGTCTCTTATGGTTTGTCTCCCTCTCTGGTTTCCTCTTGTTTCATTTTTCCTTCCCTTCCCCTATGATCTTCTGTCTTGTTTCTCAAATTCCTCATATCAGTGAGATCATATGATAATTATCTTTCTCTGATTGACTTATTTTGCTTAACATAACACCCTCTAGTTCAATCCATGTCATTGCAAATGGCAAGATTTCGTTTCTTTTGATGGCTGCATAGTATTCCATTGTGTATATATGTGTGTGTGTTATCCATTCTTCTGTTGATGGACATCTAAGCTCTTTCCATAATTTGGCTATTGTGGACATTGCTGCTCCAAACATTGGTATTTTCCAGTTTTTAACCATAGAAATTAGGAAAATCTTATTACTATTTGTGTCACTTCCACAGATTGACTTTGTAATTGCCTCCCTGGCATATCCAAGGATTTGACTTTAGTTCTAGATCTGAAGGAAGTGCGAGGTGGTTAGCATAGCCCGTGAAGACAAAATATTACCTCTATTATAACTTCATGCAGAAACAATAGACTGAATGAGAAAGAGAGAAAGTCCTCTTCTCCTGAGACTTTGGGAAATGTGATGATTCAAACTTCCCCATACCAACTCTTCCTGCCTTACTCTTCCCCAGTCAGTGTTCTGACTTCCACGTAAGAATCTTCTTAAAGCAATGAATTCAACCTATTTTAGACATTGGTGTTCCACTGTGAATTTTATTTTCAGTTACTTCAGCCCTGTGACTTTAAGAGATAGCATAGAAGCTACTTGATTACAAGATAGTCTCATGTGCTACAAATTTTAACTTTTGACTTAACATTTTCTTTCTTTAAAAATTTCTTTCTTTAACTTTCAGCAAAGTTAAAAGCACCAAGCTCAGCCCATAGTACTTGCATTCCTCAGGCCCTCCAACCTGAAGGCCACCAAAGCCTTGGGTTGTAGGTAGGTCATAGGTTGTATGGTAATTTATGTAATTGTTTCCTCACTGTCCCCGAGGGGCTACCTGAATCCTCAAACACCAGCTAAACAATCATGGCCTTGCCATCAAATCCAACCACTTCAGACAACCAACCATTAGGTTCCCATTTCCTTGAGCATTTATCCCTGGTAACCATTCCAACTACCGATCAGTGCATCTGGCAGGGTCTTTATTCTTTATTCTGGCACTTTAAGCTAAAAAAAATTTTTTTAAGACTGTTAGATAACTCATCAAATCTCCTGGAGGCCAAGAGACTGAGACTCTGAAGGTAAACAGTCAAAACAATGTCCATCCATGTAGTCTCACAGCAGTTAGTCTCACAACAGTTCACAACCAGAAAGTCCACCACACCCAAAGATCTGGAGACTTCTGCTACTACACCTGCTTGAGGATTGAAAACTCATGTGTGGCTCTCTCCTCATATTTCTGACTTCTGAATCCAAGCCTCAAGAGGGTGTGTCTGATTTCCAGAACCTAGATCGTATGACTGCACCATAGTTGGGTGAGGTCTGTAGTTGTGAATTTTCTGGCTTCTACCTTGGGAAGAAGGGCTTCATAATATGGTAATTTACCAAAACACAAGACAGAATTGAGAGCTGCAGGATGGCCACAAGTAATTAATGTCCTTTTTATAATATATTGTAATTTATAATCATTGGTGCCCATAGAGAACAATTATGAGTTAATATACACAGATATGCAATTTTAGTTTCCCAAAGATCTCTGAGATTTAGGGATCAGTCAAAGCCTCAATCTAGATTGTGTATCCATGAACTACTTTCTTCCACTAAAATGGAAGTGTGGGTGATACAGAAAGCAGCCAAATCAGCCCACAGTGCAGTCTTGCTTAAGACAAGCAGTCTAACTCCTGGAAATCCCATCCCTCTATCACCATGCAATATGCTTCAGTGACCCTTGCTGCAATCTTGCACATGGGTTCCTCTATTTATAAAGCAGGATTTCTGGGTAGAAGAGCCTTGGCGAACGTCAGGTTGCCTCTGTGCCAAGATGGGATTAGGGTTCTCTGCATCTTGGTCGCACCAATGGCTCCCAGAAGACACATAGGCAGGCTGTAGCTAAAATTAAGTGTTCAGCCCCACCTGACCCCCAGGAGCCAGCCCATCATGCCCACTTTTGGAACAGCTAATGTTCCCTGTCTCTTCTGGGGATCAGGTGGCTGGGGGATGGCGGCCAGCGCTCTTCTGTATGGTGATGTGGACTCCAAGCTTTCCCGCGGAGGCAGTATCACCTGGGATTAAAGGATTGCTGCCTCTTTAAATCTGATCTCTCTCAGGATTATTGGTAGGCTGCTCTTTAGACTTATTTCTCTATCAGCATTCATTTGGGACAATAATTGGATCCAAAGAAAGAGATCTCTGGGTTCGGGGGATCTTTTCAAGCCAGACGGCTGTGTGGGAAGATCACCATTAAGTAGACACATTCATCAAAAACCTGATTTCCAGCTGCTCTCTTGGACTCTGCAGAAAAAGAAGAGGAACATACCCTGCTTCGGGGGGCATGAAACTTAGCACAGATATGGGGGCTCAGACAGCTCTGTAAAGGACACATGACAAAAAAGAGCAGGGAGCCTCTGACTCATAGCCAGACCACAAACTATGGGGCTGATGTCAGAACCACGGCTGTTCACCTCCATGCAGCTCCTCAGGACCTCAGTCCGGAGCTCTGTGAGCAGCCTCCTCACTGGCTCCTCTCGGTCCAACAGCTCCCTTCCTCCACCCACTCTGAGCTCCCGGAAGTCTTCTCAGAAGCCTCCGGGGGTGGCCCCTGCTCCCACAAGCCCTTCTTAATCATTCTGCCAAAGAAATTTACAGCCTTCCCCATCCTGGAAGTTGTACCATACGATCTGCTGAAAATAGCCCAAAGACACTTCCTATTCGGGAAGTCTTTCATATTAAGTTATAGTTTATCAGCCCAAATAACATCTCACTTGCTTCTCCACGTCTTCACCTTTGCTCATGCTTTTCTTGTTCTGAAGGCTGTTTCCTACCCCTCTCCCTCCACCATCATCTGCTCAAACTGTCTCAATTGTGTGAGGCATGATTTGAATGCCACCCACTATGAGAATCATCTGCATGTCTTTTTTTAAAAAACATGGATTCCCCAAGGTCCTTGTTTTCTATTTCCTTACTTCTGGGACAAAGCCCAGGGTTCTATTTTTTTTATTTCTCCAAATGATTTTTTACATCCCCCACATTTAGGAACCACCTACTAGGACCATGGATCCTAAACTTTTGGATTTCACAGAACAACAAGATTTACACATGCATGTGCACATGCATGCACAAATGCAATCGAAGGACTCAAGGTAGACTGCCAACTTTGTATTTTGTTCAATAAGGATATTACAAAACATCAGGAGAAAAGCCCATTGTTTTTTATGTCTCCTGAATAAAACCATCAGCTCAGAAGCATTAGTTGGTGGGACCTGAGCATGGGTTCAGCCCTAGTCCGAGGTACTGGAGGGTTGAGGACACTGGAGGATGGTCCCTGCCTGAGGGGCCTACAACCTGGGAGGTGTGGGGGGCACAGAATAAGAATCATCAACTGAAGAACGATTCCAGTCCATCTCAATCAGTACTAGAGAAGGTGGGAGGGGGAGCTGACTCCCTGGGGCCAGGACCTTCGGAGAGGTCTTAGGGGGGAGGGAGGGTAGAATGCGGCCAAAGTCCCATGAATGGGAACCCAAGGGAGGGGAGAGGTGGGTTGCGATGGTGAGGGGGCAGACTGCGTGAGAATTACCATCTGAAAAGAACTTTGTTTCCTCAAGACAAGACTTCAGTAGCCCTGTCCCAAAAAAGAACTTAACCCAATGAAGAGGGAAATAGAGGCAAGTATCACTGTTATCAGCTGAGCTTTAAAATCGGGCTCTACAACTCTGCTAGGTCTCTATAATTTAGCAACCTGTGTATGGATTGTAGAAGTGTAATGGAGCAGAAAGGGTAGGGAGCTTGGATTCAACTCCCAACTCTGCTTGGAAGACAAGTCATGTGACTACACCAAGCCTCAGCATCTTCATCTGAATGTTGGAAATAACATCTGCCTGCCTGGGATGTTGTCATTAAGTAAGAGGAATGATGTGTCTCAACTATTATGTTTTCTGTGAAACTTCTCTCTTCTCAGCCTCCTGATCCCATAGTTGGAAACAATCACTTCGTGTTTTATGCCCTATTGTGCTTTATAGAGATTTCCAACACATCTTCCTCCATGCTTATATCCTTCTGCCAGACTAAGAGTTCCTGGAGAAAAGAACTATATCTTACTCATGTTAAGTTCCAGTGCCTTATGCATTCTTAATGCAGCTAAAAACTCAATCAATATTCATTTGATGACAGACAAAAATGAATGTGTTTTATAACATAAATAGATATTAAATATATATGTATATATATATATACATATATATATATATATAGTGTAAAACACTATAAAAATGGTAGTAACTCCTTCCATTCCTTTTAGGAACTTCCTACATTTGCAGTATTTTCTTGTGCTTGTAATGACTGAGTGGTCATATGACAAAGGTAGTTAGCTAAAAGAGAATTCAGCTTTAAGAACTGTAACAATAAGGACTTCCTGTAAAGAAAACAGCCCCCCTGAATTCTTGGAGTGGTGAATGATCATCTTTTTATGAGACCCCTGACATTTTGTCACTATGGGTCAAAGACTGCTATATTAAGGCAGCTCCCACTCATGGCGTGTTGTTAACATCGTGGCTAAGGGTTCAACAGAGGCTGGTAATTAGTAATGTATTCACTGTGCTTTTGTTTATATTTCCATTCCCAGAGGCAATTGTTAAGTAAATATTTTGACCTGATTATAGATAAAAATAAACCAAAGGGCACTCACATTTCCTCAAGAATGTCTGAAATTCACAGGTCTAGCCAGGATCACTAGACATTTGTTATCACCTCTAATCACATTAAGAACCTTATGTAAACAGCTAATTGGCCTTCAGAATAGAAGGGCAAATGGAACTGTGATTCTTGAAGATATTTTGAAGATATTAATTTATCTTCTTTTTTGTTGTTGCTATTAGTTGACTTTGAGTCTTCCTCTCTGATCATGAAGCTGGTAGACACCTCTAAGATCATCTGGTCCAACTTGCTCTAAACATATAATTGCCTCTCCTCTACTGGAGAGATGGTTATCTGCCCCGAGAACTTTTAGTGACAATGTGCTCTCATTTTTAGATATTTGTAATAATTATGAAAATTGTTCTTGATTTGGCAGATTCTGGCTAAAGGCTCAGCAAACCAATTTCCTCTTCTTCCTAGGAACACAGCAAGACTGTATCTCGTGGGTTTCCTTGAGTGAGATGTGGCATGTGACTGAGTTCCAGCTACTCTTGGCGGAAGCACATATCCCACCTCTGGCCTGGGTCACTGAAACCTCTACTGGTTTGCCTGCCACTCACCCACCAGCTGGAGGCAGAGGATTCAGAGACGCATTAAGAGAGGGAGGGCCCCAAGGGATAGGAGCAGACAGTTCTCCAAAGAAAACATCCAGAGGACCAACAGACACAGGGAAAGGTGCTCAACATCATTCATCACCAGGGAAATGCAAATCAAACCTACAAGGAGATGTCAGCTCATACCTGTCAGAATGGTTAAAATCAACAATACAAAAAACCACAGGTGTTGGTGAGGATGGGGGGGGAGGGGAAGGAGCCCTCCTGTGCTGTTCGAGACAATGCAAACTGGAGCAGCCACTCCGGAAAACAGTGTGAAGATTTCTCAAGAAGTTAAAGATAGAATGCCTTGTGATGCAGTAATCACACTACTGGGTATTTACCCCAAAATACATAAAAACACTAATTCAAAGGGATACAGGCACAGTTGCATCTGTTTATTGCAACATTATTTACAACAGCCAAGCTAGAGAAGCTGCCCAAGTGTCTGTCGACAGACAAAAGAATAAAGAAGATACGGTGTGTATATATGTGAAGGAATATTACTCGGCCACCAAAGAGAATGAAATCTTGCCATTTGCAATGACATGCATGGAGCCAGAGAGTATAATGTTAAATGAAATGAGTTAGTCAGAGAAAGACAAACATCATATGATCTCACTCACGTGAAATTTAAGAAACAAAACAAAGAAGCAAATGGGGGCACCTGGGTGGCTCAGTCAGTTAGGTGTCTGTCTTCAGCTGAGGTCATGATCCCAGGGTCCTGGGATCGAGCCCTGCATCTGGTTCCTTGTTCAGCAGAAAGCAAGCTTCTCCTTCTCCCTTTGCTGCTCCCCATGCTTATGCTCTCTCTCTCTCTGTCAAATAATTAAATAAATAAATAAATCTTCAAACGACAACAACAACAACAAAGGAGCAAAGGCAGAAAGACAAACCAAGAAACAGACTGTTACCTTAGAGAACAAACTGATGGCTATCAGAGTGGAGGTAGATGGGGGGATGGGTGAAATAGATGATAGGGGCTAAAGAGTACACTTACTAGGATAAAAAAAATTTTTTTAATCGACTCAAATAAGACAATAAAACCATGGGAAAGATCAAAAGAGAGAGAGAGATGGTTGAGCCCCTAGAGTGAGGTCTCTGATGCTCAGTTTGGAAGAACGCCATGCGGGAGAAGCACGGGACTGGGAATATACTCATTGGATCGAGGCAGGAACAAGTGAATTTTCTTGTGCTATGTGATAGAAACTGGGGACTATCTTATAAAGCAATTAGCATACCTCGACTTTCACAACCTTTGTACGTTGAAATAGAGCCATTTCAAAACCCACAAAAGGGCTCCTGGGTGGCTCAGTCATTGGACGTCTGCCTTTGGCTCAGGCCATGATCCTGGGGTCCTCGGATCGAGTCCCCATTCGGCCTTCCCTGCTCAGCGGGGAGCCTGCTTCTTCCACTTTTACTACCTCTTCTTGTGTTCCCTCTCTCTCTCTCTTTCTCTGTCAAATGAATAGATAAAATCTTAAAAAATAAAAAATACCCCCCCCAAATCCCATGATGATATGACATTGGCTTAGCAGCGTGATGACAAGAGAACTGGTAATGAGGGCTGGGAAAGGTTTATATAATGGCAAGCTCTTTGGTACTAATTTGCCTGTGCTAACTCAGAAGGCAGCCCCATGGGTACCAAGTGTACAGCCCCAGGGGTGATGGCTGGAAAGAACCCAAGCATTAGCGTGTGTCGGTTACTATGGGCTGCCTTCAACAAATACTCCAAGAAAGAGATACGCTAAGAAAAGAAATTGACCTTTAGTAAAGATGAGATTAAGTGTTGTGGCCTCTTCACCTAAGCCAATGAACACAGCTAGCTTCAAAGGAACAAATAAAGTTGGTGAGGAAGCAAAGTAACTAATCAAGGTTGAGAATTATGCTCAGGGAAGAAATTTAGTATAGTTACTGGCACAGGGCGCTGACTAGAAGCACACAGAATGGAAACCCTGTGAACTTTTAAGGATATTATATTACCAAAGAAGCCACAAAACCATACTAAAAAATCCTTCACTGTTCCAACTCAAAACTATCCTTGGGTCTCAGAACTTTTACAGGCGTGAATGAGGTACCAAGGCGGTATAGGGAGTGACGTCACAATTTCTTTGTCACTTGAGTAAAAGGAATTATTTGCCTTCCACTCATCTCCTTTGCTTATATGCAAAATTTGTGTTCTGTAAAGTATCCCCCCCTTTTCTGTGGGGGATGTATTTCAAGACCTCCAGTGGATTCCTGAAATCACAGATGGAGTCAAATCACTATATATATATATATATATATATATATATATATATAGTGTTTTTTCTCAGACATTCATACCTACCTATGGTAAAATTCAATTTGTAAATTAGGCACTGTAAGAGATTAAACCACAATAAATAGGAAAAATAGTAATTATAACAATAATGCTATAATAAAAATTATATAAATACAGTTTCTTTCTTTCCCTCAAAATCTCTTATTACTTTGTTGTTACATTATTTTTTAAACCCCATCGACTCAAACACCCCCGGGAGAGATAGCAAAATTAACCTCAGTAATGGGTCAGAATAATTATCTAATAGGAAATGGTAGTTTACCACAAAGTGCTAGGATAGAGGCAATATATGAAATACAGAGCATGACGGGGTAGAAAGGGTGAAGAATACTTTCTGGGTTTCTGACCTGTCTAACCAGATGGGTGATGATGCCGTTCAAAGGGACACAGCATAATATACTTTTGCTGCCTTTGATTTTCAAGAAGGAAGGAAGACCAAGTTTGGGAGGATATCATGAGTTCAATTTTCATACGTTGAGTTTACGATGCATTTTTTTTAGCAGCTAAGTGTAGATGTTGAGTAGGCAACTAAATTATATTTGAAGTTGTAGATTGTTATGAGATGGACTGTAGCCAAGTGCAGGAGACCCAGAACACCTGGTTCCGGGGTCCCAGACACAGCAGGTTCCGCCACTCCCTGCTGACAAAATCCACAGGCAGAGAAATGAGCAGTGGTGAAACAAGAAAGGGATTTATTTTGGTGAGTCCTACACGGGGAAAGGCAACTGACTAGTATTTCAAAGACTCTCTCCAAAGTGCCCCCAAATACTTCCCAGTTTCCATAAGGAAAATGTGGGGCAAAGGTGGCTGGGTACGCACAGGTGGGCAGGAAAGATCAAGTCAATCATTGTCTTGGAGTCAGTCACACAGGGTATTGTGTCTTGCTGGCTCAGGTCTGTCCTTATTGCTTGAGGGGGTAGTTTCCGTTTCCATCAAGGGATGCTTTTTCTGAAGGGCCATCCACCAGAGCCAAGAGAACTGCTGGAAAGAAGAACCCATCTAAAAAGTTTAAGGTCCAAATGGAAATTGCCAAAGTCTTCTTTAAAGACAAGGGAGGTAATATAGATTATGGAGAAAATAGGGGCTCTGTGTAGAAACTAGAGAGATGCAAGGATTTACTGGCCTTAATAGATGAGAATAATCCTACAAAAGAGATATCAAAAGACAGACAGTGAAAGAGCCTGGTATCATCAAATCCAGACTGAGAGGATCCAAGAATGAGGGATTGGTCAAACAAGAGGAAAGACCAAATTAGACAAAGTCTGAGAATTGTCCACCAGCTTTAGAGACATAAAAATCTTAGCTCTTAATTTAAAAAGTGCTTCAGGACACTTGCTTGGCTCAGTGGGAAGAGCGTATTGCTCCAGATCTCAGGGTGGAGAGTTTGAGTCCTGAGTTGGGCGTAGAGATTGCTTAAATCAACTTAAAAACAAAACAAAACAAAAACCTTCAGTGAGGGGAGAGCAGAAGCTAGATTGGAGTCAATGGAACAAAGACATGGAATATAGACAATTCTTCCAGAAAAATGTGGCTGGAGGCCGAAAAAGGTCAGTACCTGAAGATTAAGATATATTTTAAAATGCTGGTTGTTTTTTAAAATGGGAGAGTTGATATTTCAATATGTATGAGATAGATTTCTGTTTCTGCCCAGGATGGAGTCACAGGGACCAGATCGACCCTCTGCCTGAAACAACAGCCACCAGTTAAAGTATACAAAACAAATTATAGGAAATAAGGACAGAGCTTGCCCTGAGAGAAGGGGAAACAATGAAGCAAGCCATAAGACTGCCTCAGTTTACTTCCTTGAGAGAGTTACCAGGCTGTGATTCATGGATGGGAAATTCAGGCAACATCTGGTAGACCCCCATCTCCCTTTAAACAGGCAAAGCCAAGGGTTTGGGGATACCAAGAGAGCTAGAGTTGGCAGGCCAGAGTACTAAAAAAGGAGAACACAGCCCACAGGGAGAATCCTGGAAAGCTGAAGATTGTTCCCTTGAGTGTTTAGCAGAAAGCTGACTATTTACAAAAATATCAGATTATAAAATACTTAGGGATAAAATTCGATAATAATAGGACAGACTTGCACAACCAAAATGACAAAACCTTGCTGAAAGAAATGAAAGAAGACCTAAACAAATGCACAGGTATGCCTTAGTCATGGGTGGGGAGATTAAATATTGTTAAATTGGTGATTCTACCCAAGTTAAATGCATTTCCAATCAAAATCTCAGCAGGCTTTTCTGTAGAAATTAACAAGGTGATTCTAACAGTCATATAGAAATGCAAGGAACCTAAAACAGCAAAATGAATTTTTCTAAGGAAGAAAAAACTTGGAGAGTGGATGCTAGCTGATTTCCAGAATTATTATAAAGCCCCTGTAGTTAATATAGTCTGGTATTGGTTTAAAGATAGAAAATAGATCAGTAAAACAGAATAGTGAGTTCAGACTTACGTGAATGAGTCTAGATATGTATAGACAAATTTTTTTGAGAAAAAAATATAAAGCAGAAATCTACCTCACTTATAATTTTCTCAATATAGCTATGAAAATATTGGCTGTCCATATGTAAAGTGAGAGAAAGAAAGATTAAAGTAATGACAAAGAACTTTGATCCATTCTTTACATTTTTCACAAAAAATGACCTAAAATGGATCATAAACTTAAAGACAAAAATCTAAAATGAGGGGCACCTGGGTGGCTCAGTCAGTTAAGCATCTGCCTTTGGCTCAGGTCATGATCCCAGAGTCCTGGCATGGAGTCCCACATTGGGCTGCTTGCTCAGCAAAGAGCCTGCTTCTCTCTCTGCCTGCTCTCTTTCTCTCTCTCTCTCTGACAAATAAATAAATAAAATCTTAAAAACAAAAAAACAAAAAACAAGTATGCTGAATGAATACCAGGCAAAAGCATGTGAATTGATACCATCAGTATGAGTTGATACGAGATGATACCATCTATCTAAATCTTCAGAAGACACTTAATAATCTTCAGCGACAGAAGGCATGTCAGTGTTTGCCTGGGGACGAGGGGCAGGAGCAGATTAGCAAGGAGCATGTGGCAATCTTCTTGGTGGTGGACATGGTTACTATCTTGATTGTGATAATGGTTTTACATGTATATTCAAACGTCAAACTTGTCAAATGACACACTTTATGTGAAGTGTATTGCATGTCAATTGTGCCTCAATAAAATTATTTAAAAATAATACTTACGTGATAGATACAGAGATTGAAGAGTTGAGAAATGAGAAGGTATAACCGATGTGATAAAGTACCAAAAGTTGGAGGTGGGCATCCAATACACAGGTCAGAGATATAATTGTGCATAAATGTAGGGACACTTCTTCAGTAGCAAGAGGCAGGAAAGAGAGACTGGGGACGGAAGTATAGGTTTATGGCTCAAGTAGCAGGGTGTTGAGGGAGTCCCATCTACTGGCTGCTTTTTTTATTGGGAAGTTGGAAGCATCATTGCAGATGCAACACAGTGTGTCTTGTAAAAAGAAGAAAGGGGGACACCTGGCTGGAATGCCTGTGTCATGATTTCAGCTCAGGTCATGAGTTCAGGGTCATGAGATTGATCCCTGCATCTGGCTCTGTGTTCAGCAAGGAGCTGTTTCTCCCCCAGGCCCTCCCAATCATGCTCTCTCTCTCTGAAATAATACATAAATACACCTGTAAGAAAGAAGAATGGAAGCCGGCATTTGAGAATAGTTGTAGGGGAAAAGGCTGAACTAAGAATGGGAAACATTAAAAGTCATGATTAGGAAGCAGAGAGTAAAATGTTTCAGTTAGTCATTTTCCAGGTAGGTAAGTGTGGGGTGGTGACAGGGTTCACAGTGTGACTGTTGAGATAGGACATTGAGGGTGACCGGGTGAGGGACATTAAGAAAGCCCACTTGAATGCATTATTGGGGAAATCATCTGGATTTTGCTGATTGAATGTTTCACTGAAACATCGTTTAACATTTCCCCGTCCATTTTTTTTTTTTTTCCCTATAAAATTGGTATCTTCAGGTAGGAGCTCAATCAGGTTCAGATCCAACTTGTTTTTTCCTTTGCAAGATTCCCTCATAGGTAGTGGTGTGTACTTTAGTCAGGATACAGAAAATGTCTGCTTGTGGCTCTTTCTGTAATACTAGCATGCATCAGTGATCTTCACCCAGATTCATTCATTCCATGAGGTTCTGAATAGTGACATTCGAAATCAGTCATTCCTTGCTCACTTACTGTTTTTTCTAAAGAGAAACTTCCCTCGGGACGCCTGGGTGGCTCAGTTGGTTGGACGACTGCCTTCGGCTCAGGTCATGATCCTGGAGTCTCGGGATCGAGTCCCGCATCGGGCTCCCAGCTCCATGGGGAGTCTGCTTCTCTCTCTGACCTTCTCCTCGTTCATGCTCTCTCTCACTGTCTCTCTCTCAAGTAAATAAATAAAATCTTTAAAAAAAAAAAAAAATAAAGAGAAACTTCCCTCAATTATTTCACTACCTGAGGGCATAGTTCATGTAGGGTAAATGCTTGATGCTTTCCCTCTTATTCACCAGTTTTCAAAATCATAAATGGGTTTTCTAGAATCCCTTCAAAGGTAATGAATTCATTTTATTTTTTAAATTCTGGACACATTAATTTATACATATTTGATATACTTCAATCCATTGCAATTATTATTCTTACTGACATTCGCATTGGCCCCTCTTATAGTCCGGGAAAGCTTGTTCAAGTTATCCCCTATGGCCCCTCTATCCTTTTGACATGACCCAGCTATGTTTGATAGCTTCACTGCCTTCTAGAACAAGACATTTCAAACCAACCTAATGCTGTTTCTGCCCTTGACCTGGAATGAGTCGTTTCCAAGGAGTCCCTATTCCTTTTAGTGGAAAATAAGATTTTGAGATTATCATCTAGTTGACAGACATTTCCACTGCCACTGGGCTAACCGTTGTTTCTGGTCTTTTCCAAAGGTAGAACTAGAAAACACTTAAAAAAAAAATAGAAAGTAAAGATACTATACTTCATGAGTTCATACTGATGACAATATCTCTAAAATTCATGGAAACACTATGTCCAATTAGACAATAAATTGGCGGTGAGGAAAAAAGAAAAGGGGGAACATATAGACAAAAAAAAAAAAGAGAGAGAGAGAGAGAGAGACTTAGGGACCCACCAGCTCTTAAGCTCAGACTCCTGTTTATACCCTAAAAAGGTGAAGAACTGGGCATTTCCCTTCCTATAGTCCCATTCACCAAAAGAGAATCAGATTCTTATAGCTACACGATGACCCCAAATAACTTTAAACTAGAACCTTCCTTCAGCATATGTAAAATAATATGTAAAAATGGAAAAGATCCATTTTGAGCATGTATTTATAAATGTTGTAAGATGTGAAACTATAAGGTGAATTGAACACTGGAGACTCAGGTGAGCTAAACTCACAAAAATTCTCTTACATTATTTCCATAAATACTTTTTTCTCCACTGTTAGGAATTAAAACTAGCTGCTTCAGGAGCACATTCTGTATCAGCCAGTGTTTGAAATAGTTAGAACCTGACTAAAAAAATCAGTCTAAAACCAGTCTGATTCTGGAAAGTAAGTCTCGTACAGCTGCCTGTGTGCCTCCCCCACCCCTCGGCCCAGGAATAAACACTCATTGAATTGATTGTCATGCCCCCACATGTGTTCCGGGGTCCAAATAGGCACAATGGCCTTGATTATTTAATAAAAGCCAATGTTTGCCATCCTTAGAAAGCACCACAGAACAACCAGCTCCAACATATCTCCCGCTTTGGTATGTGTGAATGAACCCCGCTTCTTGCTTCATATTTGCATGTTGAACATCTGCTTTGATTGTACATTGTATCTGGGTAACTATGCTGTGATTCAGAGTGACTTTCTCATATGGGATTTCTTTGCATAATGCACAAACTTCAACTAAAAAACAAAACAAAACCAAAACAAAAACTGGCTGAAAGGGAAGCCAAGAAGAAGAAGAAGGAGAGGGCCATGGCAAGGAGCAGGAAAAAGAAGACTGGCTCTAGGGTCTCTGAGGGGCAGAAGCGGGATGAGGTGGGTCCAGAGCCAGGGCGCCAAGGCTGGCTTTGACCTCAGAGGTCGCTGCGAGAGCTCCTGGGAAAGAGCAGCATCTGCGATCCCAGCTAGAAAAGAGGACGCGGCATTCTCAGATGCTTCTACCCAGCATCCTCAAGCTTCTGTGGAGGCCGCTCCCCTTCTGGGATGGAAGGCAACATCCTCTAACAGTGCTTGCTGTTCCGAAGTGAGGATGCTGTCCTCAGAGTATGTTCCTTCCTGGGGCCAGCATTCCCTTCCAAAGTCACTGCAAAGGACAACACCATACAAGGACTATTCCCAAGCCCCTGGATCCACAATAGAGAAGTTGGGAGGGGCCTGGACTGCTTGCTGACTGAGTAGAGGGAGGGGCAGACAGAGGACTAGGCCAAACGTTTGCAGGCCAAACGGGAGGTCGTGCTGTCAAAGATGCCCCGGGCTACAACAGCATGAGAATGGGGGGCAGAGCCCCCTGCAGGGGAAGCTGAGGGACAAAGGGGTCTACCTACCTCCCTGCTCTGCCCTGAGATCTGCCTCCGTCCACCTAGCCTGGGGAGAAGTAAGACTAGCCCAGTTCGGCGAGGAGCAGGCCCCCTAGCTGTGTTGGGCAACTTTTGTGTGGCGACTTATGTCATCACACGTTGTCTCAGCTTCCCTCTGTCTGAAGTGGGGCTGGTGACGGCGCCTCCTTCACAGGGCTGCTGAGATGAGGCAGTGTGATGATGTGACGAGCTCTTGTGACCGTGCACGGTCAGGGTGCGTGAAGACAGCACCCCAGAGTCTGGCAGCTTCCAGCAGAGCTGTGTGTGTGTGTGTGTGTGTGTGTGTGTGTGTGTGGTGAGGTGCTTAGGAAGAAATGCCACCTGAGGAAGGGAAGCCCTGGCAGAACCAGGAAGGCCCTCAGATCAAGGACGTTATCTATGGATCCCAGAACAGCAGGGATTCAGCCTGACATGCCTGCTAGTTCTTGGCAACCATTTTGAGCAGGTGCACTGCTGCCTCTCAGCCCTGCCCCAAGCTGTGTCCTCTCAGGCAGCTGAGACAAAGGAATGAACTCTAGACCCCAAAGTCCTGCGGGAGAGATGACACACGTCTTGACGGGCAGGGTGAAGTAAAGGCAACTTGGAGGGCCCGGGTGCGTTCTTGAGCTGCAGGAGAGGCCGTGGTTTAGGTTTCGGTTGTTCTTGGCCTCCCGGCTGACCTGGGGCACTATTTCCTCCTCCTCTCCCCCATGCCTCCCCACCTGCTTTTTAAAAAATGTTTAAAGGGTTTTGTCAGTGAATGATCTTATTCATAAAGCAGGCGCGATGACAGTTTGCAGAGCTAAATGGGCACTTAACTGCGTGTCTAATAAATCTGTAACAAAAATAAACAGAAGGGAAGCGGCTTTGGGGAAGAAAGGAGGTCAGGTATGAAAGAAGCCTGTCACAGTGATTTACCACCCGCCCCCCTCAGCAGGCCATGTCCGCCTGGTCCCCGCCTGGCCACCGTCGACCTGGAGATCCGAGAGGCTGACGACACACAGCCCCAGGTGGAGGCCTCTCCAGAGCACGGCGGGTGGACAGGGCCTGGGCGTGGGGTGGGAGAGGACACAGGCAAGGCCACTGCGGCTGCTGCCCATCGGTGGGCGAGCGCAGAACGCATGGAACCAAACGTGGGCTGGAGTCAAACCTCCCTCCTTCAGGCATCCAAGCCCAGGTCACAGATGGTACGATCAGCATCTTTCTGCCTGCCCCAACCCACCCAGGATATGGGTGACAATCTCTGGGATTAGAGGCATATATATTCAGGTGAAACTAGCAAACACCTGTTGTTCCAGTGTTAATTGTTCTTCCAGGCGAACAAGGGGCCTGCTTAAAGCATTAACCCTTCCCTAGTGGGACTAGCCTGGTGAATGACAAGCACAGGGATGTATTGTCCATAAATCACCTTCCTGGCTCTGAAAGAACCATCTCGCAGGGAAGGGCAGGCGTAAATACCTCACAGACCTAGCTGGAATCCGTGTGGCTCCTCCAAACTCACTCACGTAGCAGTTTCTCGGACGAGATGCCATCGGAGGGCAGGGCCTTATTACGTTCACCCCTCCTCCCCCCAGCCTTCCCCACCCCCATGCTAGCACAGTGCTAGGCACAAGGGTTTGAACAGTGGCTAATGCTCCTTCTGGGGGTAGAAGCCTGGAGCGCTCGGCTTCCTGAGGGCTAGCTGGGGGCCCTCTCTCCGTTTCCCCTCTGTGGGTGGAAAGGACATTTCTGGCTCCTGCCCACCCCAAGGTTTTAGACTTGGCCGCATTCCTCAAAGCTGAGCCCTGGGGTTCACTGTGACCTTCGGGCCATAGCCTCCCAGCCGTCCTTGAGGATGAGTTCACCTCCCTCCAGCCCTTTTATATCACCTTGTGAATCAGGCCAAACAAATTCACCAACCCACCTCAAGCTACCGACCATGATTCGGGTATAGACAGGATGTTAATTTTCGTTTTAGACAGATGTCTCAGGAGGCATCGTCTTCCTCCCACCTGCCCCTGGCAGCGCTGCCTGTGATCTCCTTGAGGAGAAATTGTCTGAGGGCATCTTTTTCAGAGCCCTGTCAGCAGTTTTTCCAAAAGGAATTAGCAAAATGGAGGGAGTGGAGTGGGGAAAGATTGGTCCTTGGCCATGAGGGTCTTCAAGTCTGGGCTCCTCATCCTCCTTTGCCTTCTTTGGCCCTGGGGAAATGGGCCCAGCATTGCTTCCCTTGGGTGATGGGAATGTTTCCACAGACAACCAAGATCCTTTGCTCTGCCTTCCCTCTTGTCTCTGAAAAGTGCTGGCAGCCCCAAGCCCTGTAGCCAATGAGTGTGGCTCTGACAATGGCCAATGCCCAGGAGAGTTGCTTCATGATTTGGGGCCTCAAGGCTTCATGACAGTGGGCTGTACCCACCATACTGCTGAGAACTCAGAACCTCTGGGCCTCCAAGAAAGATGTCAGCAGGAGACCAGGAGCATCCAGGTCCTCTCCTTACCCACCCATGGGCCTTGGAACTCTGAGCACCGGAAAAGGACGTCAGAACCCGTGAACTGAAAAACAGCCTCAAGGAATTTAGGCTCTATTTAATAGGGAAACAAAACTAATCCATCTCCTCTTTGGAAAGATGGCAGGCCCACGGTGCTAATGACAAAAGGTGCATTAAGAGGAAGAGGTGGAGAGGAATTAACAGGTTAGACTGGAGAGGAGGTGAGGTGAATAAGGAACAGGAAGACATGGCTGAGAAGGGTAAACGAGAGGGGAGCCAAGGCAGGTAGGAGAAAGGACGTTGTCTCTCCGGCACAGTGCAGGCTGGGGGTCAGCCCTTCGGAGCGTGATTGGAAGAGAGGATCTCTCGTGGAAAGCTTGATGCAAGGCAAGACAGTGGAGAAGAGAGTAGTGAAGGGGCTGAGGCGATGCCTGTCCACACAAGGAGCCACAGCAGCTCCTCAGAGCTTTAGGCAAACATAAGCAACTCAGTGCACAGAAATCCTGAGAAACAAGTTTGCTTTTTTTTTTTTTTTTTTTTTTCCTACAAGACTCATTTCAACCCTCTAACCCAATACTTCCTGCCCTTCAAAGATCTCTCAGACCTTCAGACACAGTCCAGGGCAAGATTGAGGTGGCAGCTACAGCAAATGGCCGGAGGATCAGGCAGTGACCTAGTGGCTGACCCAGGCTGGGGAGAGATGGGGAAGCACCCCTTGGGACTCGCTTTAATCCGGTCCTGCGGAGTCCCGGCTCCTTTTCTGTTGAGTGGACATCATGTGACCAGGGTGACAAAGCACAGCCTACTGAGGAAAGCGTTTCTTCTTCAGCAGCAGAGCTCCAGCCCAGCCCAGCCCAGGGTGTGGGGCGGGTGGCGTCAAGTTGAAAGGTCGCGAGGAGGACAGGGAACTCGAAGCACCTGGGGAAGGGAAGAGGGGCTCACAGAGGTCCCCACAACCCCTTCTCTAAGGCAGCTTTACAACTGACTCATCTCTGAGAAAAACCTGAAAGCAGCCTAGTGAGGGTTGGTGGCTGATGGATCTGTTCAGACTGGTTTGAGGACTCCAGGCTCCCAGCAGGAGACCCATTTGGTTATTGTTTTGAGTCAAGCTTGGGCTGAGCGTTGGGTCTCAACCAGCCCTCATAGACTTTGGAGAAGCAAATCTGGGTACAGTGACTGAGAACACAGACCCGTTGTTAGACACTTGGATACTTACTGAGGGTCTAGAACTTGTTCCAGGAATCCTTGTGAACATAGAAGGTGCAGGGGGAGACCTGAGGGGGCTGTGTTTGTCTTGGGGGCAGGGATGGGCGCCAGGGGGGCTCAGTTGGTTAAGTGGCTGCCTGCAGCTCAGGTCATGACCCTGGGGTCCTGGGATAGAGCCCCGCATTGGGCTCTCTGCTCTGTGGGGAGTTTACTTCTCCCTCTCTCTGCCGCTCCCCCTACTTATGCTCTCTCTGTCAAATAAATAAATAAAATCTTAAAATAGATAGATAGATGGTAGATAGACGATTCAAGGGGTGGGAGCACAGGTGGTGGCTCCTGGTGGCCTCACCTACTGTAGCCTGGAAAGCCCCCATCCCCTCCTAATCCCGGCCTAGGACAAAGCACTCATGCTCTCGGGGCAGACCGTTGCTGAAAGCCCCCTATGTCCCATCCCCCTGCAACCTTGGGAGGGACAGCAGGCTAGCACTCACCTTGAAGGTCCCCACAGGAAACCTGCCCGGGGCTCAGTTCTCAGCATGGCTCCTGACCTGGGGAGAGCCTAATTAACCTCTCCCTGGTTAAGAGGCTTCCTATAAAACTGGAAGAAATAGCCCATTTCAGAGCCTGACGGGGCAGCATCGGCTTCCTGTGTGGGCAGTTGGCTTTGGCTTGCTCCCTTCCTCTGGAAAACATCAGAAAGCATCAAGTGACCAGACCTGACAGTAAGACCCTGAACCCTCACGGGGTCACTATCCTGGATGTCAGACAAAGGAGGGAATACTTTTGTTTAGTGAGGCCCACAAAGGTGGGTGAAGGCCCAGAGAGAGGCCTCCTAGAAAGCAGCTGAGAAAGCAAGCAGACTGGGCTTGGTGCAGGGGAAACCCTGGGGTCAGGGGTCCCTGAATGGGTCCGCTCCAGACTGCGCTGAATGCCACCTACTAGTCACAGCTCAGAGACACCCTGTGGAGCTGGGTTTCTGGGTGCCGTCACATGTCTCGGGAAGTAGAGGGCAGATGGGAGGACTGGAGGGGAAGGGGAAGGTTAAGGATGAGCAGGGCTTGGTGTGGAATCGATGCCCACTCACACGCCCGCAGCCCAGCCCTGACCTGTCTTGCAGTTCCAGAGCAAGGCTACACAGAGCTGAGGCCCCGGGACAAGCCCAGGGCTCCCAAGCAGAGTTGACCTTGAGCTCAGGGCTTCCAGAACGGCAGGAAAGATCAGGGGAGGTCTGAGACCAGGCACTGAAATACCTCCAATCCCTGTAAACACTATAGATGACAGGCCACGGACAGGGTCACAAGTCAGAAACAGTGCCCGGAAGTCTAGCTCAGGATTAATTGTGTGTGACAACGGTCAGTGTCAGACCCCTCAGAAGGGGACGTTGTGAGAGCCCACGACAAGAGACCGAAAACCACTACAGGAAAACAACATCCTAATGCAAAGTCTTTCCAGGTTGGGGCTGGACAGGACAGAGCAGTTCCTTAGGACTGAGCCCCGATTAACACAGACCCATCTGCTTCCTGTGGCCAGGGGTACACGCCAGCTCATTGGGTCCCTCCCTTGGCAGGCAGATCGTAAACCTGTCCTGGGGGCGGAATGGGCTCGAGGTGCAGAAGGCAGCGTCCCACATACACAGCCCCAGAAACCTCCAGAAACCTCACCTGCAGCTGGGTGTGGTCTGCACAAACTGGTTCTCGGAGGCCAAATCCTCAGCTCCTTTGTTCACAAGAGGCAGGCAAATGACTGGCTTTCTTTTTGCTGATCTCGAGAGCAAAGGGAAAGGAGGCGCTGCCTAGCCAAGTCGAAATCGCAGTCACTCTGATTGGCGGTGTTGGGGGGGGGGGGCGGAAACCGGCGGCCTGATGGTTGAAAACAAGCAGGTCATCCCCATGTGACTTTCCAAAAAATGACATGAGTTGTTTTACAGCAGCAGGTTCTGCTCCCTAGTTGCAGCCATTACGAAAGCGGGTAGATGTTTCCTGAGCCCACAACTGGGCAGAGTTACCACGTGATCAAGAATTGCTAGTTGGGGGGCTCCTGGGTGGCTCAGTGGGTTAAGTCTTTGCCTTCGGCTCGGGTCATGATCCCAGGGTTCTGGGATCGAGTCCTGCATCGGGCTCTCTGCTTGGCGGGGAGCCTGCTTCCTCCTCTCTCTGTCTCTCTCTGACTGCTTGTGATCTCTCTGTTAAATAAATAGATAAAAATCTAAAAAAAAAAAAAAAAAAAGAATTGCTAGTCGGTGAGCTTGGCGCTCTGTCCCTCAGGCCATCTAAGGGCTCAGCACCCCCCCCCCCCCGCCGCCCCCCTCCCCCACTCCACACAACAATCAGATAAGAAAGGGTCAGAGTTTTCCTCCTTCAGTGAGTCCAGGGCCTCTCTCTTTCCTGGTCTTCCTGAAAGTGGGACATCATTTTAAATTTAAAATCGCAGAGCACCTCTAGCCAAGAAGCTCTAAATCTTCTTTTGCTAAAAGCTGCCGAGCCCATCACCCAAATGGATACTTAATAAAGATAAACAAGAAACCCATAAAAATGGTTACCTGTGCAGGATTGGGGGGAAGGGGGTACGGGAGTTGGGGGCGGGGAGAAGCAAGACTTCTTTTTGTTTGACTTTGGAAGCACGTACATTTATTATGTGCTCTTCAAGAAAGTGAAGCCGTTTTAAAAGCTGGAAGCCCACGGTGGAAAGTGGCTGACGGCAGAGCGGCTCTGGCAGAAGGCGGTGGGAGGGGTGATGGGCAGAGACCCATCTTCTATTTTATAGTGGGCAAAATGAAAGCCTGCGGAGCTGGGCTATCTCTCTGGGTCTTTCCACAAGCCGTATCCAGACAGGGCTAAATATATTCCCCAGAAGACACAAAACACCCGATCCTTTTGAAAGATTTATTTTTAATTAAAAAATAGAAGTTATCTTAACAGAATCTGCTTGGCAGCTTCGGGGAGGGCAACTCAATAAAGCGAGAAAACCAGGGCTTCTCCGCTCTTGGGTCACCTGACTTAGAATGGGTACAAAGGCACACGGGTCTTCAAACGAACCTTATTCAGAAACAACTCTAATAACTCAGAACTTGCTTCCCCCACCCTTTTTTGCCCACCCTCACCAGCCCGGCCCCACCCCCCCCACCCCCCAAAAACAACCAAAAACATTAAATTCTCTTTTAAAACGACAGAAATAAGTGCTGAGTTAGGAAGGAGGCCAGGCTTGCGGCCCGGGCTCCACCATGATCTCTCTGCTTTGATGACGGGCTGTGCAGGGGCTGGAGGGAGAGAGCCGGGGCAGCCCCCCGCCGTGCCAGCCCCGGGGTGGGTTCTGGTACCCAGCCCCGCAGCCCTCACCCCAGCAGGGGCAGGCAGTTCCAAGGCACTGTCTCCCTTCATCAAGGGCATCCCGTGGCTAAAACAGCCTTTCAGGAAGAGAAAGGCCTAAGGCAAGCAGGTCTTCATCAAATGCTTGTGATGAAAACCACTGAGACCTGTGGGGGCTGGGAGACGTGGATCTCTTCTCACCAAGTTTACCAGGCTTTGGGGAGCATATCTCTCTCTATTCTCCCTGACTTCCCTCTTTCCATTCCTCCCCATCTTCCCCTTCCCCCAATTGAGTTTTTATTTTAGCTTGATGGTGGGGGTTCCGAAGAGGCTATTGGCAACTCCTGGGGCTGGCTGGGGGGCTCTGCCACCTCTACGGAGACGTCGCATGCTTCCAATTCCTGGGGGTCACAGAGCTCTTCCTGTCCCTGGGAGGGTGCAAGGCGCTCCTGGCTCTGGGCCTGGCTGTGCATTTTCTCTTCAGCTTCAATCTCTTCTGATGTGGGGATGGAGTTCTTCTTGGGACGACCTTTGGGTTTTGTAGGTGCTTCCTGTCCACCTTTAAGAACCTTCGTGGGAGAAAAAAACCGTCATTAAATCTAATAAATAACTCCTTCCCTCCACTTTCCCACTCAAGAGGGTCTATAGGGTTCCTTCCCAGCAGCGATGGCCTGGCAAAAGGTATTTTCAACCCATCACCTGTAGAGTATAAAGACATCTTCATTCTTTTTATTATTGTCATTATTATTATTTTAGAGTGACATTTTAAAAAGGATTTTTAGAAAAAGATTTTATTTATTTATTTGACAGAGGGAGAAAGAGCACAAGTAGGCAGAGGGAAAAGGGGAAGCAGGCTCCCCATTGAGCAGGAAGCCTGATGCAAGACTCGATCCCAGGACCCTGGGATCATGATCTGAGCTGAAGGCAGTCGCTTAACCAACTGAGCCACCCAGGCACCCCTTTTAAAAAGGATTTTATTTACTTATGTGAAAGAGAGAAAGAGAGAGAGAACACGTGCTAGCAGGAATGGGTGGTTAGCAGAGGGACTCCCCACTGATCAGTGAGCCCGACATGGGGCTTGACCCCAGGACCCCAAGATCATGACCAAAGGAACACACTTAACTGACTGAGCCACCCAGGCGCCCCCAAGATATGTTCATTCTTTAAATGTTCAATGTACTTTCAGTGAGTATTGCATATTTTGGCTTTAAATAGAATGATCACAAACACATTAAATAATCCAACTTCAACAATAAGGAAAGAAATAATTAAAATATTAAAGCAGTACCTATCAAGCTGACAAGGTAAAAAGCCAATATTTATAGCAAGCAGGAAAATAAATACTCCAGTGTGGAAGTGTCATTGGTACAACCTTCTCAAAAGGGAAACTGAGAATTCAAATTAAGTCTTAAGATGTGTATACTGGGGGGGGGAGGGGGGTTAGGAGAAGGGGGGTGGGGTTATGGACATTGAGGAGGGTATGTGTTTTGGTGAGTGCTGTGAAGTGTGTAAACCTGGTGATTCACAGACCTGTACCCCTGGGGATAAAAATATATGTTTATAAAAAATAAAAAATTATATTAAAAAAAAAAAAAAAAGATGTGTATACTCGGACAAGAAATTTCACTTCTAAGTAAGTCATCAAAGACTGAGATGAAGACTGATCTGTAGAAACGTTCATCAAAAAGTTGGTTGTAACAGCAAAAATTGGGGGGGGGGATACTTTAAAGTTTAGTTATATGATTGAGTAGATAATTATAGCATATCCCAGAGAAAGAATACTTGATAAACATTACAATCATTTGTGTAGAATGTTTAATGACATGGGAAATATCATTAACGTACTTTTGTGGAAAACAGGTTATAAACCAGCATAACCCAATCTGGAGGACGGGTGACCTGTTTTCAGTGTCAGGATCATGAAGAATTTTTAATCTTTCTTTCTTTCTTTCTTTCTCTCTCTCTCTCTCTCTCTCTCTCTCTCTTTTAGTAGTCTCAATTTTTTTGGTACAATGATCATGTGTAAGTATTTCTGTAAGAAAAAATGTTACAAGAGATATACAACTGAATGGCTCAAAGATGGAATAGAGAATAATAGTAAGTTCCAGCCAGTTTCGAAAGTCGAATCACTACGGTAGTTGAATTCTTACAGCTGCTTCTTTGGGAGAGTTCCTGAAAGACTGAGCCTCAGCTTCCTAGTCTACGAAACCGAGATGTTACCACCTCCTCTCACAGGGGGATGACGAGGGTGACCAACAGATACAACGTATACAAGAGAGCAAGAACTCTTCCTGCTGCAAGAACTCTTCCTGCTCGGCAGAACCCAACTCCCCACTCTCCTCCCCTGAGGAACTCAGCTTGCAGGGTGCTCCTGTGGGGAGCCTTCCCTGACCTCCCAGGTCCACGCCAGAGGCCCTCCACCAGGGGCAAGGTGAGCTCTTCCCCTTCCTCCCTTAGAGCACTTTTCACAAACCACTGTCCCTGCACATTTACTTGCCTGCTCCTCCCACTCTGTCGCTGCAGGGAGCAGACGTTCAACAACTGCAGGGGAAGAAAGATACAGAGCAAGAAATGTAACCGCGCGCCAAATAGCCTTGGCTGATCGCAATGGACTTGCACATTTATTGTCCCAATGTGTGATGTCGAGAATACCGTAACTTACAAAGGCAGGACTTTAAAAAGATGTGTATGTTACTTAAGAATATCACAGATGGTCCCTGAGCTCTGACTTGGTGTCCTTGCAGCTTTCCTGGGCAGCTAGTGCCACGCGCTTCAGGAGGACCTGGATTAGCACGGATAATTAGGAGTGAAATGTAGTGTGCTACTTACATAACCCACTTAATCTTATCTTCTGTACTTGAACAGAGGTTCCTTGAAGGTAAATCCTGCAACTTTCCCTTGCTTCGTGCTCCAGACAAATCACTTTCAACTAATTCTACACAGTTACTAAATACTTATCAATCAATTATACCTCTTTCTTTCAAGAGAAGCACAGGACCTCTGGGTGCTGAACTGTAGGAATGAAGGCAGTAACTCAATAAGCCAGAAATAATTGCTTTAAACAGCTTTATTGAGATAAAATTCACATACCATACACTTCCTAGTGACAATTAAGTGATCTTTTGTACAGTCAGAATTGTACAACTATCACCAGAATCCAATTTTATTTTATTATTTTTTAAAGATTTTATTTATTTATTTGACAGAGAAATCACAACTAGGCAGAGAGGCAGGCAGAGAGAGAGGGAGGAGGAAGCAGTCTCCCTGCCAAGCAGAGAGCCCGATGTGGGACTTGATCCCAAGACCCTAAGATCATGACCTGAGCCGAAGGCAGAGGCTTAACCCACTGAGCCACCCAGGCACCCCAGAATCCAATTTTAAAACATTCTTAGCACCCCACAAAAGAAACCCCATACCCATTAACAGTCACCTGTATTTTGTCCCAGGCCTTGCCCCCCTGCCAACCCTAGGCAACCACTCATCTGCCTTTTGTCTCTACAGATTTGCCTGTTCTTGCTATTTCATATGAACTGAGTTACACAATATGTCATCCTTTGCCACTGGCGTCTTTTCACTCAGCATGAGATGCTTTCAAGGGTCATCCATGCTGTAGCCTAGATCAATACTTCAATTCCTTTTTATGGCCAACTAATAGCCATTGTGGGAACAAATCATATTCCATTTACCCATTCATCCCTGGAGAGACGCGGAGGTTGCTACTACCGTTTGGCTGTTGTGAACAGTGCTGCTGTGAAGAGGGTACAGAAACATCTGTTCACTTCTTTTGGGTGTATCCGTACAATTGGGATTGCTGCGTCATATAGTAACTCCGTTTTTTTGTTTTTTGTTTTTTGTACCTTCCGGACTATTTGCCAAAGCGATTGCACCATGTTCCAATCAGCAGTCTATGAGGGATCCAATTCTCCATATCCTCACCAGTACGTGATGGTATGTCTTTCTGATACCAGCCACGCCAGAGGGAAGGCCGTGGTACCCCATGCTTGTGAGTTACATTTCCCTGAGAACTGATGAAGAGGAGCATCTTTTCCTGTGCTTATGGGCCAGCCATATGTTTTCTTGAGACAGAGGTCTATTCAAATCCTTCACCCAAGTGAAATTTGGTCACCTTATCATTATTGAGGTGTAAGGGTTCTTTTTTTTTTTTTTAAGATTTTATTTATTTATTTGACAGAGATCACAAGCATGTGGAGAGGCAGGCAGAGAGAAAGGAAGCAGGGCCCTTGCTGAGCAGAGAGCCTGACTCGGGGCTCGATCCTAGGACTCTGGGATCATGAACAGAGGCAAAGGCAGAGGCTTTAACCCACTGAGCCACCCACGCACCCCGAGGTATAAGGGTTTTTTATACACATTCAGGATACAAGTCCATCATCAGATACAAGATTTGCAAAGACGCTCTCCCGTTCTGTGTGTTGTCTCTTCCCTCTCTTGGCGATGTCCTTCACAGCATACAGGCTTTTAGTTCTGATGAAGTCTGATTTATTTTCTCTTTCGTTGCTTGGGCTTTGGTGTGCTCAGGCGATTTTGCCAAATCCAAGGCAGTGAATATTTACTCTTAAATTTTCTTTTTTCAACACTCCTCTGGCTATTCGAGGTCTTTTCTGGTTCCATAAAACAATATGGAGCACTTCACGAATTAGCGTGTCATCCTTACGCAGGGGCCATGCTAATCTCTGTATCGTTCCAATTTTACTATGTGCGGCAGAAGCGAGCACTACTCTTAAATTTTCTTCTAAGAGTTTTACAGTTTTAGTTTTTACCTTTAGGTCTATAGTTCACTTTGAGTTGTTTTTTGTATGAGGTGGGAGGAAACCCAGAGGCTCTCAATGAACACCTCTTTTTAGCTGGGGATCTGCTCAGCCACTGCACTTTCCACGTGAACAGCAAACACACAAATAGGAAGGGGACCTCTAACAAGGTAGAGACGCTGACAGAATGCACCTCTGGGGAGAAGGCGTCCCTATATTCCTTTTCACATAAGTCAGCATCTGATTTTTATTTCAGTCTGAGTGCAGGCTGTTGAAAGTGCCCAGATGTGCCAAGATGGAATTTATGTGTTGAAAGCAGCTCCACTTGGTATGAAAGAGGTTATACAAAATTAAGTTGCCCCATATAGTAATCAAGTTATAAAAGGGCAGGTCTAAGGAAGCTACCTAATTGGCAAAAGAAAGTCCAGCCCAGCAATTAGAGAACACCACCCACACAGCTTGGATAGACCCCACCTGGCTGTTTTCCTACTGCACAGAGGGAAAAAAAAAATCAAAACAATCAAGCCATTTTCTAAATGGGATAAAACATTCCAGCGCAAGCAATAATTAGGAGATAACTACCCTCTTGGCTGCTTCCCGCACTTGACCTCTGGCCCCTTGCCTCCTAGCACACCTGAGACAAGCAATTATCTCATAACCGTCCCATGCCAGGAGCCGTGCGTTCTCATGCACCCCGTGGCCCTCCTCCCTGGGGTCCCTTCTGCCCAATTATTCCTAAAGACAGTTTAGTCCCCTTGGTCGGGGGAGTCCAGACAACACACCACACCTGAGGCCACATGCCCCTTTGAGAAACGGCTAGACACCATCTACTTCCATTAGTCGTGTTTGCTGCTAGCTGCAGCTCCCCTCACCCCTCAAAACCCTTCAACGAGATATTCAAATATGCTGTGGCTGAAGATGTCAGGACAGGCCTGTTTCCTTTCCAAGGCACTGGGGTGGGAGACACGCAGTTAGATGGCAGAGCACGGACTGTGAGCGCAGGGAGGGGCCCTCTACCTCCCCCATTACTCAAGACAGGAAACTGAGCAGGCACAGGTAATCTGCCTTGGGCCAAGAGCAAGCCAAGGGCAGGGCTGGGATTTGAACACACAGCCCTGCCCACTTGACTCTAACGCTCTTACCAATATCTCATTGTGCATAATGAGCGAGCGATGTGTCAAATGTGCCTCTGTGATTTCTGATTCTAACAGCGCTCTGCAGTTCCCCAGTCTCCCGGCAGACCCTGGGTCACGGGCGCCTTTCCCAGGGGTGCTTTCTGCACCTTTTTCTGTCTTCATCTGCAGCTCTCTGGAGCAGGGAGAGTCGGATCAACTGATGACTATTTCCATGAAGCTGAGAAGTTGGGATTCCCTAGCACAAATCTTTTTCCTGCACCCTGCTCGACAGCCTTTCCCTGCCGGAAGACGCCATGCTCCACATGCTAGAGCACTGAGCCGGAGCAGGCCCGGCGAGAAAGGACAGCCAGGATGGTTCTCATCCAGAAGACAGTTTTGGGGCCCCAGAAACCTGTAGAATTCAGTTTCTGCTTATATGTTCTTTGGCCTCCCAAACTGGATTCTCTGAAGATGTGAATTACATGGCTAAGTAAATAATAATAATAATAATAATAAAGGAAGAGGAGGAAGAGGAGGATGGTGGTTAATACTTCTCAGCTGCGCTCTATGCAGGAAGCACTGCTCATTTAGCACCACAGCCCTATAAGGTATTTATGTATGAGGCATTTTATTAACGGGAAGACAGGACCCCAGAGGTTAAGTAACCTGCTCAAGATCACATAGAGAATAGCCATTTCATGGAATTGTTGACTATCTGGAGATCTGCGGTGCCCCAAGATGAGGACAGCGCCTGCTCTGTGGCCCACCCAATCCTGTGACCAGGGCAGGAGGCTGGTGTCTATTCGGATCCTCTCACTGAACTGGGTTTTAGAGCTGAGAGAGATCCCTGAATGATAAGGCACTTTTGGCCCATTGCAAAACTCTGGGTCCTCCTGGAACTCAAGCCAAACAGAAATGGAATAGAGGGTGAGCGTCCCATCTCGTGTGCAAGATGAAATTTACCCAACCCGCTAGAAGTTACCAATGCTGACCGGTAGGAACTAGTCCGAGATGCTATCTGGCCTCTGGCAGCGCTCTCCTTGGCCGCCCTGTGAGTAACTCTTGAGAACCAAGTGCTAATCTTTTTCCAGTTCCAATTAGGTGACTAGCCTTGAGACATCTTTATTACCCAATTAGCTTTTTCTTTTCCTCCCAGTACTTGAAGAGATAGCCTTGAAAGAGTTCTACCAGGAAAACATATGAGGCAATCTGGATCCCAACAATGCCTCGCTGTTGAGGGGGAGTCAGAACTCAGACCCGCAATGGAACTACCACCCTCCCATTTGTAGTTCTGGCCTTTCTGAAGCCGTTCAAAGAGGCCCGGGTGTTCTGGCTCCTTCCTTGTGACTGTGACACCCTCCCCACCTTTGCCTGGCCCTCTTCTATTTGTCTGCTGAAACCATTTTAGACACCTCTTCCCTGATGCCCTCCCTTTCTCTATCCTGATTCCAAACCCAGTAAAGTCCACTGTGGTCCCGATCCTTCTGAATAATTACTAGTTTCACAGGTCGGTCACCACCCACCTGACGGGGTACTCTTTTCTCATTTTATTTTGGAATGGACATGTTCGTGACTTATCTTGGCATCTCCGTTGCCCCGGTGCTCCATTCCTACGCTCAACATTTAACTGCTAGAGCGGACACAGCGCTTGGCACTCCCGCCTCTCCTGAAGGGACCTGGATTCGGCTGGCCCGTGGAATGCTCTCTGAGGTTAAATCTGCTGAGTGACTTCCATTTTGCTTTTGGTGATGGGGCTGACCCTCACTAACCAGCTCGCACTTGTGCTGGCAGCCCAGTAGCTGGTGAACAACAGGTGACGTCAGAGGCAAAGGCACACGCTCGTCCCATGGGCAGCGGGCGGAGCTGGCAGGGATGGCAGGCTGTCAATTCCTTAACTGTCTGACTCATGAAGAGATCGCTGATAACTGATTTCAACAATGCCTCTGCCACTCGGGAGACATTGATTTCGATGATGATGATTGACGAGGAAGGAGGTGGGTGGCGGACTTGCCCGAAATCAGCCGGGGAGGGACAGGCATGGGAACTCGGCCCAGAGTTTCTAACTCCCAGATCTGGTTCTTTCCGAGATCAGTTCCCCGGGAGGTTACCGTATTATTTTCTTCTTTCTTTCTTTTTTTTTCCCTCCTAGATTTTATTTATTTATTTGTCAGAGAGAGGGAGAGAGAGCAAGAGTATACACGTGCAAGTGCGCACACAAGCAGGCAGAGAGGCAGGCAGAAGAGAAGCAGGCTCCCCGCTGAGAAAAGAGCCCCATGCGGGGCTCAACCCCAGGACCCCAAGATCACAACCTTAGCAGAAGGCAAACGCTTGACCCACTGAGTCACCCAGGTGCCCCTCAGCCATCAACTTCATGTACCGTAGCATTCTGGAGGTTTTGGAACGGCATATTTCACCAGATCCCATTTATCCTTCAACTTTTCCTTACACCCTTCTCAAATACCCAACCCCTGAACACTTCTGCTTCATATACCTACAAGAATTGTAATTCCCCATCACATGCTCCCTGGCTGCTTTCTGGACCTTGACTCTCCAATGGGGTCACAAATGCCATGAAGGCAGGCTTACATCTTATTTCATGACTTCCTATCGTGCCTAGGATAAGGCACGGTTCACGAGAGATGTGAAGACACACGAGTGGAGTCATTCAGGGTATGTGTGTTTGTACTGACATCTTGGCCTCTCTTTGCAAGCTCTCCGGGAGCCGTGCCGCCTCCCCCTGAACATCCTCCCCTGGCAGGCTCAGGTCCCCCCAGAGGAAATGATGAGATTTGCCCAGGAATGCCCTTCCAGGAATATAATAAATGCTACCTGGCTGGCTTTTTTTCCTGTTAAGAATTAATTTACAATGTATTTCTTTTTCTCAGATGACAGCAAGGACTAATGTTTTCAGAAAAAAATTATTGGACAAAAGCACAAAATTGAGAAAATGTCTCTGTATCTAGTAGCTATTAAAAATATCTATTGACTCACCTGTTTTCCTGAAAACTAGGGGTCAGAGAAGGACCTCAGTTTTAGTAACTGTAAAAAAAACCCATCATATTCTAGCTCTTGAACACCAGGAAAGATGGCTTGTGGCCAGATGGGTTAGTAAATTAGAGTGTCGTCCAAGCAGGTCTGGACTACCTGGTTTGCACCAGAGGAGAAACGGCCAGAAAATTTCAGTGAGGGTGTGAGGAAGGCCCAGGTCACAGGCCATGGTTGTACCTGGTTTCTCCAGAAAACAGGCTGCTGCCCACCCTCTCGTCCCAGCTCACCTATTGTCTCTGGGCTTTGACCTTTTCCCTTGTGGTTTACAGAACTGGCAATGAAACATGCAACCACTTTGGAAAATCCAGATTTAACAGATTTTTCATAGTTGCTCTTTTTTAAGAAAAAGTGAACTATGATGAAGCTGAATCCTTCAAAATATGGAGATGTCTATTTGGTGTTTTTGTTTGTTTGTTTTTTAGCAAGGGGTGTTTATGCTAATAGGTCCATTTAGAAACCAAAGATGGACTGCAAGGTAATAAAACAACGTTAGGGAAACCACCAGGGGAACCTGGGAGCTTGCGATCACATGAATCCCCCAGCCCTGTCACAGACCTCTGCACTCAGGACGCGGGGAGAACCTCGACTTCTGCATTTGTACCTGCAATCCAGGTTCCTCTGATCCCCACTAAAGCCTGACAATGCCTACATTCTAGCCCATGTAGCCCAGGAACAAATGTGCCCTATATGTCATCATAAACAAAGAGTCCTGACTTCTAATCTTAGCTCCTGGTGGGAGGGGGAAGGAAGTTCTTAGAAAAGGCCAGCAGGTGGGGTGAAAACTAGCAACTGAGAAGCTTGTGAGCTTTCTTTTATTTCTAAGGAAACTGTGGAAAAGAATATCCTTCTGGTCAGGAAATCCAGGTCAGGAGGAATGGCTTATCTGACCATGCCAATGGCCTCCCTCCCAGCCAGCATCATAAAAGGCCTTCCACTCTCCGACACCCAGACCACCAGTGGTCCCTCCTGTCTTCTTCCCAGCCCTGTGGTAAGAATTTTCCCCATCATGGTGGGCACGCGGTGAGATTCCCTCTCTTCCTTACCATTTTCTTCCACTTCATTCTGCGGTTCTGATACCAAGTCTTCACCTGCAGTTGAGTGAGTCCCAGAGACTGGGCCAAGTCCAACCTGGAAGGCACGAGATGCAAAGGAAGGATGAGGAAGGAGGAAAGGGGCAGAAGGGATGGGGTCCCGCAGACTAGCTCCAGGCACTGATATCAGAGTGCGGACGTCCCCCATTGAAGCAGTTCTTCCCCAAAGAGCTTTACTTTCCTTCCAAGTATCTCATGGATGAAACTCTGGGAACCTGAGAAATGGATGCCTACAACCCAAGGGCACCTGGGGCCATCATCCTGGAAACATCCACTGTCTGCTCTGGACCCGAAAAGGATTTCTCAGCCTTGATTATAAAGTTCTCTTTCTGACCTGACAGAGTCTTTATGTGGATCCCATATAAAATGAGGACGCTGTCCCCAAATCCAAACTGGAAAGGAAAAGTAAAGACCCGTCATCCTTGTCAAAATCCTCATCAATCCAGATGCAGCACAAGCCCTCCTCCTGCAAGGGGGGCCTTCCCACCCCCACGACACCTCCCACAGCTTTTGCCCTCTGGACCTTCCCACCAGTCAGCTATCACCTGGGGGGCTCCACGTTGTCAAGGGTTCCCTGTTTCCCACAAGTACTTTCTGCCTCCCCGATTTAAAAAGAGGCAAGGGCCTCTTTTCTGTCCACAGATGTGCCTATCAGGTTCTCAGTCCAGACCAAGGGCTCAAAAATACTTCCTGATAGACAGATTCATTCATCGTAACTGCCCTGAACTGTTAAAATTTCGGTTCCAGAAGAAACATTCAATCTGTAACCCCTCCTGCTTCCCATTCGATCGATAACCGTGGTTCTGCATTTCTCTGTAGCCTTCTGTGAAGCCCTGAAGGTAAAGACATTCCTGGGAAGTGTGAAGTTCGGAGCTATTTCCAAAGATCCAGCAACCCTTTCCAGGGAACCGCGGTGGGATCCCAGCCTCTAGCTCAGACCCCAACAACCCATGCTGTCTTATTTATTCCTTTCTACGATGCTATGAAGTAGTTATAATTATTCCCATTTTACGGATGAGAGATCTGAAATTTGGAAAGATTAGAATCTCTCGGTAACCACGGTCAAATCCTGTCTGCTGCCTGTTTTTGTAAATCAAGTTTTTATTGGCATATGGACACCCATTTGTCTGCCTACGTCCATGGCTGCTTTCCTGGTCCAGGCTTGGAGGCGAGCCGCTGTGACAGAGACTGAAATGACTTTCTTTCTGGTCCCATACAAGAAAAATTTTGCTAGCCCCGGGCGATGATCCTAGAGTGAGAGGTGCAGCTAGGACGTGAACCTACTTACGTCTGGCTTGTCTGCCTCCTCCTGTATGGGGCTCCCCTCCACCCACCATATTTTTACACAAGTTCGATTTGTCCAAGGGAAGCTCCTGCTCAAAGCTTTTGAAGAGAAAATGCAAACAACCCAACTGGAGTATATCAAATGCGAAAGAGAGCCAGGCTTCCAAACTCAATCCTCAAGACTACAACTATGGACCAATGTTGAAAAAAACCCCAGGTCTACTACCTGAGCACCAACAGGAAGGACCCCTCCTTGAGCCAACATGAGCAGTCTCCCTGTGACCTCTAGAGTGACAGCCTGGGCCAAGCACCCTTGCTATAGGGAGCGATGGTCACTACTTTCAAAGTCCAAGGTTTCTGAAGATTACAGTCTGTGGCTCTGAGGTTCCTCCTGTTACACAAACCTTCCCACCCACAAGCCTGAGCCATGGGAATGCCCAAGAATGTGTTCTTGGCCACACTTTCTTTCCCCAACGTCTGACCGTGAGCAAGACCAGCAGGTATTGGCAATGAAGGTTCCAGGTGCCACTTGCTGCACTGCAGCTTCCCAGCTCCCCTGCTCTGACCAGAGGGCACGATTGCAATCTCCAATAATAAAAACAGTCTTCCTTCCCCCAAAACCTCAGAACCTGTCTCACATTGGCAATTCACATATCTCCAGTTGTCCCAGGGAAAGGCGACTGGAAGCTAATAGTTTTATTGAAAGTGATTAACAGACTGAAGCTAGTAAATTCCCCGCGCTGAGAGCACTCAGCCCTCCCCATTAATGAAGCATTGCTTCCCAAGCAGCCGTTCATTAGGAACCAAAACTCCAGGGGGCTGTCCCACAGGCTTCTGGTCTCCCAGGCTCCCACCGCGCCTGGCAGCCCAGTTCACCTGAGGCCATCAGGTGCATGAGTCAATGGCAGGCTCAGTTCACGGCTCTACATTAGCAAGTGGTGTTAGCTCACTTGGGAAAAATGCACCCCTGACTCACTCTGGCTACAGAAAGGCGCTTCACTGTCATCGGCTTTCTCTCATTACCTGCCACCGTTACAAATTCTCACTTCCCTGCGTATTCGCTTAAATGGGGTCACCTAGGAAACTGGAGAAACAAACAAAAGGGAAGAGGGAGAAAGCTGTGGGAGGAGGGAGTGCTCATGGCCCTGGTCACGTAGGGAGGTGAGGAACACGGGAGAGGGCGGGTGAAGGCGGCAGCTCCCATGCCAGCCAGATGGTGTCCTTCTCCCCAGGCAAGTGAATCAGTCCTGCGTAGGTCACCTGAGAGGTGCCTGGGCAGGTATCAGGAAGTCCCAGGAGCTTGATGAGGAACGAACAGTTCTGTTAAAACGTTCTCTGACTTCCAGAAAATAAGCCTAACATTTTACCCATGCTTGTTGAAGCCCTTTGGGTGTTACTACCATACAAGTCATAAACAATGGTGCCCACCTCCACTGGATGCCCAGCTCCCCGAGGCCCTCCTTTACCTTCTGGGGCCACCAAAACACCTGCTGATAACTGGGCATCCCTTTTGTCACTCCCCGATTCACAGCCGCGTCTCCACTGTCTGGCCAAAGCCTCCTTCAGAGGCTCACGTCCCAACAGGACTCCCACTTTCCCCCACCAAACCCTCTTTGTCCTCTGCCTTGCAACTTCGGTTGTGGTATCCGTCTATGCAGTGACCCAAACCAGGAGGCACAGGCTTCCCAGCTCTCTCTTCCCTTCCTCACGCCGGTGTCAAGCCTGTCCATGCCACCCTCAAAACTGTTCTTCAATCTATTCCCTTTCCTCGGTGTCCACTGTCACCACCTTAATTCAGGTCTTCAGGGACTATCCCTGGGTTTCCTCCCACTCCCCTGCTCCATCGCTTCCATCTCAGATCGGACACCGAGGGTGCCACCAGGGCGAGGAGTCTAAAAGGTAAATCTAGCCACATCCCTCCCCACTCTTAGAGGCTGCCAATGAAAATGAAGTCAGCATTCTTTGGCCAGACACATGAGCCTTCCACCTCCGGCCTCCTCCCCTGCTGCACTCCCATTTGCACTGTTGGGAACCTGCAGTTCCCTCAGCGTGCCCAGTGAGCTGTACCTCAGTGCCCCTGTGGGCCATTCCCTCTGGGACATAAGAGTCAAAGCTCTTCGGAAATGTTGCCTCCTCTGAGATGCCTTCCTGAACCCCATCTCACACATACTCAACAATGTCTCTGGGCTCCTCCAGCCCTTGGTAACCAGGACCCGTGCCTTGGGTTGTGGGTACTTGCTGTCCTGCCTTCCCCTAGCATCTCCTGCACAGCAGAACTCTTTGCTCCTACTTTCTGGATGCACAGGCTTGGACACCATGCCCGGCCCCCAGCAAACGCCCAGCACCCAGCTGATAAGGGCTTGATTAAGTGAAATCAGTAGCCAAATGCTCTTTAGTGAGGGATTTGTACACCCCTTTTTCACTTAAATTTGCGTCAAACAGCTACTAACTAGCTTAAGAGATGCATGAAAGTTTCTTTCCCTTTCTCTTTAATAGGACTGGGATCAAACCTAATACAGACAAGACAAGGAAATGAGCAAAAAGAACAGAAAAAGGACCTGGAAAATCCTCCTAGTAAACAGGATCACATATTAGCTCAGCCCTCTCCAAAGCCCCAGAGTGAGTTTGAAAGAATAAGTTAAGACATACATTCTTGCATATTCTGCAGTTAAGATACTAAAATTAAAGAAAGGAGGTGAGATATGAAGGTCTTTGAGTAAATCAGGGGTCACAGTCCCCTCACCTGGATTTCAAAAGGGTTTAAAGAAAGAGCCCACATCTGGGTCCTGCTCTTCTCTTAGCCAAGTGGTTCTGACTTAATATCCATTAAATCTACCCCAACATCTAGCAGCTCCTGAACCAAACCCATCCAGGCCTTCCCAGTCAAGGGCCAGGCCTGCATCCTGAGTCAGCTGGGGAATTGCAGAAGCCCGAGAAGGTCCCGGGTCCCCATCCCACAGCTAACCCGTCACTGTGGCTAAGCCTACATGTAAGTGGCTTTAAAAACCAAACCTGTTTGCTAGCTCAGAGCCTGGGCAACCTATTCACTAAACTTGACTTTGATTCTCACACTGGAGTAGTTAAGTTAAATATGGGGATACAGCTGGGGCTTAAGGAAGATGAGCACCAGTGGGCTGGGTGCTGGCGAACAGGCTGTGACATGCACCAAGGGTGAGACTCCTGCCATCGTGTAGAACCTCTCTCTAAAACGGTCCTTGCCCCTCTCTCTAAATGAGTCCCTGTGGCTCTCCATCCTGGCCCGAGAGCAAAAGGTGTCACCCCTTCCCGAAGGCCTTCCCTGTGGACAGTCTCTTCCCCGGGTTCTCACCTGTCCGGGGTGGACAAGTACTTCTGCTTCTGGAACTTCTTCTCCAGGCCCATGAGCTGCAGCTCGGTGAAGATGGTACGGCTCCGGCGGGGCTTCTTCTGCCTCGGCGTGGGCTGCTCTGTTTCCGACTCGCTACTGCCAAGAGCCTCACCCCCTGGGGCCTCGTTGGACGGGGCCTCGGAGACCGGGTGGCAGGACAAGGCCTGGGCAGCTCCCGGGGGGGCGGGGACCAGGTGGGAGATGACCGCGGGCTGCCGGGTGATCACTGAGAGGAGAGGGTATGCCCGAAGGGAAGCGGGGCCTGGAAGACAAACAGGGCACCAGGTCATGAAAGGAGCCGGAGTGGAAGAGAGCCAGGGCCCCTCAGAGGACCACTCGCCCACTTTCGTCTGACGGGTGGGGCCTCCTGATCATAAGGAGGTAGAATGGAAGAAAGGGAAGAGGACCTAGAACCGCTTGGGGGGAGGCAGGTGAGCGTTGCTCAGTCTGGGGTGTGAGAACATTCAAGTTCCTCGCGGCTAAGAGGAAATTCCCACAATTCGTCTGGTTTTGAGCAGGCATGTCCCCGCCTCCTCTCCTTGAAACCCCTAAATTCTGGTTTCAGAGATATGGGTCAATGGTCTGAGCAGATGAAATAAAAAAGCTCAAAAAGTTATCAGAAAAAGATACAAACATGTAAGGAAGGATACAGAATAGCTTTGTAATATACAAACTGCCTGAAAACCCCCTGGGTGTTTATAAAAATACATAGTCGAAACTATGAATGAATTCCTCCTGAGAGGTCTCTAGACATTGAATCATGACATTTTTCAGAGCTGGAAGGAAGCTTAAAGGTGATTTAATTCAACTTTTTCATTTCAGAGACAAGACTGAGTGAAAGGCTAAGTGACTTGCCCAAGATCACAGAGCCAGGAGCAAGAAAATCCAGCAGTCAAACCACGTTCTTCTGGCTTACTGTCCAGAGGTCTTATCACATCAGGAATCACAGGGATACACCAATCACCAGAGGGGAGGTGCAAACAGAAACAGACTTTAACTCACATGAAAACTTAGATCCATTCTGACCTGCTGCCTCCAGCACTGTGTGAAGGAGAACTGTCGGGTTGGGTGAGGGCTTGGTTGAGGAAAGAGAGCTGGGGTTGAGCAGCCGACATCTGCTGTGGGCATTTGCGGGGGTGTATGGTGGCATGGAGGCCAGTTATGTGCCACTCCTGCCTTAGGAATTTCTAGGCAGAAGTACCATTCCACCAAGAATCTGTTATGTCTTTAAAGTTCAAGTACAAGAGCTCTTCTTTTTCATTATTCGATAGGATTGTGCTTAAAACATGCTAAGTCATTTTATCTTACTGGGCCTCAGTCTTGCCATCCAAATAGCGAGTAAAAGCGAGTAATTTAAGGAATTCTTCAAGCCCTAATATCCTGATGCCATAAAAGTGCCTCTCATCCCAAGCCCATCTTGACACCTGATAAAAGATAGAGAAGACTCAGGGGTTGCCATTTGGGACTCATCCCAGCCAGGCAGCTCACTAACAGGGCAAAGGCAAGCCTGTGAGCTAACCAACGATCCCACTAGCTCTGGATTAAAACCAACCCAAGTCACAGAAACACCCGGTGCTACTTGGGCTGTACTTCCCTCCCCTGGGTTGGCATCTGTCTTCGTCGTCATGCCTGTGCTTCTGTTTCGGGCCCCAGTCATAGTTATTAAAATAGATAACTTCTCTTGTTCTTTGAGTCTTTCTCTTAAGGCCCAGTACAAACCACAGACTTGTTAAATAGTAAATCACCAATGGCTATGTCTTCCATTAACTCTCCAGCCAATGCCAACATTTGAGGTTGTGTGTTGTGGATTCTTTCTCAGGGGGAAAAAATCATCCAGGAATGAGTTACAGCAAGAAAATGAGGATCCCTGGGTCTGTGGTTTTGGATCTCCCAGGACACATTATGAAATATGTCTTCTCGTGAAAACAGTATCTGAAAGTTTCTTTATAGGTACAACATAGTTCTCATCTTGAATCACTTTATTCCTTTAATTATGACATTTCTTTTTAAAAGGAACTATCTTTATGAAACAGGCTAACTTAGAATCCAGAAGCTTAGTCGCTTACCAGTGTAGGAAGTGGCTGGTTATCTACCGGCCTGTAAGATTTTCAATCACCAGAGTTTAGGCTTTCTCTTTTGTAAGAGAGTAAAACTTTTTTCCCCCAACATTAAAAAATATTTGGGATGTGGGGTAATACCTGGTGTTGGCCAGGATATGGGGAAATGGGCCCTCATATATTGTTGGCGAGATTGTAAACCAGTATAGTGTTTTAGAAAGACAAACTAAGCAATACCTCTCAAGTACTGATCCAGGCGGTTCTATAATTTGAGACCAATTTTCCCATATGCACAAAGATTTAGGGACAAGCATATTCACTGCAGCCTTGATTATAATAAGGAAACAGGGAAAACAACCCACATATCAACAGGAAAATGATTAAATAAATTATATATCTATAGTATGAACTACAATGTAAGCACTAAAAAGACCTATATAAATACATAGATTACATGAAAAAATAAACTAAAATGGAAAAAAAATTCTAAAGTAAATTACTGAGCGAAAATAAAGGTATGGAACAGTTTGCATTTCATTAAAAAAAAAAAAAGCCTGGATGTGTGTCTGCATTCATAAATGCATTGTTTTTAAACCCAGGAAGTTACTCACCAAGCTATTAACAGTGATTAGCTCCAGAGAAGGCGTGGGAGTGAAGCAGGGCGAAAAGTACTGTACATGTATGACTCTAATCCTGTATTTAATCCTGCCATAAATGTTTACTGAGCATCTACTATGGGCTGTACTCTGTTCTAGAAGTTGGGGATAGAGCTGTGACCCACATCAAGTCCCACCTTCAGGAAGCTTACATTTCAGTCAGGAAGGTAGACAGCAAACAAACAAATATATGATGCCAGGTAGTGATAAATTCTCTGAAGAAAAACACAGCAGACTGTGAAGATGAGGGAGGGAAGGAGGGGGCAGGTATTTCCGAGAGGGGAGGCAAGGCAAGGCAAGGCAAGGAACAGATAACAGTTCTGGCAAATGGGTGACTCAGGGCAGAGGAGAACATTGGGAAGGGCACCCCGGGGGCAGAGAACCAGCTCAAGCAAAGCCCTAAAGTGGGAATGGGCTTGTGTTCAAAGAGTAGCAAAAAGGCAGAGTGAACCGTGTGGGGGCGGGGGGAGGGGGAAATAAAGGTTCCAAGAAATAAAAATTTGGAGAAATAGGCTGTAGCCAGATCACATACGGTCTTGAAGGCCAGGGCAAAGATTTTCTTCAGAATGTGATAAAAGCATTAGCGAGATCTGAGCTGGAGAAGGACATGATGTGCTTTCTGTCCTGAAGAGCCCCATGGCTGCTGTGCGGGGGCCTGACTGCAGCAGTGAGTGTGGAAGCAGAGGAGTAAGCTGGGAGGCAAGGCCACCTTCTAGACCAGGCACCACTGTGGCGGGAGCCAGACAGGGAGCAGCTGCATCATGAGAGGGGGGTCCGCTCAGCGTGTGCTTTACAGTGAGGGGTGGAAGAGTCTACGGATGCTGAGTGTCATGTCCAAGCTACTGAGAGCTGCCATCTCAGGTCTGGATTTCTGGCCTTGGCATATACAGGAATGACGGTGCCATTTGCTAAGGAGGGAAAGGCGGGGCAAAGAAGAGACCAAGATTTCTGTTTTATTTTTTAAGGATTTTACTTATTTATTTGGAGAGAGAGTTCAAGAGAGCACAAGTAGAGGGAGGGGCAGAGGAAGAGGGAGAAGCAGGCTCCCCACTGAGCAAGGAGCCCAACATGAGACTTGATTCCAGGACCCTGGGATCGTGACCTGAGCCAAAGGCAGATGCTTGACCCACTGAGCCACCCAGGGGCCCCAAGATTTCTGTGTCAGACAAGTTGCTGTTACACATGGTAGATGTTCTGAAGAGGCAGCTACCCACACTGGTCTGGAGTTTGGAGAAGAGTTTAGGCTGGAGACACAGCCTTGACTCTTGGGAGCACATGTGGTGCGGAGAACCACAGGATTAAACGACATCACCTAGAGAGCTAGTAAAATAAAGCAATAAAGAGATCCAAAGATGGAGCCCTGGGGTATGCCAACATCTGAGGTCATAAAAACGGAGAGCAGCCCATCAAAAGGACCAAGGAAAGGGAGCCAAAAAGCAATAGGAAACCACTCTGCCATGTATCCCAATTTCTAGATGATTCTTCTGTCTTACAGCTGACCTTTGAGCACTGTTAGGGCACTGACACAGCAGTTGAAAATCCATGTATAAATTCTGACTCTACAAAAACGTAACTGCTAATAGCTTTCCAGTGATCAGGGGCCTTACCAATAAACAGTGAACACATATTTTTTATGTTATTGTATTTCAGTATACTGTATTCTTACAGTGAAGTAAGCTAGAGAAAAGAAAGGTTATTAAGAAAACTGTAAGAAAAAGGAAATACATTTGCAGTATTGTACTCTATTTATTGAAAAAAATCTGTAGCTAAGTGGGCCATGCAGTTGAAATTCATATTATTCAAAGGTCACCTGTATTTAGATTTTACGTTAAGCACGTATTATTTTTCTAATTCAAAAAAGGAAAAGTTAGACTAAACAAACTTCAGTTTTGTTCTCATTGTTAAGTTTTAGTATACATCCAATTTGTCAAAAAAAGAATTTTCGTGCTCATAAATGGTTAAAATTTCTTCTAAAATCTCGGCCAAACAAACAAAAACCCTCAACAACCTAGAAATCCCAGCAATGGAGTATAAATTATGTTTGGTTTTATGACACTGTTAGTAAAACAAATATTGTGTGTTCTGAGCAAAGGGGACTCTCTCTCAGCCACCCCTGAGCCAGTGGGTCTAAGGAATTTTCTCCTTTCATGATAGATGATGTTTGAGTTCTCATGCTAGACAGAATCACATTCTTTCTTTTAAAATTAAAACTGTATAATATGGAGAAATTATGGTCTTTAACAAGCGGTCCTGGAATGACTCGATATCCATATGCAAAAAAAAAAAAAAGTAACCTAGAACTCATAACTTACTTTAAAAACTGAAAATGGATCATAGATCCAAATAAATACGAACTTATAAAACTTTTAGAAGAAAACATAGGAGAAAAATCTTTGTGACTTTGGGTTAGGCAGAGAGTTCTTAGCTATATCACCCAAAGAATATCACAGTAAGGAAAAAGGTCAAATGCTGGTCTCCATCAAAAATAACAATTTTTACTTGGCAGAAGATACTACCAAGAGAACAGAAATATAAGCTACAGACTGGGAGAAAATATTTGTAAATCATACACCTGACAAATGATTTGTATCCAGAATATACTAAAACAAACAAACAAACAAACAAAAAACTTCTCAAATTTTAGCAATTTAAAAAATCACTCCATAAGAAAATGAACACTTTTATTTAAAAGATTCTATTTATTTATTTATTTGTCAGAGAGAGAAAGGGAAAGCACAAGCAGGAGGAACAGCAGGCTCTCCACCAAGCAAGGAGCCCAGTGTGGGACTCGATCCCAGGATCTTGGGATCATGACCTGAGCCAAAGGCAGATGCTGAACTGACTGAGCCACCCAGGCTTCCCTGAACAAAGATTTTAAGCAGATACTTCACCAAAGTGGATACACAGACAGTATATAAGTACATGGAAAGCTGCTTAGCATGATTAGCCATTAAGGAAATGTATATTAAAACTATGACAAAGGGCAACTGGGTGACTCAGTTGGTTAAGCGGCTGGCTCTTGATGTGGGCTCAGGTCATGATCTCAGGGTCCTGGGATCAAGCCCCGGTGGGGGCTCCACACTCAGTGTGAAGTCTGCTTGGGATTCTCTCTCTCTCTCCTTCTGCCCCTCCCCTCACATAAAAGCCCAGGTCCAAATGTTTATAGTGGCATTATTAGTCATTATCAGAAATGAAACAGTCCAACAGCCCACCACTGGGATGGAGGGACAAACTGTGGGACATCCATCCAATGGAATCATGGAATACTATTCAGGAATAATAAGGGAAGAAAGTGTTGATACACACAGCATCAAGGATGAATTTCAAATGCATTACGCTAAGTGAAGGAAGCCAAGACTCCAAAGCTATGGAAATCCATTTACAAGACATTCTGGAGAAGGCAAAACTCGAGATGGAGAAGACATCTAGAAATCAGTGGCTTCCAGAGAATAAGGGCAGAGGAAGACTTTGACTATAAGGAGGCAATATAAGACAATTGGGGGTGACAAGCAATATCATTATTATTGAAGTGCAGTTAACATACAATGTGACATCAGTATCAGGTGTACAACAGAGTGATTGGGCTACTTTTCACCTTATACTATGCTCACCACAAGTGCAGTTACCATCCGGTGATGAGGCTAGTTTGTATCTTGACTGTGGCTCTGGGTTAGACAATTTGACGCATTTGTCAGAACTTGTAACTGTATACTAAAATAGTGAACTTTTACTGAATATAAGATAAAAAAAATTTTAAACCCCCCCAAAAGGTAAATAAGTACTTTGATTGCTATTTTGTTTTGGGGTGCTTTTTAAAAAAAAAGATTTTATTTATTTATTTGACAGAGATCACAAGTAGGCGGAGAGGCAGGCAGAGAGAGGAAGGGAAGCAGGGTCCCTGCTGAGCAGAGAGCCCGATGGGGGGCTCAATCCCAGGACCCTGAGATCATGACCTGAGCCGAAGGCAGAGGCTTAACTCACTGAGCCACCCAGGTGCCCCAAGTTTTGGGGTGCTTAAACACATTTTTTTTTTTTTTAAATTTGAGCATAGTTGAAACACTGTTACATGAGTTTCAGGTGTACAACATGGTGATTCAAAACACATTATGCTAGCTTGTAGTGTTGTCACTGTGCAATGCTATGACAGTTCCAGGGACTATTCCCTATGCTGTGCCTTTTATTCCCATGACTTATTCCTTCCATAACTAAAAGCCTGTACCTCCCACACTCTCCCCTCTGGCAACCAAAGGTTTGTTCTCTGTATTTATAGATCTGATTCTGCAATTTGTTTGTTTGCACATTTGCTTTAAGGTCTTTCTTTCTTCCTTTTTTTTTTTTTTTTTTTTGGTTCAACATATAAGTGCAACTACATGGTATTTGTCTTTCTCATTCTGACTTATTTCACTTAGAGTAATACCTTCTAGGTCCATTTATGCTGTCTCAAATAGCAAAATCCCACTCTTTTTTTTTTTTTTTAAGATTTTTATTTATTTATTTGACAGACAGAGATCACAAGTAGGCAGAGAGGCAGGCAGAGAGAAAGAGGAAGCAGGCTCCCCGCTGAGCAGAGAGCCCAATGCGGGGCTCAATCCCAGAACCCTGGGATCATGACCTGAGCTGAAGGCAGAGGTTTTAACCCACTGAGCCACTCAGGCGCCCCAATCCCACTCTTTTAAGGCTGAGTAATACTCCATTGCATGTGCGTCTGTCTGTCTGCATCTGTGTATATATATGTCACAACTTCTTTCAACAGGGAAATGCTAGAATCAAAAAGACAAGAAATAACAAATGGTGGCAAGGATGTGGGAAAAGGGAACCCTTGTGCACTACTGCTGGAGGTGTCAACCCATACAGCCACTGTGGAAAACAGGATGGAGGGTCCCCCCAAAAATTAAAAATAGAACTTCCCATATATGACCCAATAATTCCATTACCGGGCATTTACTCAAAGAAAATGAAAATGCTCTTTCATTTTAATTATAAAAGTAACACAATCTGTTATAAAAGAAATTTAAAACATTTCGGAACTATATAAAGTTGAAGTCTCCTCTCACCACTGTCAACCCTGGGCCTTAGAGCTTAACTTCTGTCACTATCCCCACGTATTAGCAGAAACATACAGATGCTCCAAATCTAATCTCTTGAGACCTGTAGTTCCCAAGTGTTCATTTGGGGAAGTATAAATGCGTCACTTTTTTTCTCTAAAGGGGTAGCCAACAATGTCAACACCATCTACTGACCAGTCTAGTGACTTCAATGCTACCTTTAAGATTCACTAAGTTCCCAAAGAAATGAGACTGGGAATTTTTGTTCATTCTGGGAATTCTTGGGAGTCTACTAGGGACTTCTAGTCACCAGAGTTCTGAGACTCTCCTGCTCTCTAGAAAAGCAGCACTACCCTTCCCCCAAGGGCTGCCTTCTGGGGAGGTGATCGCCCACTGCTACATTAAGGTGGTGGGTGTGAGGGGACGATGGGAGACGGGGAGACAAGGGTTAGGAAATCAGAGAAAGGGGTACATTTCTAGAGACTGCTGTGAGTCTGCAACTTTGGGGAGAGGAATGGCTATTAGAGAAGATTTCTGAAAACCATTTAGGGTGTATACTTTGTATAATCCATGAATATACCCTTTCAGAAGATCTAAAGAATGTCATGCTCCAGGCTTCTGTAGCCAGATTTTTATTGTCTTTGAATATGATTCTGAATATACACTGGGTCATATGGGGCCCTAAAAATAATTAGGATAGGTACTAGATTCTTCTAACCTACTGAACTAATATACAAGCTGACCACTCCACTTTAATTATCGTGGTTTTTAAAGGGAGTTTTGTTATCTGGGGGAACAAGTCCCCTTCTCTATTCTTTTTTACAGAATTTTCTTGGCTATTGTCATTACTTTATTTTTCTAGCTGAATTTTAGCACCAACTTGTTAGTCTCGAAAAAACCAATCCCACTAAAGTTTTGGTTCAAATTACCTAACCTTATAGATCGATTCACAGAAAAGTGTTCTTTTGAGGATCCTACCCTCTGGTAGGTTGGAATCAATTGCTGTTATTTAAAAATGGCTTTTGGAGGAACACTCATACACCACTGATGGGAATGCAAATTGGCACAGCCATTATAAAAGTAGTATGGAGGCTCCTCCAAAAATTAAAAATAGAAATACCATTTGATCTAGTAATTCCACTATTAAGTACAAAATACCAATTCAAAAAGATACATACCACCCTATATTTACTGTAGCATTATTTAAAACAGCCAATATATGGAAGCAACCTAAGTGTCCATCAATAAATGAATGGATAAGGAAGATGTGGGCTATATAAAAACATATCCATAATGGAATATTATGCAGCCATTAAAAAGGATGAGATCATGCTTTTTGAGACAATACAGATAAACCTAGAGAGGATTATGTTAAGTGAAATAAATCAGACTAAGGAAAAAAACCCACATGACTACATTCATGAGTTAAGAAAATTAATAAAAAATATTATTTTTTATAATAAAAAAATTTTAATAAAAAGCAGAATCAGACCTAGAAATAGAACAAACCAAGGGTGGCCATAGGGGTGGGAGATTGGGGAATGGACAGAATGGGTTCAGGAGAATGGGAGGTAGAGGCTTCTAGTTATGGAATGAATATGTCATGGGATCAAAGGCACAGCATAGGGAAGAGAGTCAATGATATCGTAATAGCTATGTATGGGGACAGAGGGTGGTTCTTCTTGTGGTGAACACAGTATAATGTGCAACCTTGTCAAATCACAATGTTGTACACCTGAAACTAACATAACATTGTGTGTTGACTACATTCAGACAACAGATAAATGGCTTTTGGACATTTACGCAATTTGGTTCTGATGCTTAAACCCAGCAAAAAACCTTCATCAAAAACAAAGCAAACAAGGGCACCTGAGGGGCTCAATCAGTAGAGCACATGACTCTTGATCTCGGGGTCATGAATTCAAGCCCCATGTTGGGCGTGGAGCTTACCTAAAGAAGAAAAACACAAATTTCTAAGGAATGACAGTGATGTAAGACACCATCCTTTACAGAAACCTATAGTTGCAGGCATCCTGACCTGACCTCTGAGGCAAGTTCAAGGACAAAGCTGCACTCTACTCCCTGGCTGGGAGCACCGCGTGATGCTGGAGGTGCACACAGGGCCACTGGGATGAGCATACATGTTTGGGGCTTTCAGGAGGACCTCCCTTGTTAGTAAGTATAGGACCACAGTGGAGCAATGTGTTGAGTTGTGCGTCCTTGGAAGGAAGGAGCTTGGCTGCACCAGAAGTCAGGGTCTGAAATGTGCGTGCTTTGGAGCACTGAGTCTCCCAAAAGGCAAACCCAAGGGAAGCAGAAAAGTGAGATAAAATGCATTTCAGCCAGCTGTTTGCTGTCTTTTCTTGTTTTATTATATGACCCAATTCCCAACAAAACAACACCAGCCCCGAGCTTTAGGGTCTCAAAGCACTGGCAACTCCCATTTCATATTCCCCCAAAAGTACTATGTGACTGTCCAGCCACATTTTTATATTTTGGCTAAAAACCCAATGTAGGTTTTAAAAATAGTAGGGAAAAGCTTGCAATTAACACATTCGTTAGGGGGCACTGCAGTAGCTGAGAAGGTGGACGGTATATAGTGCTGGGTATTAAATAGGTCTTTCCCTTTCCCTGAGAATCATCACTATGTGAAAATGTTGACTGACGACAGCTGCCTTGCTCAGCTAGATCATTTACATACACTTGTGAAATTCAAGCACGGTATCTGCCACCGAGGAATGACTGCCCTAAACCAAGGACATTGTTTAAACAAACACATTTTTTAGTTGACAAACGGAGGGCAAACATAACCACAATGAATGCGTTTTCTAATCATTGTTTTCCTTCAAGCAGTCCCCCTCACCAATGCTTTGCTGCAGGATGGATATCACATTAACTGTGTGTATTGTGTACCTACGAGTGGTTCCCTGCCACTTGACTGGCTGTTTTGAGAATCGGGTTTGGGATTCGAAAATCTGAGCGCATCAGGAGTCGGTGTGCCCTGGGACAACCCAGGGTGTATGGGATGATACAGAACATTCGGCGGGCTCAACAGAACATTTTCCAGCTGTGGTGATTCTGGAAACTGTAACCTCGTGCGTGTGACTGTGTCTGGGCCAAGGAGAGGCACAGTCCAGGCACATCTCCTCTGTATAAATCCTCCTTCATGGCAGAAGCCTGTCCCTTCCAGCTACAACTTGACTTGAACTTCAGGGCAGAATCTCCAAAGAACAGTGTCTGTTCCTGTGCATCTCCTGTGGGCTTCTCTTCCATTCTTCCAACATACCAGTCCCCAAATTGACTCTCCACACCCACATTTCCTGTGGACACGGGTGAGGGCCAAAGGTCTGAGTGGATAAGAATCTCTAAGCTGCTTGCTTGACTGATTTATGTTCCAGGAATGTGTGACCTATATATCTGCTGAGAGCTTCAAAGGGTCGAACGCAACACATACAAAGACATGGAGCAGAAGTACTCAGATAACCCGGCAGACTCCACGGGACAACTGGGCGGTTTTAGCTGAGTTTCCTGGGGAAAATCATAAAATCACCCATGCCCAGCGATTCCCATAGGCTCACATTCCTGCCACTTGGCTGGTAATGTGGGGTAGGGGAAAGAAGAGGCTCTCTACCATTGACTTGTGGAGTGATCTCGAACAGGCTCCCGACACTTTCCTCGTTTCAATTTCCTCTTCCATGAAGCAGGGTTAGTAAGAGTTCACCCCTGAAGATTTCTGTGAGGATGCAGTGCGTTACCATTTGTGGAATGCCCAGCGGGTTTTCGTTGCTGTTCCCTCCCTTTCCTTTCCTGCCTTCGCTGGAGTTGCCTGATGCTCTCTGAGTAAGCCAAAGGAAAGCAGGTAACATTTTCTTAGAGAGAAAGCAGAATGTACCCGCACGTACTCGGGAGCTAGGCACATGGGTCTCCTCATCCTCTGAGCCTTCAGAGGCAAAGCAAGACCATCCCATCAGAGTCCACCAGTTTCTCCTCACCACATGGTGCGGGGAGGGAGGGTCTTCAAATGCCTTACAGCTGGGTAGTGAGACTGACAGCAGCAAGGGGTCTAAAGGAAATTGGTGGAAAGGCTGACCTGGTGGGACATGGAACATCCCCTAAAATTATCAAGACTCTAGAAATCATGTGCAGGTTTTGCAGGCCTGTAAAAAAAGACTTCATAGAAACACTTAAGAGGCGCAAAGCTCAGCTCTTCCCGAGGGGAAGAAGGATGGAGGCAAAGACGGCTGCAGCTGGGACAGACCAGAGTCAATTTCTGACAACTGTGGAGAAAGGAGATGTGGGGGTTAGGACTCATTTCCCCTGTCTAATGCCGAAAGAGGGAGGAGGTGAGCCGAGGGTAAGTGGTCAGCAGACATGACGATTCGGTCACTGTGTGTCTAGATGGATAATCTGTAAGCGTGAGACAGAAGGGGAAGAGGAATGAAAGCAATCATAAAGACGCTCCAAGGGGCCTTTTTTTTTTTTTTAAAGATTTTATTTATTTATTTGACAGACAGAGATCACAAGTAGGCAGAGAGGCAGGCAGAGAGAGAGAGAGAGAGGGAAGCAGGCTTCCTGCGGAGCAGAGAGCCCGATGCGAGGCTCGATCCCAGGACCCTGAGATCATGACCCGAGCCGAAGGCAGCAGCCCAAACCACTGAGCCACCCAGGCGCCCCTCCAAGGGGCCTTTTAACTCTGGCACACGCCAAGTTTCTAGAATGGTTTCGCACAACTAACGAAAAGAGAAAATGTTTAAAGAGGCCAACTCAAAAGCTGACAAAAATGCCTTAGCCAGGGGCGCCTGGGTGGCTCAGTGGGTTAAAGCCTCTGCCTTCAGCTCAGATCATGATCCCAGGGTCCTGGGATTGTGCCCTGCATCAGGCTCTCTGCTCAGTGGGAAGTCTGCTTCCTCCTCTCTCTGTGCCTGCCTCTCTGCCTACTTGTCATCTCTGTCTGTCAAATAAATAAATAAAATCTTTTTTAAAAATGCCTTAGCCGGGGCACCTGGGTGGCTTACTGGGTTAAAGCCTCTGCCTTCAGCTCGGGTCATGATCCCAGGGTCCTGGGATCAAGCCCCACATCGGGCTCTTTGCTCAGCAGGGAGCCTGCTTCCTCCTCTCTCTCTGCCTGCCTCTCTGCCTACTTGTGATCTCTCTCTCTGTTAAATAAATAAAATTTAAAAAAAAAATGCCTTAGCCATTAACTACTTCACTAAAAGGGGGGGGCATTTTGATGGGTTACGTGTAAATGAATTAAAAACACACAGAATAAACCTATTCCAAAATCCACACAAGACTGTCATACTGTCGACTCTGGAATAAGCATCAGCTAAATAAAAACTTAAGAAGGTACACGAAGGTTGAAAAGTAAAGGAGGTAGGGAGAACACATTTGGGAGGAGTATTTAGAAAATCATAGGAAGTTCAAAAAACAAGCAGAGGATATTGGAGCAAGGCTGGTAGGCTGACGGCATGGCGCCATCTTTCCAGATTCTTGAGCTTTGCACAGAGACAAGCTCAGTCTTTTCATAGTCAGCCTGCAATGTCGTCAAAGCTGCAGCTGCCCACAGGAATACTAGGCTACACCAAGAGCTCGATGAAATCAATTAAGCCAGTTGGGGCAGAAAGGTTTAAGACCTTCCCCTCCTGCCTAGAACGTTGAACTACCCAAAAGTGGTCACCATCCACCTTCCGCCTTTGCCACTCCCCGGCTCCTGCTGCCAAGGAACATACTGGAGATGGCACTGTCTCTCTCCTCCCGGCCATTCTGTTTTCTACAGACGCCCACACCTGCTTTCATCCACACCTCATAACCACTCACTGACGGAAAGCTTCCCAGAGCAGCTGTTGCTCAGCACAAAGACTGAATTAATCACTCCTACCTTCATGCGCCCACACCACTGTGTTTGTGTCCTTATTCACCCTTAACTTAATTCAGACCTTGGAGTTAATTTGTTTACTCCTCTACTTCTCACGAAAATGCAAACTTCTTTAGGACAAGAGCGAGAAGTACATCTTCCTGGCATTTAACTCGGTGTCCTTACTTGAGCTGATTTTTACCTGGAACCAGAAGAACAGGACTGGAGATGTGCTTCTGCCACCTTTGGGATCTATGGCCTCAGGTCAAACCAGATTCCCAAGTTTCTGTTTTCTCTCCTATAAAAAGGCAATACGATACGTCTCCACAGCTTGCTGAAGGTTCACATGAGATAATGAGCAGGAAAAAAAAATTCCAACAATGAAGAACAGTACCAAAGAGGCACTGATTTTTTTTTCCCCCAATGCTCAAAAGGAACTCATGTTCCATATTTTGGAGTTGCCTCTATTCATTGGAAGTCACAACACAGCTCTCTTGTCCTAACCTAATCCCCCCCTCTGCTTCATATCTTGTGCTTTGCCACTTCTAGTTAAGGTCCTGGTGTTCCACGGGTGCAGTCTACACAAAGCTGACCAAGAGGAGTCCTCTGATTCACCGTCACTGTCATCAGTGAACTTGATCCACAGCGACACAGCTCTATGCCAATTGCTAGAGACAGGAAGACAAACCATTCCTATCTTTGCCCTCAAGAAGCTAATTACTCATTGGGAAAATGAGACATTAAAATTTAAAAAACCAAACAAACAGGAAAACAAAGAAGAATGTGGCAATGCTGGGCACCATGAGAAACCCTTGGAATTCAGGACAGATGGCTGGATTCTAGAGAGTACAGGGCCTTGGCGCAAAAAGAGGAGCTGGGTTGTGGGGAGAAAGGAGGGAATGGATGCCAGAGCCACTGTCAAGGAAAAACCAATGGGACCTGGAAAACCACGAGGCTGGGTAGGAGGTAGGTGCAGACACAGGCAAGGCACAGGGAGACTCAAAGACTCGAGTGGTCCGTGATGGAAATGTGGCACCCTTGCCAGGTGAGAATGTCCTGGTAGAAAAGGCAAGGCTTACAGAGGCTTATTTGTTTGTGGTGACAATTAGATACCCAAGTGATGATACCTAACAGGCGGGGACAGGAACAGATGGTTCTGCCCAGAAACACTCGGAGATGGATATGGAGATTGTCCCGAGAACCAGAGTTGAAGGGCTGAAAGTCCAATCCGTCTCCTAGAAAGAAATACTTACAAACAACAGAGGATCAAGGACTGGGTCCTGGTGTACGACTTTGTTGATGGGCCTGGAAAAGGAAAAAGCAACAACGGGCGAGACACACTTGCCTAAGGAGGAAGCAGCACAAGGGGAACGAGTATGGGCTCAATGAAAATGGCCAGAGAATGACAAACTTCTAGTAAGTTTACTCACCCGGGAATCATCTGCCTTAAGTTCTGAAACTTTCCCCCCTTCTCTGCTACGTCCAGACCGATCTTCATAGTATCTCTACCAGGCAAGCTGGGAAAATGGGCCTCATGCCTCATGCCAGGGCACTGGGCAAAGTTTCTAGAGAAAGCCACAGGAGGTTACTTTTCTGCAAATGGCCCCGTGGGTCCATAGGCAAGCTCCTGATTACCCAGAAGGAAAATCATTTGCCAAACTTAGAACCTATCTCATGCCAAAATGTAATTTTCCAAATTCAAGTTCATTTCCTCCTTCTCCCTGTGCATTCTAATCCTGGTTTAAATGTATTCTCTCTAGCTTGCCTTTGGTTGCAAAGAATAGAAACAAAGTGGGATAAAAGAGAATAAAATTCAATTTAAGTTAACAAATTATGGAATACCTCGCGTAGACACTGTGCCAAGAACTGGGGATAAAACAGTACGCAAGACAGACCAGGTCCTTGCCCAGCTTATGTTCTGGCCAGATGGCAGACACTTAAGAAAGCAGTAATTCAGGGTGCTATAAAGAGCATTCAGTAAGAGGATTTAACCAAATATAGGTGGTCAGGATGCCCCCACAAGAGTGTCATTTAAATGGAGACATGGAGGATGAGATTAGTGGAGATTCTAACCAGAGAGTAATAGGGAATAAAAAGAAACAGGTAAAAGTTTACAAAGTTGCCAAATACGGACTGTAAAAAAAATTTTTTTTTTTTTTTTTTTTAAGAAAAACAAGAAACCCAGGATGGAATGGCACTTGGGCCTTATCAGAGAACACCTGAAGAGCTTCTAAGGTGGAAGCTGGGTCTGCTGAGTGGGGCCATTGGGAAGAGTTCTCTGTTGGAACACGAAGGCAAGTTGCTAGACCGGACTGCTCTCAAACAAACCAGGGTCTGGTAAGGCCCCCCAGGTATAGGCAGGGATTGGAAGATTTCCCTTTGCCATAACGATCGGCAACATACGGGCATTTTCTAAGAGCCGCCTCCATGTCACCCACTCAAATCGTTTTTGCGTAATCCCCTTGTTTTCTGATGAAAGTTCCTCCTTAAAGGTTATACAGCGAATGAACTCAGGGAACACAGAACCACGTGGCAAAAGGGGCTCAAACTCTGGGGAGACACACCCCTTGAAAGAGAGGAGGAAAGAGCAGCTCCATGTTGGGCAGAAGGGTCGTGTTGGATGGAATGGACGAGTTCCTCTCCTTTTCTACGCAAGCCAGTAAGGTCAAGTGGGAGTCAAAGAGCAGACAATTGTACAGCAGGAATATCAGTATGTACTCATGCTTGAGTCTTGCTCTTGTAGGTTGTAAAAGGCAAGAGTAATGAAGCATCATAGTAGGAATAACAGTAATAAGATTCTGCAAAACAGTGAATGTGAATCATGGGGACCACGGTTACCCTACTGGCCGACGGGCACCAAGGATAGTTGCTCCCTACAGCAAGAAGGCTTTCCCCTTCCCTGAGCGGAGCCAAACCTTGTCGGTTAAGATGCAGCTCTCCCCTCAACAGCGCCAACATTAAGCTTATGGGGGTCGCCTTTAGTCCATGATGAGATCTTTGTCGGAAACTTCCTCATCTGTACACGGGGGAGTTAGAGGTTTTAAGGTCCCTTTTGGTACTGAGATGCAATGATTTTATGAGCAATCATCACACTCAGAGCCAATGTGTCTCCCTTCCATTTCTCGACCTGACTGTACAGTCTTTGCCTTAGTTTTCTATTTCCCATGCTATACCTCCCGTGCTTTGCCAGGACACCAACCGAATACATTATTAGCTGAATGAAGCAAGTGTGCTGAGAACAAGAGTGCTACTGCGTGCAGGTAAACTTCTCCAGCATGACTATGTTTCTGTTCACAAGGAAGTGATGAATTTTGTACTCATCCGATATCTCCACAAGTGATCCAGATCATAACTACTCAAGGCCAAAGACTATCTTTGCATTCAATCTAACCATGTACAATTAAGACTTTGAGGCTATGTGATTTATAGCTAATGACACAGTGAGTAACACAACACAGACATTACTTTTTCCTTGCCCGGCCTTTGATGTATGAGGCAGATGGTATTTGACAGACACAGAAAGTCGATGTCTGAACTAGGACCAGAGCTCAAACCCCTAGAGGGAAACACAAAGGTTCTGTTTATGTCACGTATTGCCTTTCTAGGTGGGAATGACCAAAATGCTGAGTAGTGGCTGGCCCCAGACATTTCTTTTCTTCCTTAACGTGGTGTGTTGTGTTGTTGTTTTTTTTTTTTTTTTTAAATCATTAACTGATTCTGCAACCCAGTGTTACAAACACTGTGATTTTAATAATGAGAGGCCATGGTAAATACCACTTTGGAAGTTTCTGGGCCTTTGCAATTTCCTTTCATACACCGCCCCCCCACCCCCAGCTGAAGCATAATTGAGAAATAAAAATTATATATACATATAAAGTATACAACGTGATGATTTGATATAGGTACACATTGTGTAATGATTATCACAATCAATTAAATTAACATAGCTATCAGCTCACATAATTGCCTTTTTTGTGTGTGGCAAGAACACACTTGGCAAATTTCAAGGATATGATACATTATTATTAACTATGGTCACTGCCTGCTGTGCTTTAGGTCTCCAGAACATATCTGTCCCATAAATGGATGTTTGTACTCTCTGACCAACAATTTCCCAATTTCTCCAACCACCAGCTCTCTGTAACTCTTTTCTTCTCTGTTTCTAGAAGTTTCTAGACTGCACACATGAGTGAGACCATCTAGTATTTCTCTATGTCTTATTTCACTCCACATAATGTCCTCCAGGTTCATCTATGTTGTCACAGATGGCACGATTTTTTTCAGGCTGAATAATACTCCATTATATGTATACGCTACATTTTCTTTATCCATTCATCTGCCAATGAACACTTGGGTTTTTTCCATGTCACAGCTAGTGTGAATAATAGTGCAATAAACATAATAATGCAGAAATATCTTTGCAAAAATGATTTTATTTCCTCTGGAAGTAAACCCAGAAGTGGGACTGCTGGATTCTATGGCAGTCCTATTTTTCATTTCTTGAGGTACCCTCTGTACTATTTTCCACAGTGGCTGTAATCCTGTGGTCCATTTTTAAGTTTCCTTAGCTTAAGTGTTTTAGAGATGAACAGCTAACAATCTGATATGTCACAAACCATTGAAAGACTTCTGATTAGAAATTTCTCCTAAATCAGGCAAATACACATTTAGGAAGAGTGGAGGAATGCAAGGGCAGACCTCTGATTTATGTATTACAACTTGATGGCCTACAACGTTGGCATTGACTTGCTCACTTAAAAAAAATGATAATAATAATTCACCCTGTGTTAAGGACAGTAGGAAGGGTCAATCTCTAAAAGAAGAGAGGCTCTCTTGACAAAACACTGCATTAGTCTCATGCCTCTTAAATTCTACCCATATCCAAAGCAATGGGCAGACAGAGAGGACAAAAGAGGGAAAGCTTATCAAGCACGATCCTGGGCTAGATTCTGTGTGTACCTATCTTTAAGTCTGAGCAAAAATTACCAGTGATGTGGGCACATATCTGGAATCTGAACAGATATCTGTCTGATTCATGGCCATGCTCTTTTAATTATACCACACTACCTTCCAAAATTCTAAAATACAATTTACCAGGGAACTTCCCTTCTGATATTTCTAGTGTTTCCAGGTAATCAGTGTACGTGCATACATAGCTAAAGCCTTCTGCTTCTTCCAGCGGTTGCTTATGAGTTATGCACTGGTGTTGGCTCATATTGCCTGAGCAGAGTCCATCCTTATCTCAAGGCCTCCATAACTTTCATGATGCGGTGCCCAACTCCCAAAAGAAAAAAGCAGGCAAGGAGATATTTTGAATTCTTCTTAAATCACATTAATTCTTTCCCAGTAGGAAGCAACATGTTTCAATGTATAAAATTTAAATCTACAGAAATATAGACACCAAAAAAAGTATATTCCCACATACAGAAAAACCAGTGAAGTTCACAGATTTCTGCAAGATAAAGGGGTTCCTATTTGGAGACGCTCTGCTTGGAAGAAAGATGGCACCGCAGTTTTAGCCCAGGCCAGAAAAGAGAACAAACAGTCGTGTTTCCTGGGGAGCAGTCTGGGTTGAAACAACATATGACATTCTGAAATCCATCTAACACAGAAATAATGGCCCTATTACCAAGACGTAAGAAGTGAGCCAACCCATACACATGGGCAAAGAATTCAGATCTGTAGCCAGATGCCCAGGTACTTTCTCATTTTCCATGAGCCTTTTCCCCATTGACCCTGGGAGAGGTAGAGAGGCATTTTTTATAGAACTTGCAACCATTATTCACAGAGATATCTATCAACATTGCTTTGGGTTTCCCTTAATTACTCAAATACATTTCCCCTCCGCTAATAACAAGTTAGCAAATGCTGGAGAAAAGTAAGGGGAAAAACAAATGCTCCCCTTCTTCATTAGATTCTGAGCTCAGGATTATAGGCTCGGGCACCTGGGTGGCTTAGTGGGTTAAGACTCTGCCTTCGGCTCAGGTCATGATCCCAGAGTCCTGGGATTGAGCCCCGCATCGGGCTCTCTGCTCAGCAGGGAGCCTGCTTCCTCCTCTCTCTCTGCCTGCCTCTCTGCCTACTTGTGATCTCTGTCTGCCAAATAAATAAATAAAATCTTTTTTTTTAAAAGGATTATAGGCTCAAAATGGTCATTCTGTCAACAGAAAAAAAATAAGGTCAATAAACTGCGGTGTAGAATTGTGCCAAGATTTACGTCAAAGGGATGGATTTTTAAAATAAGTACATGTTAAATTTTAGGATGTCTTGGGTCAACTGAATAAGATGGATGTTAGGACAAGGTTTTGAAATGTAATCAGAAATGTTAATGCCATGGTCAGCATATTTCACTTTCTAGGTACTATTCTCAGCCGAAAGGGGTAATACAAACGTGAGCTATACTTATCTTATGACAGGGACTTCTGGGCTAGCACAGTCTTTCCTAGAATATCTCCCTTCTTGTTGTCAACACTACAGAACCCACTTCCCACACCAAGTATAACCACCAATGCAGATATGACTTGGTTCTGCCACTGGTCCCCCTCACGCCTGTGATGTGTATTCCTCTCCGCTCTTCAGATGCAGCACAAAAAAGAGGATTTTTGACAAGAGCAACTCACAGGCCCCCAAATGTGCCCTGCTGGCTTGTGCTCCTTGAATTGGGCCATGACTGTCTTCCCTGACCCAACTCCACTGGCTTTCCGTCCAGCTGCCCATTCAGGCCTTTTCGGGCCAGACCCTGCCTTCCCTCTGCCATCACACAGCTGACAGCATGAGATGAGATCTACCCTGGGGCCAGTGCCTTCCCTGCCCTGGGGGATGGGGCAGAGAGAGAGTAGGAACACCGGGGTGTTCCTCTCTGATCCAGCTATATCCACATTACGACCCCACCACTCGGAGAAGGACTGGCAGAAGGCAGGAGTGCCACATACAAATAAAACCATTGGACAGACAGACTCCCGGGACACTCCAAAAGTCTCCAAAAGTAGCCTCAGGCAGCAACCAAATTATACCAGAGATTTAAAAATAAAAAGCACATTCAACCTCATCTTCTGTACCAGCCCCCAGCCCCGGATGCACCTGCAGATCACGGGAAGGCCCACAGAGAGAAGAGCCGGCCCGTCTAATTCAATCTTACGAGAGGCAGATAAAGCGAAGAGCAGGAGAGTCTTAAGAAATCCACAGCTCTGAAACCGGATGGGTCTTTCTGGACACAGATTCTGAAAAGGGAACTAAAAGCCCAGGTGACACCCGACCCCCAAAAAAGAAGTCTCAAGAAATAGTATCATGGGAGATCCAGGGACATCGGGGGGACGTTATGTTAGGCCATCTGTTCACTTCGAAAACATGTAGGGACACTACTTTTTTTTTTTTTCAGGAGGAAGGGTAAAAGGGAAAGTTGGGGTAGGAAGAGAGGAGTCTGTTATACCAAATCTTGATAAATGTTTTAACACATCCTGTGCAATGGATACTCTCATTCCTCAGCTTATGAGTCTTTGAGAGATTTAGTCCTAAGAAAGAGTCAAAAGGTCCCAGGTCAAAGAAAGTCAAGAGCTTAGCTGTCCAAACTTTGGGGCGCCTGGGTAGCTCAGTCAGTTAAGCGTCTACCTTCAGCTCAGCTCATGGTCTCAGGGTCCAGGGATCGAGTCCCACCTTGGACTCCCGATGCCTGCTTCTCTCTCCCTCTGCCCCTTCCCACCGCTTGTTTTTTCTCTGTCTCTTAATAAAGAAATAAAATCTTTAAAAAAGGAAAAAGAGGTTCCAAGATCGAATGCTCCATGATCTGGGAAATGATTTGTAAACATGTGGTCGTCTCTGAGCAAAACAGAAAGGTGATGAAGGTGACGGCTGATGCATTTAATATTACATACAATACATACATATTGTAATAAGTGGGTTCAGCAGGGCAACTGCTGTTGCCTAGCCAAAATCTCTGGACTGAAGTAGGAAGAAAAGCTTGCTGTGTGTGATAGTTATGTGAAAGCATTTCCCACGATATCCTGCAGGCTTTGTTTAAAAAAATTTAAAAATAAATAAATAAATAAAATAATAGGTAATAATAATAATAATGAGGTGAAAGTCTTCTCCTGATGCTTCTGGACCTAAAAGGGGAAAGAAAAGGGCCATGAGGAAAACTGGCCGGCCTAGCCCCACATAATGATGTCATGGAAAACATCTCAGAGCCTTGCAGTAATAGGCAACACCAGCACACTTAAAACTCACTATTGTCATGATTAATACCATCAAAACACTTATTAAGAGCCTAATTATGAGGCCTATCATAGGGAGTGAACTGAGATCACCAAAGCCACACTTGCTCATAGGTTTATAATGGGGTTGAAGTGAGGGGAATCATCTTATTTTTAAATTAAGATTGGATATTAAATCATAAATAAAAGTAAAATCAATTAACATTAAACTGACCATTTTAAACAAAGGTATAAATGAATTGTACTACTTACTATGACTTGAAATGAAATACTTAATGCCCTGGAGCCAAGAAGAACAATGAGTTCATTCATTAATTGCTATCTCATTATTTGGGAGCTCTGCTGACAGCTCTATTGTTCACCCTAATTATTTTTGGCCTAAACTCTCTAGCCCTTACAATAATCATTAGTAAGGATGCATCTGAATTTCTCACACCTAGCTCAGGTAGTATTTTCACATACCTAGGATATGTGCAGCTGAGGCCCTGGGTCTTTCTTAAGCCAATGCATAACAAAGATCACAAGAGAGCTACAAACTGACTCAAATTCACTCCCGTCTTCCTAGTGCTGGCATTCCCACGGAGAGCTAACATAGTATTTGAGCATACAGGTATCAAGAGAGCATTATGGAGGCCTACGAGAAGGATCTCTGGAAGCTTCCCATCCCAGAGCTGGAGATCTCATTCGGTGGAGAAAGGTCTCTGGTCATTAAAGACCAACCAGTCCCTAGTAGCTGTAATTAATACTCAAGAGAAGACAGCAGGGGAATGAGAAAGGAGGTTGAGGGGTGAGCTGAGAAATACTGCCAGAGCCCTCCATTAGAATCAAAGATGGTACTCCTTAAAATTCCTTTGTCTCAGATCCTCTTCAAGAAGCCAGATAAAGTAGCTTAGTCACAAGGCCTAAATTAAATAACAGCCAGAACTGAACTGGGTCAAAGGTCATACTATCCTCACAATCCTAGCACTCTCAGAGCTTAATTTCAGAAAAAAATCACCCCTTCCTTTCTCTTAATATTCACACCAAAAAGTACACTTTTTACTCCAAAATCTCTCTACCTTACTCATGTAAGGAAATTCAAACTAACACCACCCCGAAATTACCCCTGACGTAATTCTTGTCCTATCCCACATACCCGCCATCTCTGGACAGAAGGGCGGGCCATCCTTCTCCCAAATGCCCCACACCGTTCCCACCCTTTCCCATCCCACTGACTGACTCTGTTTAGGCTTCCTGCAGTGAACACTGACACATCTTTTTAATTGGTGTTCCTGTCTTCAGGCTTGAAGCTTTTCCCAAAAACAACTTTTCATCACTACACCCCTTCCCCCCAAAACCTTCAAGGAGCCTCCAGTGGGCAGAAGATAAAGGTAAATTCCACAAAATGGCAGTCAAAACCCGTGACGAACGGAACTGGTCTCCAAGTTGCCTCGGCAATAATCACACAGTTACCCAACCTAACCCGCTACTTAGTCAATGCACAAAAAATCCACGTTGCTCACTCTGGCCTCCCTCCTCTGCTCATGCTGGTCCTACAGATGGTGGTCACAAGCTCAGCTCAGGAGCCAACACCACTTAATAACTTGTGTGACCTTGGACACATTTCTTTGGCCTCCATAAGCCCTGGCCTCCCCACCTGCAGCACAGAGAACAAAGGCCCGCAGCTCCGAAACACTCTTCAAGAACTTGATCCGTGCACGGTGCTCCGTGGGGTGCATGTCATCATCGTCTGCTTTATAAATTATAAAATTAAATGAATTCTTTGCAACTCTTGAAGGTGACGCCCAAAGTTCACCTGCAACAATAGAAACTTTTCCCAAATACATCCGAGGCTGCCTCTTGGAATTCTTAGAGTGCTTAAATTTCCAGGCATAACATAGCAGCAAATAACCCCGGTTTTCTTCGGGTTTGTTGGGGTTTTGTGCTCCTCTACCCAAAATAGAAGTTTCTTGTGTGTTTGTTTCCTGTGTGTCTCCAGCAGAACTTCCTTCAGGGCCCAGCGCAGAACCGGCACTTAGTCCCCCGCTATCCCCTAAACAAAACTAATCTCCCTATTCCAAACTCACCTCCGCCCATTTTATCCATTACTTCTTTGGCACACCTTACATTATCACTTTAAGTTTTCAGCATTAAATTTCAAGCTCCAATCAAGCACCTGAAGGACAGGAGCCTGATTTTATACCTGATTATCTTCCGAAGAGACTCTTTCCTAGCATCCTAGCAGTGTCAATTTCAACTGCAACTTAAAATGACCTTGGGAGCTTTAAAAAAAAAAAAAAAAAAAAAAAGGTAGTAATTCCCAGTCCCCATCCCCAGGTGTTCTGACCTAATTGGTCTTTGGCCAGGCCTGGGGATTCTACTGTGCAGCCAGGATTAAGAGTAACTCGCAACCAAATACAAACTATAAGTCAACAGATTGTTGCTGACTTACTGATCAGCAGGCCACTGGACTCTAAGGAAGCCTCACAGTCTTCCTGTCCTCCAAGTTAACCAACCCATTTTCTGTGTTCTTTGCCCTACATGAGCCTCATCCCAGTTCCTACTGTTCTCCTGATTCCACCCAGCCCGTTAACCTAAAATTCAGTTACGGAATTTCCATCTGAGCCCAGTACCCTGAAGATTTAAAGGGCTACTGACAGAGCATAACTTTGTTGTGTCCCTAATATTCTCATTAATATCCACTCTCTGCCTTACTTTATAGACTCTCAGCTTCAGTGGAGGGTTACCAGAGCACAACCAGAGAAACCATGAAATCCGCTGTATTACAGACCTATTTCAAGCCTGTCCAAGAATGTCCTTGGAAGGAATCCTGTTACAGTGCAGGCTTGTTTAATACAGCCATTACTTTGGATTCTGGGTAGTGTATTAGACTCCCCTTTAATTAGCTAAGGGCAGCAAAGGTCACTGCCCGTCTCTTAGGGTTCGAGGTCAATCATACTCAAGTAGTATTCCCATAGAAACTTCTCTTTTAAGAGCGCCTAAATATTTCCTGAGCTTCCGCAGTAGACAAAATAGATAGGGTCTCCCTCCTTGGAGAGCTTACAGTTTAGAGAGAGAGTGGGCATAAATGATAATACAATACACAAGTAAACAAAGAGATAACCCTAACTCATGACAAGTGCTATGAAAGAGAGAAACAGGTTGAGTGACTTAGCATGGCTGGGTATGGCTTGGGGGACTGAGGAGATGGAGATCTTTTAGAAGATATCTCAAGGTTAAGAACCAGCTGCAGAAAATGTTCCAGGTAGTGGAACAGCATATGCAAGGGACCAGAAATAGAGAAGAGCTTAGTGTGTTCCAGGAACAGTGTAGAAGATGTAGATGAAGCACAGCAGGGCCAGGCTGGGCAGGTTGATGTGGACTTTGCTAGGCCTGTGGACTGTCTGCTGACCCGTCCCGTTCAGCATTCACAGCTCCCTTCCAAGGCAGGTTGAGGTGCTCAGTCCTTCTTTTATTATCCCTTTTCGGTGCTTTTATCCAAAATTTGTCTGGAAGCAGACAAGGTGTGCTTATCAAATCCTCTCATGTCACAAAAAAGTAATATGTTGCATGAAATAACCAAGATTTTTAGTGCTTGGTATGGACTAAGTTCAACAGGAGTGAACCCATCCTTCAGTGGCTTTCAGGACAGAACCCAATCTCTTCGGCCAGCCGTGCGAAGCCCTGCCCACCCCCGCTGCTTCCGCCCTCATCAGGGAACCCGTTGTTCAGCCAGTCCTGCAAGTACCCTCGGGCCTTTTCATGCCCCTTGGTCTTGCAAAGTTTACTCTGTCTGCCTGGTTCTCCTCCACCTCCTTAACTTCTATTTGTCTTCAAAGAGGTGACAGAGATACCAGATCCTCCCAGGATCCTTCTCTGGCCCTCTCCCCACATTCTTTCATTCCAACAGGGTTAGACAGCCCTCCTTTGTGACCGCCTAGCACCCTGCATACACTCCTATCGGAGCGCTTGGCCCATACTGGGAATTTCCATTTAATTATGTGTCTTTCCTACAAGACTGAACTTGGTGCCAGTACTGCATGGTGGTTCGGAACTGCATCTGAGAAACAGTATCCAATAGAGCCCCAAAAGTTACTCAAAATTTACTGAATGAATGAGTGAATGAATGAAATACAGGCTGGAAAGCACCTGACTTAACAGTTGTTTGTGGAGTGCAGATGGGTGAAAGGTGGGATTCGAGTTGATCACAGTTCCAAGAGCCCAGCCAAGCCTTCACTAGTGGAAGTACAAAGCACAGACTGTGCAAAGGGCAATTGCTGAAACCATCCTTTAAATGCAACTTCGCTCTCCACAATAAGGTGATGGAAACAATACCATGTCTGGATTTCTAGATGAACCAGACAACGAGCTCCTAGAGGGGGGAAAAGTTGTGTCTTATCATCTTTGTGTCCCTAGCAAGGAGCATTACACACAGAGTAAGGGCTCCATGTAATATACGCCCACTGCATATATTAAATGAAGGTGGAGGGAGTTTAGTCCAACATGACTTAGCAGGACTAGAAGAGCCTTTGGATATCTGAGGGTCCCACACCCGGACAATTAGATTCCTACTGCGTGGCTCCAGAGTCTGAAATGAAGACTGTGAGTAGGTGGGTTTTACTTCATGAACACCTACAAAGGAATGGGCTGCCTAGCACAGCAGCGGGTGCCTTCTTCCCCACCGGACGTGGGGAAGAACCTGGGGGTTCTGCGGAGGAAGTGCCCTCCGGCACGTGGGAGGAGAACCAGGTGGCCTCTCGGGTCCTGTCCAACGGGCTCTAAGACTCGGAGACTCCACACTTGAACATGAAAAAGGTGTGTCTGGTTCAAACATCCTTTTGGTAGGCCACGGTCAGCGTTTCTCATCAGATACCCACTCAGTGCTCCCTGGGTTCTCCTCCAGCGTGGATTTTTGAAAACAACAGAAAATCACAGTGGCTTTTTTTTTTTTAACTGATTTTTAAAGGTTTTGGTTTTGCTTTGTTTTACAAACATGTGTTTTATTTTATTTTTTTATTGAAGTTTTCGGTGTACGACATACGGCTTCAACATTTGTATGTGAAGTGATATGGCTTGAGCCACCATTTGTCACCATACAAAGTTGTTACATATTAGTAACTGTATTCCCTGTGCTGTACATTGTATCCCCACGTCTTCTTTCTCTTATGACTGCAGATCTGTACTTTTTAATCCCTTTCTCCTAATTTTGCCCATTTACCTGCTCTCTAAAACAAATTCCTGTGGTCTCTCCAATAGTCTCTCTCTTCATCTATTTTATGCGCTTTATTTGTTTTTTAAATTTTATCCATTTTATAGGCTTAACTATTACTTCAGAAGCCATAAAAATCCAAAAACTTGAAGGTAAATTCACTGTTTACCAGAAAATGCATGCTGAGCTGAACGGAAACCCTAAGGAACAGAGAAACCCTTAAGCCTTGTTGAGTCTGGTTCGTCCAGCACAGAGAAAACCCATATGTCCATGCTCCTCACAGGGCCCTTCAAAGACACAGTCTACTGCTTCTTGTGACATGCGCTGACCATTGTCCCTCCCACCCCGTCCCTACAGTGCCTGACCACAGGCGCCTCTCCTCTGGCAGCCTGCACCTTCGTCTCCCCACCAGCCTGCCAGCTCCTGGCCAGCAACTGTGCATTACATACCCTGTCTTGACACAGGACATCTGAGGGACAACATGGCCCCGAAATTTAAATGCAAGTTTGGGGAGTCAGACCTGAATTTGAGTCCAGAAAAATTGTGGGGGTCCTGACAGAATTATTCATCTCTCTGAGCTCCATTTTTCTAAACTGTGCAATGAGGACAAAAGTAATAATTATGCCATAGGATTATTGTGGGAATTAAGTGACACTTTTATGAGTTTTATTAATGAGGAGTTCCTTAAACACTTGCTTCAAATACTCGACACAAAGGCAGAGAAAGACAAATACTGGCTGGTGTCTCATACATGGGTTCTAAAAGAAAGTCTGACTCATAGGGACAGAGTAAGAAAGTGATTGCTAGGGGCTAGAAGATGGGGGGAAATAGGACAGGTTGGTAAAAGGGTATCAGATGAGTAAGTCCTGAAGATCTAATGGATAACACCATGTTGTATAATTAAAATTTGCTACAGGAGTAGAACTTAAAAATGCTCTCTACACAAAGAGGAAGAAAGAAAGAAAGAAAGAAAGAAAGAAAGAAAGAAAGAAAGAAAGAAAGAAAGAAAGGGGAAGGAAGGGGAAAGGGAAAAGGAAAAGAAAAGGAAAGGAAAAAAATAAAGGAGGGAGGGAAGAGGGAGGAAAAAGGAAAGTATGTGAGGTGATGGGTATGTTAATTAACTCCGTGGAGAAAAATCCTTTCACAGTGGATACATATACAAAATTATCATATGTACTTGAAAAATCTTAAAATTCTATTTATCAATCATACCTCAATAAAGCTGGAAACAGAGAAAGGGCACTAGAGATATTAGGTGAATGTGTAGTTATCATGATTTAAGAAGGTGCATTTATGTTTTAAAGAATTTATTTAGGAGTTAACCTTATGCAATGGGCTACGCTTTGCTCTGTAGTAACAAATCCATGTAAGGAAAAAAAGAAGCCATTTGTCCAGGAATTCATAATCTAGTACAGCACTAGATAAGTAAGACACATAGATATTCATAAAGCAAAGCGTTCCATTACATATAGAATAAAAAATCGAAGGCCTATAGAAATTAGGAAGAGGGAGTGAAAACTGCCCACCATGTTCGGGGAAGGGAATGGCAGCGAGCTGCGCTCAGAGTAACGGGATTTTGATCAACAGAAGGAACAAAGACAAGCACTGTAGGCAGCAGGAACATCATGACCAAGATAAAAAGACAAAAGCATGCAAGACAGGTTAGGGAGACAAAGTCACAGAAGAGAACCAGAAGACTTGCGCTCGGATGTGAAACAGAGTTTCTGTACTTTGAACCTCTCTTGTCCATTAAAGTCACTGTTTCTTCTAAGTTCTCCTGGGAGCCAACGTGGTATGTCTCAGCTTTTCCTTCCACCATAAGGATTACTAAAATGATTTTAATTTATCTTTAAATGTAAGGACATGTTATCAGTGAGTAGGCTGTTACATTAGTCCAGGTAATAATGGCCTGAACTATGAGTATCAGTGAAGAGAGAGGCATAAAAGAAAAACTCCATACTTTCTGGAGACGGATCAGAGGTGGGGGTAACGGAGAAATCAGGAACACTCATCCTTGAGCTTGCTACCTGGGACCAGGCGAATGGTGATCCCATTAAATAACAGATGGATGTCAAAAGCAAGACCTCCTTAGAAGGAAGGGGCACAGGAAGAAAGATGAATTTATCAGACTTGAAGACTCTATTGTATGAGGGTAAATTGGTCACCTCCATGAGACAGTCCACTCGAATTACCTACCCTCTGGAGGGTGAGTGGCACAGAAAATTCCCTCAGTTTTATGATACTATGGTTGGAATGTCTCAGAACTGTCAGGTCCAGAGGAAAGAAATGCTTCTGCCCAAATGCTCAGAGGCCTTCAACCCCTCAGAGCATTAAGGGGCTGGATTTCACTGCATCCGATGGAAATCTCTCTCAGATCATGCCATGGTCACAAGGAAGCAAAACACGGATCAAGAGGATATATGCATGAATGTATATATAACCCACATATTTTTTTTGCATACCTCCAAATTGCATTGTTTATGCAGCTGTTCACAAACTCAGCTTCTCTGTTTATTTTTGTCCTTAGAGGAAACAGAGCAGAGGGTTCTGCCTATTAGGCGAAGGAAGATCAAAGAGTCCCCTTCCCGGCCGGAGAGGGTATTCCACTAAAGCCTTCCATCTGAGCGGAGATCAAAACAAGCCTGCTGCCCTCCGAATGGCTCCTCCGCCGGCAAGCTTACAATGGCACCTGTTCGAAGCCTCCTTTCACTGCTCCCACCAAAGGGACAGGCTTTGTGCTTTCCTGGGAATGAAACGTGAAATAACAGCCAGGCTCTCCAAAGAGAAAAGCACTTCCCACCAGGTTTACTGAACATTCCTCTACCAGAGTAGGTAGTATGGTGGTTGTCCTATGAACCAAGGAGGGACAAGAGCCCAGAAAGGTCAACCAGCAATGGGAAGGTATCCAGCCATTAGTACATGGACTTGGGAAGCAGGAAGACACTTGCTTTCTCTCTTGGGCCAATGGCGGGTGTGTGTGTGTGTGTGTAATCAACGCCCTCTGTGTTTTCTCTTCTCGTCTCTACAATGTGTCACCCTCTTAATTGGTTCTAATCACCTGAAGCAAGACGACAGAGTGACATCTCTTCCCGGCACCATTTTGATTGGCACATGAGACAGGCCTACCCTTGTAACCTGTGAATAGAGCATTGTTCACCATGTCAGCCTGTGGCCTCCCATGAAGCCCTCTCCAATCTGACTGGGGTTTACTTCAGGATGTGCCAATTCCCGTCAGAACTGCAATGCAGCTAGCTGGGTGGCAGGGTGCGTGACTCTGGCCTCTGACGCTTCTCCTTCTGGGAACTTTCAGGGCAGAATGGCCACTAGACATACCATCTCTCTCAGAAACTTGGATAAGATGATTATTTAGGATAGTTCCACACCCCAACCCCTGTTCTGGGGCTGCCCTTACCACTACTGACCTTCCTGTGCCTTCAGAAAAACACAAATTGCCATTTGATCCCAAATCAACTTGGGGTGGGAGCCATGAAGAACTAGCTCTGCAGAAAACGGGGTGGGGACTTCAGTTACTTCTTTCATATCTAGGTACCCGCAATCCGCTATCAAGTCTGCAGCAAAAGGTGCAAGTGGGTCATACGGCTGACATAAAGTGGACAGTCACGCGTGGTAGATATGCCTTGCGTAATCACACTGGACCGGGGCCAAAGGCAGCAGGGCGTGCAGGGATGGAGGTTGCTATCAGAAGGCTGAAGGTGGAGATGCCAACAGGAGCCTCCTGGAGGAACCGGGAAGAACAACCACAGACAGATCTGGACTTCACTCTGCCTTTAAATAGGACTCCTTCCAAGAAGGAGTGCAAGGATCACCCAGTTTCCATGATAAAAATTACATCTGCAACACAGCTGGGCTATACCCACTTCTAGGCATGGAGTAATGGAAGGGAAGAAAGAATTTACAAGTACACGGCTGACAGCAATGACCATCCCAAACAGCTAACTGCTGACGGAAAACCCTTAAGGAGGCTGAGAAAACCAGTGGAGTTCAGAGCTCTAGAAAGCTGTGGAGCTGCTGGGCATGCCAGTTCCACCCAAGGACTGCAACATTTCATTGCAAGGACACCATCAGCATTCCACCTCTTGCCTTGCTATGTGCCAACGTCTCCAAATACTACACATGCGCATAAAAGAAGTGATTTCCTACCGCCCTCTTCCTCCTTGAGGCAACTTCTTTGGATGTCCTGTTGGAGCCCCTCCCTTGGCCTGAACCACTTCCCTCCTTGACTGTCTTCTCCTTGGACAGACCTCATGCTCCTCCTGGTTTCTACTGCTGTTGTCTGTCTGTTTTGGATCGCCCTCAGGGTCCAGAACCTTCTCTCACATACTTGAGACATTCAATTTGCAGTTGTTGCCTGATTTGTTAACTGACTGATTTCTCCACAAGACGATCTACTAGGAACCCGTCATAAGAGGAGTCAGCCAACCAGGTAATCGGACCGCTGAAGTCCCAGGATTTACAAACATAATGAAATGCTTCCTTTAACTTCTGAAATGTTAACATATCATGAAAACATTTCATAAATAGCTCGTTTGTCTCTTTGTACAACCCTGTACACAATGAAGGCGTTATTATTCACCCTTCTTCACAGATAAGGAAATTGCAACATTCCTGTCTTAAGCAGCCTGCCTAGTCACGCACTGATTTTCACATCAGTGCAGTGAACTCAATCATTCAGTTGTCAAGAGCTGATCAGATCTATACCAGTAGGTGACACCTGAGAGTTTACATACATACTTTCTCATTTAATCACCCTAATAATCCTACATTATGGGTATCATTATGCCTTTTTTTTTAAAGATGAGGAAACATACTCAGAGTGTCTAAATAATTTGCCCACAATTACACACCTGATGGGGACAGACAGAGAATTTAAACCAAAGTCTGTTCCTTAAAAAGCTGTAGGCTATGATTCATACACAGTGATGCTTCTCAGGGAAACCTGGAAAAACAGAGCCAAGCCTCACCACTCCAGGGCACCAATCACCCCCACTGCGTCCCACACGACAATGGCTTACATTTGTTCAGACACTTCTAGGTAAGGGTATGGATGTCTTCGACATATTTGTTTTTATGTCACCCACCTTCCTTATCATAAACCGCAATCTTTCTAGTTTCCTGTAAGCCAAACAGCAGGCACTTGAGTCTCTGCCATGCTAAAAATGTGGTTTCTTGACTTGTCCCCTTCCCTGACAATTTCTTCCTACCCTACTTTAGCCGAGTTCCTTCTCGTCATACAGTCACATCCAAATTCACCGCGATGGTGGTTCTGTCCCAACCATCTGAATGAAAATGATACGTCAAGGTCATTGACAACCAAGTGTGGGTCATGACTCTGCATCTCCAGCCAGCTCCCAGACACTGCCGGTGCTGCTGGCCTGGGGACCATACCCTGTCTGATGCTGCTCTCGACACTTCTCAGTCTTGAGTTCTTCAGACCCCTCAACTGCACTGAACACCCTGATCACTTACTCCTTTCAAAATTCTCTTCTGGACCCTCTTATCTGATTTTTCTTTCATCTCTCTGACAGGGGAGGAGGGCTGTTTTGCTCAGGCTCCAATTCTCTGCTGTTCATTAAATGCTGGGATTCCCCAGGACTCCCTCCTCGGCTCATTCCCACCACTGCCCCAGTTCACAGTCTCTGGCTGGATAATGACAAGAGCTTCCTAACTGCTTCTCCTGCCCTCAGTCGTCTGCCTGTCAAAGCCATCCTCCAAAATGACTCTCCCCCCAAGCCAGACCCAAGTGTTAGTCCCTTGCTTAGAACCATGATGTGATTCCCTAGGGCCTCCGGAATAAAAGCCCTACTAGCACAAGACCCTACCTTCAGCGCCTTCAAACTGACCTGCCTGTAGGTCCCAGACACGTGCTATGCTGTCTCAAGCCACATCATCCTTGGTCCTATTCTCCCTCTTCTCAGCATGTCCCCGGCTTCACCCCAAGGAGGCTCATTCCCCTGGCTTATTCCTATTCATCCTTTAAGTTTCAGCTTGGGCTTTCTCATCCATAAACCCTTCCCCAGCCTTTCTTTTCCTGCTGCCTCCTACACAGACTGAGCTAAAACCCTTCTTTTGTGCTCCCACGGTGCCGCCACGCTTACCTTTTCCAGAGCTCTCCACAGAGTACTTAATTGACTTATAATATGTTTGTATCCCTTTACCACTCAATGAGCTCTGCGGGGATAATTCATCTTTGTAGCTGCTCCCTCAACCTTTGGAAAGGAGTGGGCGTTCAATGAATGTTTTCTGAGCTGACTTAAATCTCTATTGCTCCTGTGCCAGGTGGAGGTGCTCAGTTGGTGAGCCGCCACATAAGGGTCTGTGGTTCTAATCAGAGGACCTTCTTTCTAGATTCAAGAGAAGTGGCCACCGACTTCTGGCTGAATTTGTTCTCTTGTCCTCCCACTTTGCCCCCTCAGTCAATCCGAAAGTCTTCCCATGAGAACAGGAATCCAAATGGGAAGCTGTCTCCAGCAGGGCACCCCTGGAGAGACGACAATGCTGGCACTCTGTGTGTTACCAAGTAATACTGATGGACTTGCCTAGTGGGCGGACCGGAGCTGGTCCAGTGGCCATCATATCGGTACATGGACCATCATACAGGGAGCCTGCCATGATGTTCCTTGAGCAGCTACTGACAAAGTCCTCATGCTGTTTCTCTTTCTGAAAATATCCCTACAGTTGAACTGCAATCCTCAAATGGTTAGCTGAAGTAGGTAAAGTAGTCTGGCACGATTTTCTCTGAGCAGGTCATCACTAAGGAACAACACAGCCCCACCATTCTGAGAACAAGGAAACTCAGATCTACCCAGGCCCCTTCTCTCCCAAACCCCATCACCGGCATCCCACTCTCTCAGGGTTTTATAAGCCATATATTTAGAACTGGATTCAAACATGGCTTTTGCCACTAGTGCCCCACTGTGTTCTGAACAAGGTGAATGAACACATTTACTGGGCTCCCATGCTGATTCTGATAAACTCAGTCAACCAAATGATCAATGAACCAGAATCAAAATACTCATATGTGAAGCTCGGAAATTCCAATGGGAACAGCAATAATAACTCTTTTTTTTTTTTCATTCACTTGTTGCAACTACGATTCTAATGCTTTGCAATGAACTGTGAATGATTAAACTCTCAGTTAAATTTACTTCCGCAAACATTTATTGAGCATCTGCTTGAAACAGGGAAATGTGTACACCATGTAATTACATTGTGCATTTTCCTAAGTTTCCTAGTTGATATTGAAGAAGCTCCAAGCATGCCACAAATGAACACGATATCTGTGGTCAGAAGAAAAGTCCAAAAGAAGTGAAATGACTTACTCTAGGAATGTAAGTCACTCTAGGAGCTCACTACAAAATTTAAAATAAACTCAGTAAATAAATGAGCCTCCATTCCTGGTAAAACAAAGCCCTAATTTTGTCAAGAGACACAGATGCTATCCTGACCTCTTAAGACAGTAATGATGAAAAGGAGGGATTTTTGAGGCAACAGGGACTCATGATTTGAAAACACACAACTCACCCCTAATGGTTTGCATTGTCCTTCTGCTACACAAGTCTTAGGTTGAGTTTATGTGGGCTTATTTTTACTTTTATTTATTTATTTTTAAAGATCTTATTTATTTACTTGAGAGACAGGGTAAGAGTGCGAGAGTAGAAGCAGAGGGAGAGGGAATAGCAGACTCTACATTAAGCACACAGGCTTGATCCCAGGATCCTGAGACGGTGACCTGTCACTTAAGAGTCAGTCACTTAACCAGCTAAGCCACCCAGGTGCCCTTATATAGGCTTATTTTTTAAGATTTCATTTTTATTTATTTGACAGAGAGATAGTATGAGCCGGGAGAGGGGCAGAGGCAGAGGGAGAAGCAGACTCCTCTGCCGAGCTGGGAGCCCGACGTCGGGCTTGATCCCAGGACCCGAGATCATGACCTGATCCAAATGAAGGCAGACGCTTAACCAACTGAGCTACCCCAGCATCCCTGTGGTCTTATTTTCTCAAAAACATGACTTCCAAAGAGGCATTTCAGACAGTATTACCATTAATAGTCTACTAATATTTTGCACAACTACACTTATAACAATACATAAAGACTGGTGATAAAAATAATTTCCCTAAGGTCACAAGATCATCAACCATCAAAATAATGTTCAATCCCATTTGCTATAATATTCAAGAAAAGGAACTCATTTTAGCAATGTCTGCCTCTGCCTATTCATCCTGGAGGCCTCAGCTTAGAGGCTGCCTTCCCTGGACCTTCCCTCACTGTGGCCCCAAGTTCTTGTCTGGGTTAGGTGGCCCTTGGCACACCTACCTTCCCCCCTCATGGAATCTGTCATTTGATATTGTACCAGTGACCTCGCATTTCCTCCTCTACCTCTCCCACAAGAATGAGGGCAGAAACTTTGATGCTCTGTCATCACACGTGGGAGATAAGTGCTTGAGAGTTTTTTCTTAATGAACGCTAGTTGAAAGAATAAGGGCTGTTGTCTAGGGTTGTTTTTTTAAAAAATATCTATTTATTTACTTGAGAGAGAAAGAGAGCGAGAAGGCACATACGTGATCAGGGAGAGAGGCAAAGGGAAAGGGAGAGGGAGAGACAGACTCTTCCAGCAAGCTCCCTGCTGAGCGTGGAACACGGGTTTGGTTCCAGGACCCTAAGGTCCCAACTGGAACCAAAATCAAGAGTCAGCCGCTCAACTGACCGAGCCACCTAGGCACCCCGCCATTTCTTTGTTTTAGTCAGAAAGTTCAGTGTGGATCACTCCATCATTTAAGAGTTAAATTGAATTCACGAAGTTTTTTAAAATTAATATAATGAATGTACAGTGTTATATTAGTTTCAGGGGTACAATATAGTGATTCAACAATTCTATACATTACTCAGTGCTCTTCGAAATAAATGTACTCTTAATTCCCTTCACCTATTTCATCCATCCCCCACACCCACCTGTCCTTTGGCAACTACCAGTTTATTCTCTGTATTTAAGAGTCTATTTTTTTTTTGTTTTCTCTTTTTTCATTTGTTCACTTGTTTTGTTTCTTAAATTCCACATACAAGTGAAATCATGCATTTCTTGTCCTTCTCTGGCAGACTTATTTCACTTGGCATCATACCCTCTAGATCCATCCATGTTTTTGCAAATGACAAGATTTCATTCTTTTTATGGCTGAGTCATATTCCATTTTAAACACACACACACACACACACACACACACACACATGCACAGGTGCACCCCGCATCTTCTTTATCTGTTGATCTACTGATGGACACCTGGGCTGCTTCCATAATTTAACTGTTGTGACGAATGCTGCAATAAACATAGGGGTGTATGTATCCCTCTGAATTAATTCTTTATATATTCTTTAGGTAAATACCCAGTAATGGAATTACTGGATCACATGGTAGTTCTATTTTTAATTTTTTGATGAGCCTCCATAACTGTTTTCCACAGGGGCTGCAGTACTTGGCATTCCCACCAAAGGTGCACGAGGGTTCCTCTTTCTCCACATCCTCACCAACACTTGCTGCTTTTTGTGGTTTTGATTTTAGCCATTCTGACAGGTGTGAGGTAACATCTCATTGTTAACTCACTGAAGTTTCTAATGCAGACATAGTAAATTCTTGATAAGCTTGTATAGAATCCAGGGCACCTGGGTGGCTCAGTCAGTTAAGCATATATGCCATTAGCTCAGGTCATGATCCCAGGGTCCCAGGATCGAGCTCCACATCGAGCTCCCAGCTCAGCAAGAAGTCTGTTTCTCCCTCACCTTGCCACCCCTGTTGCTTGTGCTCTCTCTCTCTCCCTGTCTGATGAATAAAATCTTTTTTTAAAAAAGCTTGTTTAGAATCTGATTTGTATAAAATCTGAAAAAAATCATAGCCATCTATACAATTTCCTGAGCACAAAAATAGGGTAGTGAGTTCATTAATAATTTTGTTATTAATTTCATTAATATTAATAATTCTACATATTTAAATAATTATTTAATAATTTAATCTAATTTAAATAATTGATATTAATAATTTTATTTCCAAATGGGTTACACTCTGAAACGATGCTATGACCGATTTAGGGCATCTTCCAGTAACTGCCAGCAGGGGATGGATTCTTTCATGCAAAGATGTTTAATACAAGTTTTATATATCAGGTGACTTAATTCTTGCAATTTCTTCATGCTTTTCACACCTCAAAGTCCTAAGAGGTTTTGCAATTATTCTGATCACCAAATTTATGGGACATGAAGGTGGCAAGAACTCTGTCTCTATTTTACAGAGGTTTAACTAAGGAAGAAAGGAAAGGATGTTGTGTGACAACAGAGTGTAAAGCTCCCTGAGCTACACTGGAACTGGCTGATGATTCCACCAGCCTTTCCTCTGGGGCGTCGTGGAGCTAAGGGTTCAGGGACTCTGGTCTTATGAGACGTAGTCATCGTCTACAACTGCAAGTTCCAATTCCGTGTTCTCTAGCATGCGGTGTCCTCATCAAATTCCAGCATATTCTATTACTCCCATTCCCTTTTCATGTTTAAGCCGTTGTGAGGAGTTGCTATGCACTGGTTAACAGCTGCTATTGAGCTCCTATCCCCCCTACCCCAGGAGGTTACACTTTAGTCTTGTAGATTAACTTGAATTGAACCATCATCCCTCCTGGGGAAGTACAATCAGTATGAACTTAGAGAATTAAAACAACTGCAGACACTTTAATATAAATAATAAGGGCTTAATTTAAGGATTCGCACACAAAAGTGGACAATTCCACATAATAAAGGCTATAAGCCAAGTGTGACAAGCTGCATATTATAAATTCTTGGACCAAAAAAAAAAAGGAGGTGTGGGATCAAGATGGTCCCTTGATAGGAGAAAGATAGCCTGAGTGGAAAACAGGGAGAAGGTGAGCAAGAGAAAAATATATTGCCTAGAGTAAGACGAGTGCTGAAAGGAGACACCGGACTAATCTCAGCGGGTTCAGTAAGTTATAGTAAGGTTCAAATCCACACTGTTGGGGCGCCTGGATGGCTCAGTGGGTTAAAGCCTCTGCCTTTGGCTCGGATCATTGTCCCAGGGTCCTGGGATCGAGCCCCATATCAGGCTCTTTGCTCAGCAGGGACCCTGCTTCCTCCTCTCTCTCTGCCTGCCTCTCTGCCCACCTGTGATCTCCGTCTGTCAAATAAATAAATAAAATCTTTAAAAACAAAACAAAACCACACTGTTTTCTCGACCTATTAAGCACCTAAAATATGCTAGGTGCCAGGGGCACAAGGATGAATAAGGCATATTTCTTGCCCGACAGAAGCTCACAGTCCCACAGGGGAGACAGTCAAATAAATATGAAATTTCAGGACAGTATACGGGCTAAGCCAGGTACTGCTGGAGCTGGGTGCAAGGGAAGGGGGCAGCTGGTGTGTGACAGGCTATGCATCTAGCCATCTTGGTGACCTTGCTCTGCAGATGTATTCCCCGACTCTCTGATGCAGAAACCTAATGACATATAGGTATATACATACACACACACACTTCAAATTTATTTCAGAGGTGAATTCCTTTGTCCCATGAGATTCAGGAGATCTAGCTCAGTCAGTCTCTACAGCAAACCCAGGGGCACCCAGCACTATGACACACCCATTTCCCAGCCCAGGAGGGAGAGGCTGAGAAAAAGCAGGGCAGCTTGCCCAGTCACCCACTGCATGCACACGCTCTGTCTCCAGGACCCATTGCATTGCCACGCCGTTCTTAAAACAGACTGTAAAGTTTCGGAGACTGTCATTCAGAGGAACCAAGTCAAAACCCAACCCATCCCCGCCACGGCCCCCATTGGCCCATCCCCCTGGTAAATGCAGAGTCATCGGCCCATCAAAATTAGAGGAGCACTGAATGTCTTCCGTGCTGAACCCTGGCTATTTCAGGATGGTGGCAGAGGGAGAGGGCTGGACGGGTGCTGGCAGGGTATGACGGGAGGGCCCAGGATCGAGATTCCAAGAACACGAAGAGTCTCATACCCACCCTTAAATGCGTGGACCTCCCTGGCCCTTAACCCAGTCTAATCCAAAGGACCTCATTAAGATCTCTCTTGCAAAGTCTCCGTTTCCTTCCAAGGGAAAAGCCCAGGACAACCTGCGGACAAGCTGAGGTGGAGGTGCCCTGTGCTACTGCTGGGTGATGCAGCCACGGGATTCTTCAAGCTTAGTGCTTCTCCTCGAACGTGGGTGGCGGCAGCCGAGTCACGAGACCGTGGAAATACTGTCAGGGACAGAAGCCCGGCTCTGGGAACCAAGTACAATCTCTCTTAGGTCAACACAGTCGACCGGGTGGGGAAAAGCAATCGACAAATCACACCTTAGGCCGTCATGATAGATTTCATTGATGATTCCGCTTTTTAAATGATGCTGAGTAAGTTAAGATGCACTGAAGCAAAAAAATAGGACTATGACAAGACGCTGCTGGTTTCTAATTTACAAGTGGAACTATAGGTTCCTAGAGCTATTTTAGAGGAGCTATATTTAAAGGCATAGTAAGACCTCACCGTGATCTTGGTTAAGTAACTTAGTCTGGGATTTGGTTCTCTTTCTAGCAAAAAAACAGCGCAGTGGACTATAAATTCTTTCCTGTCTTAAACCTCCGTGCTTTTGTATCTTTCTGCAGATAATTTCAGAAAGTTCTTAAAGACTATCTTTTTAAGTTGAAAAATGCCCAAATTAAACATTTCTTTTCTAGTCTCCAAATAAACAGGGGTTGCGGCAAAGACCGTCTTACCTAAGTAATTGTCCTGTTTACCGTTTGTTGCTCTGGATGACAAAAGCTTATTTAGTATCTCCCTTACAGAACAAAGTACTTCACGTTCTAGTTAAAATTATTTAGTATTTTTAAACACCTATTTGATTAAAATATATATAAAACTTCTGTGGTAAAATGTGACTTATTTTCCAGTGATTTTTATAATAAATACTTCAATTTGTTTAGAAAATAATACTTACAAATCATTCTCAATTCTGGGAAAAAGTTAATCAAAAAATCAACTAAAAATAAATCCATTTAATATGTAGTCTGCATCCCCAAATAAAAACTACACCTATCTGTGCAAAAAATTATTACCATTTTCACTAAATTGTAAGACTATCCTTTTCATCGGAAAACTATTTAAGGGAGTCCTCCTGATCACTGGTTTTAAGAAAAGGCATTTAACAGGGCGCCTGGGTGGCTCAGTGGGTTAAAGCCTCTGCCTTCAGCTGGGGTCATGATCTCAGGATCCTAGGATCGAGTCCCACATCAGGCTCTCTGCTCAGTGGGGAGCCTGCTTTTCCCCCTCTCTCTGCCTGCCTCTCTGCCTACTTGCTTTCCCTCTCTGTCAAATAAATAAATAAAATCTTTCAAAAAAAAAAAGAAAGAAAGAAAAGGCATTTAACAAGAATGCTCAAAGCAACAATATCCCCGGGGTGCCTGGCTGGCTCGTGGGTAGAGCATGTGACTCTTGATCTCAGTGTTGTGAGTTCCAGCCCCATGTTGGGTATAGGGATTACTTAAAAACAAGATCTTAAAAAAAAAAAAAAAAAAAAGGGCAAGACAACAGTATCTTTAATGAGGACTGGACACAACCTAAAAGTCCATGGACAGAATGGATAAATACATTGCATTATATCTCTACACTGGGGAGCACACAGTCATGAAAAACTGAACAAACAGCAGCAACATATAACATACACAAAGCTTGGGAATGTAATGCTACGTAAAGCACAAGTCATCAAATATACACATGGGACGCTTGCATTTCTATAAAGTTCAAAAATGAAGAAAGCTAAGCAATCTCTGATTTAGGGATTCAAACATATGGTGAAACTACAGAGAAGAGCAGGGCAGAGAACTGAGACACTTGTTGCCTCTAGCGGAGGAAAAGAAGGGGACAGGGTCAGGGAGGGGCACAGGGTAACCCCAGGAGAAATGTCCTTCCCTTCAACTCAGTGGCAGGTACACAAGTGTTCAGTTTCATCGACTCACATTTAATTTTTTTTCTGATATTAACAATAAAATAAAATAGGGTTAAATCATATCCACCCTGGAACAGTACCTAAAGCAGTAAAGCGTAATGAGTAAAACACGGAACTACGTCCATCTTTAGCTTACTTCACAAACATGGACACTAATAGGTTCCCTTAGACTTTAGCCATGGAAGAACTTCACTGTTCTTTGGGGGAAAATACATCCTAATCATTCTAGGGACAGTTGTATAGCCTAGAAATAAAGGATTGGGTAAGGAAAGTCAAATGAGTCATAATAAAAAAAAAATCAGAAACATTTTTTTAAAATATTGCTTATGATCTATTTTGCACCCAGCACCGCTTTTAAAAATATGAAATTCAGGGCATCTGGCTAGCTCAGTCAGTTGAGAATGCGACTCCATTTTTTAAAATTTTTTATTTATTTAAATAAACTAACCCAATGTGGGGCGCAAACTCGCAACACTGAGATCAAAAGTCACTCACTCCTCTGACTGCGCCGGCCAGGTGCCCCAAATGTGTTACTCTTGATCTCGGGGTTGTGAGTTCCGGCCCCCATGCTGGGCATAGCGATTAGTTAAAAATAAAATCTTTAAAAATTCTTTAGAATTAAAAAATAAATAAATAAAAAGAAAAGAAATTCTTCAGGAGTCTAAGCTCCCTATTAAGCAACAGAGCTCCCTATGTGGGAAAAAGTTGTGATTTCTCTTCTCCTCCTCCAGCCATATTTTTTGAGAATCCCTGTTTGTCACACTGTGGTGAACACTGTAGAAATCAGAGATTATCCCCTCCGGTACTCGATCTCTAACCACGTAAACTGTGATTTCCTCTCTCCTGCCACCCTATGCCACCCAAGCAGAGGTCTGTCTCTTTACTTCCCTGTTTCCTCATTTTTAAGTGCAAGGAATACTAGTCTCTCACATGACTGTGGCAGGAATTAAATTCATTAATTCATGTAGGCATTGAGAGCAGTGCCTGGCACACTGGTAAGTGTTAAATAAATGTTTGCTGTTACATTTATTTTTATATTTATATTTATTTTGTTTTTCATTGTTATTATTGTCCCTTTGTCAAGTTCACCCCCACTCAGAGAAAGAAATCACAGGCAGCATGTCCCATGCATGCTTCTCTTTGAGGTCGGATTTTACCCACCAACATCAGTGACTGCTTCTTCTTGAGTTAACCTACCTTCTGGGTACACACCCTTCACCAAGGCCATTTTAGTGGTAAGGCCAGTACCTGAGGGATTCTCTGCTCGGTGGTTGGATACACACAACGAGGAGGAAGTTATCACCATTCAGCTTCATTTCACACCTCCTACTTCCCAATGGGCTTCCTCAGTCCAAAGGCTGCCTGGGACAGGGGAAGTCTCATCCCAACCCCAAGCACCTAAAACAAAATAAGAGTGCATTGAGCACCAGGGGAATCATGCTTTGTCCTTCTTGAAAGGTCTGGGAGCCCCGAACCTGAATGGTTGAAAATTCCAAAGGCACATAGAGATGGGTGTGCATTTCTGCAGCAGAATGCAAGCTGCATTGCAGTCAAGTGCTTTACCCAGCCGTGCAAAGCCTCCTGGCTGGGGCTGTAGTGATGTAACTGCAGAACTTGTATTATTATTGCTATTATTTCCAGGGATGGGCAATAAGTTAAAGTTAAATAAGAAGCCTGTAAAATGTCACCCTCAATGTCAACCTCAAACAGATAAATGTCAGTCATTTGGAGACTCCCAAGCTCTTATAAGCTGTCGTTCTCAGCTTTCCTCTGGGAAAATGAATTGAGAGTTGGGACAGCAAAGAAAATTTCCCAGAATTCAGCAGAATCTTGAATCTTGACCACCTTACTGTCAATATTTCTAACCCTTCTCTTGGTGCAGAAAAATCTTGTGTTATTTCTAGAAAGGTTTAGAAATTCACCCTTAGTTCCAAGAGCCTTGTCTCAATTTAAGAGAGTCCCCGCAAAATTCCCACTAAACTCCCATTTCCAAGGTCGTTCACATGTCACAGGAGGACAACAGAGCCTTGGTCTGTGGTGAATCAAAGGAGGGGTTTGGTGGCCTAGAATAACTAGGATGACATCATCTGTTGTGGATCAGAAGTAACTTTATTAGCCAACTGTGGAACCCTGCTCCAGTAGTCTAGTCCAAGGGCCTGCAAACCTTTCCTGTAAAGGGCCAGGCAGTAAAGAGTTTAGATTTGGGGGGCCATACCGTCTCTGCCAAAACTGCCCCTCTCTGCTGTCACCCCATGAAGCCCATCAAACACAATATGTTGGCAGGTGTGACTTTGCCCTCATCAAACTTCATAGTCACCGATATCTGGACTTCGCATAATTTTCATGGGTCACAAAATGTTCTTCTTTTGATTTCTCTTTTTTCCATTTACAAATGTAAACACCAACAAATGTTAGTTCCTAGCAGTAGAAAAAACAGGTGGTGGGCCAAATGTGGCCCACTTATGGTCCCGCTGTCTTAAAAAAACACAGTAATGCGTGTTAGTACTCTGAAACAGAGGCAGTGAAGGGCCCAAGACAGGTTTTCTGACAGGATTTGCACTGCGAACTCTGCTCCCACTCGCCCTGTTTACAGCAGGGGACATGCAATTTCCTGCCTGGCACTGTACGCATACGGTTACTGTATTATCGTATAATAATGATCTTTTGTGACCCAGGATGATGAAACTCTTCAACGCATCATTAATGTATATGCTAATGAGGCAACGTGCATGGCTGGGCAGGCTGCTGCCCAATCAGGGGTCATCAACTGCCCTCCGGGACCAGGAACGCCTCTGGTAATAAGCAGGTACTCACCGGGCAATTTCCATAATGAAATATTCCATTCCCATTTTTGAATCTGTTCTCCTGATGGGGACAGCACATACTGCACAGATGTCGAAGGACCCATGCTCCAAGCTTCAGTAGTATAACCTGTTTCCTGACCCCTAACTCTTCTTTCCTCGTTTGCCAATGTTCTCTCCCACACCCCACCTCCCACCTCTCACCCAGTTCTGCCTACTCCCCTCCTACTGGGTTACAAATGCAGGCACAGTACTTCTCTGAATTCATAGCTTTAACAGAATATTCTCAACAGGCTGCCCCAAATCCTTATCTCCCATTGAGTTCTATTTCAACAATGGTCCTGAGGAACTTAGGGAACAAGGTGAGTCCTCCCTACACAATTCAGTCCCACTCCATGGCAGCCATGATGACACACCAGTGGGTCCTACTCCACTGGCTTTCACCTGCCCCTCCCCCTACCACTGAGCCTGAACGATGTCACTAGACACTGCCTGTAGGAATCATCACTGTAAATGGTGGGACAGATGTCCCGCCCTGTTCACCGGGGCTTCCCTCACACCGTTGAAAGGGAGAACTGCTCGAGAGAATTTTTCTCACCCTATGGAGGGGATTAATCAATTAAAGTATTTTATTAGCAGATACTGGACCTCCTAAGATACCACTGACTAGTCAAGAAACAATTCCAGGAGAAACCATGTCCAACTCCAGTCCACGCAGCTCCTTCAACACAACAGCCAGCATTACCACTTGAAATGCAATCTTAAACTAGCCCCAGGAGCAATTTAAAAGCTGTAAACCAGGGCCTTTATTTGGAACTCCCTGTGAATCACAGACCCAATAATATACTGCGACAACAACTGTTTCCCAACCTGCTACCTTTTCCACATCGCCAATTAAAAAAGATCCCAACTGAATTTTTTTCTCTCAGTACGCTGAAATAAGAGAATATTTGGGCTCTCTTGCACAAGAAAGGACTATCCTGAACTGTACTCTTCAAAGAAGAAAAGAATGCAAACGGGCTGGGAAATCCTGCCACTTTTCTGGAACAGTTCTTGAGATACACAGCTGTATGATGAAATATTTCCTATGGGTAATTATTCCCAGGCAACTCTTGTAAAAGAATAAAGGAACAAAGCACATTTTGTGACGATGTCACATTGACCTGTTTGTCCCACTCGTTTAGGAATTTACAAAATTCAGAATTCATATTATGAAACAGGAAAGTGGGGAATCTAACGTACCCATTCATGAAGACTTGACCTTGGCTCACAGACCACCCGGGTTGCAAGCAGCCTTAAGAGGCAGTTGGTGCTATGACATAACTCACAAGAATGCCCGGGAGTGAAGGGGTTGTTTTTAAAGATATTTAATTTTTCTTGAGTTTAATTCATCAAGAATAGTGACTTTTCTCTAAAGGGCTGTGCTTCAGTCAACCAAGATGCTGTTACGATTATAAGACTATTATTTTTAACAGAAGCTATCAGTTACTGAGCATTTACAAGGCCAGGAACTATGCTAAGAGCTTTGTATGCATTATCTCATTTAACCTACATGACTAACACTATTAGGCAGCTAATATTATTTTCCTTTTGTAGATGAAGAAATTGAGTGTCAGGGAGGTTAAATGACTTGCTGAAGGTCAGGCAAACAATAAAATGCACACAAACCCAGTACCCTCTGATTCAAAATCCATCTACTAGGATCATTCCACTAAACAGCTTCCTGTATTCGAGTTGTGGGGTACAAAGGACATCAATCTCACCATTAAGCTGATATCTATACTACAGTGGTTCCCAAACTTGACCTTTCATTATAAACTCTTCTTAAAAACAGAGACTCCCAGGGGTGCCTGGGTGGCTCAGTGGGTTAAAGCCTCTGCCTTTGGCTCAGGTCATGATCTCAGGGTCCTGGGATCGAGCCCTGCATCAGGCTCTCTGCTCAACAGGGAGCCTGCTTCCCTCTCTCTCTCTCTGCCTACCTCTATGCCTACTTGTGATCTCTGTCTGTCAAATACATAAACAAAATCTTAAAAAAAAAAAAAAAGACTCCCAGAACTCACCCCAAGCCCCACAACATATAATGTGAAACAAAATAGTCTCTTAACCTATGAAGTGATACCAAATAAGAGGTCAGATTTTTTTTCCCCACTAAACTTAATAGTGAGTACTTCATGAAAAATATTCCAAGCTTTCACTCTCCCGGGCAACTGGTGGTCATCTAGTTGTTAAGCATATTCTGTGGTTCATAAGAATGAATGGATGATGGGTGGAGGGAGGGAGGGATGGGAATTCCACCCTTGAGCCCCAGAGAAAAGCTTTCTTCAGAGGACTGCAGCTCATGGAAGTCATGTGACCAAAGAAGCCTCAGGCATGTCACAAGGATCAGGACACCTGGAGCAAGGAAATGGGTTAAGAATCACAACGCCAGAATGCAATAGGTCTACCATCTCGCTTCCTCCAAAGACAGTACCACTTCTTAGAATTCGTCTAGATGCATTTATAGACTCAAATAATCACGGAAAAGGAAAGGCTGACTGGCACACAGTGATCGTAAATATGTGTAAAGGAGTTAGCAGGTGCAAAATAAATTCCTTCACAAAGTTCATCAGACTTTGCTTTATATACAGTATGGATCCGACCCGCCCCCATAGAAAGGAACAGGCTTGACTTCTAACTTGCGTACTTCCCTATAATTACACATAGCATGGAGCTTTATACGAAAGAAACAGACCTGAATTCCAATCTCAATGGTGCCACCTACTCATTTGACCTTGCTGCCCTTTCTTCATCTCCCCGAGTTTCCCTTTTCCCATCCGAAAAGCAGTGCTTATTACAACAGCAACGATTTCATGAATGTAAACACCCTCATGTAGGCAAACACCTTATATCTGCCACAGGGTTACCATTTACACTTATTGTTATTGCTATTTTGCAGTTACTTAAAAAGTGAAACGCACTCTGTTGGCGCAGCAATTGTTCCAACTGCCAAGGCTTGAGGTCCCAGTTTAAAAACAAAACAAAACAAAACCCAAACCAGTACTCCCATAGAATGCTCCTTTATGCTGTGCTCAACACCAGGGATCGAAAACGTGCTTCCAAGTTACACAGCTGTCTAACGTGCTAAGAGCAATAATGAGTTGCCATGATATGCAGGGATAACAAAATTAACAACACCCTCCAAACAGTCTCCTCTGGGGCGACTGACCAATTATTTCAATAAAATGCTCAGTCATGAGAAGAAAAGGACTCAGGCTGGAACCTAAGTCAAATATATCCCTATCTGTCTCCCTGGGTGAAAACTTGCTAAAAAGCGACTGCAGCTATTCTAAGTCCTCGCCTGTTTTTTCCCAAGTAGTTGCAAACGGGAAGATCCGAGGTGGCTCTCTCCAATTTGTTGCCAGTTACGGAGCCCACTGGTTGCGAGAACAAGTCCTTCTGCAAGTTACTTACTCCGAGAGTCGCACAGCAGCTCTTTGGAACTTTCCTTCGTAATGTGTTCTCCATCGACAGCCTCCAGCCCAGCCAGTCCCTTTTATGAGGAATATGATTCCACGGAAAAGATCCAGAAGGTTAACTGAGCAAGACGCAGCGAAAACTGCCGTCTGTCTGATTTCCTCCAGCCACAGCGTGCGTCCGCGCGGGTCAGATGAATTGCAGACTTGCTCCTGCAAACCATGAAAGTCCACTCACTGGCAACAAATCTGACAGATCCACCGTCCCCTCGGCCGTGTCCAAATTGGCCACAGTCCTTTAGATGTGGTCATTAATTCTTGCTGACTGTGCCACTGCCGAGCACTGGTAAAAGCTCAGTGACACCGGCCGCGGATGATCTGGGCGGGACGCAGGCCCTAAAGTGCTTGGATTGATCTGCTTCTCCGTATGCACAGTGGGCTCCTGGGCAATAAGGGGTTTGGGGCGCACTCAAAAAATCACCGTTGAGCTTCTGACTCCCCGCAAGTTTAGCAAGTTTTCACCCAGGGAGACAGATAGGGATATATTTGACTTAGGTTCCTACTAACAGCCTACTGCTGACCGGAAGCCTTACCGGCAACATAAACGGCTAACCCGTGTTTTGCATTCTGCGAACACGTAAGCTGGAGGAAAGAAAATGTTACGAAGAAAATAGTAAGGAAGAAAAAAATGCTGTATGGAATTTATTTTTTAAAAATTCATGCATAATTGGACCTGTGCAGTTCAAACCCGTGTTGTGCAGGGGTCCACTGTATTTAGGCAGAAAGGGATGGTCGAGGAAGAGGAACAGGTTGGCCAACTCTGGACTGTACTAACTGTTTCACCTGCACTGAAGAGTTTTTTTTTCCCTCTGAAGGGACACAGAAGGATAAAGCTCCCAAAGGCTACTTTTTGGCCAAACTGTCTTAGAGCACTATTTCTAAACTGGAACTACGTTGCAGAGAAAAGAGAAATGTCCCGGCTGTTAAGACAGACTGAACAGATGTCACTGTAGAGTAGCAAGGTCTCCGTTACCTTCTCCAAACCATAGGATGGCCATTTATTATCCCTAACACACAGCTCTCTGTGGGATTTCCATGGTAACAGTTCTCATCCCTTTCTAATAAGCCCTGCTACCACACGTCAATGCTTCCACAGCAAATCATGGTTCCAAAACATAAGGAAAACTCACCCAGTTTACACGCCAACACCAACATCATTGGTCCCTGTTTATAATCTACATTTTAACATTTTTAGGTTCTTTGGTATTCCTAGCTATCCCTAGACAATTTTTTTTTTTAAGTTAAATTGTCCATAGCAATGGACCACAGGTCAAAAGCCAAGGGTTGTATACCAGCTCAGCAAATAGATACAAAAGCAAGATGCAATAAAAGACAACTGATTGTGATTTTAAACATCAACAACATTAAGAAGGGAAAACAACCTAATGGCTCTTGCTCGCATGATTATTGATGTGTACCTGAAATAAACAAACACTTCAAGGAGCAATTTCTTCCTAGTCCTAGTGACGGGCTCAGAGATGGTTTACTCATATGCAAAAGTATCACTTGGGGGAATGGCAGCTATCTTGGTGATAAATAGTATCTCCATCTAGCCAGGGGAGGAAAGTGAGATCCAAAAGCCAATTACAGCAGCTACAGTGGTTGTTTTAGTGAGACATGTACACATGTGTCTAATTATAAAGTGTTCTTATTTCCCTACTGTGAGACTGCCTACAAGTTCTGCATTTAAAAGCTTCTGTGTCAGGACAGAAAAGCTATTAAGAAAACCATCAAGCGTTCCACAAGATCAAGGGCTTTGTGAATATGTGAGGTCTCCCACACTATCACTTTTCAATGTTTACATTATGAAAAATTTCAAACATAGAGAAAAGTACAAAGAGTAATGTAATGAACACCTGTATACCTATGACCAGGCTTTGCTAAATCTGAATGCTTAGCCATATTTACATTAGGCCTTTTCTTTCCCTTAATAAATAATTACACAGGAAAATAAAGACCCGTGGGTAGCCCTCCTCATCCCATACCCTTGCCTCCCTCAATAATATAACTATTAGTCTGCTTGTTTTCAAGCAGTATATAAATAGTATCAATCTACAACTTGTTTTATTCTCAACACTATCTTTCTAAAACTCACCCACATTCAGACATGTAGAATATGGTTCTGGCTCATTCATTTTCATAACATAGAAATTCATTGCATGAATAGACATATTTTTTATCCTTTTTTCCTTCTGAAGAGTGGTTTGTTTTTGATTTGTCATTATCATAAGCAACACAGAAATGACCAGAAATTCTTAAGCATGTGTCCCTTTGCACACGTGTACAGTTTTCTCACGGCATCAACCCAGAGGTGGGGCTGCTGGGCTGTAGCTTTTCTGGGTGTTACCACATGGCTCTCCAAAGGAATTGTACCAAAATAATATTCCCACCATCAGTGTATGAGAATATCTATCACGCCACATCGCTGTCATCAGTTGAGAGTTTCAGATTCTTCAATTTTTCTCTATCTGATTATGTGAAATGGTACCTCATTTTAATTTGTGTTTTCCTGATTCCCAGGGAGGCAGAACATGCTTTCATCTTTATTGTCTAGATATTCATCTCTAAGAACTGCAAATCTTTCTACTTGCCTTTTTACTGCTTTGTAAGAGATCTTTATGTATCCATGTGACTTTGAGAAAGTTACTTAATTTCTCAGCTTCCCATCTATGGCAGTAATAATACCTACCTCCTAGGGATGACCTCTAGCTGATCTTAAAGCTCTTAGCCCAATGCCTATTATATGATAGGCACTCAAAAAGGAAAAAGTCACCCTTTCTAGTATGGTTACAAATGTGAAGAAGGGCCTTCAGGCTATTTCTAGCATTTCTCCCAAGTTTGTAGCTGCCTTTGGGATAAATAAAATAGGACTCAAGAGGAGGAATCTCAGCAAATTTCTTTGCCCAGGCGGCTCCACCACCACAGAAGACATAATATCAGGACTTGGTTGTTTGTAAACTACCACGAGGGAAATGTACAAAGTTGATTCTCCTAGCCATTGCTTAAACTAAACTTCCACGTTACACTTCCTTCAATATACAAGACCCTGTCTTTGAAATGACCATAATCCTGAATTTCAACAAAGGTTAAGTTACACAGTACAAGGAACTCTGAGAAGAGGGAAGTGAGTGCTGGAGGTTGGCAGGTGAATCAGTATTAGGGACCTGCTGGGCATTCCTGGGGTGGAGATAAAGCTATGGCTTCCTAAGATTCCACCAAGCCCTACACCATTCCATCTTCCCACATCATAAGCAATCCTTGAATTAGAAAAGCAAAAAGAAAATCACATTGCTTATCACACATATAAGTTGTTTTTTTTTTTTTTTTTAAATAATGATACTGACATCACCAAGGCAGCAGGTAATCCTACATGACTCACACTGTGAGAATGCTTATGTGTCCCCCATACCCAGAAGAATATGTTCCTCAGGACATGCTGGTAAGCTAGAAGGATGCAATAAAAAGGAGCCACGTAAGCTTGTCTGCTTGGACTCTTAACATATTTAGTTTCGTGCGGAGATCCTCCCAGATTGGCTTCTACTCAGCTGTATCTTGACCTTTCCTTGGAGAAAGGCCATGTTCATCTTTCTGAACTCTGCCAGTGGGAGTGAGGGAGCGTAGATCCCTGTCTTCCAGGCCTATCAAGTAGTCCTGACATCAGCTTCAACTGGTGACTGGCAGAGTCCCTTTTCAGATGTACTTGCACATCATCTAACGTTCAGAATTCTCTCCCTCCGTATTTAATTTCAACGGGCGCTGAAGAAACCAGAGACTTTGCTTTGCAGCTAAAGAAAGAGGCCCTCTATCCCCCTATCTTCTCCAGGGCAATCATGTGTCAGAGTCAACTCCAGCCCAAACATAATTAGACCATCTTCTGATACCTATCTAGCAGCACTGCTTTCTTCCTTAAACGTGTGCCAAGTTTCCACTTTCAAGAAGTTAAATTGCCATATAAAAATGCCCTAGTGATGATGAGTAATTAGACACTGTAATGGAAAATTAACTGTGTTTTTATTTAGAGCATTCATTTTAACAAGACTCTTTTTTTTCTTTCCTAACTGTTCTTAAGCCACAATGAAAATACATTAAATCCTGAGGGGCTGGGGAGGTTTTCTGGTTAAAAACAAACACACACACACACACACACACACACACACACACACACACAAACACAAACACACACATAAACTTCTTCCTGGAACCACTTACTTTGCGAATATCCCCAAGTTTATCCAAGGTTCTGATCTGAACCACATTATTATTGCATTATAAGGCCAGTTCTCACCCCGTCATTTGTGCTATGGAGGAAGAAATAGCCATTCCAACCCCACGGGCCCCTAATGCAGAGGTAAGCACTGGAGAGGTGGCACACGGGGTCTTGTCACATGTGGGGAGCCTTCCCCTAATGCCCTGCAGTCCTCTCTTCCCCTCTCTGTTTCCATTGCTGCCAAGGGAAGCGGGTTGCTTGCAGCCGTGGCTCTGGACGGCTCCATGAGCAGCCGGGGGCTCTGGGCAGCCCTCCGTGAGGAAGCTGTGAGACTGGGGTTCAGCTCTGGGGCCGCACTAAAAATGACCCCACGATACAGCACATGTGACGGCCTTCCCCAAGGAAGAAGGGTGAAAGAGGCTGAAATCTAGACATCTCACCCCAGTCCCCATGGCCCTCTAGTCCCACGTTCCAATGACAAGTTCATCATGGGTTCAGCCACAGGACCTGAGTGCACTTTGATCTGGAGCTGGATGAGGGGCCAGCGGAGCAGTGTCCCTCTGGCAGTGTCCCCACCCATACAAGTTCATGGGTGTCATACAAATGAACCTCAGACCATGTGGCCTACCTAAGCTTTCCAACTTTATTCCTGCGGGACCTCAAAAATAAAGTGCAAATGACACCTAAAAATGCTTCTGGCCTGACATTTATTCAGCCCTCCACAGTGAACACCGAATGCTGGGCAGTGCCCAGGCCCTGGGTCTCTCGTTTCAAGGGGCTCCCTGTGTATCCAAGTAAAATCAATCTTCGCCACTGACTATCCAGGCACTGACAAGCATTTCGGAAGCCCCCTTAGGTTGGCCCGTGCAGTCCCACAGAAGGACACTGGGCTTTGGGCAAGGCTCCCTTGAGCAGTTACAGAAGTTTCAGGCAAACCTGCTCTTTTTCTTTTCCTCTATCCCTTCCTTTTGTGGGTTTTTTATTTTTTCCTAGTTTAATCTCTCCTTATAATTTAAACAACCTTTTGTAATCATTACTGCTTTCCCTATAGATCCCTGGAACGTATTCGACCTACAATCTTTTCACTTCGATTCCTCAGTTGGGTTACAACCAACAACTTTGTATAGTCCACGCTTATATCCAATGTGGTTTCAATCTGGACACACAACCCACAAGAACACCGGCAGACTGGCTTCAGCAGAGAAGTACCACAAACACCGTTTCATTCTGGCTGTATTTAACGAGGTTAATATGACATGTTGGCTGGCAATGACACCCCTTAGGGGGAGTTCAAACAGAAAAAGCTATCTGGTGAGCAAAAATATTTGTCCCAATGCTCCCCGGTCCCAATTCCAAACTGCCCAGTATGTTCTAGAGAATGACAAAGAAGGGTTTGGCAGTGGTTCTACGGATAGTTTAGAGGAATCTGTAAAGTATCCCAACTGTGAGTCAAGATTTAGAATAAACGGGAATGTAATGAACTCATTAACAGTGCCATCACCAAGCAAGAATGAAGATGTGTTGAATGAAACTGCTGAAATTCAATGATACTAGAGACTGTAGACATTTGAAGAGGCATTTTAACCTGTGGACTAAATTTCTAATCATTTTCCCCTTGGTTATTAGGGAAATCAGAACCAGAGAAGAAACCACTGAGAAGCTATATTCACCAGTTAAAACGGACTCCCGGGGAGACCCTCAGCCTCTCTGTTTCACAAAGGCGTTATAAAATTGAAGGAGTAAGCGAGGCAACAACTGAGGAGGCCCAAAGAGCTCAGCTCCAGGTCCACTCTGACCCTGAATGAGTCCTATAGCCTGTGCGTCCCTCGATTTGTTTACCCTGAGAATGGGAACAGGATGAGCAGTTACAAATAATCACTAATAAATGCCCATCTGCCTCTGGCAGAAATACACATGCCTGTTGATAATGGTCACCCTCCCAAACCGCAATCTACCTTTTTCCATTCCAATGGAATTACATTCCAATTCCCAACCCTGAGAATAAAACCCTGAGGGTTTTAGGACTGAAAGGACTGAAAGACCACACTGAGATTTGGGGAGTCCCGGGAGCCAACCCCATGAAGCAATGGCTGGCCGCCCAACTCCCAAGTAGTCATTACACGTGTCCCTACCTCATTTCATTTTTCACTGGGATGACACCCAATCTTTGTGATAAAATGAACCCAAAGACACCACCCCAAAGAACTTGTTTCTCTTGGATCCACCGAAGCATAAAATGTTCTCAATGCCACCTCTTCAGATAAACACCCTTCCCCAAGTGCCCCTCTTAATTGGCTGGTTAACTGTCCCTTGGGTGCGAGTGCCCAGACTTATCCCGGGTATGTGACCAGGTTGGAAAAGTCCTCCTGATTTCTGAGTACCCTAACAAGGATGGCTGTGGAGAGCGTGGACTAAAATGGTGTCTAAGCACTGATGTGACCCTAGCGCTTCACAAAAAAAGGATACTGTGTTCCGGGAGATTGGTCTGTGATCTCTGTGACCCCTTCCAGCTCCGTACCTCCACAGTTGGTTCTACAAGGCCAGCCAGTGAAGGTTACTGGGAGACTCAACAGAACCATTCCCGCAGAGAAGGAGAAAGAAATTCATCTGTAGGTTTCAGTGGGTTAATGAAAAGCCATGTGCTGGTCCCAGGCAGCACAACGTCCAAATATCTACATTCACCGCCCCCCCCCCCCCGCAAAACGCACATGGGCAAGTCTAGGGTCATTCTAGGTTCTAAGTTTAAATATCATAGAATTGTAAGTAATTAGCACAGCAGGCTGGCTTCTCAGTATCCTCAAGAAAACTCGTAGGATAAATTGTTATGTCTTTGTTTTCGTGAAGCAGGCCATTCATCTTTCCACCCTCCGCCTGTCTCTAAATATCAAACTGAAAGACAGAGCTTTCAAAAACGACCCGCCGGCATCTCTGCCCCATACTCCACCCCGAGAAGCCAGATTTCTTTGAGCAACTCTTCCACCAAGAAACAGTAATCACGACCAGAAAAATGAAATTATGCACTCAAGAGTTCAGCAGTATTTATGACAGCCTAAACGGCACCTCATTTTTAGCTTTTACTCACTGTCAAAGTTCTAATGTTTCTGAGAGATTGTTAACCGATTTCTAAATGGCAATATATTTCCATTCCAAATGGGGATGTCTGTTACCACATTTTAAAATAAAACCAATGTGTTATACACTAAATAAATCCCAAATATATTTCACACCTCATCAGGGGTCCGAGCAACAAACTTTTCTTTCAAAAGGAGGCTCTCTTTGGGCATGGTTTTGTAATTTTTATTTTAGATGTTCCTTCAGTTTGCCTTCAAAGGACAGGATCCCCTTTCTCACTGTCTAGTTCGTGATGTAGAACATCATGTAAACTTAAATAAATTTAGAGACAGCCTTCCAAGCCTAAAATTACTGTATTTGTAATAAGAAAGGGCCTGTTTAAACAAACAACAATTTTTTTTTTTTTTTTTGGAGGTGAGCATTCCATCAAGGTTAGCGTGTCTAATAATAAACTGCTGTCAGGTAATGATCTGCCTAATGAAAAATGTTTCCATTTCTCAATTTACTTGAATACATGCTCTTCTGCCTGAGGAGTTTCAGTACCATAAATTGGCATTTGGATTACTAAATCCAAACAATGTAGACTGCTTAATTATGTAGAGGCTTCTTAAATGCTGTAGCTTTTTTTTTTTTACCCCAATTTTATATGCTTATTGTGCAGGGTGATAATTTTTGTTTAATCTTATTTCATTATTTTACCTGGCAAAGGTCACTTTTGGTAGTTATTTAAATCTCAAAGACAGCAAATCAATGGATGAGGACAAGTTCAGTAATTTCAACTCCATTGTATGCCTTTCACTGGATTTGAACTTTTTACATATTGGTTCTACCAAAAGTGCTAAATATTTATCTCTATCCAGAAAAAAAAATACACACACATATATATATATACACACATATATTCATATGTATTGTAGATACATACATATATAGTTGTATTGAATGTAGAAAGCCACTAACTTAATACCATTTTTAATTAATAAAAAGGATTAAATTTATCCAATCTAAGATTTTTGATCTTGAACATTTTGATCTTAACTGTTAAAAACAACAAAAATGCTTTGAAAGCATGGTATTTGCAAAACACTTGAGAAGTCACTAATGGGATTCCCATGATCTAATACATGTAAGGCTTTAACTGTAATTGTAAACCCACTACTAAAGGCTTATGACCTGAAAGTATGGACTATTGTAGCCAGTTTTTATGGGTTTAATTCCACTGGCAAATCCCACTTTCTGTATTTTAAATTTCAATGAGCACAAAATCACAACGTTTTCGTAAGAACCATCTAAAGGAAGTAAACACTGGAATGACAGGGCAAGAAAACCATTAGCAACAACCACCCTTTCACATAAACCGTCAATGAACTTAAAAGCACAAGACCAAGCAAAACTTTTAGTTCGTGATACATGTGCAATTCACCCTTAACATTCTCAGAACTACCTATGAATCATCTTATTTTCCTCTGACTTATTTCCATACGAGGCTCAATGAAACACGGAAATTAGCCCCTATTGATCACTGGATCACTGTTTTCTGAGACTATTTATTACTTTTTTTTTTTAAGCATGTTTTTACTATGATCCCATTCCGTGACTGCTGGAAGCCAGGAAAATCTGCCTTCGGGTGAATGCAGAAGACAAAGTCATTAAAAACTGTGCCAGCCCTGAACTAACCTCAAATATTCAGAATTGTTCTGTTTCCTCCTTAGGTCCTGCAGAAATGCAATTCGTAGCAGGGTGTACTGAAATTTGTGATTAAATCTTTTTTTTTTTTCCCCTCAAGGAGGTTTGACTTATTATAACAAGTGATGATTTATGCTCAACACAAGACTCAGCCTACCTCCCCTATCTAATATATAGGTAGACTACTCATTCAAGGGCATATATATGCCTGGCAAACACATAAATGTAAAAATATAAACATCAAGGATATCGACCTTATTTCCAAAGTTTCTTATTTGTTTCTTCTCTCATATACTTCTTGGTCCTTAAAATTTAATATTACAAGTCCTGTTATGGGCTATCAGGCCCAATTCTACCTTACAGATAAAATTTATTTTACATAGGCATACCTTAATATTGTAATCATTTCATAACCAAATACATGTGGAAACAACTTGGTTTTCAAAGAACTTTGCTGTAAGTATTTACATACATTATTAATTGATGGTCCTACAGGGACAACCTATTAAATCAAAAGAAAATACAGAATTCTAAGCATGTGCACTAGAAGCTTCTAGCCTGGATGTTTAAAAAAAAAAAAAATCTTTTAAAAACACTGCTAGCTCTTCACTTCACTTTTTCAGTGAAAGTAACATTTTTTTTTTTCTTTCAGGGCATCCATGCAACAAACATAACCTCAAAGTTTCTTTTAGTTGGGAAATACTAAATTTTTACCTTTAGATGAAAGCACAGACAGTTACTATTTTTGATTAAAAAAAATTGCTTGAACTTCTCTCTCTCTCTCTCTTTTTTCTATACTTGGTTTTCCATAGCCTAAATCCTTATAAAGCCGGGGCACTTTGAAACTTGGATCTTCTCTTAATGCACTCAAAGTTTTCAAAATACCTTTGGATTTACTTTCCACATGAACCTACGACTTTTTCAAAGTATTTATAAAATGTTCTTTATCTTTCCTAGCGGTCTTGGTTAGGCTCTTGTGGATAGAGGAAACCAGACGTGAAGAATGTTTTTATTGTTGTAACTGTTGTTTTTTTCAGTCCCTTAAAACCAAAAGGGGGTGATCTCCCCAGCTTGCACTGCAGGCAGAACTACTGCCCCAGAGGGAGAGCCTTGCAAGTGAAGTTCAATTTCAGGGTTTGGTTAAGAACCTCAGGACACTGATTTACTTGTAAAATCCCCAGTGGAGACAAGAGGAGGCTGGACAACTGAACTCAAGGCGAGCAGCAACACCACCACTTCCCGAAAAGAGTGATTTAGGCGCTGAACCGGGTCAAGGGTTTGAACTTTCTGACCGAAAACCACAGCGGCGCCGGGGAGGAGGAAGCTTTCTCCCTCGAGCAGGATCGCCTGCGTGGCACGAGAGGCCGCTGCTCTGGGCCCGCCGCCTCCGCTCCACGGCCAGCCCTGCGATCCACACCTTGCCTGGCCCGTCCCAGGTCGCCGACGCCTCTGCGATGCCCGCCTCGGACGAGTCTAGTCTCTCCGGCACCGAATCCCCTCGCCCTCCGGTGGGAGGACAGAGGCGGGAAGGCGCCTGACGCCCTCGGGAGAGCCACCATACCCGACTAATGCCCCCATCACCCGCGGGGCGTCTTACCGGTACAGGAATGCAGGGGCTTGGGTCGCACGACCAGCGACGGGCACACGGAGTAGAGGGAAAGTTTCTCAAAGTAATCGCAGGTCTCCTTGGAAAGGATCTCGTCGATCATGAAAGTCTTGTAGCGCCGCCTGGCTGCTTTGAGCTGGCCGGGAGAGCTCAGCCGCAGCTCCGCGTGGCAGTGCATGGTGAGCCGGGGAGAGCGCCTGCCGGCCGGGGCCGCAGGAACTGGCGCGCCGGCGGGAACCTGGGCCCCGCTCCTCGGCCGCCGGGGAGACTGCGGGCTCGGGAGGCGCGCAGAGCGGAGCGGGCACCGGGCGCGCGGGCCGCGCGTCTAGACCCACCCGCGAAGCAGCATCTTCGCGGAGCCTTTTTGGGACAGCGCAGCTGTCAATCAGCGCGCGCTTCCTGCGGGGCCCGGTGCCGAGCCGCGCCGAGGGGCGTCGGCGCCCACCCCGCCCAGCCCGCCCGTGCAAGTCGGCCGCGGACCTGCACGCCTCGTGCCCGCCTCTCTCGCTCGCCTCCTCCCGCCTCGCGGTGTCTCGCGCTCCTCTGCCAGCCTCTCTATTTTAAGACACTCGCTTTGGCTCTCCTCCCCGCCCCCCTCCTGGGACGCGCTCCAGGTGTGTGTGCAGGGTGAGCGCGCTCGGGTGTGCGCGCGGTGCGCGGTGCGCGAAGCGCGCGCCGCCCCCGCCCGCGGGCCGGGTCTGGGCAGCTCCTCTGCGACCCGACCCCGCGCACCTCTTGGACTGGGTCGGGTGCGCGCAACCCGCAACCGGGGGAGCAGGCGCGTCTAGGTCTCTTGCTAGAAAGAAGTCGAGTCCTTGCTGAGGCTCCCGAGGCTGCGGGCCACAGAGCCGACACCCCAAGGACCCGTGGGTCGTTCTTCTCGGTTTCCCAAGGACCCGCGGCCTCCTCTGCAGTTCTACGCTCTCAGCCCGTGCTGAACCGCACACTTGACCGCCCCCACGAGATCCTAAATCATAAATGACACTTGCCTGACCGTTATCCCAATAACAAATAGTAAAAATGGGAGGGTAATCCTCCAAAAGCGTGCGTTCTTTCTTGTTTTAACGTTTATGAACTGTTTTCGCCGCAGCAAGGGCCAACGCAGCACGATCCGGGTTGCTCGCGGGCCCTCCGGCGGTCAGCCCCACTCGAGGATTCTGGTCGCCCGATGCTCGGGGCAGCGCAGCTTTCGTTCCCGGGTCGCTCACAGCGCTTAAGGTTCGGAGAGCCCCCGAAGACACGCGATTATTGGGTGGCCTTCCTCCCTCCCCCTGGGGTCCTAACCCCGAGTCTGTTCCAATCAGTATCTGTACGAACTTATGTGTTCGATTGGAATTGGTGGGCGAGGGGGACCCCCAACCAGTCTAGGCGCCCGGGACGACTCCCGCTGCCTGCGTCCTGCCACCCAGCCCGGCAGCCAGCCACAACCGCCCGGTGGCACCGCTTTTCCACGATTTTGTCTCAGAACTGGTGTGTGTCCGGCCGGAAGGAAAACGCACAAGAGGGAGACAGAATTATAGACGCACGGCCTTCTCCGAAACCGAGTTTGGAGCTGGTGACATCTCGCGGGAAACCTGTAAGCGGCCCGGAGTCGTAGCGGGCTCGCTGCAGAGCTGCTCACCCAGGAGCCCGAGTCGCCGCTGTAGAAAGCGGACGCGCGCCCCTGGGTGGGTGGTTCAAGTCGGACCGAAGGGACACACCTGGAGGACTAATAAGTAGGCACTTAGAGAAAATAGCGATCAGCCGAATTAGAGCCTCGTATTAGACACGGATCGCAATGCGAATTTGAAGCTCTTCATTCTCGATGTGTTCACGTGTGCCGAAGCTCCCTACTCCTACCCTCCTCTCAGTTTAGAATTATTTTTCATTCATTCTCCTCCACGCGCGGGCGGCTCGGAGGCCAGCAAAGACTGCGGCTAGGTGTTCCGGCCGCGGAGGACGTCCCGCCGTGGGGAGGCGAGGTCGCCGCGATGAACCCGGGAGCGCCCCGGGCTCTGGTGACCAGCAGTCCCCGCCGTCTGTGCGCTATTCCCCAAGGGGTTTTCCAGGGCGCGGGCGCAGCGGGGACCAGCGGCGCCACGAGCTGGGGACGGTCCCAAGGGCGCGATGCTCACTCCGAGAGCAATGGGGGCGGGTGGTTATATTTTGCCCCTGGCAAGCGTAGAGTTGTTGACGGGCGCCGAGAAACGGTGTTTGGTGGGGGCGACCCCACCGGCAGCGCGGACCTCGAAGTGTGCTTGGGGCGCAGCACCTGAGCGACAGCCTTTCCTTACACCTGGCGATCCTGGCGAGGGACTGAGCGTTACCCGTGTGGACTATTCGTCCGGTCCTGCCGGGCGCTTACGGGACTAGCTGACTCCAAGTTACTCTTCCGGGCCCCCCCGCGCCACCCGCAACCCCTTTTTTCCCTTTCCAGAATTATTCCATCTCCCCCCACCCCGCCCCGTCTCACCCTCTCTGTCCCTTTAACTGCCTTGACTCCTTCCCCCTCTTCCTCCCATTCCTCCCTTCCCCCACTCTTACCTGCACATGGGCCTCCCTCCCCCCCCCCCCTCCTGTGGGACGTCCCTTCTCTTTTCTCTTTCTCCCTCCCTTTTCTTCACCCATCTTCCATCCCGGTTTCTCTTTTTCTTTCTGCCCTTCTCTTCCCTCCCTTGCCCCTTCTCCTCTTCCTCTCTTCCTTCCCTCTCTCCAAACGCGGATCTGCAGCCGCGCTCCCGGGTCCTCGCATCGCGGCGCCGCCACACGTGAGGCTGCCGGCAGCTGGAGGCTGCGGGGACAGCGCCGAGAGCCCCGGTCACCATGCCGGGCGGGAATCGACCTCGCCTCTGCTCCCGGCTCGGGCTCTTGCCCACAGACACAGAATGTGCTCACACTCTTCCTCAGACTGTTCTTTGATTTGAAATCTGCAGTGTTTCAAATAGCTTAAGAATTTCGATTCAAGTCCTTGGATTTTCCACCTTCTCGATTTTCTGCACGGAGGCAAGACCCCACCCACGTCCCGGGTGTAGGGGAGAGAGAGATTCCGGCTCTCTGCCGCTTATAATCAAAGTTGAGCCTCAGTATTTTCATTTATAAGTGGAAGTCGTAATACCTACCTACTTCACAAGGTGGGCCTTTCATAATCCATGCCTTTACACAAGCTGCTCCCCTTGTGGGAATGCCCTCCACAGCTCAGTCCCTCCCTCCTTCACTGCCTGAAAAGCTAGTTCAGGACCCATCTCATATGTCACCTCCGCTGAGGAATCTTTCCCCACTCCCCAAGGCTGTTGATTCCTACCTGGACGTGTTTATTTCACGCCCTGGGCAAGGAACTCCTGGTGTGTTCTCCAGCATAGCACCTGGCACAGAGTAGTTTTCAATAAGTGTGTCATAAATAAATGAATGTATGAAGGGAACCTGGGTGGCACAGTCCACTAAGCTTTGGGCTCTTGGTTTCCGCTCAGATCATGATCTCAGGGGTGAGATCAAGCCCTGGGTGGGACACCATCCTCAGCAACCGGTCCACCTGAGACTCTCTCTCCAGCTCCCTCTGCTCCTCCCCTACCTCTAAAATCAATCAATCAATACATAAAATCTTTCAAAAAGAAATTAATGCGTGAAAGCTGGGATCATTACACAATGTGTGTGAAAGACCCAAGCCCATGATGGGACTTCAAATCTTAATTTGTTGTGCTGAATTTGTCTTTCTCCTCACTCATGTCTCTGCCACTCTCTTTCCTCGATATTTTTGGGTTTTTAGCAATGGCATCTAGCCCAATTCCCATTTTGCTCCCATCTCTCTCTTTTCACTCCCTCTCTCCTTCCCTCAGACTGTGAAGGGCTTCTGTGGGAGGAAGCACACCCTGGCTGTCAATCACAAAGGGGGGCTTTGGTCAGGAATAGTCAGGGGTTTAGTTTCCAACATTAATGAAGTGGCTGGAACAGCAAACATCTGCCAAAGAGACTCAAACCTTTTCCAGCTGCTGGAGACCCACAGACACTTCCCAGCCTCCAGTGGCTCCATCCTGGCAGGGTCTGCCCATGCCCAGGGAGGGGAACACACAGAGGAAAGGGACTATCTACACTGAGCCACACTTGGGCAGGCACAGAAGGGGCTAACAATTCACACCCTCCAAGAGGCTTCAGGAAATCAGCCTCCTGTTCTATCTGGCACCAGATTCCTGGGGATAGAGCCCAGGCAGAAAGAAGGGGACGGGATATCTCTGCCAAGAGGCTCTGACAATCAGAAACCAAAAAATCGGTCTTTCCTACTTCAGCTCGTACCTGGTATCTCCGCTCAACTAGAACTCATAAAAGTGGTTTGTTTGTTTGTTTGTTTGTTTTTAAATGTGTATTTATTTATTTTTGAGGGTTGGGGGGAAGGGGCAGAGAGAGAAGGAGTGACAGACTCTGATGCAGACACTGCACTGAGCATGGAGCCCCACCTGAGACGTGGAGCCCGACCCAGGTTATGGAGCCCATTGTGGTGCTCTATCTCACGACCCTGAGATCATTATCGGAGCTGAAACCAAGATCCTGAAGCTTAACTGACTGAACAACCCAGGTACCCAGGTGTCCTTAAAACAAAATGGTTTTTAAAAAATCCTAGGGCAAGGTTTCCTGGGTGGCTAGTTAGTTTAGCATCTGTCTTTGGCTTGGTCATGATCCCAGAGTCCCAGGATAGAGCCCCACATTGGGCTCCCTGCTCAGCGGGGAGTCTGCTTCTCTCTCTGCCCCTCACTCCACTCATGTTCTCTCTCTCTCTTAAGTAAATAAATAAAATCTTTTAAAAAATTAAAATAATAAAAATTTAAAAAAAATAAAAATCCTAGGGCAGGCTTTAAGTTGCATGGAGACTCTAACTGTAGCTGAACTCAGCTTCATGTCTAGTTAATTCCTTTTATGATCTTGGGCTATGTGTCCATGAAGATATTCAGAAAAGACATGCCCAGAGTCTTACAACCAGCTTTTCTCCAAAGAGGAGAAGGGGGACAAAAGAACTTTTTATATTCTAGTAAAGTGTATTTAATAACTTGTATTTCAGCCGCTAACTTTTGAAATAGTTTCAGACATGTAAAAACAAGAGAGTGATAGCCTTGTAAGTTAATATTCCCCTGGGCCCCAGGGCCAGGCCAAAACTGCTGTCTGTGGGGCCCAGCACGGCTGCCTTGCACAACAAGAAGCTAAAGGAGGTATACAAGGAGGCTAGCTTATTTGTAATGATGATATTAATTTACCAAAACTGCTCTCATACATTGTAAAGCATCTTTTTAAGAGAGGCACAAATGTAATCCACTTGACAAATGGGTTTGGGAAGGTCTGACTAAGTCCTTCTGTCCTTTCTCAAAACATCTTTCTGGAGGAAAAGTTTAAACTGAAAAAAAATTAAAAAAAAAAATCAAGTTAGTTAAGACAGAGCACAGAATACATAGCACAGAATATTTTCGTGCAGAGTGGAAATACCATTGGTCCACCAAATGTTTCCAAAAGTCTTAGAAGTTTGGTATACAGATTAAAATAATTTCTTTTGCTGATCCTTTCTCTTCCCCCCCACTTTTTTTTTTTTTTTTTTTTTTTTTCCTGGTGCTATCCTGGCCTCAAGCAGCTCTATTTCTGCCAATAGCCTATGTGCCTCAGTTATCCCAGCTGACTGACACAGCCCGGAAAGTAGAATGTAATCTCTCCTACCTTTCTCATACTGTGGTGAAAATGAACATGGAAGTTGAGAGCATCCCTGGCTTGGACATTAATTTTTAGCCCTTCACTAAGGAGAAAGCTACAACCAGAGAGAAAAGGCACTTCTCAGTATTCAGTGGAATGGTGCCCTCGCTGCCTGGGGTATGAGGAAAGGACTTCTGAGCTGGCAAATCTGAGTGCCATCCCCCCACCCCCATCACCCAGTAGCTTCCCTGACCTCTGGTCTCCAACAGGAACATGGGGATGATACAGCCAACTGTCAGGTTTGCTGGAGGGTTTCATGAAAGAGCGTGTGCCCAGCACTCAGTTACGCTAGGCCAGTCTTCCCTTCACCTTCACCTTGAGTCCAATGCAATAAGCCATTGGCTACCTTCCCAGGGGCACCTGGGTGGCTCAGTCAGATTAGCCTCTGCCTTTGGATCAGGTCATGATCCCAGGGCCCTGGGATGGGGCCCAGGGCCCTGGGATCAATCCCTGCATGGGGCTCCTTGCTCAGCAGGGAGTCTGCTTCTCCCTCTGCCTCCTCTTCACTCTCTCTGACAAGAAATAAATTTTTAAAAAGATTTTTATTTATTTATTTGATGGAGAGAGAGAGAGCACAGATAGGCAGAGCGGCAGGTGGAGTGAGGGGGAGCAGCAGGCACCCCACTGAGCAGGGAGCCTGATGTGGGGCTCCATCCCAGGACCTTGGGATCATGACCCAAGCTGAAGGCAGCCGCCTAATAGCCTGTCACCCAGGCGCCCTATAAATAAAATCTTAAAAAAAAAAAAAAATCACAAAATAAAACTGCATTTTCTTTTTTTTTTTTTTTTAAGATTTTATTTATTTATCAGAGAGAGAGAGGGGGAGAGAGAGAGAGCACAGGCAGACAGAATGGCAGGCAGAGGCAGAGGGAGAAGCAGGCTCCCTGCTGAGCAAGGAGCCCGACGTGGGACTCGATCCCAGGACGCTGGGATCATGACCTGAGCCGAAGGCAGCTGCTTAACCAACTGAGCCACCCAGGCGTCCCTAAAACTGCATTTTCAAAAGCATCAGAGCCTTTGCTGTTTCACATGTATTTGGAGTTGGTGTTGACTCAATGTTCAAAAGTCAGGATCAACCACGAAATACAGAGTGGAAAGAGAGGGTGTCGGAGTTCGGGACTGCCGTTAACTATCAGGGAAATAGCCCGGCCACCAAGAGTCCCCGAGGTGCTGTTTACCATCTGGTACCTTGAGCCACAGACACCGCGCATCTGCAGGAGTCAATCATTCTAACCGGCACTTCACAAGGGACGGGCTCATTTATCGTTGTTATTGTTTTGTCTGCCACCAAAAAACAAAACAAAAGAAACCCAAAACCCAGGGGGGGGGGGAACCCAACTATGATGTGCACCCACTGGGTGACATCCCATTGAAATTATCTCATAAAGTATTTTTATGCTCTGTTTAGCCTCAAGTGGGCCTCAGCAAGGTTTCTCGTGAATTCTTGGTAATCTTCCCTCACACGGGACCAGTCAGCGACCAAGCAAGGCAGGATTTCAGAGAACAAGCTGTTACCAGTTGGACACTCACATCGCCTGTTACCCAGGACAAGAAGTTTCCTGTGTCCGCCAGCACAGGGAAAGCCTCACGGGGCCAGTCGGCCTTCTGAACACAGGAAGCCAAAACAACGTTCATGAGAGCTTTGGATGCATAAAGAAATCTGCTGACGTGGTTATTATCAGCTAATACAGAACAGCATTTACTAAGAACACGGGGTGCCGCGTGGCCGTCAGAGAAGGTAATGTTCTTGGCGCTCCAGGTTCTTAAGAAAGGGAGACTGTAGAAACTCCAGGACATAGGCGCTAAGCGTCTACTTTGGTCTAAGCATGGAGGGCATGCGTTTGCCCCCACACCTGCCTGGGCCCAGAGTCTGTAAACTTTCTTTCTTTTTTTTTTTTTAATTTTTAATTTTTTATAAACATATATTTTTATCCCCAGGGGTACAGGTCTGTGAATCACCAGGTTTACACACTTCACAGCACTCACCAAAGCACATACCCTCCCCAATGTCCATAATCCCACCCCCTTCTCCCTAAACTTTCTTTTTTTAAGAGGAACGAAGAGATGGAAAGAAAAGAGGAATTTTTCAGGCAAGGTTGAGGAGAGACATTTCAAAACCTTGTTGGTCAGGACACCTGGGTGGCTCAGTCGGTTAAACGTGTCTTCACATCTGGTCATGACCCCAGAGTCCTGGGATCAAGTCCCACAACGGGGTCCTTGCTCAGTAAGGAGCCTGCCTCTCTCTTTGCCTGCTACTCCCCCTGCTTGTGCTCGCACTCCCTCTCTCTTTCTGATAAATAAATAAATAAAATCTCAAAAAAAAAAAAAAAAAACTTTTTTGGCTAAATAATTTCAAGAGAAAGCCTTAATTTCAGGAGAAAAAGGAAAATGGAGCTGAGTTACCCAGCCAGAGATTCATATTTGTCGTGTCCTGTCCTGGGGTTCAGCAGAGGTCAGCAGGCTTTGGGGCAGGGAACAGAATATAGACAGTTTCCTTCTCTTTCTTTCTTTCTTTCTTTCTTAATCAAGGCACAGTTGTTCTTTTTTTTTAAAGATTGATTTATTTATTTGAGGTGGGGGAGGGCAGAGGGCAAGGGAGAGAAATCTGTAAGCAGAGTGTCGCAGAGCACCCAGTTGGGTGGGAGGCTTGATCCCAGGACCCCGAGATCCTGACCCTAGTGGAAATCAAGAATCTGACGCTTAACTGAGCAACGCAGCCGCCCCTAGACTGTTTCTTTTTCTAAGAAATAAACCCTAATTTGAAATATTCCTTACAATGATTGGCTTTTAAGAGAAAATCAAGCTCTGTGAGCTATTCGTAGTGAATATTTTTATTATCAGTAGAGATTCCAAGACAGCAAATGTGCTCAAGCGAAATGGAGCATCAAAAGATAATGTGGAAAGTTCTGGTATTAAACACTCTCATCTAAAACATCCAGAAACAAAGAAAAATGCAAACATATCATGTTTTAGATAATCTGAGTCAAATTAAATTTTGCTTCAATTTTTTCATCCAGAGACTTTTATGCAGAGAAGTATTTCATTTCACTATGAGCAGACAGCCGCAAGGACAATCTTTATAGATCTCTAATGCTCTTCCTTGCTTACTTTCAAAAGTTACAGGGATGCTCAGGTCTAAATAGGCTATAAATTACTCAAGTATATGAATGAGGGGGGAACCAGTCTCTGTGCTTTCAATTACGCAGGCAGCCTGAATTTTTAAAAGGGATTTGAAGTCATCACAGAACAGAGGATCCCTGATACTATTGCCAATCCACATCTCGATACGTTTACTTAAGTCAATTACTGAATCTCTTAGATTATGTCTACACAAGCTGCCAAAACATCTGGTCATTTCAATCAGTTCAATAAAAGGTTGTGCCAAGCCAGGGGAAAAAAATTAGTCAAGTTCGTCCTTTGTAAAGGCAGAACAATGGATTGTTTTCTCAGGGAAGACAGTAAGTGGAGACAGCTCAGAAGGTTTTGGTTTTCTCTTCTGAAACCAAAATGCAGTCCACAGTTCCTGAAGGAGGTTGTGATTTTTATCAAGTTAATGTTTGGGAGGTGTTCTGCCAGAATTTCAGTCCGAAATGTTGTGGGTATGAAGATGACGTAGCCATGTTTCTGAGACAATTCTGGGCTCCTCTGAATTCTATGTTCTCAAGGTTGGGACCGTGCCAGAATTAAGCCGGACTGATGTTTGCGAAATGTTGAAAAATAAAAGTAGCAAAACTAGAAATCATAGACTAGTATTTATTTTCCCTGGACCTTACTAACGTTCCTGTGAGCATGTGACCTCACTTTGAGGAAATCTGACGTATGATTTAAATTACCAAACACAGGTACATATAGCTTTCATCTAAATCATTGTTGCAAAAGTGTTCCTCTGTAAAATAGAAATAATGCACTTCTTTTATTTCTTCGGATTTGTATGTGATATCTTCAGTGGATATTTGGAATTTCAAATCATTATCTTTATGGGGCACATAGAGACAGCTCCAAGAAGAAACAACTACTCAGAGGACAGTTTTTGGATCCCAGCCCAACTTTCTGCTCGTATTAACCCATTTTCCTTTCATATTAAGATTCTCACTGAGGGACTAAAAAAATCCTCTGATCCGAAATGCTCTGTGGAATGATTTGGTTCAGAAATCCATATTAGGATGCAAGCTCCTGCTTGAATAAATGCACTTGGACGAACACATTTTCATATTCATTTCAGGCAACATTAAGTACAACTAATCTACCCATGTCCGATGTTATATGGCTTTTTTCCTGTGCACTTATTTGACGTTTCTTTAAAGCCATAGACAATTAGAAATAATTATTGTTATAACTGAATAATGTAAACTTTATATTGTCTGAGATGATTCACCCTCCCACTGAATATTCCAGAGTACATGACCGCTTAGGCTGATGTCTGCATATAAACTTGTTAAATGTCTATAGCTTAACTGTTGAGGGTTGTCAATGAATTAGTAAGAAGAAGAGGGAGGAGGAGGAAGGGGAGGAAAGAAAGTCAGTCAATCTGTCTTCTTTGGGTGAGAAAGCAGCTCTTTACTTCAAGGACAAAAAATTAAAAGAAATCCAGTCTCTAGGTAGGAGGAAGATAATTTTTGAAAACGAGAAAAAGAGTTGTATTTAGAACTTCAATCTGAGCAAAATCTTGCTTTATAAAATCTGGGGTCTAGTTAAGGAATAATGTTCATGTGGCCAAGGGGAGGATTTTAGTTTTGACATGGGGAGGCTGGAGGTTAGTAGGGTCAAGACTTTTTGGAAAATTAGGCAGAAAGATTCTGGAACTAAGAACACGATAAAGGAGGAAGATTCAAGGAGTAGAGGATAGATTGTAGTTGACTTCTTGTAGATAGAACCAGAATTTGTTTTCCATCTGTAAAGACTAATTATGCAGAATTTATGCCTTCATGTATCCAGCATAATTTTGGAAAAGTAGATTTTATTGCCCTGAAGTCGATGGCTTGGAGATCAGACAAGGAGCAGGGCATAAGGGAGGGTGCAGAAGTGATGAGAGACACAGACCGGTATCAGGAACAGAATATGCAGATAGGGTCCCGAGAACCACAAAAGGATTAGCGAGTGCTTGAAGGAAAGTGCTCGACCTTGACTTCCAACTTTAGAATACTTACATGCGCATGCACACACACACACACAAAGTAGCCTACAAATAGGTTACTGTCCTGATGACCACCTAAGAAGTAATTTACAAGGTAATACTGTAGAAAACAGAGAGACCCAAACAGAAGAGACCAAATTAGTCAAACACTGTTTATAGGACTGTAAACTGGTATGACATTTCTGGAAAGCAGTTTGGCATGGTGTCTCAAATTTAGAATCAATCCAGTAAGCCCAACCTAGGAATTTAAACCAAGGTTGTGGTTCTCAGACATGACTGTACACATAACAACCTAGTAGGAGAGCTTGTTTAAAAATTCCCGGCTCCTGGGTCTCTTTCCCCGGAGATCTGTAGGTGTGACAACTGATATTTTTAAACAAGCAGCCTTCTTAATTTTGCTACTGTCTAACAAACAGGTGCTAAAGAGATAATAATAAAAGTGGGAAAAGCTGTAAGCAGAAGCAAATATGTTAACTGTAAAATTCCATAAAATTTCAGGAATGGGAAATATCTCTTTCACATCTCTGAACCTCAGCTCACTGTTTTTACAATAAAAATGCATACTCAATGCCATTGCTGTGAGATTAAGTAAGGATTCCACGTAAAAGCCTTAGACAATCCTTGACACGTTGTTAAAGATCAACGAATGCTAGCTACACTATACAATGGCAAGTGGGGAAAAGGCATTTAAGTAATAGAATGTATAATTTGATTTAATTTTTTAAAAGATTTTATTTATTTATTTGACAGAGATCACAAATAGGTAGAGAGAGAGAGAGGAAGAAGCAGGGTCCCCGCTGAGCAGAGAGCCCGATGTGGGGCTCGGTCCCAGCACCCTGGGATCATGACCTGAGCTAAAGGCAGAGGCTACCTGAGCCTCTCAGGCCTCTCAGAGGCCTGAGCCACCCAGGTGCCCTCGATTTAATTTTTGAAAAATTCCTTACATACGTATGCATAAGAGATGCCTGAAGGCCTGTTCAGGTATTAACGGCAATAAGTTCTTGATGGTGGAATTTCAAGGGACTTACTTTCCTTTCTGAAGTTTTGAGTGTCATTTGAATTGTTTTACAATTAACATTTATCATTCCCCCCCCAAACATTCTATTAAGTTCAAAGAAAGAAATTGTACTTCAGTAATGTTTTACATTTGTATAACACTTCCATTTACAGAAAATTTCCAGGTGTGTGCCTTCATGCGAGCCTTACACAGTCCTGTGAGTGAAAAAGGACTTCTTGTTTCCAGTTTACAGATGAGGAAACGAAAAGGAGGTGGTTTATTTGACACTCACACAGCGTTAACATTGCAGATCCTAGGGTTTGAGAAGACACGGGTCTTTTGGGCCTAGCAGCACACCTTCTACTGGACATTGCTTCCTCATTGATCCCAGTTTAATATGTTTAAAAAGGGGGGGGGGGATAGGGATTGCAGTTTTACCGATGTGTATTTTTCTTATCCTCTGCATTTAAAAAAACAAAATCAAAACCAAAAACAAAACACCGAAGCATTTGATAAACCTGAGATAAACTGAATACTAACAAGAGTGACTTTCATTTGATTTTATCAAAGTCAGGTGTTTGATGCCAATCTTCACCAATCACTTGCCAGGTAACTTTGGGGGGCAAAAACAGTCCTCCAAATACAGTCCCAGTCACCTGTTAAAAGTTAACAGAAGCTCCAAGAACAAAGCAAAAGAGTTGCCCATGATGTAGAATGTGGCCCGTCAGCGGGGTTTCTTTGAGTTCTCACCTGTTTGTTCAGTTCCTAGCTGTCAGGTCCAGCGTCCAGAGCTTGACACCAAGCAAGTTCAGCTTTCCACCGAGCGTGGAACCGAGAGAGGATTCTAAGGGAGCAGTCGCGTCGGTGTGGCCGACACTGCCCTCTACCGGATGAAGAGGAAGTGCAGCGTCTGTGCTGTGGAATCCCGTCTCCCTCTACTGGTAGAAAAAATAACTACACGGAAGACTCGCTTTTAGTGATGGGGAGTCCGGACTCATCATTACCTGTCCTCTCTACCTTGCTTCCGCACAGAGGGGCTCACATGGGCTTCGGCATGTATCGTTCTGTGGGTGCTCGGAGCAGACATTTAAATAAGTCTGCGATAGCTAACAGGTTCTCCTCTTCTCCGCTCTGGGGACTCCTTAACCCCAATTCTGTGGCGGAGGTATCAAGAGTTGCTATGCTTTCCTAACATAGTGAAGGACATCAAGGGACACTGTTTATCCTTGCTGATCCTAAACTCTAATCTTAGTCCTGACACTCTTACTCTCAAAGATTTAAATTCTCCACCTAAAATGGTTCTATACAATTTAATTCTACTTCTGTTTAATAAAGGCATTTAACAAGGGAGGCTATGAGAAGAGCACATGATACAAGTGGAAAGTCTGTGGCACACAATTACAAGATCCGGGACTGCGCCCCATACAACCGATTAAGATAGAGTGCAGCTCTAGTCCCACGCAGGTTTGGGGGTCTCAACGGTAAGGAAAGGCTGGCTCTCCTAAATTAGTCTCAGAGATCTAATTAGCGGATGTTGGTAGATCTCTCATGTATCCAGCAATATGTATATAATTTTACATTTTAATTATGGATCAGGTGCACCAACAGTACTCTGAATTCCTACATGACACCTGGTCTCCTTTCACTCGGGTTATAAACCCTTTTGAAAAACAGGTGAAGGTTGGACAAGGGAAAATGTAAGACGTAAAATATTAATAAGGAGATGACTATGAAAGAAGAGAAACAGAGAGAACTCAATATTTCCTATGGAGAGAAAGCCCTGACTCTATAAATTGTAAATTCAAAGCTGCCAGTGACTTTGTTATTTTTCTTATAAAAACAAAAACAAACAAAAAAAATACCCCTAGTTCCTTAGCCTCTCTCTTTTTTCAATGGATCATCCTGAGCAAATCCGTCTTGCCGGGTATAAAAAACAAGTTCGTACATAACTGCAGCAACTCCCCACTGCCTCCACAAAGTTTTCAAAACAAAACTTCAATTCACGTGACTGCCTAACCGCAAGGGGACTCCATGGGCAGTGATTAAGAAGCTGGCTGAAGTGCTACGTTCTGAACGACTGTTCAGCCAATGAGATGACGTAGTTTGGGGACAGGATATTGTGATATTTCAATATATTTAATACTACGTTCTTCTTTGCATTGCATTGCATTGTATTGTCTTAATGGTGGCCGTGCCTTGTGCTTTTGTTATATATCTAATGTATGCAAATTGAACAAAGAGATCATCTATCCTGTGAATATTCATTAAGCATCTACTTTGCCCCAGGCCCAGTTTTTGTTCAAAGAAATACACACTGCCTGTCCTCAGAGTAATACACCATGTCTGTCCATAACAGACAGATACTCAAGAGTTGGTACTGGGAACTATGGGAGCACAAAAGAGAGGTACCTGGTGTCGAGAGGGATCAGGGATGGATTTGGAGAGGAAGCGATATCCTAGCTGAGACCTGAAGGTAGAGCAGGAGTTAGCAAGGGGTATAGGAGCTGGGGACAGCATTCTAGGCAGATAGAAAAATTACCTAAGACCTAGAGCCAAGTGAAAGTGTCTTGCCCTGGCATCTGCAGTACTAAGTGTGGTTGAAGCGTAGGTTTAGAGGGTAAAGTGTTAAGAGGAATTGAGAGGAGAAAAGAAGGGCCGGATCATAAAGAATCTCTTAAGCTATTTTTAAAAAAGATTTTATTTATCTATTTGACAGAGACACAGCGAGAGAGGGAACACAAGCAGAGAGAGCAGGCTTCCCGCCGAGCAAGGAGCCCGATGCAGAGTTCCAACCCAGGATCCTAAGATCATGACCTGAGCCGAGGGCAGACTGAGCCACCCAGGCACCCCTTAAGATATGTTTTTGGTTTACATTTTTATTCTGAAGCAATGATAGGTGCTGAAGCACCAATGATAGGTGTTGATGCAGGATGATGACATAACCTCAGTTGTGCTTCGGGAAGTTCCAGCCACAGCGTTTGCAGAGTACAGACCAGAGCTAGAACATCCACCTGGAGGCAGGAAAACCAGTTTAGGAGTGACTGGATTAACCCACATGAGAACCAGTGGTCTTCAGAAGCAAAGGGGATGAGAAAAAAGGAGAAATTGAAGTGGTTTTCAGAAAATAGAATCTCAGACTCAAGAATGATTTTGATGTGGGAAAATAAGGAAGTCGAAGTAAAGAATGAGATCCATTTAACAGCCAGAAGAAAAAGAACTCCCATAATAAGAAGAACACTAATGACTCAATTAAAAAGTAGGCAAGGGGCATGAATAGATATTTCTCCAAAGAAGAGATGCAAGCAGCTAATAAGCACATGAGAAAAGGTTTCATGTGGTCAGTTGCTAGGCAAATGCAAATCAAAACCACCCTGAGTTATCACTCCACACCTACAAGGATGGCGATAACCAAAGAACACAGAAAATAACCAGTGTTGGCAGGGAGGTGGAGAAATCAGATTGTCCATCGTCAGTAGGAGTATACAACCGTACAGCTGCTGTGGAAAACAATGCCTCCCAAAGCTCAGTACAGTGTTACCACATGGCCCAGTAGCTCCAATCCTAGGGACATACCATAAATAACTCAAAACAGGGTTTTAAACAGAGTCTATTCCCAAGAGAATTGAAAATATATGATCAGGGGACGCCTGGGTGGCTCAGTTGGTTAAGCAGCTGCCTTCGGCTCAGGTCATGATCCCAGCATTCTGGGATCGAGTCCCACATCGGGCTCCTTGCTCCGCAGGGAGCCTGCTTCTCCCTCTGACTCTGCCTTCCACTCTGTCTGCCTGTGCTCGCTCTCGCTCTCTCTCTGACAAATAAATAAATAAAATCTTTAAAAAAAAAAAAAAGGAAAAATAAAAGAAAATATACGATCAGGAGTGCCTGCATGGCTCAGTCAGTCAATGGTCTGACCCTTGGTTTCAGTTCAGATCATGATCTCAGGGTTGTGGGATTGAGCCCTGCATTGGGCTCCATGCTCAGTAGGGAGTCCACCTGAGAATCTCTCTCCCTCTGCCTCTTTCTCACTCACATGCTCTCTCTCTCTCTCTCTCTCAAAAATAAATAAATAAATAAATCTTTATTAAAAAAATCCTGGAGCTAGAAATGCAAATCAAAACCTGGGTTTTGGTTTGGGTGCCTGGGTCGCTTAGTGGGTTGAACCTCTACCTTCGGGTCAGGTCATGATGCTGGGTCCTGGGATTGAGTCCAGCATCAGGCTTTCTGCTCAGCAGGGGGCATACTTCCCCCTTTCTCTCTGCCTGCCTCTCTGCCTACTTGTGATCTCTGTCAAATAAATAAATAAAATCTTAAAAAAAAAAAAAGAAAGTCCTGGAGCTATAGACGTAAGAACTATGTCCTTTTATGTATTTTATCTCAATATTTAAAAATATTTTTAAATGCCCTTTAAAGTTAATGACTGGCTCACTTAGACAAATACAGAATGAGCACACTGTCCTAGAAAGGGAAGTCAGCTTCAGTTTTGTCACCGTTGACCTTACTGATGTTCACTGTAATGTTGTCTCAGCTCAGGCTGCCATCACAACACAATACCGTAGACTGGGTAACTTAAACAATAGGAATTTATTTCTCAAAGTTATAGAGACTAGAAGTGCAACACCAGGGTACCAACAGGGGCTGTGCAGGAAGTGAGAACATTGGCCTTTGGTTCCAGAAGATGCCTGCACCCTATGTCCTCACATGGTCCTTCCTCGATGTGTGTCCCATGGAGAGATAGAGGAAGCCAGCTGTCTGGTGGTGCCTCTTATAAGGACACTAATTCATCACGAGGGCCCCACCCTTATGACTCCATCTAAAACTAATTTCCAATCTCCAAATATGAACACATTGGGTGTTAGGGCTCCAACAGATGAATCTGGAGGGAGTACAGTTTAGTTCTTGGCAGTGGTGCTAGATTCCCAATTTAGAGAAATCTAAAAAGAGCCTGAAGAAAAATGAAAAAACCAAATGATTCATTTCAGATAAATTCAGGGATATTGACGAGATGACATAAACAAGTAAAATAATGCTTAGTGGTTGTAAGAGACTTCAGAGATGTCCCCAAGTTCCCTGCCGCCTGGTATACATGATCTGTATAGTGCCTGGCACTGTGATGATGACAGTGTATCACTCCTGGGAGTATGGCAAAAGGACTTTTGCAGAGGAGGAGATGATATGGGTGGGTCTGGCTTAATCACGTGAGACTTTAGATTGGAGCGTAGACATCAGACACAGATCTAAAGCACAAAAAAGATTCAGTGCACCATGGCTGGCTTCAAGATCGAAAGGACCACGAGGCGAGGAATGGGGCCCGGCTTGGTAGGCTGAGAGGAGCCCCTGTCAGGAGTACGGAGCTCCAACTAAACCCGTCAATTCTGGCAATGACAAGATTGGGCTTGGAAGCAAAACTTTCTCCAGTGTTTCCAGAGAAGGGTTCAGCTGCCACCTTTCATTTTAGCCTTGAGTAGGTCTATCCATCCTTCATACGCTGGAACTATGAGCTGACCCACAGAACCAGGAGCCGCTAACACATGAACGCTATTTGAGATGATTTGTTTCACAAGACAACTAATTAGCAGAGCTGTCATGGGTTTAGAAATTATAGACATAAAACGTCATTACAGTGAAGGTTCTCCACCAGTCGTGGCTGTTATCACTGTGTAAACTCACAATTACATGATAATGACTGTAATGAAGATGTTTCTACCAGGTGCGCTGCAAGAAGGCAATCCTAAGTCTTTCTGAGGGATCTGAGCAAAGTTCCCCTGAGAAAGCAGACTCTGACTTAGAGATTGATGAATGAGTGAGTTTGTAAGCTACCTCAGCCTGGGCTGTCAATGAGCAACAGAACTGCTAGTACTTCATTGATGGAGCGTTAAGTGAAAAGTGGTGTCTGTGAAGAGAAAGGAGGAGATAAAGATGATCAGGCCTTCAGGGTCTAGTTCTTCCCTGCTTACAACCGTCTATATGGGAGGAGGGAGAGCTCCTGGCTGGCTCAGTCAGTAGAGCATACAACTCTTGATCTTGGGGTCAAAAGTTCCAGCCTCACGTTGGGTACAAAGATTACTTTAAAAAAAATTTTTTTTTAAATGATGATAAGCCACCAATGTTGGAGACAAGACAATGACAGTATGGGTCACCTGGAGACCCTAGCATCTCATTAGGACACTGTTAGCATTATGTATGGAAAGCCACCTTCTTTGTATTTTTGTGCTTGTTTGAATTTTCCAGATTCTCTGCAGTAAATATATTTATTACTATATAAAATTATATATTACAGGTTATATATATAACACATTATTATTTATATAATTGGAAAAAATGTTATTTAGAAAGGGTAAAATAAAACACAAGAATCTAATCCTCAAAAAAAATTTTAAGGTAAACTGAGGTATATTAAAAAATGTTTTTAAACCCTCTATATGGAATAAAATTCAAATTTCTTAGGAACTACAAGAACTGGTTTGTACCTACATCTTCCACCTCACATTCGATCACTACTCTTCAAGTGCTGTTGTAAATTGCATTATTTACCCCAATTCTTCACCCTTCCCTGTAGCCATCCATTTGTCATGCAACTTTTCAGCACCTTGTCAGCACACTTGGCTATGTGACTCATTGGGCCAATGGAACGAAGCAGAGGTGATGTGTCTATTTGGGCTCAAGACCCTGTCCATTCCTACTTAAACTCTTTCACTTCTGAAATCACCATGAAAACAATATACCTGGCTAGGTCACTGTCCCCAGAAGGCTGAGGAGAGACATGTAAAGGCGAACCAAATTAACCTCACCAGGTTCAACTCCAGTCAGTCAGCCCTCAGCCAACCTGCCAATCCAAGAGAAGAAACCATTGCGGATTTGAGCTTCATAGTTTTGTTTGTTTGTTTGTTTAAGCTAACTGTGGCAATAGCTGATGATAAAAAACAAAATAAAACAAAACATGGGAATATGAGACACCTGTTCATATAATTTACTTGCTGGAATGGCTACAATTCTATGCTGTTTCTCTCCTCAGGAAGTAGAGTCTATTTCTTTTCTCCCATGAGTGTGACTTGGCCTTCTGACTGACTTTGACCAATAGAATGCAGCCGCAACGACACCTTTCTGGGCCCGGTACTGAGGAGAACTGGCAGTCCCTCTTCTCTTTTGGGAGTCACCTGGCACGTAAGAAGTCCAGCTACCCTGACAGACCATGGTGCTGTGCAGAAACCCAAACCAGCCATGTGGCAAGACAGTCACCATGGAGGGGAGTCCCATAAAGCTGGGCATGTGAGTGAGAACCTTTTGAACTATCCAGCCCAACCAAGTTGGTGACCTCACAACATGGAACACAACAGGGGGCAGATGAGCTGCCCAGCCAAGTCCTTCCTGAATTCCTGACCCATAGAGTTATTAGAAATGATAAGTCATTGTTTTGAACCACTAATTTATGGGGCGGTGCTTTGGACAGTGATACACAATGAAAATTCTCATGCCTTCTAGACATCTTCAGGCCTGCAATGACATACTGATCTGTGGCCAATGTTACCGTTTATTCAAGTAGTTAAGATTCAGTTCAAGGAGAGTGATTCAGGTGGCATAATTACTTGGTGTCCCAGAGTCAGATGTTCTATCTCTGCTAGGGCAGAGTAGCAAGTAGGCAAATCAAGAATAGTTGTCCATAGAAGAGGGTATGGCCCTGCCCTGGGATCTCCTACTGGAGCTTGCCAGAAGTTTCATAGAGTGTCTGTCTGCCACAGACACTTACAATAATTTTAGGTCTGCTGGGTTTTATAGTGCAATTCGTGGGGCAGTTGGAAATAAAGCCTGGACCTCCACCAAGACTTCTTGTACTAAGCCCCACCCAAAATATGCAACCTTATGGGTTACCCAATGCGTGAGTCAGACCAGCCCAGCCAAATGTCATATAGGATACTCTGAAATCCAGAGGCCCACAGACTGCGCCCTTCCTTTGTGGTGGGCAATGCAAGATACAGCAACTTGTATCATTTAGAAGCAAATATCCCAATGTGCCTCAGACTACAAGACCCTAGTAATTTCATTGATGCACCAAGCATGTTGGAACTCCCACCCTCTAGCATAAGGCATCATATCAAGGGACCTAGAGTGCTTTCTAATGCCTTCTTCCATATGCAAACAGAAAAACAACACCAATGTCAAGAGCCAGCATGGTATTCTGTGGGATAACAGAATGATCAAGCTCATTCTGATTATATATATATATATATATTTTAAAGATTTTATTTATTTATTTGACAGACAGAGATCACAAGTAGGCAGAGAGGCAGGCAGAGAGAGAGGAAGGGAAGCAGGCTCCCTGCTGAGCAGAGAGCCCAATGCGGGGCTTGATCCCAGGACCCTGGGATCATGACCTGAGCCGAAGTCAGAGGCTTTAACCCACTGAGCCACCCAGGCGCCCCTGACTAAATTATATTAGAGAGCAGGAGACAGAACATGGCTCTAAGATAAGAAAGTCAAGTTAATACTATTATTCCTGCCATGTGAAGGCAAGCTTTTTCTGATTATCTTCTCTGATAGGAGTAGCAGGCAGGGAAATGGCCAAGAGTCGCACACCAGGAGCCAAAGGCCATGTTGATATGTTCCCATAAAGATGCTTTCTCCAGAAATGCAGCCATGATTAGCATCACCGCCTAATTAAGTTGACCCTCATCTATAATCTTTACAACAATAGTTGTTGGCTCTTGCACAATCTAAATAGGAAAATTTGAAAAGGATACAGAAATGTGAAAAAGAATGTATAATGATGGCATAATATTTTTACTCTTTCCAATAGAATAAAGTAACTAACAGAAAACCCAAAAAACCATGTATAATATTTACAGGGAAAACTAAAGGACAAAGTATCCCCATGAGCTGTAAAATGCAAGCAGTGAGGGCAACCCACCAATAGCACAAGAGCAGCAGGGCACTGTTACATGTGTGAGAGAATGCAGATGGAAGCAATGGGTTATCTGACAAGCTAACAGCAGGTGAACCCCAAAATAGCAACTGGTATTCCCTGGAAAGTGTGATGCTCTCACTTAAGAACAGCAGCTGAAACTGAGAAGTTTTGCCTAACCCAATGGTAGGAAAGCCCTAGGAGTCCAAGGTAAAGACAGAAATGTTTGGAACTCCTTGTCTCCATTAACTCTCAAAACTGACCCTCCAAGAATCCCTTCTGGAATAGGACCCACACTGAGGAGAAGGTCCCAAGAGTGAAATCAAAATTTTATAGGACAAGGATAATAAAGAGAAAGGAAGGGGCGCATGGGTGGCTCAGTGGCTTAAAGCCTCTGCCTTCGGCTCAGGTCATGATCCCAGGGTCCTGGAATCGAGCCCCGCATCGGGCTCTCTGCTCAGCCGGGAGCCTGCTTCCACCTCTTTCTCTGCCTGCTTCTCTGCCTACTTATGATATCCGTCCATCAAATAAATAAAAATAAATAAATAGATAAAATAAAGAGGAAGGAAGAAAAGGCCCAGATAAAGTAGGGGGAAAGGAAATCTAAGAAAGAAAGCCACTATATTTTTTTAACCCCACTCTGAATTATGCTTCTGTCTAAAATTTCAGGAAAACTACTTTCACATAAAAAACTAGCAATAAGAAAACATCAAGGTCAAATCCCATTGAAATTCTTATAAGAAAAGAAAAAATAAGGAGTAAAATAACATCTTTCCTGAGACATAAACATGTCAAAATCTTATTCACAAAAGAGAACTGAACTTCTATTTCAAAATAAGTTAAGAGACATTTTTAAAATAATATAAGCTCTCTTGCTTCTGAATTAATTCAGTCAAAGAGCCACTAGTCAGACCCAGGCAAAGAGGGAGATTGAGCAGAAAGGTGGCCTGTCAGGAGGTTGTAGACAGAGGGAGAGGTGGCCAAGTGAGATCCATGGATGGTGTCAAAAGACTGGTTACATAAGGAGATTGAGTAAATACATAAAAATATTAAAGACAGGAGGGACCAGGTTTTTCACTGTCAGAGAAGGGAATCATACATTTTCACTGTAAGAGAAGGGAAAACTACAAGGAGCTGTTGGTTGTTGGAAGGGAATTGGAGATGTTTTTATGAACTTACAGTCTTCCACATAAAAAGAATAATTAAATATAGATGCATATATGTGCATGTGTACTAGTCTGTTCAAGCTTGTAACAAAATACCACAGACTAAGTCTCAATCAGAACACATTTATTTTTCATAGTTCTGGAACTGGGAAGTCCAAGATCAATGGTGGCCAATTCATTTCCTGCCTGCCGAAAGCCCTCTTCCTGGTTTGCAAGGAAGTCTTCTTGGTGAAGAAAGAGATCCTCTTTCTCCTCCTCTTCTTATAAAACCATGAATCTCATCATGAGGGCCCCACTCTCACGACTTATCTAACCCCAACTACCTCCTGAAGGCTCCATCTTCAGTTACTGACTTATTGAGGAGCAGAGCTCCAGCATATGAATTTGGGAGGAACACAGGTCAGTCCATAGGAGTGTGTGTGTAGATGTGTATGTAATTCCTAGCTCTGTCCACTGAATCTGCCTTGGAGCAGCAATATCCTTGATAGCAATGAGCATACCTTGCATACTTAGACCTTGGTTTCCAAATACCATTCCTCACTAAAAGGAGAAATGGCTAATTCTAGGGCTGGGGCAGAAAAAATACAAGATGAGTCTGGAACATTTTATTGTGGCCAAAAGTTAGGGAGTTAAAAGAATGATGGGGTCGGGGGCAGGCGTGCGCCTCGGGGGTGCAGTTGGTTAAGCACCCATTTCTTGGTTTCGGCTCAGGTTGTAATCTCATGGTTCATGAGATCAAGTGCTGTGTCCAGCTCTGCACTCAGCTCAGAGTCCACTTGTCTCTTGCCACCTCCCTCTGCTACTTCCCCCAGCTCTCTCTCTCTCTGAAATAAATAAAAGTAAATCTCAAAAAAAGAAAAGAAAGAATGATGGGGACATGTCAAAAGTGCAAAGGAACCCGTATGAAGGGGCTTCCATTAGATATAGCTGGGACAAATTAAGAACCAAAATAATGATAATAAAAAATTACATTCCACTGAATAAAAGAAGGAGTCCATGAGCCAACACTGAAATAAGTATAAATGAAGAAATAAATCAGGAGAGAGAAAAATAAAGAAAGAAATACATCAGGAGAGAGAGAAATAAAATTTTTTCCTTATGGTAAAATGCTAAGTGGTAAATAAAGAAGAAATGATGAAATAAGAAAATCACTATTTAGGAACCATTGGAATAATAATTCAGGCAAGAAATATTAATATTCTTAAACTACTGGAATAAAGTTGGGTAGGTAATAAAATATTTACACAGTTTCAGAAGATCTCACCACAAAATAAATATGAATTATAAAGGGGGAAAGCATAATTTTACAATGGAGATATTTCTCCACTTAACTGACCAAAGTAACATCACCAGTGACAGAACAAATCCACAGCTGCTGGAATGCAGTGGATAGAGCCCAGTGCCATTATTTCCCTTTTAACTCTCTAGAATGTCTGGAATACTGGCGCCACCACTGGGGGAAACAGTATGGAGGTTCCCAAAAAAATAAAAATAAAATTACCATATGAGTATGGAATTACTTCATAATTTCACTACTGAATATTTACCCAAAGAAAACAAAACATTAATTTGAAAAGAAAGGGGCACCTGGGTGGCTCAGTCGGTTGAGCCTCTGGCTCTTGATTGCAGCTCGGGTCTTGAGCTCAGGAGCCTGGGCTCCACACTCAATGGGGAGCCCACTTGAGGATTCTCTGTCTCCCTCTACCCTTCACCCCAGTTGCTTTCTCTCTCTAAAATCAATCAATCTTAAAAAAAAAAAAAAAAAACTCTGTATATATTGCAGCATTATTTACAATAATAATTAAGATATGAATGAATAAAGATATGATTTATCTATATGATGTGATATTACTCAGCCATACAAGAGAACAAGCTCTTGCCATTGGCAACATGGATGGATCTAGAAAGTATTATGCTATATGAAATAAGTCAGACAAGGAAAGACAAATACCGTATCATTACACTTATATGTGGAATCTAAAAAACAAAACAAACAAGTAGAAACAGACTCACAATTACAGAGAACAAACTGGTGATTGTCAGCAGGGTGAAGAGTGGGATACATCTAGAGGCTGACTGTGACCCTCTGGGGGATATTGATATTGCCATCACTGAATTCTCCCTCTGCTCTGCTCCCGGATGCTGGGGCCTCCTGGGAGGAGGCTGTGAACACAGCTGGTGCCCCAGCTTCTGGGCTCCTGCCCAGAGTACACCCTCCTTTATCACCCGGCACTGGTGGTCAGCAGTGTTATGTCTATGAGTTCCACAGGATCTTAGCCAATACAGAAACAGTTCGGTTTTTTTCTTTTTTTAAGATTTTATTTATTTATTTGACAGAGAGAGACACAGAGAGAGAGTGAACACAAGCAGGGAGAGTGGGAGAGGGACAAGCAGACTCCCCACCTAGCAGGGAGCCTGATGTCGGGCTTGATTACAGGACCTTGGGATCAGGACCTGACCTGAAGGCAGAAGCTTAATGACTGAACCACCTAGATGAACCTAAAGAAACAGTTAACTGGGGACTCCCAGAAATGCTCATCTCTTAGTCTTTCCTTGAAAAAGGCCTATTTGCATACTTTAAAAGCTGTTGCCTTAAAAGTTCTGGCTTCATTCAGCCTGCCTCTAGGTGCTGACCAAGACCCTCCTCTTTGGGATGCTGACAGGTCTTGACACTCCCTCAACTCCTGGAAGCCACTAAGAACAAAGAGGACAATCACAAAGGTTTAAGAGAAAACAAAGAGCACCACCCTTCGGCCCCAGGCCAAGCTAAACAAAGTTTATCTCCTACTCCCAACCATTTCATCAGATTGAGAGAAGTGGCTGTAGTAGCTGAAGTACAGAAATGAACACAGAATCTATCTGCAAATTTTCCTCATCAGAAATTTTGGAGGACTGAAGGGAGTATCGTGATATATTCTAAGTGCTGAAAGAGCAAAAATACCAATGAGAACTCTACCTGGTTGGAAGACTGTCCTTCAGAACCAGAAGGGAAATGAAGAGTTTTGTTTTGTTTTTAAAGATTTATTTATTTGAGAGAAAGAGAGGGAAAAAGCAAGCATGTGCCTGTGTATGCAAGAGCAGGGAGAGTGGTGGGGGAGAGAGAAAAGCAGACTCCCCACTGAGAGCACAGAGCCTGGCAAGGGGCTTGATCCCAAAACCCTGAGATCATGACCCCAGCTGAAACCAAGAGTCAGAGGCCCAACCAACAGAACCATCCAGGCACCCTGAAAAGTTTTCTAGACAAGGAAACACCGAAGGAATTCAGCACTGGCATTACAAGAAATGTTAAAGAGACTCTAAACTGAAATAAAAGGACACTAATTAGTAACAGGAAAATATCTGAAAGTATAAATTTCGCTGGTCTAGTTAAACATAGAGTTAAATTCAGAATACTCTATCAGTGTAATGCATTGGGTAAATCATTTATAAGTCAAGTATGAAGGTTAAAAGGCAAAAGTATTAAAAATAACTATAACTCTAATAACTTGTTAGTGAATGCAGGGTAAAAAGTTGTAAATCGTGACATCAAAACCATAAAATGTCAGAGGAGAGAGTAAAATAATGTGGAGCTTTAGTGTGTAGTCAAAGTTGTTAGCTCAAAATAAGCTGTTATAAATATAAGATATTTTATGTAAGCCTCATAATCATGAACCTAAACACTTGATAGATACGCAAAAGATAAAGGAATCTAAGCATACCTCTGTGGAAAATCATCAACTCACAAAGCAAGCAACAGAGCAAAAGAAGAAGAAAAGAACAAAGGAATTCCCAAATTTCCAGAAAACAAGTAACAAAATGACAATAGTAAGTCCATACCTATCAATAACTACTTTAAATAAAAAGGGAGTAAATTCTCCAATCAAAAGACATAGAGTGGCTGAATGGATTAAAAAACAAAACCAGGGGCGCCTGGGTGGCTCAGTGGGTTAAAGCCTCTGCCTTCGGCTCAGGTCATGATCCCAGGGTCCTGGGATGGAGTCCCGCATTCAGCACCTTGCTCAAGGGGAGCCTTGCTTCTCTTTCCGCCTCTGCCTGCCACTCTGCCAGCTTGTGCGCGTGCTCTCTCTCTCTGACAAATAAATAAATAAATAAAATGTAAAAAAAAAAATTCTAATGGCATTTATCATAGAAGTAGAACAATCTTAAAATTATATAGAGCCACCAAAGATTCCAAATAGTTAAACAATCATAAGAAAGAGGAATAAAGCTGGAGGCATCATGCTCCCTGATTTCAAAGTACATGACAAAACTATAACAATCAAAACAGCATGGTATTGGCATAAAAACAGACACACAGAGCAATGGAACAGAACAGAGAGGCCAGACATAAATCAATGCATATATGATCAGTTAATTTGTGATGAAGGAACCAAGAACATACAATGGGAAAAGGATATTCTCTTCAATAGCTGGTGTTGGGAAAACTGGACAGCCACCTCTACAAAAGAATGAAACTGACTGGTATCTTACTACCAGGTATCCACAAAAATCAACTCAAAATGGACTAAAAGCTTGAATGTAAGACCTGAAACCATAAAATTCTTAGAAGAAAACACAGGTCAAAACCTTCTTGACCTAACTCTTGGCAATGGTTTTTGGGTTTGACACGAAAAGTAAAAATAAATAAACAGGACTACATCAAACAGAAAACCTTCTGCACAGCAAAGGAAACCATCAACAAAATTACAAGGCAACTCACAGGATGGTAGAAAATATATGCAAATCACTTATCTGATAAGGAGTTAATATGCAAAATATATAAAAACACAAATCAATAGCAAACAATCTGGTTTTAAAATAGGCAGAGGATAGGGCACCTGGGTGGCTCAGTGGGTTAAAGCCTTTGCTTTTGGCTCAGGTCATTATCCCAGGGTCCTGAGATCAAGCCCCACATCTAGCTCCTTGCTCAGCAGGGAGCCTGCTTCCTCCTCTCTCTCTCTCTCTCTGCCTGCCTCTCTGCCTACTTGTGACCTCTGTTTGTCAAACAAATACATAAAATCTTTAAAAAAAAAATAGGCAGAGGAACTAAATTGAAATTTTTCTGAAGATCTACAGATGGCCAACAGGTATATATCAGGTGTCTACATCACTAGTATTCAGAGAATGCAAATCAAAACTGTAATCGGATATCAGCTCACACCTGTTAGTATGGCTATAATTAGAAACATGAGAACTAAGTGTTGTTGAGGATGTGAGAAAAGACTATCCCATTGGCAGAAGGTAAATTGGTCAGCCACTGTAGAAAACAGTACGGTTTCCTCAACAAATGTGTAAAAACCTACCATAGTCCAGCAATCTTGCTTCTGGGTTGATATACAAAGGAAATGAAAGCAGGATATCAAGGAGATATGTGCACTCCCCTGTTTGCTGCGGCATTATTCACAATAGCCAAGATATGGAAATAATCTGAGTGTTCACCAGGGGATACATGGATAGAGATGTGGCATCTATGTACAAAGGAGTATTCAGGCATGAGAAAGAGGGAAAACCTGCCATTTGTGACAATAGCGGTGGACCTTGAGGGCATTCTGGCAAGTGAAATAAGCCAGGCAGGAAAAGGCAAATACTGCATGGTATTAATTACATGTGGAATCTTTAAAAAAAAAAAAAAAAGTCAAACCCATGGAAACAGATAGAAGGAACGTGGTTGCCAGGGGCTGAAGAGGAGGAAGTGGTAGAAAATAGAGATTGGCAAAAGGGTACAAACCCTCAGCTCTAAGATGAAAAAGTTGTGAGAATCTAATGTAAAACATGGTGACTCTAATTGCTAACACTGTATTGTATAATTGAACTTCAATATTCTCACAGCAAAAAAGGATACATATCTGAGCTAATTAAATAGGGTGGGGGGTTCTTTTCACAATGTATGGGTGCATCAAACAACCATGATGTACACTTTAAATATCTTCCAACTTTGGGGTGCCTGAGGGGCTCAGTTGGTTAAGTGTCTGACTCTTGCTTTTGTCTCTGGTCATGAGATCGAGCCCTGCATCAGGCTCTGTGTTCAGCATGGAGTCTGCTTGAGATTCTCTCCCTCTCCCTTTGCCCTCCCACTGTTTGCACCGATGTACTCTCTCTCTCTCTCTCTCTCGAATAAATGGACTAAAACCTTCCAATTTTATATGTCAGTTACACCTCAATAAAACTGCCATAAAAATTAAAAATTAAAAAAAAAATAGGGAAAGGATCTGACCAGACATTTCTCTGAGGAAGTTACACAAATGACAAACAAGCACATGAAAAGATGTTTGGTAACATTAGTCATCAGGCAAATGGCAATTCAAATCACAGTGAGATACCACTTCACACCCACCAGGAGGGCTCCCTGTCAGAAGCGCTTCTGGGAATTCTAACAGGGTCTCACAGGTGCTCCCCAATACACTGGTCACTTTAATTCTCTCCACAGAACTGGGCAGGCAAGAAATCCAAGTGACAGGCATTCTTTCAATCATTTTTTCCCTTCAGGAGAGTTAAGTGGGACTCTCTTATGGGGTCAAGGGCATGTGGTTGTTTTCTTTTGCCTTAGGATGACTTCTTTTCCAGAAATCCTTATAAGTCCCCTGCATATAAGTCCCTGGAATAATGAATAATGAATAATAACAGTTGCCTTGCAACTGTTCACAAGCTACTCTCAGCACGTGTGAACCTTAGCATTGGTCATAGCTCTGGTTCCCTCCCAGGCATTTCCTAAACCCACATACAATTAATTTCTAGCTTTCTAATTGTGTTCAATCAAACACATTTCAATCTCATTTAGTTACAAACTAAACCCCTCCCCTATTCATATTACTTGTGTTTGTGTAACTGACTAATTTTATTCCTGTCTTTTCTAGGGCTGCATTATGATTTTATTTTTTTTTTTTATTTTTTTTTTTTATTTATTTATTTGACAGAGAGAGAGATCACAAGTAGGCAGAGAGGCAGGCAGAGAGAGAGAGAGGAGGAAGCAGGCTCCCTGCTGAGCAGAGAGCCCGATGCGGGACTCGATCCCAGGACCCTGAGATCATGACCTGAGCCGAAGGCAGCGGCTTAACCCACTGAGCCACCCAGGCGCCCATGATTTTAGTGGTCTGAGGTAATTTTGCCCTCTTGGACTTCTTCCTCCATAAAAATGCTAAAAATTATATTCTAAAAATAGTAAAATTGTATATAAAACTGGCATTGGCATAAAGATGGATATATTAATATTACCTGATAACATATTTTCTTCCACCTAAAAGTTAATTTTTATTTCTGATTATAAATAAATTAAAACATTTTCCTGGGTCCCTAAAAATATTGCAGACTCCAAACCTGGGTCTTCTGTACCCATTGGACTTAGTTGGCCCTAGTCTTTCCATCTTTGTACCCCTGGTTCCCTGGCATGAGAACAACCAATATTCAATACATTTTTGTTGATTGTGGTTAATATTCTACACCAGCCCACTTCAAAAAGTTGAGAATCAAATGAGAGAATAGTTTCAGAAGCAATTTCTAGAGCACCTGGGTGGCTTGGTCGCTTAAGTGTCTGCCTTCAGCTCAAGTCATGTTCCCGGAGTCCTGGGATCGAGTTCTGCGTTGGGCTCCCTGCTCAGTCAGGAGTCTGCTTCTCCCTCTGCCCCTCATCCCACTCTCATGTGCTCTCTCTCTCTCTCAAATAAATAAATACAATATTTAAAAAAAAAAAAAGAAGCAATTTCTAAACTGTGACTTCTATGCAAATAAAAGGGATTTGGGAGAGAAAGAGAGATGTCAGTTTGGTGAATGGAATTCAAGTTTTCATCCAGAAGAGAGGGAATCCCAGGCTGCTCACATCATTAGAAGGCAAAACAGGAGAAAATCAAAGACATTTTTGCCTCCTGCAATATTTTGTTAAGACCTGGGCCTGCATAGTTCTCACCCCTGAATTTGGACAGCTGTCAAAAAAACCAGCAGGAAATGGGGAAAAACATATGTCAAGACACAGGCAACATCAGACTGTGAAAGCCACACCACAGGCCCCATTCCAGCAGATGGCAGTATGTCAACAGGGAGTCAGAGGGAGCATTTCTAAGAGGCCCCAATTAAACGGACTTGGGTTGATGCCAAAGCAGGGGCACTGTTTGTTTGAATTATTGCTGATAATTTTTCTTCTCATCAAATGAGGATTTTTTTCATCAACAGCAAAGAATACAAAATGAGGACATTATTAATCGTCATTGCCCACAGTAAGCAAGATAGTTAAGACATGTGAATAAATTAGCACTATTTATTGGACGTCACCATATACAAATTAAATTATTATCACCATCATCATTATTATCAATTACAAAATACCACTGGTATCAACTTTTCATTGAGTTCACAGTGAAAGACCTTTGAGTACTGTGGGTGGAAATCAATTCTTTGGGTGAGGTTGTAAATTGTGTAGGCGCTGCCTGGGACAGTGTTCCTTCCAAGAGGAGGCAGAGGGCTGGAGCAGTGCCGTGGTGTCAGAGGCCTCCTCTCCCTGTGCCAGGCACAAGCCCCAACCTTCCATGAGCAGCTGAGAACTTGCAGAAAACTCCTGCTTGGCATCCGTGCCTCCTCTGACCAACTTGTGGAGGCAGGTACAAGAACATGGGTCTTGGGGCGCCTGGGTGGCTCAGTGGGTTAAAGCCTCGGCCTTCAGCTCAGGTCATGATCCCAGGGTCCTGGAATTGAGCCCCATATCAGGCTCTCTGCTCAGCAGGGAGCCTGCTTCCTCCTCTCTCTGCCTGCCTCTCTGCCTACTTGTAATCTCTGTCAAATAAATAAAATCTTTAAAAAAAAAAAAAAGAACATGGGTCTTGCGGTTAGGACATCTGTAGCAGTCTGCTAGGGCTACCTTAACAACCTACCGCAGACTAGGTGACTTCAACAACACAAATGTTATTTTCTCACAATTCGGGAGACGAAAAGTCCAAGATCAAGATGTCAACAGGTTGGTTTCTTCTGAGATCTTTCACCTTGACCTATAGACGGCCATCTTTTCCATATATGTTCACATGATCTTCCCTCCACAGCCGTCTGTGTCCAATCTCCGTTCTTCTAAGCCCATCCGTCAGATTGGATGAGTCCCCTACCCCCGGCCCCCAGTGACCTCATTTTAATTTAATTACCTCCTTAATGACTCTGTCACCAAATGTGGTCACATTCTGAGGTACTGGGGATTAGGACTTAAATATGTGAATTTGGGGGACACACAACTCAGCCTGTTACACACCCAAATTTCTTTTCTTTTCTTTCCTTTTTTAATCAGAGAGAAAGTGAGCACAAGCAGGAGTGGCAGGCAGAGGGAGAAGCAGGCTCCCCACTGAGCAAGGAGCCCAGTGTGGTACTCAATCCCAGAACATTAGGATTATGACCTGAGCTAAGGGCGGCCAGTTAACCAGCTGAGCCACCCAGGCATTCCCCAAATTCTTATCTTGGTTTTCCCACTAACTGGGTGATGTAGTAACACTAAGTAAGTCACTCTCTGAGCCTCAGGCTTATGGGTCATAAAATGAGGTTGTTAGATTATGTCATCTCTGTGGTCTAGAAGTCTGTGATCACTATAACAACCAATACAAAGTTGCGTTTTGCAAGACCAGGAGTAGGATGATTTCCAAACCAGCCACAAAAGACAATTGGTCTGCACATGGAAATCAACATGTGTATGCACACAGGTGTGTCCATATACTCATGTGAGTAAGAAAACTGATTTCATTAACTGATGGCGGCCACCTTCCACACACGCACACGTTCTCAGTGCTTTCAGTATGTCTCAGAACAAAACACAATGAGAATATATTTTCTCCAAGTTAGTTGGTAATTTCCCCTTTATTATAACTTTAAAAGAAAAGAAAAATGTATTTAAGGGTCCCACAAGTAATCAGTCTCCTGTTAGTTTTCCATTGATCCCATCCTCTTTTAAGTGTCCCTGTCCATACATGTGATGTTCTCCGTGTGTGGATTACACTCCCCTGCCCCAATTCATATTCTATTTCTGCTGGGCAAACAACTATATCAAAGCTCAGCTCAGGGGAGCCTGGATGGCTCAGTCAGTTGGGCATCCAACTCTTGGTTTCAGTTCAGGTCATGGTCTCAGGGTCATGGGATCAAGGTCCACACTGGGCTCTGTGCTTAGCATGGAATGTGCTTGAGATCCTCTTTCCCTCTTTCGCTGCCCCCACCCTTGCTCTCAGTCTCTCTTTCAAATAAATAAAATCTTAAAAAAAAAAAAAAAAGCTCAACTCAAATGTCCCCTCCTTGTCTGGACCTTCCCAGAGAGAGTCATCTGCTCCTTCCTCTGTGCCATGTAGCACATGGTGTAATTTTCTGTAATAATAATAATAAAAAGTAGTTGCCAACATGTACATAACACTTATTTTTGTGCCAGGTAGAAGCCTATGTGCTTTATGTATAACAGCTCATTCAATCTTCACACCTATACTATGAGGGAAAAACACACTATTATTAGTCCCATTGAACAGATGAAGAAACTGAGGCGCAAAGAGTTCAGTTAACATGTCCAAGTTTAGAAAGTGACAGAACAAGGCTGCAAAGCCACAGAGTCCTACTGCAGAGGTTTAGCCAACCATTACACAGTAGATTCTATACTACGTTGTTTTGTAATTAGTATTTGTTTACATTTCTGTATCTTACTAGACGGCAAACTTCTCGGTGACAAGGACCCTTTCTTATCCACCTTGTTTCTTGTGACCTAACACAAGACCTGGTCCACAATAAATGTATTTGTCATTCAACCATTCTCTCATTATTCAAGCATATAATCCCTGGCACCTTCCCTTCTAGCAATGTCTCCCCCTTCCTGTTCCTCTCTTCACCGTTATATCCACCATGGCATCCCTTCACCAGCCTGTAGTCCTCAAGCCCAAACCAATTACCAAGTGCATCTATCTATGGCTGGGGTTCCCTATGGGACTCTACAGAGGATAAGAGATTGGTCCAGATGACCTCTAACAATTACAGTAACTAACATGCATATCTCAGCTTCAAGGTTAGAGGTGCCCCTTCTCCCATGTTCTCTTTGGTCCTCCATCCACTCAGTTTCAGGATCTAGAAGAGGGGAACAGATAGATAAATGGGACACTTATCCCAGGAATCATTCCACCAAAAGAACCCCATACAAAGGGAAGTTCTTATCCCATTTGAAACATGTGGTTTTGTTAAGAATTGAATGTTCTAATCTATACACACAGAATAATAAGACATGGCTTTGATACTACATACTCTGTTTCTTTCACTATTAGTAAGTTGGACATTAACTCATGTCCAACCACTGTATTAAGGTCTTCACATGCAATATCTTCTTTAGTTTTCACAAAAACTAATGAGGCAGGCCCCCTTTTTGTCTTCATTTGACCAATGAAAACCATAAACTGAGAGAATTTACATAGTTTTCTTAGGATTCCATAGGCAATTAATGTCAAAACCATGATTTGAACCAGAGCCAGAGTACTTAGCCCTCCGCTCTAGGGCTTCCCATATCACTCTCATTTTGCTCCTAATTTTTCTCCCTGTATCTCACCTAAAACAGAAAGCAGCAGAAAAAGAGGAAAAGGACAAACAGAATCAAAGAAAGAGTAGCAGATTTAGATGGAAGGAAAGAAGGGGACATGAGGAAAGGACAGGGCAGTGAAAGAGGAGACGGAAAGTGGGTAATGGAGCTGGCTATTGCTGTACCCCATATTTGTAGTAAAGTTCAGTGTCAAATATAAAGCCACTGGGCAAGTCTTTTCCCATTTGTCTTAAATAACAAAATTCTGGGGGTACCTGGCTGGCTCCATTGGAAGAGTGTGCAACTCTTGATTTCAGGGTCATGAGTTCAAGCCCCACAGTGGGTACAGAGCTTACTTAGATAAATATAATTTTTTCTAAAAAGAAATAAAAAAGATTCTGTAAATGCACCTGTAAGATTGTGTCCCAGATGAGTCAAAGGTATCCATCCAGACATGTCCTGTGGGCAGGTGAGTGACCTTAGACTCTTAGAGTACCAGATGCAGATACTAACCAGAAAAGTCGATTTAGTCGTTCCTCCTAGCTCTCCAGTATTCATTCATGTGGCAGGACCCCGACAGCCACTAGGCTCTAGGATGTCTAGGCCAATGTAATATATCCAATCAGGACCTGGCCTCAATAACAGAGAACTCGAAATTTTCACTCCGGGCTGCGTGCTTCCATTCTGTCCCAGAAGCTAGCCTTGTTTCACTTCAGAATGTGCCAAGGAGGTAACTTCGAAGGCAGGGAAATATTCCGAAACGCCCCCTCTCCAAAGAACACTGGTGGGTAGATGGAACCATACTACATTCTTTTTTTTTTTAAAGGTTTTATTTATTTATTTGACAAGCAAGGGGAGTGGGAGAAGGAGAAGCAGGCTTCCCACCGAGCAGGGAACCTGACTGGCGCTCGATCCCAGGACTCTGGGATCATGACCTGAGTTGAAGGCAGATGCTTAACCCACTGAGTCATCCAGGTGCCTCCATATACATTCTTTATCAATCATGCAGCAGTCAAATTAAAAACACAGTGGTCTCATTCACCTTCTCTCAGCTCTCCCCTATCCCTGCATGGACATCACATGCACCTAGCAAATAAGCAGACGCACAAAGCAGAGCCAGGAGCAAACCAGACTATCTTCTACTCATCCGGCTTTTATCTCTTGAGTGTCCTCCACACCAATATCCCTCACCTAACTTAGATGATGTGTTAGAAGTAGGCCATAACGCTTGCGCTTTGTGGAGTCTTCACTTTTCTCATGAAAAAGGCAGAGCGGCCCTTCATTCAAAGTGTGGGCATTTGTTATAATTAGGTAAGGAATGCTGGAACTCTGGAGAGAAGGACTGAGTTCTGGACAAAAGGAAAAAATTACAGAAGCTTCAACCCCGGAAGTCCGGAAAATGGTGGAACATTCTCGAAGAAACAGCCACAGTTGGCCAGCAACTAGATGTGTGACCGCAAGCAAATCAGGAACCTCTCTTGTTCTTTCACCAGCAACAAAATAAGAGTTGAATTCCATGATCTCCAAGATACACATCTAGTTTGGGAACTCAATTCTGCTAATTCATCCCAGGGAGGGTTTTCTGAAGAAAGAGAAATTTCCAAGGGAGAGGAGAGGAAAGAATGTTAGGTAGGGAATTACAGCTTAGCTACTTTCTCTTGATGAAAAGATCAAACTCACAGCAAATTATCCTACCAAGGGACTAAGAAAAGAAATATAGATGTGAAATGATTATTTATACTTCAGCTTTTTACTAGTGAAAATTCTTGTCTATTTTAATTAAATTGAAGACTGAATTTGCTTAACCACTGAATTTGTTTAATAGGCTGGCATTAGAATAAGAGATCTATCATGTAGCTCCATAATTTCTCATTTTTTATTCTGAATTTAATCATACATTTTGTATAAGTGCAAATGTAAAACATTTTGATGCAAAATTCATAGAACAGAAGCATATTAAAATGAAATTTAAATGGAATAATTTCTCTTTGACAGCAACACTCAATAACTTCGGTCTTAGATTTAGTTCAGAAGCTGCCGTTCCAAAGAATCTGTGAAAACTGCATCATGAGTCAACTGAAGAATTGTGAGCTAGAGGAAAGTTATCTTCAGCACCCTCTCCCATCCCTGTCACACTCCATGCTTTTCTTCTCAGTAACCTGGTGACTGAGGTGCCTTTCCAGGCACCCCTGCTCTCTCCTTCTGTCCCGCGGCCCTTCAGGATCCCCTCCCTTTCCTCATTTCTCCACCTGCTCTAACCCCAGCTTGACTTTGCCTTTCACCCAAGCCTCCAATTCCCCAGATATTTCTCCATCCCACTCATCAAAACTAGGCTGTTCTGTCTTCCATTTCCCCAGCCTACATTCTTGACAATCTGTAGTCTGCTGTGATGGCCTCCTAAAAATCCAAGTGCTCTGTGGTGTATCAAGAGAAAAAGAAGGCAGGTAGCAAAGGAGGAAATTGTCCTGTCTTAGGGAGACTGCCGTGAAAGCTTGGGGGGTGATTTCTGGAGTTCACCTTCAAAGGGTTATTATTAATAAACAGGAGTGGTTTCAGGACAGAGTATTCTGACATATACTCGTTAATATGAACAAATATTTAAGGAGAGTCACCGGGGCAATGAGCATTAAGAAAACTGTCATCTAAGGGAAAATTCAGGGAATTAGAAATGTTTATCGTGGAAAAAAAGAGACTGAAGAAACCAAATATCATACAGGAAAAAGTATTTGATTTGTAGCTTTGACCCCACAGAGTGAAGTAGGAAGAGTATTTGAATTACAGAAAGGGAGATTTCAACTTCATGTGGCAGAAATCTTCCTAAAAAGTCAGATGTGTGTATTAGTGGGAAGGACTAGTCTGTGAGATCAGAAGCTTGGGTTTTGGTGAAGATAAGCAAGCAGAGGGGAACTAGTCTCACTGAGGAATTATTCTTGAAGAGGGAAATGTGATTAATGACCGTCCGTTGAACACTTTTTTTTTTTTTTGAGATAAGCCCCATGCTCAGTGTGGAGCGCAACATAGGGCTTGAACTTACCACCCTGAGATCAAAACTTGAGCTGAGGTCAAGAGTCAGATACCCAGGGGAACTGAATGGTGTGGTTGGTTGAGCAAACAGCTCTTGGTTTGGGTTGGGGTTGTGATCTTGGGGTCATGGAGTGAACCCCAGGTCCAGCTCCGTGCTCAACGCAGAGTCTGCTTGGGATTCTCTCTCCCTTTACTCCTCCCCCCAACTCTCAAATAAATAAATAAATAAATAGCTCTTTAGAGTGTCTGTTCAGTTATTTCTCAGGCTCCTAGGATAAAGCCTTCTTACCTGACCAAGAGGTAGCTTAAGGACAGAAAACCATGGCAGTCATTACAGAGCAGGCTACAGAATTACAATCCCAGTGGGGATGGGAAAACTATTTTGGAATTTGTTTCAGGATTGGAGGCTACTGGGTGAAGGTAATCAGGAGACTCAGAGGCTGGGAAAAGATTCAGATTTCAGTGGCTGAATAGATGCAGTTGCTAGCCTTAAAATAAAGCAGTCAGTTATTTTACCGAGAAAGTAGGATTATTTGGGAACCGCAGAAGAATTGCAATCTGGAAAATGCAAGCCTGGCGAAATCATTGGCAAGTCAGGAGAACACGGGAGCGGAACATTATTTTATAAAGAAAAAGGAGGAAGCCAGGAGACCATGCCTTGTATGAAACTCTACTGGGAGGAAATGAGAGTCTGGGATTATGATGTGATGGTCCCTGCTGTCTGAGCTATGTCAGTTTCTCATTGGTTGGGTCAATGGGACAAAATCTTCCTTCCTCCTGCTGAGATAGTAAGTTTAAGTGTTTTCTTTTTCTTCTTCTTTTTTTCTCTCTTTCTTCTTTCCTTCCTTTTTTTTTTTTTTTTTTCTTTTTTGGTTAAGTGTTTTCTTATTGAAAAAATGCAAGCTATGTTCTTCTGTCAGGGTCTGTGGTTGACAAGTTGGTAGGGCCTTGAGGATTCTGCTTCTGGCCTCCTGACTCCCTATAAGTGAGGTTTCCTTCCATCAGCTTCACAGAGTTTTCACCTGGAACTGGGCACACTACCTACATCCCAACCCTAAAGGGTGTGGTTTGCCCAGAAAACTGGGCCAAGAATATTGGAATCATAGGGGAGAAGTTTGGAAGTGGTAAGGGCACCTATACACGGTAAGCTGTGGACAGCAGGCGGTTTCCAAACCAAGGACTGTCATTGGTCTGTCTGTTCAATCCTCAGATTCCTCCTTTGTGTTCTTCTCAACAGCCAACTGAGGAGAAACTTGACTCCAGTCTGGTAAGGACGGTTGCAGAAGGAGAGGAAGGGAACAAAGCACGTCTGAAGTCCCAAGATAATGACCAAACACTGACAGCACCAGAACTAATCAGAGACCAGGGGAATCTGCTGTTTGAGGTGGCTCCTGGTGGCTCCGTCTGTGTTAACAGCCAAAGTGTCAGGAGAATCTTCTGGAGGCCTTTCTTGATGCATGAGAGAGACCTGAGGAGACTTCAAGAGAAGGGACCAGCCTGTGCTACCCATTCCAAGTTCATGAAACTCAGTGGTCAACACAATCTCATTACCCCGCCTCCCTCCATATGACTCTTACTGGCATTTACCGGCATTCATAGCTCAGACGAGAGCCACAAAGGTCAACATCACATTTTCTTTCCAGTCCCAGCATGTCTCTTGGGTCAAGACTCTGACCCAATACAGATGGGATTCCTTCAGCAGAAGTGACCCTGAGGCTCCTGAGTGATCCTGAGGCAGAATTTTATTTTACTGTTTACAATGCAAACAGGATGCTACATACTTCAAGCACAGCAGAATTAATAAACCTCCCGGAAATGCCACAAAGTCCTTGAGGGGGAAAAATAGCCTTGATTCCAGAGAAAAGGAAAAATTGTAATAATGATACTCCCCCAAAGAAACCACTTAAAGGAGTCAGATGATTTTCTAACACAGAGAAACTAAAGTAAAACACCACGAACTAGAGCGAATGCCAAAAGGAGGTCCCTTGAAATAGTCAATATTGTAACATTACTATCCAGATGGCTCTCTACGGCAGGCAAACTCTATCTGAGAAGGAAGTGGGTAGGAGGGAGGGTGAGAGAGGCAACATTCACTCCAGGCAAGGAAAAGGAAATGTGCATTTAATTTTAAACTGTCCTCCTGGGCACCCCATGGCTTGAGACCACCAGAGTACCAGGAAAGGAAAATAGGAACATTGTGCTCTGGGCGTGTGTGTGTTCTCCCTAGGGCGTTGTTTACTCAGTTCCCACGTGTTACCTCAGGGCAGTGTTTTCCAAAGGGGTCCTACCCAATACTGGTTCTTGTTCCCCGAGATGTTAATGTGTGTTGCTGCTGAGGGCTGTCTTGTGACCAGCCTATTTCACAAATACCAGATATATCAACATTTCAAATGTTTGCTTACTGTAGAATTTCTAGACTGCTTTAATCTGCTGACGGACACTGTAACTTTCCCAGCAGGGAACTAGATGGCATTGCTCAAATTGAGATGAACCGATACTTCTCACGGAGAACCTTCTGGACCTAGATAATGCTGCCTGGCAGATATCTCTTACCCTCGTATCTTGTCTGCCATTCAGTCTTGAGATCTGTTTCAGATTTGTTTTTTCCTTCTATTCATACCCCCAGTGCCCTAATCTGAGCAGCAAGGCTCTGTGTTCTGAATTCTATTCTGCACACTACCCAGCCTTATCTTTACCAAACCTGGCCTAACTCCTCTGTTTGCCTTTGAGATCCCCAAATCTGCACTAATAATGTCTTACCTGTGTACTCTTACCCAAAGGAATGAACATTCTTTGAGGGCAAGATACGTGTACAGAACTCCTCTAAGCACTTAAATTATTAGCCCCTCTAGTACCTCTCCAGAACCTCATGAAGCAGGTACATTCTTTTGCAATTTGTGAAATGGGGCAAGCAAGATACAGAGAAGTTCAGTAACTAGCCTGTGGTCTTGTGGCACATAGGCAGCAGAGCCACAGGATGAAGTTCCGATGTCTGATTGCAGAACCAAGGCTCGTGACCACCAGTCTGCACGCCTCTGTGTTCCACCTGTCCTAATTCTACTTTCTCACAGAGCTTCCCAGCCTGGAATGCCCTCTCTTGTCTTCCTTCTTCCACTGCACAAGAGCAACAACACCGTCAGAACTCTGGGCTCTAGAAAGCCCAGTAAAGAAGTATGGACTTTGGGGCACCTGGGTGGCTCAGTTGGTTAAGCAACAGCCTTTGGCTTGGGTCATGATCCCAGGGTCCTGGGATTGAGTTCTGCATCAGGGTCCCTGCTTGGCCAGGAGCCTGCTTCTCCCTCTCGTCTGCCCTTCCCCCTCCTTGTACTCCCCCCCCCCTCTCTGTCAAATAAATAAATAAAATCTTTAAAAAAAAAAAAGTGTGGACTTTGTCCTGAGGCAATAGGGAGCCATTAGAGGAGTTAAGGAAGGTGCATGCAGCGTTAGATTTGGGCTGTTGGTAGCTCTCGCCAAAGACAGAGCACAACACATACTGGGTTAAATTTGACAAAATCAGAGAAGGGCAGAGAATAAGGGTAACACACAGGGCATGTAAATGAATAAATTATTTTAACCTTCCCAACCAGTGAGGTCAGTGAATTGTTCTCATCACCCCATCTTAGAAACGAAGAAACTCAGGTACCAAGAGAGCAGGAACCTGCCCAATGCTACCTAGCTAGAAAGTGGTAGGACCAGGATTCAGGCAGAAATTGCTAATTTTCTTTAAGATTTTATTTTTAAATAATCTCTACATCCAATATGGGGCTCAAACTCACAACCCCAAGGTCACGATTCACATCTCCACCCATGGAGCCAGCCAGGGGTCCCTGCCACTGTTTCTTTCTTCATTTTTTAAAAGATTGTTTATTTGTTTGTTTGTTTGTTTGTCTGGCAGGGAGGGGGAGAAGAAGAGCAAGAGAGAGAATCCCAAGCAGACTCCACATGCTGAGCACAGAGTCTGACTCTGACTCAGGGCTCAATCCCATGATCCCGAGATCACACCAGAGCTGAAATCAAGAGTTGGACACCCAGCCAACTGAGCCACCCAGGTGCCCCTGAAACCGTTCTGTTTCTAAAGTGACACTCTCTTAATACTTCAAAGGGAGCCCTCCTGCCTCTCCTGAGTGTATTTATACTATTTTTATACTATTTTCTCACCTTTTTTCTGTGCTCAAAATAGCCCATTCTTGTTTTAAAATGGACTGAGAAGGGGCAGATTGGATGCAAAAAGCCTGTGAGGAGCCCATGGCAGGTCAGCCACTTGGCGGGGGTGGGGGGACATTGTGGCATCCAGAACGAAGGCAGAAGCAGGATCAAGGCAGACAAGCAGGCAGATTTGAGAGCAATCCGGGAGGGAGAGCCACCCAGAACAGGTGCCCATAAATGAGGGGTGAGAAATAAGGGAGAAAGAAGACCCAAGGGTTAGTCTCAGCGTTCAGGTTGGAAAATTGGGTGCCACTCCCAGTTCTCATTGCCTGGTGTGGGGGTCTGTCCAGCCGTCTTCTGCTGGGCTGTTGGGCTCCCAGATCTTGAACCTCAGCCCTGTTAGCGACACACTGACAGCCTCGCTTTGGCCAAATGAAGAGACAACTAGGGATATTTACAAAACATCCTATGATTATTTTTCCTTTCAGTGGAGGCTTGAGTTATTAGGAGGCATGGATTGTGTGCCAGGCATAGGGCAAGACATCAGACTCAGTGGATGGGGAGACGTGGATTAAGGTACACCGAAATACATATCTCAAAAAAAAAAGGAAAAAAAAGCCACTCCACTGACAGCCTGGAAGGTCAATGGGACACATGGTAGCCTATTTTATGATTTGAAGAGGAAAGGAGTTCTGTCTGCCCCCAAATCCCCCCACAGATGTCACAACTCACAATTTGAGAGTCCCTGGGCTTCCAAAAGATCTTGGAGCTCACGTAATCAAATAGATGGAAAGTGAGCCCAGAGAAATTCTGTGATTTGTTCAGTATCACACAGCTTGTTACTGGACCTAGACTGACAGTCCCTGAATTCCCCTGATGTCTCACTCTCTCCAGAATCTTCTTTGATAACAGAAATACCAGAGAGAAGGAGAGGCAATCCTTGGAACTTTCCCAGACCCTTCATGTGAATTCCTGAGAGGCTTTCATTTGTTCCCCATAGAAGGATCTTACAGGATGCTTTACTTAGAGAGGCCACTGATAAATCCCTCACCTAAGAATTCCTTTCTCCACAGCAAGCAGCTGGGACAGTGCTCCTGGTACCCCTCCAGGTTGCAAAGGGACATTGTCCTCGAGGGACACCATTGATGCCTCTGCTCAGCTATTTGGGGAACAGTCTGCAGACCTCTTTTAAACATCCTGGGGACCATCTATGCCTTTGTCCAAACAGATAGGCCCCAAGTCTTTGAATCCTGAATCTTTAACAAGATGGATCTCTTATCTCGTCCCGCTCGTAAGATAAGACTTATTATCCTAATTTTACAGATAAGGGCCTGAGTCCCAGAGAGGTTAACCGACTTGCCCAAGGTCATATCGCTAGTAATTAGAACAGTCACTTAAGGCTATTACCTACTTAGAACCCTAGTGGCATAGAATGTCAGGGCTGGAAGGGATCTTATAAATACAGTGACCATATTTTCAGAACCCAAAACTGGGACATTTAGCCTGAGAAACCCAAGTGCATTTGCAGGGACAGCAAACAGATTATTCGAATCAGTGCTGCCCCAGAAAAAGGGATTTATGGCTGTGGTTCTTAGAGATCAAGTCCAATCCCCCTCATTTCATCGCTGGTTGAGGCAACTGAAGGCCAGAGAGGCTGACTGACTTGCCGGAGGTCGTAGGCAGAAATGTTTTCTGTTTTCTCAACTCTGAAGGTTGAGTCAACAGGGCGTGGGTGGGGGTGGACAGAAAGGGGCCATTGTTCCAGGCTGCTTTTCCTCAAGTGGACTGACCTAACCCCACAGTGCCTGCTTGCATCCAGAGTGGGTGGGACGGTCCCCCAAACAGCCCAGGGGTAACACTGAAGCCAGAGAAAGCTCTGGGTCCTGGGCTCTTGCAGACTGGGGCACCCAGGCCAAGGGAATCTGGAGAATTAAAAATACTTCTCCTTCAGGAGGGTCACATTCTGTAGAAAGTACACATTATTTTCTAGGCATCCTTTCTTTTCTCCCAGAAACAGGACTTTCAAATGACAAGATATAAACTAATAACCCCTCCGGCTTCCTAAATGCTGGTGTAAATCAAGGAAACAAGTCTTTAACTGTCAGGCATTTAATAAGGATCTACATAAGCCCTGTAATGAGCTAGGCCCTATAAATATTTATTATTAAATCTTCAATTTGCCCTTAACCCCTCCTTCGTGCACTGTTTGACCTCATTTTATATTTAGTAAGAGAAAAGAAGAGAGACTAAAAGAATTAGCTCAAGGGCTCCGGGTGAGTCCCTTTCCAGCCAGTGCCTTTGGCCCGGAGGCCCTGATGGCTAGATCAACACTCCTTCCCATATTAAAAAGTGCATTTCATAGCGTCCTTTTAACACTGCAGCCATCCAAATTAGGACTCCAAGTAGCAGATGGAATCCTTCCAACTGTCAGCCTAACCTCTCCTCTATGCAAATGCAGAACCACTCTGCTGATAGAGAAATTGCTTCCCGGAAAACCAATTTCCTCCTTATTGTCCTGCAGGCTACTGAGAGACACCCTACTGGGTGGGGTGGACTCCAGGCCTGCTGGTTCCACCCGGAGAGGGACATTGCACCGAACATGTTGCTGAGGCTGAGATTTGGAAACTGTTTGAATGGGAGTTGTGTTCCCAAGTCCCCTGTTTAGAAATTGTTTTCCTGATGCTGATTTTCCATTGGTCTGATTGCCTTGCACCCTCCGAGGCCTGGACCTAGTGTTCTCAAAGCCTCAGTGCCCACAATACACCCGCTATTGTCCCAGCTCAACAATTATTTCATTCATTACTTCGTTCATTCATTTCCTCTAAATTTGTTTCCAAAGAACCGTAAAACCCACCATTCAAGCCCACCCTCCATTCCACTGGCAGAGAATCAAGATGGGAGGTGAATGGCCAGACTCTACAATGCGTTCCCCAACACTCTGTCCAAATTAGGACACTTTGCTAGGTCCATTCACCCCAACCTTCAATCCTGCCTTGGATGAAAGCAAAGTGACAGCGAACTCGAGACGAACTAATAAAAACCCGATCTTCTCTGATAGCATCTTCTTTAATTATTTAAAAAAGGGACAGCCTGTTTAAAAACCTTCCTGTTCCAGTTCTTTTGTTAAAACTGTCTTCAAGTCAGTAATAGGTTGTGGAATGAGAGGAGGAAGGGGCTGGCTCTGTGGAGGGTGTACGGCAGGAAAGATGCTTTCTGGATGTAAAAAGAAGGGTAATGTGATGGGCGCCTGGGTGGCTCAGTGGGTTGAGCCGCTGCCTTCGGCTCAGGTCATGATCTCAGGGTCCTGGGATCGAGTCCCGCATCAGCAGAGAGCCTGCTTCCTCCTCTCTCTCTCTGCCTGTTTCTCTGCCTACTTGTGATCTCTCTCTGTCAAATAAATAAATAAAATCTTTAAAAAAAAAAAAAAGAAGGGTAATGTGAAAGACCCCGTTGTTTAGTAGTAAGTTATGCCCACATTTTCCTTGCCAGTCCAAAATGCAAATGTCAGAAAAGATACCTCATAATTTTGTTATTTAAACTGGGAATTCTCGGTCTGGCAGAGGGTCTAACCTTACAGATTTTTATGTTTTTAGGTAGTCTCCACACCCAGTGTGGGGCTTGAACTCATGACCCTGAGATCCAGAGTCGCATGCTCTCTCGACTGAGCCAGCGGCAGGGGGAGGGGGCGCCTAAACTTACAGATTATTAAAGAGCCGATCTGAGAAAGCCAAGAAAACAGTCAAGGTGAATTTCTATGGAAGCTTGCTGGTGCCCGTGAACACAATTAGCAAGCGTGAGTCTCAGAGCTTAAGGACTGGCCCTGCCACTCGCTAGGGATGGGACCTGGGATGAGTTACTAATTATCTTCTCCAGTCTTTAACTTCCTCATCAGTAAAACAGACATCATAACATTTACCCTGCAGAGGTGATTTGAAAATGAAATGGCAATGGGGCACACATGTAAGAGTTTAGAGGGAGACCTGATACAGAGTAAATACACAATCAACGTTCTCTTAGAAATGAATCGGGCACTCAACGAATTGAGAATAAAGTAAGTCAGTAGAGTGACTAACTGGACTTTCTCACATCGTTTCTGGTAAATTTATTTCCTCATTGCACTTCATACTCTGGTGTATGCATTTGAATTCCTCACATAAATTTAGTAGATGTGTGCTTAATTAGGATTAGACCCCACACTCCGTGAAGCTTCTGGGTCTTTGAATTAGAGGCCACAAAAGAAAGAAAATTCGGATAGAAGGTGGTAGGAGGGAGAGATGGAAGGTGTGGGCAGAGCTGTGGGGTCTGCTCACCCGCTTTCTTAGCACACGCAGGGCGTTTGGGAATCAGTTGCTGTCTCCTTGAGTGAGGAAGGAACTAGATGAAGAGAACACAAAAGCGGCTGATGGAGAGAGGGGCTCAGACTGCAGAATCAGCGATCAAAGAATAAATAAGGAGGAGAAGAAAATAGAAGCATGCTACCCACTGTCATCAACCGCCGCCCTTGGGCGTTTCCTCTCTCATCTCTTTCCCAGCCCCTGTTGTGCCTTAGACAAATGTCAGCAATGTTACCAGAAGCACCTACCTGGGAAAGGCAATGTCCACGTATTGTGGAAAATAACAGGATGATTAATTTTACTTAATAACCCTTGGTCAGAGCTTACCATGTGCGCGGCACCTTTCTAAGAACTTTATAAATATTAACTCGGCTGATCTTTAGAGCAACTCAGCGAGATGGGTATTTTATTATGCCTATTTTACAGCTGAAGAAACTGAAGCCTGATCATCATAAACTACTTTTTATTAGTGTCTCTGATGTGGTAGGATCTTGCTAGATCTTAAACACAGTCCTCGGAACACTATAAAACAGAGTTATTAGTATTTGTCCCACAGAAGAAGAACCTGCAGTTCATGAGGCTTGAGTGACTTGCCTATAGTCACACCAGCAGTGAGAGGTCCAAATCAAGCTCACAGCACCACTCCACCTTCTGGGTCTCCAAGACACACGCTTTACCTCCAGGAAGCTTAGATGAGGTGAGGGATAACCATGCCATGTAAGACAGATTCAAAAGTCATAAAAGCGTAGCAAGAATTTCATAGGTTCTTTCCTTCCCCAGCATCACCACCTTATAGGATGGAAGCTCCTGTGCTGCCAGAAATCATCAGACTTACAGAAAAACTTGAAGTCAGACCCTCTCTCTCCACTCAAAAAGTACCCTGATGGGGTGCCTGGGTGGCTCAGAGGGTTAAGTATCTGTCTTTGGCTCAGGTCATGATCCTGGGGTCCTGGGATCCAACCCTGTGTGGATCCAGCCCTGTATCAGGCTCCCTGCTGAGCGTGAAGTCTACTTCTCCCTCTCCCTCTGCCTCTCCCCCTGCTTGTCTCATTCTCTCTTTCAAATGAATAAATAAAGTCTTAAAAAAAAAAAACAGTAACCTGAGTCCTGGAGGTTTAATGACTGACTCTCACATCCCATTCCATGGCTGCCTCCATTGGCTCCTGCCCCATCACACCCCACACACTGATCCCCAGACTCTCTCTGCCGGTACTCTTCCTTTGTCTCTGTGTCCATGTGGTTAAAATAAAATCATCTCTGGGACACCTGGGTGGCTAGTCATTAAGAGTCTGTCTTCAGCTCAAGTCATGATTCCAGGGTCCTGGTATTGAGCCCCGCTCAGCAGGGAGTCTGTTTCTCCCTCCGACCCCCACCCCCATGCTATTCCTCTCTCTGTCTCTCTCTCTCTCAAATAAATAAATAAAATCTTTAAAAAAAAAACCATAATCATCTCTGGGAAAAGAAGGGATCTCAAAGCCATCTCGGTAAGACAAGGGAGACAGAAAGAGAGGGATGGCTAGACAGGGTGAGAAGGGAAGGGGAGCTAGGGACTCAGAGGGTGGGATTCAGAGGTCTTGTTCCCTGGGAAGCCCTGAGTTCGGCCCCTGCTGCTTTGAAGCCTTGCCCTCTGTCCATTCTGAAAGGTCTCAGGCAAACCTGGCTGAGCAGGTTAGTGCAGGGGCGGAGCCCCGCAACTGCTCTAACCCAGGGCCGGTATCACCTGGAACAGCCAGAGTGCACCTGTAAATCACACCTGCCGGGCAGTCCACGTTCCCTTCCTCCAACACAGGAGCTTGGATTATTCTGGGCGGGACTATGAGAGGGAGCCACGTGGCCAGTGCTTGGGGAGGATGAATTCAGATGTTGGGAAAAAAGACAGTACAGAGCAGCAGGTGGGGAGTAAGCAGGGAGTAGCCAGTCTGGGACAATTGCCTAGAATAAGCGCTATTGTCTGCCACGGACATTTCTGTGCCAGCCTGGGCCTGCTGAGCTGACCACATTTAAAGGGCCAGTCGCTGAGCTGACAGAGGCAAGCTGAGATCAGTCCAGGAGGAGCAGGTCATAGCAATGAACCTGAGTTTCATCACAGGATAGGAAGACAGAGGCCAGGAGCTTGTGGGAGCTGTCACGGGTCAAGACAGGAAGTAAGACAGAAGGTAGAAAATGGTCCAGGAAGAAGGCTGGGAATAAGTCTGGGTGACAGTTCATTCTGACCAAAGGCTAGCTGGCTGGTGTCATCGCAGATTGTTGGGCTTAAATGAGCAGGACCTAAACAGAAACCTAGCAGCCTCTCTAGATATTTGGGGATAGATCCGCTTTACACTCATGACCTTCTCATACCCTGAAGGGCTACCGGCACCCCTGCTCAGTCTGTCCCTGTGATCTCTTCCATTGTTACACACCTTCCATGCGCTATTCCTCTCTGTCGTGCGAAACCCACATCCTTCTACCATCTTCCCTCCTTTGCAACCGAAACCATGGAGACAGAAAGGTTTAAGCATCTTAAACTCCACACTTTACCTTCATTTTACCCGTAGTGATGTAATCCATCTCCTGCTTCCAGGGAGACTATATGGCTTCCTTCTCCCTTTGGACACTGAGTGTGGGGGAGCTGTCACCTGGATTAAAGGCCCACTGACAAGGGTGCTGCGGTTACCTAGAAACAGACCTGCAGGAAAGGTGCCTTCCGGATCAGAGTGGGGCTGGTTGGACTCCTGGGAAACTGGTCCCACCCATCGCCACCCCCAGGACATTTTAGTTTAGGAATGGTAAATCGGGATCTCCTCTAGCAAAATCCTTTCTGGGCCACAAGTCAGAGTTCCATCTGGGACAAAGAAGGTTTTCCATCTAAAGGAAAACTAAGGGGATCTATTTGTATGGAGAGAAAGGAAGGAAGGACGGAAGGAAGGAAGGACGGAGGGAAAGAAGGAAGGGAGGAAAGAAAGGAAAGGAGGGAGGGGAAAGAGAAAGTAAGACAGGCATGTGATGCGGAAGAATGAGGAATAATAATAAAACAACAGTCATGGCTGTGCCCCTCTAGAACAACTTGTCTACCTTTCTCCGAGCTGCATCTTTGACTTGAGAGTCAGTTATAGATGAATAGGAACTAAATAACGCTGAAGAAAAGCATGGGAGAAGCAATGTGGGTGTGATGAGTTCAAAGCAGTGGGGCTACACTTCCTTTTACGAATTTCCTAGCCAAAGACTAATTGGTAAAGCCCTTTATGATTCCTTGTCACAGGTTAGGAAACGCAGATGACATGTCCTGCTGTCCTAGTGTTGCAGCTGCTTCCTTAACATTTCTTCGAGGGATGTCAGTACCTCCTGGGAAAGGCACCCTGGATGTATGCTTGTGTTTTCCTTGAAGGCAATGGCCCACCCACCTCGCCTAATACACTGCCATCACATACAAGCAATGAATAAACTTTTCTAACTTGAAGAATTTCCCTTGCTCCTTGGGCTCCTTTAATTTGATTTCACGGTAGCCTCCTGATGACATTCCTTGGCTGGTGCTCCAAATAACCACTGCCATGTCTAATCTGGAAGCTAGTGGCGGGAGGAGTAAACCTTGTCTTTGCAGTTTCCCATCTACTAAGGTAGGGCCCTGCCAGTGCCGCGGCTGGGCACGAAGACAGGCAGAGCAACTTTGGAGTTTTTGCCAGAAGTTCGCACAGAAGCAGCTTTCGTAAAGGATCCACATGCCTGTTCTTGTGCTCATGCATTGCACGGAAAGGGGGAAACTAAATCTGGCATCCAATGCCCAAAGAGGCTTGGAGAAAAGTTTTTGCAGCCAGAACTGGGACTTTCCTTGAGGTTGGACTCAGCCAATCAGAGTTTTGCCTGATGATGTAATGCTCTGAAAACAAGTTTTATTGGTGGGAAAGCTCTTAGGTGTTGTGAGGGTGTAGAGTTTCCACTGCAGCTCTGGGGGGAAAATTGCGGCTTCATTTAAGGTTGTCCTGAATTCCATCATGCTTATATTTCCACTCCACTCCAAGCTGAGCTTATATTTGGCATTCATTAAAAATTGGGAAATCCAGAAACTTTCTTTTCTTCTGATGTCAAAAGCTGCTGATTCTTCCGCGTCTGCTATTTTGCCGTGGGTATGTTCGACAAGGGGCCTTAGGAAGCTGACCAGCAGAGCACAGGTACATCACAGTGGGCAGGAAACGGTGCCACCACAGGTCAGGTTGTAGAAAGGACTTTCCGGGGGGTGGGAAGGGTGGTGTGGGAAAGGACGTTATGCAGGCATATGTTTCCATCTGATCAATTCGCAGGCACACACATGCCTTAAGTCCGCTCTGCACAGAGACGCAGCACTAAAAATAGCTCAGAGCTGATTTCCCTCCTTTCCAATGTATCGTCCCCGGCTCTAGTGCCTTTCCTCCCCCAGACAGAGCCCCTGCTGTCTGCCAGTCTGGGCTGGAATTAGCACACCCGTGCCTGCGAGACTTCGGCATCCCTGCTGGCTGGTGAAGGCTGATGTGGGTACTACGGAACTCTAGCTGCAGCTGTGTGGCCCTTGGTTACCTGCCTCCAGGAAGCTGGGAGCGCCCGCCCCTAACCACATATTAAAGGGATGTCATTGACTGACTCAGTCTCTCTGTTGTTTCGGACCGCAGGCTGTCCCTGCCCTGGCCAGCTCTGCAGCACACCGCCCCCTTTCCCTCTGCATCATCCGCCCCACCCTCACCTCTTCAGGGAACAGCGGAGGAGCTCCCTCCTGCCTTGCTTCAGTCCTCCTAACCCTTCAGTCAATTCCTTTCCCCCTGCTTTCATCTTTGCCACCCCTCTTTCCAAGTATGTGACACGTAATTACGGTCGTCTCAAACTGCGTTAGTGACTCATGAATATGTTTGTGTATTTCAGTTCTTTGAGCTTCTGTGTACTAACTATATTTACTTTCCCTCTCCTAACAGTAGAAACAGCACTGGGCTTGGACTTGAATGCCCTGAGAATAAAAATTGGGATCATGGATGCCTGGGTAGCTCAGTCGGTTAAGCGCCGACTCTTGATGTCAGCTCAGGTCATAATCACAGGGTCCTGGGATCCAGCTCCCTGCTTAACGGGGAGTCTGCATGAGATTCTCTGTCTCACTCCTCCTCTGCCCCTCCCCCTACTCACATGCTTGCTCATTCTCACAAATAAATAAATAATTTAAAAAATATTGGGGTCACAAAGCTTACATTGCAGGGGTTTTGTAAGATTAAATGAGATCGTATGTACCTGGCAAAAAGCAGGAACTTGGTAAATATTAGTTGAATCTGAGGGGCACCTGGGTGGCTCAGTCGGTTAAGCCTCTGCCTTGGCTCAGGTCATGATCTCTCAAGGTCCTGAGATCAAGCCCCACATTGGGCTCCCTGCTCAGTGGGGAGTCTGCTTCTCCCTCTCTGCTCTTTTGTCTTCTCTGTCTCTCTCTCTCTCTCTCAAATAAATAGATTAAAAAAAATTAAGTTGCATCTGAATCCTAGAATGTGAACTCCAGGCATCCCCTTCTCCCATATACATTGTCCTATTTTCCCCAGTGCCTAGTCCTCTCAGGACAGGGACATTTAATAAATGCCAACAGACATGCCTTGATTTTTAGGATACCTCTTCAGATCTGGCATCCTTAGCAAATGAGTAATTTGAGGCATCAACAAATGGCCATGATAATGAGATGACGCCCTTGATAAGGAAGCTTCTGCAGCCTGTCCCCCCACCCCCACCCCATGCAGGTCAGGAGAGGGAAAGCAAACAACTTTAAAGGCCAAGGCAAGCAAAACCACCATGAGTACATTGGGATATTCCTCCGGGTCATTGGGAAGGACCTTTTTCCAACTCCTTCCTCTTTCTTTTCCCACCTGCTCTTACTCTCCACAGACTTTCAGCAGATTAATTTCTACGGAGGTGTTAACGGATGCCGCACCACTGATAATGCAGTAGCTGATAAAGGCGAATGGACCCAGCCGGACTTGTCCCGCCGGCTCTTCCACCACATCCACAAAGAAGCTTCCAAACAGGGATCCCAGGACTCTGGGATCAGGACCAAAGCGGAAGGTAGTCACTTAACAGACTGAGTCACCCAGGTGTCCCAATGCAAACTTTTCTTAAAAGCGTTCTTTGTGTCTGGGGTTGGCTGGGTGGCTCAGCCGTACAAGCTTCTGACTCTTGGTTTCTGCTCAGGTCATGATCTCAACATTGTGAGATCAAACCCCATGTCTGGCTCCATGCTTGGTCAGAATCTGCTTCAGATTTTTTCTCCCTCCCGCTCTGCCTCTCCCTGCTTGTGGGCACACATTCTCTCTCTCTCTCTCTCTCAAATAACTAAGTAAAATCTTTTTTTTTTTTTTTAAGTGTTCTCTGTGTTTTATAAAATATCTTTCAAGGAGACAAACATGGGGGGTTGGGTTTTCACCCATGGTTCTCAATAAACCAGTAACAGTTTCTTGGTAAATGAGGATGACTTGGCGAGTCTAGGTGTTTTCTCCCACCTTACTTCTTCATGTTGGCAACTAACCCACCCTCCTGAACACAGCTATGCCCAGCAGGAAAGGGTGGGTGGATGATTCGTGCAGCTATTTAAAGTCTATCTTGGAAAAGCCTTTCTGAGCTGATGTACCAGTTCTGGTAGGAGCTGTGGTCCCATCTCACCAAACCTGCTTTGCTTTGGGCACTGAAGCCTTGTATCCGTAGGTCCACTCTACCCCATTCTCAAGGCAATGTAGGCCAATGTAGGCATGAAAGAAACTGGCTCATCGGTAGATCTTGTGCTTCTAGACCTGGTATTTACTTTCTCAGAGGTGAGGCATCAGGTGACCATCTACCCTCAGGGAAGCCATCTCCCTTCCTCTTTTATCCTTGCTTACAGTGACTGGGTTACAGTTTCCTGGTTTTCCTCACGTGTATTCCAGACCTTCTTCTGGGGTGACCCTTGTTGGAAAGCCCTGTCCCTCGGTAGGACCCTGGCACTATGTCGAACTATTTGCTGGGGCCTGACCCAGCCATTCAGATCACCTGGAATGACCGCATCGACCCTGATGTCAAGCCCCACTGTGTCTACACAGTCTGCCCCAGTTTTTGACTGGAATAGTGCCTGGTGAAGCCTTAACTTCTCATAGTACTGGTTCCTCATTAAGACTGTGGGCTCTTTGCAAGGACCAAGATAGTGCCGAGGACGATTCTGTTGACTGTCTTATCTGTGGCCACTTAAATGCAAGTGACTACATGTCATAACCTGCTATGTCTTGAGAGTAAGACTCAAATGGTAGCACACATTTGAAGCACGTTGCTCAAATCCCACTTCCGTCCCCACTCCTTCTTGGCTTTCTATTCCGACATTAATTTCTGCCTTTGGCACTGCCCTAATCTGGCAGCCTCCCTAACTTTTTCATCCTATTTGGACCTGGCTTTCCTCCCTAGTTTCTAGCCAGCTCACCCATCTGCCTGGTATTTCCACTGTCTCAGGGAGAGATCCGTGGTGCACCTCATAGTCCCTCCAAAACCCACATTCTTTCTCCTGGCCAGACATGTCAGGTCCCAGCCCTCAGTTTTTTGTCCCTTCCAACCATGGCTGAGACTTGCCTTTAAAGAGCTTGGCAGAGAACCGGACTCCTTTAGGTTAGTTTAGTTTTTTAAAGATTTATTTATTTGAGAGAGAGAGTAAGGGAGAGAGAGAGAGGGAGAGTGTGCGTGCTCAAGTGGGGAAGGGGCAAAGGGAGGGGAAGAGACTCTCAAGCAGACTCTCTGAGGAGTGTGGAACCCAACTCGCGGCTCAATCCCATGACCCTGAAATCATGACCTGAGCCAAAACCAAGAGTAGGACGCCCAACCTACTGAATCACCCAGGCACCCCAAAACAGGACTCCTTGAGTCTTGGCCTCTTCTCTTCCTGGTGTCCTCCCCAACACCCTTGCCCAACCCCCCAACTCCACCACAGCCAAATCCATTGTGGACTCTTCTAAAAACCATTGCAAGCACACAACCACATATCCTGGGGTGTATGTGTGTGTGTGTGTGTGTGTGTGTGTGTGTGTGTGTGTGTTTAAAAATCAGTCTTAAAGTCAGTTGTTTACTTGTCATACTGTAAATTTTGATTTTTGGATGAGGAAACATGCTCACCATAAGTGAATGTAGCTCATTAGATATCCCAGGGAGTCCCCCACATTTCCCAGCCTCTCTTGCAGCTAGAAGAGGGCTGTGTGCAGTTCTTACCTGTACACTATGAATGGGAATGTCTCCTCCATCTGTCTATCCCCCTGCATTTATCTTGATAGCATATTGAAATGGATCTCTGAGCTCTCTGATAAAGACATGGCCCTATTGACCCACGCTGGATTTGATGTGAATAAGAAATACACCTTCAGGGGTGCCTGGTGGCTCAGTGGGTTGAGGCTTCTGCCTTCAGCTCAGGTCATGATCCCAGAGTCCTGGGATCAAGCCCCGCATTGGGCTCTCTGCTCAGCAGGGAGTCTGCTTCCCTTCCTCTCTCTCTGCCTGCCTCTCTGCCTACTTGTAATCTCTGTCTGTCAAATAAATAAATTAATTAATTAAAAAAAAAAGAAATACACCTTCGGTATGTTACATCATTGAGATTTTAGGATTTTCTCTGTCATCACAGCATTGCTTAACATTACACTGACTAACGCAATATAGAAACCCTAACCAAGTATGGGGGTTTGTTTCTGCTTCTACCATCACCCCAAAATTGCCTTTTAAATCGCTTAAAATTTATACAAACCTTGTGTGCTTATTATGGAAAATTACAAAACACAAATAAACTAAAAAGAAGAAAGTAAAATTCATCTATAACCTGTTAGCTAGAAATAACTACTGTTAAAATTTTGGGGTCTACATTTTATATTTTTTTCCTAAGTATATATAAATGCATCTTTACATATTGTTCTGGAGTCTACTTTTAATTTGACAAAATATTCTGTATATTTTCCCACAGCAATAAAGATTATTCTAGAACATAGCCCTTAATCATTGCACAGCTTTGCTTTATAGTTCTAACCTAATTTATCTCTTGTTGGAGAGTCTACTATCTTCCTCTCCCTTCGGTAACATTTCTGTTCCTTTTCTACATATTTTATCCTTTACTTTCCCTCCCACTCACAGACTGGCTCTTCATCATCTACATTCATAAAATGCAAATGAGACAATCCAAAAATAATTAAAGTGGCCATGAAATTCACAAGGTGATATTTTTGGATGGGGAAGGAAGAAGCAAAGTTTTTGCAATGTATTCATCCTCTTAATTATTATTATTGCTATTCTTATTCTTATTTGTTTGGGAAATCTTGGTTTTTATCCTCTGAGTAGTAACAACTGTCTCAGAGGGAGCCAGGGAGATGTCAGGATGTAAAGTGAAAGGAAGCTGTTTAAATTAAGATTAGGTTTGGCTGCAAGAAATGAAAAACACAACAAACTCTAATTAACAGTAGCTGAAACGAGCAGAAGTATATTATTTCACTCTTGTACTAAAGTCGGGAGGTAGGCACTCCCATATGGCACTCCACAGAGTATCAAAGATCCAGACTTCTACTAGCTCTACTGAGCCTTCTCCCCTCCTCCATTCTCAAGGTCACCTCACAAGGTCCAAATGGTTGCTTTAACTCTAGCCATCACATCCACATTCCATCCAGAGGAGAGAATCTGAAGGAAGGAAGGAAAAGAAAATGCCACTGGTTTTGGAAATTGAACATATCATGTCTGCTTAGTCATCTGGCCACCTTTCGATGCATGAGATGCTGGGAAATGTAGTGTTTATCCTCAGTGTCCACGTACCCAGACAAAAATCGAGGGTGCTGTTACTATGAAGAAGGGGGAAATGGATATCAGATATTGGGATGCAACCAGATATCTCCGCCATAAGAAGCACCAGGTGATTAGTAAATACCAAAAATCTTCTAAAGCAAATAATCCAACCATGGGTACTTTAATGACTGTAACTATAAAACTATTTTAGTCCCTGGTAGAGGAGGATCCAAGTCAAGGAAAATATTGATTATATCAACAATGGGGTAATCAAACTCTCACCGTGAACAGATGGGCTAAGTAAATACACATTCGGTGTTTTAATCCTGTTGGATTTCTGAAATCAGCCAACTCCTTCTGGATGAACATGTGCTCAAGGAAAGAGCAACTGATAGCCCTTTGAGCATCTTAATTAGCACCTGGTCTCATCAGGCTGGCGATGTACAATGCAGCAGGAGCTGAGAGCTATACATTCCAGGGCACACCTAGGTCTCCCTCCCAAATTCCTCAGATAAAGAAAGTGAGAAGAGTAGGCTGTATATATAGCATGAGAAAGCCAGTCTACCTCACATTCCTGTGCCTTGGTTTTTGCGGCTTCAACTGCCTACAATCCTTTGTCCCTTCTCTATGTAAGGAAATTCCGCTCTTCTTGCTCAGTTTTGTTCTTCTTTCTCAATTTAAAAAGATACTATTCAAATATTTATTTCTCAAGGTGCCTCTTCCTTGAGGTTTTAGTTTTGTGGTCAATTTATCTGTTTGTTCAGCACGTGCCAGGCACAGGGTGGGCAGAGTCACCAGTAAACTGGACAAGTCTGAGCCCTTGAACCACGTAAAAGCTTGATTAGGTTGGCAAGTGTTGCACTTGCCCCATAGTGCAGGGCTCTCTGTCTGAACAAAGGATAGAGAGCTTCTGAGAGCAGAAACTTGATATTTTAATTACCAAATACTTATACAGTTCTCCCTGTATGCCAGTACTGTTCTACCCAATGTGCATTAAGTAGAGTGATCCTTCCAAGTCTTAGAATAATCCTATGAGTTGTATTTTCATTGTTATCTCCTTTTACAGATGATGAAACTGAAGCACAGAGAGGGTAAGGGACTTGCCCAAGGTCACACAGCTAGTCAATAGGGAAGCTAAAATGGGATCCAGGGAGTCTGTGCTCAGCCCCATTTGTAGTAGATATCCAATAAATTTTGTGCTGAATAAAATTGAGCTAGTTGTTCTGCACTGGGCATGCTATCTTCTGAGACATAATTTCTACAAAGATAAAGAGAAGAGGGATGCCTGGGTGGCTCAGTTGGTTGGGCGGCTGCCTTCGGCTCAGGTCATGATCCCGGCGTCCTGGGATCGAGTCCCACATCGGGCTCCTTGCTCCGCAGGGAGCCTGCTTCTTCCTCTGACTCTGCCTTCCACTCTGTCTGCCTGTGCTCGCTCTCTCGCTTGCTCTCTCTCTGACAAATAAGTAAATAAAATCTTTAAAAAAAAAAAGAGAAGAAATTGGACTGGAAGATCTCTAAATAATCTTTTAATTTAGGTCTGGAAGAGATCTTGAGGGTCCAGCTGATGGAGCCCTGGACTTCAGCCAGGCTTCATGTGTAGTAGATAGGTGACCATTCTTTCCGCTTATCAGGTCCTTTACAAGGCCCCACGTTTTGAGTCTAAGGATTGGATGACTCACAGATTTTATGAATAATGTACCACAGCAGGATAGATAGGATATCTCAAAAGTTCCTTCAAAGGGTGGAAAGGTAAAGTTCTTTCCTCTCACATGGACAATAGTTTTGTAGCAAAGAATATTCTGGTCACATTTCACTTCAGTTTCAAGAGACCTTGGATTGTGTTTTGAACTGCTTATTTTCTTGTAGTGGACTATTATAAAGGTCCTCAGATCTCTACTTGTTGTAAATTTGGCTCCAAACAATACCTTACCCCCAACAGATCACGCTAAATTACTCTTTCAGATTACACTTACGGCATGCCATTGCTCCCCAAAGACCTAAGGGTACAGTGCCAGACCTTTGACCAACAGCCAGCAAAATCCCCATCATCTGACCAAATGCCAGTTTAGGTCATTATCCTTTGGCCAGTCTTCTCCTCCCTACAGTGCGAGTTGGCGACATTCGCCTCCACCACCCAGCTCATGCTGCCTGTTAATCACTGACTTGGCAGGACTGCCTTCGCTGGTGTAATGGTTAGAAGCCGGCACTGAGTTGGGGGTAAATCTGACCACAGTAGGGAATATTGGTGGAGATGACTTTCCCTAAGCTTCAATCAGTGGCAGTATTATTTTATCTGTAGGGCTGAAGTCAACAGGGAGTGGGAATGTATATCGTTGTGTTTAGGAATGAAATGTACTTGACGTGGTTTTGCCTCTTTAACTCTGAAAGTCTGTGACATAATCCCTTGCTGAGGCAGGAATTGAACACAAGTCCTGTGAGGTTCGTATAAAGTTCCCAGTGAGTCTCCTCACCAGCTAGTGAGCCTGACCAGCCACTTGATATCTGGGTCTGGCTCATTTGGGCATCTAATAAAGGATCTCCTTGAATTTTCTTGACGATCCAATGAGATACTTCTTACTATTCCAAGTTTACATACAAGAGAGCCTTATATGTTCTAGTGCTATTCACACATTTTAAAATATTTGAAGGTCTAAGAATATGTCTTTTCTCTCCAGGTTTATTTTGTGGGGAGGAGAGCTGGGCATGAACTGTAGGTGTAGAGAGGTGAGGTCATCGCACATGCCATCAGCAGCAGCACAAAATGTGACCTCTTTATTTATTTTTAAATTTATTTTATTTTAGAGAGAGTGAGTGCATGTGCATAAGGATCCCGACGTAGGGCTCAATCCCATGATCCTGAGGTCATTACTGGAGCCAAAATCAAAAGTTGGACACTTAATCTACTGAGCCACCCAGGCACCCTCAAAGTCTTCTCTTTTAATTGCTGCATTAATTTCTTCCCTGCCCCCACCCGGTCTCTGCTTTCATCCCCCCCCTCGAATTCTTGTAAATGATATCGTATTCTGTGTGTATGTGTCTTTAATTTACACACGTGGTGTTGGGCTTACATCTCATTCTCTCCCTTACTTTTTAAACTCCAAACTCTGTTTTAATATCCATCCATGTTACTAAATGTGTATCTAGGTCAGGGCTTCAAACTGCAGCATGTTATTCCATAGTATTACATTCTTAGCGTTTTACTTACCCACTCCCCTAGCTGTGGACACTGAGCGGTTCTAGATGTACATATACTATATGTCTCATCTCTCTATATGTGGAACTGATGTGTCATAGCCCATATGTAAACCTCCCTTCGCTAAATATCACCAGATGGCTTTGCAAGTACTGGTACCTGTCTGCACTCCCACTAGCGGTGCATACCACATTTTTTATATAATTCACCAAGGTTTTATTTGAATGGATTTTGGGCTTTTCTTAAGAGTTTGTGTGGTTGGGCAATTAATTGGAAATAGTAACAAAGAAAAAAAAAAGAGAGGGAGGAGTTGGGTGAGTTGTGGCCCTTTAGGCCCCTCCCCCAATATTTGACCTCTCCTATTCCTCTACCGTCTTTGATGTTCCTATTCCTTTCAGATTGTTCCGGAACCTGTTAGAGGAAAATTTCCCTGTGAACCTTCACTCTGAAATGCCTCTTTCTTTTTTTTATCAGAGTTTTCATCAGACCTCAACAGAAAGTTCTCCCTGTTCTTGGCGTTAAATACCCAAACTCTTTCCATTTGTGAGGTCCCATTGAAGATCTGTGTCCTCCACAAAACCCTGTCTAACCACACACTGGCCTATGTGTGTCTCTTTTCATTTTGACTGTATGTCTCTCATTTGGGGGACTTGCTTATATTTGGTTTAGCTCTTTGTTGTGTTCTATGTTGTTCCCCAAAAGAGAGATAAGATGCATAAAACTGGAATGTTCGATCAGCTCCATCCTTCCAGGAGGCCACTAATTTCTGACCACAGCCTTCATTTGACTTACACTCTCCCAGCATTTGTGGGAAAACCAGATCTTCCCAGGCAGTCATACCTACCCCTCAAGTCAATCTCCTATTGGATTATAGAAATATTTCACTAATAGAAGAAATATATATCAAGCATTACCTCTGTAGTCTTGCAAAATCCCTCTCTCACCAGTTACGTAGATCCTTGCTGACTCAGAGTGCGTGGGGTTAGGGTACAAGGTGGATCCCAGGTACATCTGTTCCCAGTGGGGGCTGTCACCACTGATCTTCCAACAACCACCTATTCCTTCCCTGAACAAGCAGGTTTCCAAGCAGAGAATGAGCTCCTTCTTTCTCTCTCTCCCCAAATTAAATGAATTGAGAGACATACCCTCTCATGCCACTGAGACAGTATTATTTTCCATTCTTACTTTTCATATAGAAACTCCACATTGTAACAAAATGTACTAGTTTCATAACCAAAATTGACTCTTTTTTCTCACAATTGGAACTTTAGCATTTTTCAGGATAGCGTAGATCTACCCATAAAACTACATTTCCCAGTCTCTGTGGTAGCTAGAATTTCATGTGACAGTTATTGCCATTAAAATGAAAGCCAAACTTACCGTCTAAGACTTTTGGTAATATTCTTCCAAGAGAAATCAATTAGCTAGCACTCACCATTGCCCCCTGTCCTTTCTTTTTCTTCCTGCCTAGAATGTGGTCATAATGCCTGGGGGGTGGAGGCGAAGCAGGTGCCATTTTGATATCATGAAGGTCAGAACAGCGTACTGGAAGAATCGCTGAATAAAAAGATAAAGGGAATCTGGGTCTCCAATGACAACACGGAGCTACCAGACACACCCTGGACTAGCTTCCTCTAGGTGCATTAATATTTTAGGTGCATAACAATTACATTATTAATGTAAAATAATAATAACAACAATACCTCTAACTTGTTCAAACACTATTTTTGTGTTTCCTGTTACATGCAGTCACACTCATATCCTGAGTGCCATTTGTCTGTCTTTGACGGATCTCTTCTTTCTAAGAATCTTGCATGGTTTCAAAGGCAACCTAGTAGGGAAAAAATCTGATTATCTGTAAGGAGAGCCTAGCAGCTCCCCAGGCCAGAGCCCATATCAAGCAAGTGTATTCCGCATCTCTTCCATCTCAGCAACTGTCTGTATGTGATATGGGATATCATCACCCAGGGGCTTAAAGGTTGATGTCTCCACCCTTGCTAGTGGAGAATTCCTCCAATGATAAAGGCTCAAAATGCCACATACTTGCTGTCCCAGTTTTTCTTGCAGCAAGGGTATGTGTATGTGGACTACTTTGGGCTACAGAGATCTGCGGGGGTGGGGGGCACCTAGGAAGCTTCTCTAATGAAAAGGGACACGTGGAAACGAATGTCCCTTCTTCTTCAGCAGAAATATCGCCTAGAAATGCTGAATCATCTTTTGATCAGCAACATACTGAAGATGGCAAAGACATTGAAGGGAAGCCCTTGAGTCCTTGACTTATTTCCAAGTCACACCACCAATCCTGTACACTAACTGTCTTTGGACGTCTGGTTACTGTTTACTTCACTTTTGAGTATATTTTGTTATTGGCACTTAAAAGACCTCTAAGTGATACAGGGGTGTCAGAATAGGGCTGGCTCCCTCTTTAGAGTTTCTAGCCTCTTTTCTTTTCTTTCTTTTTCTTTCTTCTTTCTTTCTATCCTTCTTTCTTTCTTTCTCTCTCTCTCTCTCTCTTTCTTTCTTCCTCCTTCCTTATTTATTTGAGAAAGAAAGCTGTGGGAGGGGCAGAGGGAGAGGGAGAAAATCTCAAGCAGACTACCCCCCAGTCCCGCTGGGCTCAATATCATGACCCTGAGATCATGACCCGAGCCAAAACCAAGAGTTGACACTCAACTTACTGAGCCACCTAGATATTCCTCTAGTCTCTTTCTTTAAATCAAGCTCATTGATTCCTTCACCACATAGACTTCCGGACATCCAGCATGGCTAGTAATCAAGCCCAGACATGTCTGATTCTGCAAGGAGTGTATAGTCCAGCCTTTGTGTTGGAGCTCTGCCTTACATGCTCAGTGTAATCCCCACTCTAATTCTTGACTTCTCAGTGTTGCAAATTTTAACATAATAACCATTGTATGGCATGCTTTTATTTTATTTTTTTAAGTGAAACAATTGGAGTCTTGATGCAAAGTATTTAGAAGGGAATTAGGAGTTATAAAAAGTCAAAATTATAGAGAGGATCCCAAAACATGAATTAAAATGCATAGAGTCAAACATAGTCCTAAACTTTAATCACCTAAGTGAAATATTTGGAAATAAGTTACAAGTTTTTAGGGACAGTTAACAGCATTCAAATAAGACACCAAAAGATAAATATTGTGTTTGCTACAAATAAGAATCATATTATTATTGGCACATCCCCATACATCTCCAGATGAGATATTTGCTTCTTGTCAATCTGGTGGTATTAGTTTATATTCTAAATCAGGTAGGGACTGTGGGACAGTAAGCCAAATATTTAATATTTCCATCCAAACTCTCACAATACATATAAATTTTAAATTGTTCTCTGGTCTCTTTTCACACAATGGCAGTCATGCTGCTTAGATGGTGAGTTCTAAACTTAACTCCAGCTCTGTCTACCTGCACAAAATAATGATTTCCCTCTCTCTCTCTTTTTAAATTTAAATGCAATTTACCTGCACAAAATACTTAAATGAAGAGTGAAAATTGCAATCCTCTGACTGGTTTCAGACTTGTATGCAGAACATTGGAATTACTGAACTTTTTACTTCTCACAGAGATATGGGCAAAGAAGAGATAGACTCTTTGTTTTTTTTTCCTGAAGAAGATACCAAATGACGAAAAGGAAGGCTCTGATTTGTTATAATTAGGGGAAATAAACTTGTATCTCCGGGTAGTACAACTACACATTGTTACCAAGAATGTTAAGCTTCCTGAATGTTGAAGCAGTATTCCAAGAGGAAAGACTGCTAAATAGAGATTTGGGAATTATCTTTTAGAAGAGATTAATTTAGTAAGAACATCATGGGTTAGACTAGGTTTTCAGGCCAGTCAGAAACCAACCCTGGTCTAAATACGAATTAGGTAAATTCTTGGGTAGCTGTTACTAAGGGACTTTGACTATCATTCAGACCACCCTTTGGTTTTTATTCTATTAGCAAGCCTCCTAAGGAGAAGGTGAGTGACTGGTACCCACCCTTCCCCCACCCCCACCACTCTGCACCCTGACCTAACCTCCAGTAGTGACCCTGTCAACTTCAAAGCAGGTCAGGAGTTACAGGAGAAAGAGGGCTTTGGGGATCTATCCCTCAGAAACAGTCAGACTCTAGGTGGGCGTATGCCTGAGGAATGGCAGTCACAGAACCAGAGCAGAAAGAAGGTTGAGGAATCAAGTCATTTTAATTTTCACAATTGAGAAAATACATCCAGGGTCTTATTCTGGATGACATCTCAGATTCCTTGACTCTTTCAGTTCCGTGTTCTTTCAGCACACCAAAAGGCTGTTAAGAGAGTAAGGATAGGGGTTCCTTGGTGGCTCAGTTGGTTAAGCGTCTGCCCTGGGTTCAGGTTACGATCCCAGAGTGCTGAGATGGAGACCCGCATGGAGCTCCCTGCCCAGTGGGAAGCCAGCTTCTCCCTCTCTCTCTGCTTGCCGCTCCCCTGCTTGTGCTCTTTCTCTCTCTCTCTGTGAAATAGATAGATAGATAGATAGATAGATAAATCTTTCAAAAAATAGAAAGAGTAAAGATAAAAAAAGAAGATGCTGCAACTTTTGGATCAATAATGTGCATGAATATTCTCCCAAGAACCCAAGAAAATGAAAAGGACTTTGCTACAGGTTTCTAAATCTAAGAAAAGGCTTCACTGAAAATGCAAAAATACCCTCCAAATGAACAGTCTCCCCTGGGTGTGACAGAGTGGTACAGACACTATGGTCAGGATAAGAAATGGCGGTCCCTCCTCCCCACCTTTGGGGTTCTGGCCAATAGTGTGCAAGGACAAAATGCTGGGCTGTGAGTCAGAGCATAGGCATGTTTAGGATTTTAGTGATGGCTGCTTTGGAATGGCAGGGCTGGGTTTAGGGTAGTGGGCAGAGGGGAGACTCTGCTTACTGGATGGCGGCAGTTCTGAGAGAGAGAGAGAGAGCTATGCACGAACAAGCATGCATTGCCCAAATTTTGAAGGGACAGGTAGGTGGTGAAAATAGACATGAGAGTCTCACTAATCACACCAAGGTAAGACACTCTCCGGTTTATCAGAGGACATATTTTAATAGGTAAGGCCTTGTTTTCATTTCATTTTTCAAAAATTACTTAGTTACCTTCAAGTTTATTCTTTCAATGACCTTTAGAGTTTTCATAAAAGTCATCCTAACCCTCAAAATAGGACAAAGGTGAGCAGCGCACCTTTTTAATGTCATACCTTCTTCGCTTTGTATGAAAATAAACTTAGTTCATTTTTTTTTCTGCAAACAAAGTTTTCAGACTTGGTGAAATTACTTGCTAAGTTGTAGATTTTTGTCTGGTAGAGATACAAATAATTTTTGTCTTGTGAAGCAGGTCATCTCTAAGGTCTATGTCCTGTTGGGAATAATTCAGTCTTTTATTTAAAAAAGACAACTATCATATGATCTCCCTGATATGAGGAAGTGGTGATGCAACATGGGGGCTTAAGTGGGTAGGAGAAGAATCAATGAAACAAGATGGGATTGGGAGGGAGACAAACCATAAGTGACTCTTAATCTCACAAAACAAACTGAGGGTTGCTGGGGGGAGGGGGGTTGGGAGAAGGAGGCTGGGGTTATGGACATTGGGGAGGGTATATGCTATGGTGAGTGCTGTGAAGTGTGTAAACCTGGCGATTCACAGACCTGTACCCCTGGGGATAAAAATATATGTTTATAAAAAATAAAAAATTAAAAAAAATCAAACTTGGCATTAACATTTTTTAATTTAATTGATTATATACACTGAGATTTTCAAATGCTCTCTGTATCAATCATAACACGTTGGGGCACCTGGGTGGCTCAGTTGTTAAGCATCTGCCTGTGGCTCAGGTCATGATCCCAGGATCCTGGGATCGAGTTCCACATCTGGCTCCCTGTTCAGCAGGAAACCTGCTTCTCCCTCTCCCACTCCCCCTGCTTGTAGTCCCTCTCTCGCTGTTTCTCTCCCTCTGTCAAATAAAAAAAAATCTTTTTAAAAAGTCATACCATCTTACTGGTTTCCTCATAATGATCTTTGTTCATTTTATAGTTGCTTGATAGTTATGATTGTATCTTTTTGTAAATTAACCTTTAACAGAATAATTTTTTTCCCTGGTATCCCTGTAAGAAGTATCTTGTTGAGATTTTGATTGGAACTTCTTTTGTTTAAAGATCCTTTTGGGGAGAATTCGCATCCTGAGACTTACTAGTCAGGAAACAGTCTTTTTGTAACCTTTCCATAGGGGCGCCTGGGTGGCTCAGATCATTAAATGTCATTAAATGCTCAGGTCGTGATTCTGGGGTCCTGGGATTAAGCCTCACATTGAGCCCCACATTGGGTTCCTGGCTCAGTGGGGAACCTGCTTCTCCCTCTCCTTCACTTCTCCCCTGCTCATTCTTTATCTCTGTATCTCTCTCTCAAATGAATAAATAAAATCTTTAAAACCTTCCCAGATGTTTTATGGTTTCCTTCATTTAGATGCTGTACAGTTTTTATTCAGTTTATTCTTGGGTAACTTATATTTTTGTTGCTGTCAGTGAGAATTGTTGCCATTTTTATTTTCTAATGGGTTATATTTTGGAATATCAAAAAGTTTGTGTGTGTGTGTGTGTGTGTGTATTTATTCTATAACCTGCCACCTTACTGAATTTTTGCATTATTTCTAAGGGTTTTTTTTTTTTTTTGGTTTTTGCAGATATTCAATAATATTATAATCAAATAGTGAAAAATTTCCCATTCCTTTGTCAATATTGGTAATTCTTACTTTATTCTCATAGAGCACATTTAGAATAGCACTGGGTAATAGAACAGTGGGCATCTTTGTTTTGTGTGACATCATCATACTTATTTTGATGTGCAATTTTCTTTTTTAAAAAATTTTACTTATTTATTTGACCGAGAGAGAGACACAGAGAGAGAGAGGGAACACAAGCAGGGGCAGAGGGAGAAACAGGCCTCCCCAGCTGAACGGGGAAGCTGACTCAGGGCTCTATGGCAGGACCCTGGGGATCATGACCTGAGCCAAAAGCAGACACTTAACGACTGAGCCACCCAGGCGCCCGAGGTGCAATTTTCAAAAGGCACTAGAGAGAAAGCCTATTTTTGTAAATTGACAAAAGGAAAGGTATTTTCAGCTAGCTCAACTCTATTTTCACCCAGATGTCCTCTTAATATATCTCAAGCATCACATCATCTGTGTATTGGAGACAGGTATAGAGTGGGGCGGCTGGCTGGCTCAGTCAGTGGAGCATGTGACTCTTGATCTCGGGTTCGAGCCCCACGTTGGGTGTAGAGATTACTAAAATAAAATAAAATAAAATCTTGAAAGAAAATAAAGACAGGTAGAGAGCTCTCTTTAATATTGTAGAGCGCCAACAGACCAGCTAATTATTATTGTCTTAATCTCCACCATATAGGGCTCATATGTTCTCTAAATGTACTTGGCATCTCAAAAAGAAAGGCATGTCTGGGAGGTAAAAGAAGGTCTTTTAAAGTTGGAAGCTCACTTAGAGGAAGTGATTGGAACAGGGTGCACCATTCTGCTCCTCTCGCTCCCAGGATGCTCTGTTCAGGTGAAGGGAAGGGCCAAACAAACAGCACTCCCGTTCCTGCCAGATGGCCCTAGTCACTGCTCTGGCTCTGCCAAGGGCTGGGCCCCTGCTATAGAGTCTGCAGAGCTGAAAGCTGAATACAGAATACTTTTCTGTGCCTCTTGCCTGTGGAGCAGACTTGTCTGGCCCAGATCACACTTGAATAGATGAAAAGAATCCGTTTTTGCCTTGGCCAGAGGCCTGCCGTGGGGGCCACAAAGGCGCTTATAGGCACACTGGAGTGGAAGGCAGCAAAGACAGAGGAGAGAAGACTTAGGAGATTTTAAGAAGAAATAAACAAATCCTCCAGAACATTTCCAGCTGATGTAGATTATGAGATATTTCAATGGCCCCTTTGCTCTCATTTGGAAAAATGAAAATTGCGAGGAAACTAGTTATAGCCTCTTGTGGTTTCACTCCAATCTTGTCTCCCAACCTTTTTAAGGAAATCTAGGTAAAAAGAAAATTATAGCCTCTCGAGGTGGGACCCTGGGAGATGAGAAAACATATGGTGAACAAGATGGATTTCTCCCCTGGAAGCTTGATCCAGGAATTCAAGGGTTTAACAAAGTAAGAGAAATGCCAGTTCCTGCATGCTAATAATGTTGGGAAACCTAGCAATGATTTTTTTTTTTTTTTTTTTTTTTTTATCAATGTGCTCTGTTTGGTGGGTCATTGCGGGAAGTAGGCCCTTTGTTTCAAAGTTGTCTTTGGTATAGCTGGAAAGGCAAGTCCTCCTCGCCCCCCTTTTACTGTGGTGAGGACTGATGTAATGGGATTCTCGGAGAAATGACCGTGGCTCATGTTCCTTTCCTGAGTGCTTTGTAGAAGTCAGTTGCAGTGATGTTTAGGGGAGAGCTGTCTGCAGCTCTAAACTGTGCTTGAACAAGGTCCTGAGCTAGTGGGGAAGCTCCACCCTTCTAGTCACCAGACTGACTACGCTTGGCTATTTCCAAATGAGAGGAAACGCGTTTTAGGAGAAAAAGTAGTAGGCTCTCAAGACTATCCTAGACTGTCAGGTAGATGCTCATCCACGTTTTTTCCCTCTAATTTATTTCCACGCTTGTATCCTTAATGCTCTTTTCTGGCCTTTGCTTGTGTATAGGGTGGTTTATCTTCCAGGGAGATGCAAACCCCCGTAGCAGCCACACTTGGGATGCATGTTAAAATGCAGACTTCCAGGTCCCACCTTGGAAGCACTGAATCAGAATATCTGGGAGGGAGGAGGAATGTGCATATTTAATGATTTCAAGTTTGAGACAAACTGGGGCTCTGAAGACCCAGAGACCTGATTCCAAACTCCAGCGCTGTCGGTTATTGTGTGATCTCAGCCAAATTACTTAACCTCTGTCTCGGTTCTCTGGGAGGCAAAGCTGGGACAATTATATCTACTTGATATTGTCATTGCAAATATTAAGTGCGACATTTCTAATTAGTGTTCACAGCTTAGCAGGGAGCAGAGTAAGCCTTTAGTATATGTTACTGATTCTTGGGCTAACATCTCACTAAATGGTAAAGTTCAGAGCCCCCTGGGTGTCTGCAGATCAACTTAACCTTACAGGACCGTCTCCCTTCGCCCTTCAGTAGCCTGGCTTCCCACACCAGCTGCCTTACTAAGCAAAAAAGAGCCAGCTGGTGTAAACCCTTGTCCCATGTGTTTGCCCAGGATAGCTCTTGACCCCACTACTTCCTGCCTTGGTCTTCTTATCTCTCAGACACCTGGCTCTGTTCTCTGGCTTCCATATGTGTTGCTTTGCTCAACTTGGTAGCTTCTTCAGGCTCTTGGACTGTCTTTCATCCACATGCTATCTTTATTTTGGCATTATTCACAGTTTTCTGTAAAAGACTCCCTCCTCCATTCTCCTTCCTGCGGCTCTCCCAGGGGTGCGACTAGGTTCTCCCTCCCCTGTCAGAGGAAGGGAATCCAGACAAACCAACCTGGAAGCCCGAACTCTTTGTGAACAGACACACACAGAGCAGTAGAAAACAATCAGAGTATTTGCTTTAAAATACTGGCCTCCTGCAGTTAGAGCTTTTGGTCTGTCCTCCATTTTATGAAAGCTTTTGTATTTCCTTATAAACCCCCTTCCACGCTTTTGCCTTTCAAAGCTGAAAAGTGGGTTTGTGCTGAACCTTTTCAGGAAGGAAGGTGTGCTCACTAGGGTGTGTGAGAACAATAAAAAGCATTTTGAGCATGACAGCTTCCAACTCAAGGAGCTGGTTATTAACTGCTCAAAACTTGAAATGCCAAATATGTGTGAGTGGGTGGTTATGATTCCTTTCTCTCCCTCTCTTCCTCTCATCTTTTCTCCTTCTCCCTCCAACTCAGTTCTTGAACTTGTTAGCTTCAGCCCTTGGGTACTCTTCCCAGGAGAGCAGTACAGAAAAGAAACATCTCCAGCCTTGTTGTCCTTCCTTAACCGTTGAGTGAAAATACAAGCAGTATAAAAGGCACGTGGAGTCATAATGTTCCCGTCGAATCTCAAAACACCAACTATAAACGAATTCATTCATTTTTTTTTTAATCTTTTTAAAGATTTTCATTTACTTATTTGACGGAGAGAAAGAGAGAGAGAGAAAGAAAGCACACAAGCAGGGGGAGCTGCAGGCAGAGGGAGAAGCAGGCTACCTGCTGAGCAGGGAGCCTGATGTGGGACTCGATCTCAGGACTCTGCGATCATGACCTGAGCCAAAGGCAGATGCTTAACCAACTGAGCCACCCAGGCAACCCATTCTTTTTTTTTTTTTTTTAAGATTTTATTTATTTATTTATTTGAGAGACAGAGTGATAGAGCACAGGGAGAAGCAGCAGAAGGAGAGGGAGGTTCCCCACTGAGCAGGGAGCCCCAAGTGGGGCTTGATCCCAGGACCCTGAGATCATGACCTGAACCAAAGACAGATGCTTTACCCACTGAGCCACCCAGGCACCCCTAAACTAATTCATTCTTATGCCTTGGTTATGGAAGGAGCTGGAAAATATTACTGTCCTTGGTGTTTAGGTGTGGGATTAGAGGAGTGGAAGCCTTTAGTAATTTCCCCAAGGTTGCTCTGTGAGTCTCAGTGGAAACAAAACTTTAGTAACAGCAGCAATTAGCACGTCTTAAATACCTGGCAGCCCTTGGCATAGCTGACCTTCTATCTCTAGAGATGGATCTCTGTCTCACTTCCTCTCTCACGCACGCGCATGCACACACGTTGCATAGAAACAGGAACTTCACTTCTCCTTTGGCTCTGTCTTTTACAGAGTAACCAGTGAAGTTTGATGACACACCTCAGAGACACACTTATTGGGATTAAGAAAGTCCTGGATGTGTGAATAACAAAAACCCTGTATCACCCCTTTGGGATTAGATGGAAGCACACCCAAATCCCAGAGACCACTGATCATAGTTACACTGCTTGCAAGCGATACAAAAATTGAGGTCTTAGTAAGATTACTTCAGTGACTATGCAGTAATCAAGATAGTTTATATGACAGATTTATATTTATAGGAAAATCAAACAATCATAAAATTAATGGGTATCTGGATCAGGCATTGAGGGAATAAGCTAAGGCTGTGTGTATTTCCTCTAATAAACTAAATTTAGGCAGTAATTAGTACCAGACAGCATTGCCTGTGTTTCCAACTGCTCCAGGATTTTGGTCAATTATAAAAGTATAACCATTCTACCAGAATATGCATGAACTTTGGAACTTTTCTGGTTTGATCAGTCCAGACCTAATCCTAGAACCCGTCTTTGAGACCCTTTCAGGACTTTCCAAGGAAAAATGGAAAATCTGTGTCAGATAGTGTTTAAGGAACACCCTGCTGGGGGTCCTCCCTTTTTTACTAAACAAAACCCTTAAGCCAAAGGGTTGATGCACTGAGCATGGAATTCCAGGTATCAGCTGCTAGGTGAAGAAAGACTTCTGATTCTCCCAAGTCCCTGATATGCATGCTTGCTTAGCAAGGGTGACCCACTAGCTATCACTAATTAGAGCAAAAAACACTCCCAGCACTAGAACTGTCCAAAAAAGAGGAGAATTATTAAAAGTATAATGACATGGGCATGGATCATATGAAAGCGATGAAGATAAGTAGACATGAAAAATGAAAAGCCTTATTAAGGAAAAAACCAGATTGCACACATTATTTTCAATGTGATGCTGTTTCTGTTAAAATTATATATTGGAATATAATATAAAATATAGAATACAAAATATATATATTAGAAATATATGCCATGTATTTATATATATAAATCTATATTTATATAAAATACATATTTTAGAAAGATATGTAGGCAACATATACCAGAATATTAACAGTAATTATCTCTAAATTATAGGATTATGGATTTTTCCATTTTACTGCCATTTCCGAGTTTTAAAGAAACTTGAATTATTTTATCTGTTTTGAAATTTTTATTTTTTCAGACATAGAACACTACACATAATGTTCATGAATTTAAAAAAAAAAAACCCTCCCAAACCTACTTTTTATTGAAAAGAAGCATCATGGGCCATGCTGCTTTTTGCTTCCTAAAGTAAGGAGAGATTCGTGAGCAGCTTGGGAATTCATCAATCATTCACATCTCCCATGTTCCAGGTGTCAGGTATAGGGATCTAGGCTAAATAAAGCTGTGTTGCATCCCAGAGCTCCTCCATAGAGAAGACAGGAAATTTCCACGGTGCCAGGCTAGCACGCAGAGTTTCCAGTGGCACAAGGCTATGGTAGCTCCTTTCATTTCACCCTGGACACAGGTGGAATAGCAAGATATTCTTTGAGGAAGGACAGGTTTTATTTCGTCTCTCAGGTTAGCTCATTGGGCTCCTGCTGTTACTGGCCACTCGGACACTTTAAAATTAATTACTGACACAGTTTCCTAAAAGAACAGTCTGGCATGCAAAAGTACTTTCTGAGAAACAAAGTCACTTCAGCCTGAAGACCAAGTTTAGAGGTCACGCATCAGCAGATAACGGTTTACGTAACTGTTTGTCTTTGTTCCTCTAGCCATATGTGACCTTTCCTCTCCTTCCTGCTGACACTGTCCCCAACAGAAAAATACAATCTGTTTAGCCTGATGTACCTTCCTTCCCTCCTGAGCTTCAGCAGAGAGTAATAATAGCAGCTGCAAGACTGTTACTGAATGTAAATACTTTATTTACTTTTGTATTTAATTTATGCATCTGTCCAGTGTTTGCACAACTGTTTGAATCTACCCCTAGATTAGCCTTTGCTGATTAGATCTCTCTTAAACTCTAAGAATGGAGAAATGGAGGAGACTCCTGGTTCACTCTTCTTTGTCCAACCTCCAACCTGGTACCATATAGATGAGGACTCAATTAAAAAGGATGCTCTGACTGAGAGCTAGTCATCCCCTCCCCCTCCTTTTTTTTAAGATTTTATTTATTTATTTGACAGAGAGAGATCCCAAGTAGGCAGAGAGGCAGGCAGAGAGAAAAAGAGGGAGAAGAGGCTCCCTGCTGAGCAGAGAGCCTGATGCAGGGCTCGATCCCAGGACCCTGAGACTATAACCTGAGCAGAAGGCAGAGGCTTTAACCCACTGAGCCATCCAGGCACCCCACTAGCCATCTCCTTAATGCGATCTTTCTCCCTTGGTAAAAGGAAGGGCCCAAATTTCCCGACCTGTTGAGAAGAAATATGAGGGTTGACTTGGTTTTTCCTGTAAAAGGATACATGGTAGAATCAAGGTGATGGTGAGGAGGTTGGTCTCTTCCCACAAAACGGTACCAGAGGATTTGGGCAAGGGTAGGGTATGAGAACTAGCCCGGAAGCAGGGCTGGGACATGTGGAATGGGTTGGGATGGAACACTTGCTCTCTTATTGAGGCTTCCTGCCTGTCAAAAAATACCAGGTAAGGACTGGGTATGTGAAATCCCAATAGTTTGACTAATCAATGTACGAGAGCTGAGCTTGGGACACAGCGCTGGAATATGGGTTTGTTTTTGACGTTGTCTTTTTGATGTGAGGAAGGTCATGGCCATTTGGACACTAGGTATGGATACTGGAGGCAGTGGAGGGAAATGCAAATGCAGGGACCACTGGTCTATCCTCCAGTTGCAGAAGGGAAGAATGTGGGGGAAATGCTGCTTTTCTGTTTAGATGCGCTTTCTCCAGCAATGTACAGATAATACATTCTTTAAAAAAATTTTTTTAAAGGTTTTATTTATTTATTTGACAGAGAGATCACAAGTAGGCAGAGAGGCAGGCAGAGAGAGAGAGAGGGAAGCAGGTTCCCTGCCAAGCAGAGCTGAAGGCAGAGGCTTAACCCACTGAGCCACTCCATGCTCCCCTACCAGATAATATATTCTTAAAGAACAATCGCTTCCAATTTCATACAACCTAGCTATCAACATACATTTATTGAAAAAGAGATGCCTTTCATTGAAAAAAAAAAGGATAATAAAGTGTAGGTTGGATGTTAGTCAGAATCCAAATCTCTGTGCCTCAGTTTCTCTGAAAGTTAATACTGCCTCATACCTGTGGAGAAAGCCTTAGGTCTGCTGTTGAAGGGTATTCCACAAAGCATGGAAAATGCTGAATTACCTAAACTATAATTTTCTCAGCTGCTTGACCCTTTTCTCTCACTACTGTAGTCCTCTTTAACAAAGTATTCTGTAGTCATGAGTAAAATGGTTGCTGTTGCTTTTTGGTTAAAATCCATCAGGAACTAAAGAGAAATACTTTTTAAATTAGATCATGACCCAGAAAAGGAGTGAACTAGTAAGTCTGTTATCAGCTCTGCTTGGGATTGGCCTTTTACACCACTCTGAGGAGCACTGTTGTTTATTTTCATCATGAAATACATAAGAGAAAAAATTGAGTGGAGAAGAGGGGACTAATATTTTGATAGGGTAGTTTTATTGTTTTGTCTGATGTATTATGACCCCAAAACATCTACCTTCCCAAAACCAGGGATTGTCCCTATTTAAAGTTAAGCACAAAATAACTTCCAAGGCCAAGTGCAAGGGATTTAAAAATAATAATAATAAAATGGCACTTTGGATTATCTACTACAGTTCTTCCCAAGTTGCCCGGGAAACGTAGCGTCTGAGTTTCAGAATCATAGGTAACTTCTCAGCCAACATGTATTTTGAACATAGCAGGAAAACACAGATGTTTTAGACCTTCTGAGATGCATTAATTTCTGGAAACTGGAAACGGTAAAAGACAAAGTCGTGGGAGGGGAGTTGCAGGGAGCACCCTGGGAACGCAGCAGCCCTGAAGTTGAATGACCTCTCTTTGATCTCTCACTTTCCCAAGTCATTTTCCCATGCACTTCCTCAACACTGGTTTCAGTTCTTTAGATCTAATAAAAGGCTCTGGGGTTGGGAGCGTCACCCAGCAGCTGAGTGGAGTGCTGATTCAGCCAGAGCTCTGAAGGAGGGGTAGAGTGCTCAGTGTGTTTACAGTGAAGAGAGTGTGTGTGTGTGTGTGTGTGTTCTCATGAGGAATAGCAGCATCTCATCACCCTCACTGCTGGCCCAGCCACCAAGAGGAGATTTATCTTCCTCCAAGCCACTTAAATTAAACATACGCTTTAAATAAAGCAGCCTGTTTGCTGGGAAAACACAGCTTCAAAGTTCTCCAGACCCGATTTCCCTTCCAAACATTTTGCTGCCCCTTAAGGATCCTGCATATAGAAATGGTATAGCTGCCTCGTTGTTAATTCTTTCATGAGCCTCTACGTAATTTTGCTGGCTAAAAAGCAGAATGAATACTTTATTCAACAGCTTACATTTCATTGTGATTCCTTTCATTTCCTGATCTCAGCTCACATCTGACTATGAAATGGAATCTCGGTGGCTCATGATAGTGCCAAGTGTAGAGCTCAGGCAGTGGGTTGCTCTGATACCTTGGAACACTTTTTTTCTGATCATTTTAGAAATGCTGAGTGGTTTTTTTTTTTTTTTTTGAGTCTTCAGTTGTATTTCAAAATTGGACTGATTTCTGCCTCATTTTCAAAATACTACACAAAGAACTTGGGGAGGCCTATTAGTCACTGTCAATTTCCAAATGTCCTTTTTTCCCCAAAGCATTTTCAGAATAATCAAACTATTCTGCTTTTACGACCCAACTAAAGAACAAAGTGAGCAGGCCCATTTCACAGAAGGAAACACGGAGATGTCATCAACTTGCTCAAAGTTAGAGTGGACAAGATAGGAAAATGACAGCAAGAAGTAGCGTCTGCTACCATTTACCTCATTTCTTCCCAAGGTGGTGTTTATTTTAGGTCGGAATGAGAAGACATTTCATATAACTTGGCTTTAATTTTCTGTTTCTTTAAAATAGCAAAACCTAATTACAATGTTAGAATATGATTTTGCCTTATAGGCACTAAATCCCTCACTCGCTATGTATCCCTCACTGCCGAATCTTGATGTTTTCTTAGATTTCCGATATAATTTGTTTTTATTTGATTTGCAGTAAATTACAAATTATATAATTTCATAATCTGCAGTTGTTCCCATTTGTAAAAAGTGTAAAGATACATCCATAGCAATAACTAAACCAGAAAATCAGTGAGCACATAGATCCTGTACTCTGACAGTACAGAATTTTTGCATTTGTTTGGCGATGTGGATACAGTCTTGAATAAACAAAGTACTTGACCTCATGGAGCTTTCATTTTGGTAAGAGAGGCAAATAAACAGTTACAAAACATAATCATGTACGTGATCTTTTTACCCCCACCCCCCAAAAAAAAGCAGAGTAAGGGGATAGAGAAAGCAAACTTATTGAGAAAGTAGTTGAAAAGTTTCCTTTAAGGGGCACCTGGGTGGCTCAGTGGGTTAACCCTCTGCCTTCGGCTCAGGTCATGATTCCAGGGTCCTGGGATCGAGCCCTGTATCGAGCTCCCTGCTAGGTGGGAAAGCCTGCTTCTCCTTCCCCTACTCCCTTTGGCTATGTTCCCTCTCTCCCTGTGTCTTTCTCTGTCAAATAAATAAATAAAATCTTAAAAAGAAAAAAAAAAGAAAAGGTTACTTTAAAAGAAGGGAAGTGGCACTTGCTGATTTAAGAACAGCTGGAGGGGGACGCCTGGGTGGCTCAGTTGGTTGAGCCGGTTGAGCCGCTGCCTTCAGCTCAGGTCATAGGGTCCTGGAATCGAGTTCTGCATAGAGATCCTTGCTCTGCAGGGAACCTGGTTCTCTCTCTGCCTCTGCCTGCCACTCTGCCAAGACTGGTGAGACACCTGGCTGGTAGAGAATGTGACTCTTTGTCTGGGGGTGTGAGTTTGAGCCCAACGTTGAGTGTAGAGGTCACTTAAAAAAAAAAAAAAAGACAAGACTAGAGAGGTGCATAGGTGCTAAGTGGATGGGCAAGACAAGGGAAGGGCTTTGCATTTGATTGTAGTGTGATTAGAAGAATAGAGCACTGGAGACTTTCCAGCAAGGAATCTGATATTACCCTCCAAATATGTGAAAAGAAATACTCTGGTTGCTAAGTTGAGACTAGACCATAGAGGAGAAAAAATGGAAACAGGAGACGGGTTAGTGACCCAGGAGAGAGCTTATGGGGGGGGGGCAGATGTGGGTGTTCAACAGGGAGGAAAGAGACTGAATTCAGTATATGTTTTGAAGGTGGAACTTGGATTTGCTGCTGAAATGAAAGCCGTGTTTGAGAGAAGAGATGTTTTTATCATGAGAGGGGAAAGACTTGAAGGAAGCCACTTTGAGGGTTTTGTTTTGTTTTGTTTTGTTTTTGATTTTGTAGGCTCTATGTCCAACATGGGGCTCAAACTCATGATTCTGAGATCAAGAGTGGCTTGCTCTATCAACTGAGCTGGTCAGGTGCCCCAGTTTTGTTTTTAATGTAGAAAATGTAGAGCTCTGAGTTGGATACATTCAGTTTGAGCTATCCAAGTGGAGATGACACGTAGGCAGCTGGATATATGAGCCTGGAGTGCTGGGGAGAGGTCAGGGTTAAAGATATACATCAGTGTATGAGGCTATTTAAAGCCAAAGGCTGGAGGAGACTGCCCTGGGAAGGAGTATAGAAAGGGATTAGAAAAGCCCAAGGTCAGAGCCCCGGGCGCAGCCAACATTTAGAATCCTGGAAGAGGAGAAGGCCTCAATGGGAGAGACAGCAAAGGAGCTACCAGCAGGCTGAATGATTCAAAGCAGACATGTAGAGGTGCAGCTGGTGTTAAGGTTCAAAGACTGAAAAACACAATCTTTGTGGGAGAACAACCAGAAGTCCTAAATGATTGTGATAGAAGCTAATGTGAACCAAAATGTGACCAGGAGAGGACAGGAGATGCAAAGTTTATCATTTCAATGCATGCCCCCAGGGATGTGTCACATTCTCCAAATAGGACTGCGGACTACTTTCTAAGATGTTGCTCAATAGTAGCTTTTTGTTGCAAAGGGCTCTCTGTTTAAGAGAGGCTACTCCAGGGGCATCTGTAAGCGCTAGGAGAAAGAGACACAGAGAACACATCTTTTCAAATATCTATTTTGTTGTCCTGCTTTACAGAAACACTTTATGGAGCTGGACCAAAAACAAAAAACAAACAAACAAACAAGGTAATGTCAAAATGTCACTTTGGGAGAAGTCTATATTAAACCTTGCCCACTTTCAGCAACTCGTATTTCTCAAGGCAGCTGCTGAGCATTCTATCTGGAGATGAATAAGCTTCCCCCCACCCGCTTTGCTCCATTCCCAGGCTCTGTCTATACTCTAAACTCAAGGTTAGGTGTTGCAGTTGTCTGTGTGGCTGCCTTCCTCGCTGGCTCTGTTTATCTGCGCCATGACGCTGCTTCAGTGCCTGGAGGGGACTGCAGGGCAACAGATCAGAGATGCCAGGAGCGAGCCCAGATGCTTCTGCCTGGGAGATGACAGTGCCAGGCTGAGGGCTCCAACAGCTTCAGAGGGAGGGCAGATTTGCCTTGCTTTTTCCCTCTCTTGCCCCTCACCTTGGGAATATTCACTCAAACCATAACAAATGCAGCTACTTGACATTACATAACAAATATTAACATATTTTACACAAAGACAAGCTTTTGCTATTCTAGATGATATTGCAATTTGGGGGGCATAGATGTATTGAATCACTAAAGGTGTTATTAGGACAGAGGTAATTGGTTACAAACATGTGAAACACATGAAACATGTGAAACACAGATGGCTGCAGAGTGGCCCAGAAATCATAGCCTTCAGTTTATCTGCAGGTTTAGCAATAATAACTGCTATTTATAGGATATTTGAATGTTTCTTTCCAAGGAGAGGGAGTGCTGACTCAGAATAAAAAGTAAGGGGCATCAGCACCCTTAAGCTTGCTCAAACATCTCTGACATTTGGAATACACATATGGAATCCATTTGTTCTTTCTCTGAACTCGATATAATAGCAACAGGGGGAAAGTTACCAAAATGTTTTGAGACTCTGAAATAAAATATCTGTGTCATCCGATGCACACATAAATCCTAGCTCCTTTCTGTATTATTCACCTTCTCCACTGGTTGAGCATAGCACTTAACATTCAGCCACTGCAGCTCAATTTTGGGGTGGGATGGCAAAACTGTGGGACATGAAAGCTTCAAAAAGAATGCAGGATGTCACTATTGTAGTTGAGGGTAGGCAAGGGACTAGAGTCTTGGGCAAAACTTGCTTCCCATGCTGACTTGGTTTATTGTCCCGTACTGGCTTCCTCTTGACATCACAGGAAGTTTTGTGTTTAATGCTCACCAGTACAGGGAACAACACAAGTTACTGAATCCCTCTTTGCATACATGTCCCTCTATCCAGAGGTGGCTCCCTGTGGCCAAAAGAAAAGCCCCGGACCTGTTGCAGTTTGGAGAAAGAGTAATTTTTTTTTTTTTTTAAGATTTTATTTATCAGAGAGAGAGAGGGAGAGAGAGCGAGCACAGGCAGACAGAATGGCAGGCAGAGGCAGAGGGAGAAGCAGGCTCCCCGCTGAGCAAGGAGCCCGATGTGGGACCCGATCCCAGGACGCTGGGATCATGACCTGAGCCGAAGGCAGCTGCCTAACCAACTGAGCCACCCAGGCGTCCCAAGAAAGAGTAATTTTTAAACTGTGGGTTTGTGTTGAAATTAAGCTCTCCTGTTTTCATGATTTACTGTAGGAAAGTATCTACCTTAGGGAAGTATCTACCTTAGGAAGTATCCATTAAGACTGTTAAGGATCCTAAGTGTACCTGTTTCCAGCAGGTGGCTAGGATACTAGGATATAATTTATTTGAAGTAGGCTTTTTAAAATGTTTGCATCCCAGTTTTCCCCCATATAAATCTTCTCATTCTATCCCTTTTGTTCTCTGCCAGAAGATACCCAGAATCTTGACCTTGAAAGAAACTTTGGTTATTTTTAAAAAAAGATTTTATTTACTTATTTAATGAAAGAGAGAGAGAGTGTGAGCACAAACAGGGGGAGGGGCAGAGCGAGAGGGAGAAGGACAAGCCGACTTGCCACTGATCTGGGAAGCAGACCCTGGGGTTGTTATTCAATCCGAGGACCCCAAGGTCAAGACCAAAGCCTAAGTGAGACACTTAATTGACTGAGCCACCCAGGCGCCCCTAAGGGAAACTTTGGTTACACTGAAACTGGCAAGAGTGGGATTATTCAGCCTGTTCACTCCCTAATTTCTCCCCAGGATGTGTAGAAATCTTGTTTCATGGACATGCCCTTGGAATTCTGCTAATTGCGGTCAAGGCCACGTTTTATATTCAATGACACTCACTGAAATGACTGAATGCTGAGTGGACCCATATCACTGCAGTGACATTAGACGATGCGGTATCTGGCATCTGTAGGTCTGAAGACTAAGAGTTAAATTATGTAGGCTTACCGCCCCCCCCCCCCAACATTTAGATACTAAATGAATCAGAAGTGAAAGGTACATATATAAAAGAAAACAACGAAAATAGAACGGCAGAATGTCAAGATATATTCTGTTACACAGATGGTTATTGCAGGTGCATGTTCTACTCAGTCTCTGGAGGCTGAACAAAAGGAATTTGGGGTGTGGGGGGCGGAAACCAAGAGCAGGGCCGTCCACAGGCAGGGGCTTCCCTGCGAGCTCCTTCACTTTCTCCAAAACCGCTTTTCAGTCTAGCCATGCACCTCCGGGGTTGCTACTCTCTCACCCTTGCTTGTCCTTCCTCTCCCCTGACATGTCACTTCCAATCTTCTGGTCCATAACTCTGAAGAAACCAACTGAAGGAACTTTCGGGCCTCCGATTCCCCATAATAACCGATGCGAGCTGGTTTTAGAGCAAATGCGCCAGAGCTGGAGCGGCGAGGATCTTCCTGACTTGAGGCAACGCCCCCTCTCCTCCCCCGCGCGGTGACAGTATTCTGGGGTCAGTTGGGGGTGGAGAGGAGCCACTGCCGTAGTCTCGGAGGATGTCTCTTCCTGGTGTTCCTGCTGCTGCGGCAGGTTTTTTATTTTCGCACCGCAGCACAATGCAGGAGCCCAGGCAACAGACTACGCCCGAATCCCCAGGGCAGCAAGCATCTCAGCCCCCTTCCTGCTCCCCGCCGGCCCTCGCGCCCCCGGGGAAGACTAGCCACGCTCCCTTCGCTGCCCCCCACCTCAAACCCCCCTCCCCGCAATGCACGTGCGCTCCCGGGACAACAGCAGGCGAGGCCTGGGCGCGCCCCCGCCGCCCTCGGCCGCGCGCGCGCTCCGCCCGCCCTCCTCGCGCGTGCTCGTGCCCGCAGCCGCGGCGGCGCGCCTCTTCTCCCCGCTGCGGGCGTCGCGGGTGCAGGAGGAGGCGGAGCGGAGGAGGCGGAGGCTGGGCCGGCGGCGGGCTCCGGCAGGGCGCGCGCCGGCGAGCGGGGCGGGGGCGGCCCGAAGGCGTCGGGGTGGGGGTCTCGGGCACCGCAGGACCGCGTCCCCGGGGCCGACTGCGCCGGGGGAGGGCGAGCGCGGTGCGTGTCGGAGGTGGGGACTCTGAGGCCGCGGCCCGGAGCCCGGCGTCCCCGCCCCCGAGCCTGACGGGGCGGCGAGGCGGGATGAGGCGCTGGCGCGGGGGGCTCCCGGCCGAGCCCCCGCGGCTGCCCTCGGCGGCCAGGCGCTAGGCTCGGCGGCGCGGGCGGTGCTCGGCGGCGGCGGCGGCGGCGAGGAGGAGGAGGGCGTCGGGCCCGGCGCCCGCGGAGGGCAGACACGGAGCGGCGAGCGGGTCGCAGCGACGCCGCGGCGGCGCGGCGGGGCCGCGGGGCTCGGTAAGGCGGGGGCCGCGGGAGGGCCGGGGGCTCCGGTGACGTGGGCAGGCGCCGCAGGGAAGGCTGCGGGGGCCTTGCTTTCCTTTTTAGAAGAAATTCTTATTAAAGTAAAGGTTCCGGATCGAATGTTCTTGGAAGACCATCTCGGGTTTCCCCCGTACCACCCCCCCCCATCCCCGCCGGACTCATTTCTCCAGCCTCCCCGGGTGGACCGCGCTCCGGGCGGACCGCCTCCCGCGCTCGCATCTCCAGTTTCCCCACGGCCTGGATTGACCAGGGATTCGGACGGATTTCTGGCCTGCTGCAGTGCTTCGCGCCTGAGGCTCAAGTCAGGCAAGAGCCGTGACTCCCAGGGAATGGCCGATTGGGGGCTCTGGGGACACCGGCGCTCCCAGAGGAGCCGCCGCTCGAGCGTTACCCTCCGCTGCCCACAGGCGACCTCGCGGTGCCCGCCCCCTGGTGAGCGTGGAGCTGGCCGGGCGAACCGTCTCTGCTCGCAGGACTCCCTTGGAGTTTTCCCTCTCATCTTTCTAATTGGCTGAAGTTGCCGTTGCATATTGGACGGTACCAGAGACTTTGGTGCCCCCCCCCCCCAGCCCTGAACTCACCCGCCACCCCCTATAGTGCCTTTCTCATTTCGTTGACTTGTGTAAATATTTATGTTAAAGATTTTCGCAAACAGATCGCAAGAAACGGTAGGGAGAGAAAGTCAAACCTGATTTCTTAGCTTTAGTCTACTTCTGGACCCTTGATAACTTCACCTTCTGTTGCTGAAGCTTTAAGAAGGTGGAGGGAGAGGACTCACAGCAGGATGCTTGGGATGCAGTTTAATAGTTATCTTTTAGGAAATAGAATTTGGATAATTATGATTTTGATTCGCGTGCAGAATTGCAATCTGCTTTAAAGTGCTTCGGGCACTGCATGATGCTACATGGATAACTGGCAGCTGGGCCACATCGAATTGTTGTCAGCATCTCTTTTATTTTCCATTCTTTCAGAGTTTTATTTGGCACAGATTTAGACTTTTTAAGTCAGTCTGAATGGAAATAACTTCTGATACACGGGTTGCTTTTGTAAACATAGTCTATATTCATATTTCTGTTGGAGGAAGAAGAAGCATGTGGTACTAGAGTACAGTGGTTATGAGAGTCCAGAAAGTGTGCTAGCTTGATTCAGTAATAAGAGTTGTAATATTTTTGGGTACTGATGGTTATGATTCATTAATGTATGTTCTCTTATTGGTTAACTTGAAGTCCAACTCGGAATCTTGGTATTTGCTCTTTGGACTCGAGAGTGAAGGAAATAGATGCTTAATTGCTGCTTCCACATGACGTCAAAGTTTTTCAAGTACTCATTGGTATAAATCTTTTTAAATAGGGCTATTTGTGAAGATGAGGGATTATGGTGTTCTGATTTCCATTTTCAGGAATATCTGGAGCCTACTTCATTCCTAAAATTGGATATATGGCGATGCCTTATAGAACAAGTCTCTAGAATGGTGTGAGTTTGGAACTGTGCTCAAACCAGTCATCTTCATACTGTAGTCCTTATAGCAGTTCATGGAATAAAGCAGCACTTTGGACAGAGACTTGTCCAGCCATAGCTGGTGTGGAGGCCCAGTTTACTGCATGGTCGTGCACATTGAGGTGGGTGATAAAGTGTAAGTGGGCCAGAGAGGAGATGTTAGTTGGAAGAACCTTCCTTGGTTATATAACTGTTTTGTTTTCTAGGAGTGACTAGGAAGCAGCCAGGCAGGTTCAACTGTCATTAGAGTCTTTGATGTTGGTTTAAATTCCAGTAGTTCTGTTTCTTTTATTTTCTTTTCCCAACCCCCACATCATTTTCCAGTCATCAGCTGGATGACTTTAATGGCAATACATTCGTCTCCACCTCCCATTCTCTTTCTCTTGTTTTCTCTTTAGATGTCTTATTCAGCTGGGTTTTTCCTTTCCAAGCTGGGCCACAGTGTATTGTCTGCACAGTATATATAGGTCCACTGTTGACTGTAAATGCATTTAACAAATGTCAAGGAGTAACACCTGTTTTCTTCAGAAGACTGTGGTAGCAGAAGAAAAATGGAAAACATGAACTAAATATTGTATTTTAAAGATTGTGTAATTTTGTATATAGATAATGGCTAATGTTCTTGAGAGTTTGTAGGATGTAACCTGTTACAACTCTTGTAATGTGATGTCCATGGAAGTAGTTAAGAGACAAGAGGATTTGAAACCAGGTCATGGTTGCAGTTTTGCCATTTAGTAGCTGTGTGGCATGGTTCCCTCTTTGGGCAACTTATTTACATTTCTGAGCTTATTTTCCTTATGTACAAAATGAAGATGAGAAGGCTTGCATTGTCTTTCTTAACAGAGTTGTGAAGGATGAGATGAGAGAAAGAACGTGAAAATGCTTTATAAAATTTTTTATATATGTAAGGTATTAATGGCATTACAAAATTGTTTAAAATATTTTAACATCAATTTTTAAAAATGCACATAGGGATGAGAATGTGTTAGATCTTTTCCTCTTCCATTTTTTTTTTTTTTTCCTACTTGGAAGATTTTGTGATTTTTTTTCCTCAGGAAATCCATATGTAGTACCTATGGCTTTGGATTTTTTCCTTCTTCTTCTTTTTTTTTTTTTTTTTAGGATTTTATTTATTTGATGGAGAGTGAGTGAGAGAGAGCACACACACAAGCAGGGGGAGTGGCAGGTAGAGGGAGAGGGAGAAGCAGGCTCCCCACCCCAACAGAGAGCCTGTTCATGTAGGGTTTAATCCCAGGACCCTAGTATCATGACCTGAGCCGAAGGCAGACACTCAACCAACTGAGCCATCCAGACCCTCCTGTAGTTTTGGATTCTTCGGAATTTTTGGCTATTCTGGGACAGGTGTCAAACTTATTGAGACTTTGTGAGTTTCTTTAAAGTACCATTTCAAAATACCAAAAGAGGGGCTCCTGGGTGGCTCAGTTGGTTAGGTGCCTGGCTTTTTTTTTTTTTTTTTTAAAGATTTTATTTATTTGACAGAGAGAAATCACAAGTAGATGGAGAGGCAGGCAGAGAGAGAGAGGGAAGCAGGCTCCCCATGGAGCAGAGAGTCCGATGCGGGACTCGATCCCAGGACCCTGAGATCATGACCTGAGCCGAAGGCAGCGGCTTAACCCACTGAGCCACCCAGGTGCCCCGGTGCCTGGCTTTTAATTTTGGCTCAGGTCATGATCTCAGGGTCCTGGATCGAGCCCTCTGTTGGGCTCGTCAGGGAGTCTGTTTGAGGATTTTTTCTCTTTCTCCCTCCCCCCCCCAACTCCTGCTAGCACACTTGTCTCTCTAAAACAAATAAATAAGTAAATCTTAAAAAAAAAAAAAAAAAAAAGACCCACAATGTCAAAGGAGGATACAAGTTAGGATTTATGAAAAGAACTGTTTAGAAAAAAGGTATTTTTTTATTTGTCTGCATTATTTAGTATAGAAGTTGGCAGCATTCACTCAGTAGGCCAAATGTAGCCCATAGCTTGTTTTTTTTTTTTTTAAATATTTTATTTATTTATTTGACAGAGAGATCACAAGTAGGCAGAGGCAGGCCCCCCACAGAGCAGAGAGCCCGATGTGGGGCTCGATCCCAGGACCCTGGGATCATGACCCGAGCTGAAGGCAGAGGTTTTAACCCACTGAGCCACCCAGGTGCCCCCCATAGCTTGTTTTTTGTGTGGCCTATGAACTAAGAATGATTTAAAAACAAAAAATTATTTATTTGAGAGAAAGAGAGTGAGAGAGAGAGTGAGAGAGCATGATCAGGGGGGAAGGGTAGAGAGAGAGGCATACTCCCCGCTGAGCATGGAACCCGATGTAGGACTCGATTTCAGAACCCCGGGATCATGACCAGAGCTGAAGGCAGATGCTTAATTGACTGAGCCACGCAGGCGCCATAGAGCTAAGAATGATTTAAAAGCTTTTATTTATTTATTTTGTTAACGAATATTTATTGAGTACCTGTGATTTAAAAATTTTAAATGGAAAAAAATCAAAGAAGAACATTTCATAGCATGTATAAGTTGTATGAGATTCATATATCTGTGTCCATAAGTGAAGTTTGACTGGAACACAATTATGCATGCTTGTTTGTGTATTGTCTGTGGCTAAATCAGCTATACAACAGCAAGAGTTCTTGCCACAGAGACATTGTGGCCTGCCAAGCCTGAAATATTTATGATCTGGCCTTTTGTAGAAAAAGTTTGCCAACCTCTGATTTAGGACTTAAAATCTTTTGCTTTACTAGCACAAGCCTTATTTCCTATCAGAGCATTACAGGGGTTAGGACCCCTGTAAGTGTGCTCATTTCTGCTTTGGAGCCACAGAGACTTAGGTTTGTCTGCCAGCTGTGGTATTTACAAACTTTGGACAAACTAATTAACATCTTGGTGTCTGAGGTACCTTCTTGATTGAGTAATGGTAGAATCTGTTTTAGAATTTGTAGTGATGATTAAATGATACTTGTCAATACTTAACACAATATAAGCATATAGTAAGCACTCAGTGAGTCATAGATGATGATAATAATGTTGATGATTAATTATGCCTAAAATATTGTAGGTCGCCTTTGCCCCTATATTACAGAGTTGTTTTCTTGAGTGGTATTCTACTTGTTACTGAATTTTCTCCTTACTGAAACTATTAGTTAGCAACTGATAATTGGAATAATTTGAGAAATTTCCCATAAATTATACTATATTTTTATTAATCACTTGCTTATTTAGATGGTTAAAGTGATTGAAAAGAAAATTCTGCTCTATTTTTTGGAGATCCTGGTTCTTAACCATTCCCTGTTACTGTTCTATGTTTGCACACAATTTAAATACCATTTCTAATTTGGAACTGGTATTTTTTTTACTCCCTTTTTTTTCTTCAGAAAGATATCTGAGAAAAACCTATTTTAATGAGGCCAGCGTGTTAGATAACTTTCCTTGCATGTATATGACACTCTGAATTTCCCTTATGATTTGCATTAGCATCTTTGTAACATCTTCAGAGTTGAAATAATAAAACAATATTTTTTCCTAAAGGTGGACCTAGTATATTTTCTAGAGGCTTTGATACTAAGCTGCTTTTTGAAGTATTTGGTTTAAATTATCTTACAACTGAGAAATTGGATGTACTTCTCATCTTCAAGTGCTGGTTTATTTAACATGAATACCAAATTAAGAGTGAGCAAATAAAGGTCATTGTTCTAACGGAGTTAAACAGAACAGAATTGGGGTCATTGTAGCTCTTGCATTCCTGCAAATGGAGAAGTTTCTGCCTCAGATGATGCTTAAGTGCAGTTGGATGATCCAAGGGAGATAAGGGAGAACATTAATGTTCCCGCACTGTCCTTGGTAGAACAGGGGGTAGAAGCAGAAGGGCCCTCCGGTAAAACCATAGAGAAGCAGTATCTGGAAAATTGAAGTGCAGGCTTCTAATTGTAGCACCTAAAAAAAAAGTAGAAACCTAAAGAAGACCCAGTGTCATGAGGAGATTAATATTTGCTCTTGAGGTTAAAACAAAGAAACCAACCAGACATTATCTAGAGAGATGAAGTTTGAGAGTGAATATTCCCCCAAGTAAGTAAAAAGTAGAGATTTGGTAAAATGCATGTTTATAGTTTCACAGTATACCTTGACAAGGGGGTCTTCTCTAGTAGAAAAAGGAGAACAATCTTAGGACAGGTTAAAAGGAAATGAGAAATGAGGTGTTAGGTTTAATTTCTCCTAACGAACATATGAACGAGAATGCTCAGAGTGGAAGTAGAATTCTGGTTTTCAGAGAGAGCCTATTATTTGGCTTACAGTCATATATCCATTTACTACCTTATTTTATACTTTGGATTATAATGTACATTAATATTGGAGGTTGCGGAGATGGAAATCATTGAGAGCAAAAGCATGTGGGACTTATGTATTATGAGTGTTATGGTATGTTTACATTGTCTCTATCAGAAAAAAAAAAGTGCCCTACTCTGGGTAAGAATGCTAGAGTAGGTATGCTGTTTCTCTATCTTTAATTAGTAAAATCTCTATTATCTGGGGTTCTGTCTTAATAATCTTGGATAAGGCTTGATCTTGACTTCATTGTTTTAATTCCCTCGTGTGTAGAATGGAGAGAACCCCACAGTCCTAACTAGTTGTTTTATATCCAATGGCCTTCCCAGATTCAGTAACAATGCTGGCTCCAGTAAGATGAGGGAAACCAGATCTTTTTTTTATCAATGAACTGAAAAGTATCCATTGAGTACGTACTGTGTATTTTGCACCATACTAGATGCAGTGGAGAATAGATATTTAAAAAGGTGGTATTGAGTCTCTACTCTCAGGAAGTATCATTTCATTGGGAAGATAACTCTATTATGAAAAAGAATATTATAAAAGAGTTGGCAAAAGGACAGGGGGATGATCCTTGATGTGGCAGTTTGAGGACTTGTGGTGTACTGTGGGAAAGGATACTTTGTGGCCTTGAACATTTGTAAAATGAGCCTAGTGGACTCCCTTCAGCTCTGAAATTTCCTCCTATTTTCTCTGACAGAGCAGCAGCTCTCTGAATCAGCTCTCAGGAGACAACCCATTTGAACTGCTTAGTTCAGGCCAGATTTTTACACTCATTCTGTGTAATAGCTTGATTTCCTAGAAGCTGGGAAAGGGTTACTTAAATTTCCTGGAAATGCATTCAGAGGACAACCTTTCTCATGAAAAGTCAAGCATTTGAGAAGTGGCAAGACACAAGTGTCCCTGCTTCTGAGGCAGTAAATTTGTGTCTTGGAACTCAATCATTTTTGCTTTCTTAAGGTCTTCACTTCTGCATTATTTTCTCTTGTAAGTTATTCTCTTATTGGATCACCTCTTTTTTTTTACACTGACATGCCTTATATTACTTGGAGCAGTGATGGTTAATCATTCACCAAGTGACATTTTCTGCACCTTCCTTTTAGTAATAGGACCCTCAGGGTTTATCTGGGCACACGGCCACCCAACTAGACTACATTTTCGCGACCTTCCCTTACAGCTACGTGTGACCATGTGATGAAATTTCGGCTAAATGGATATGACCAGAAGTAATGTGTGTGATCTGGGTCATGGCTTTAGAAAAGAAGCTGTTGCTTTCTGTTCCTTTTCTCCCCCTTTGGCTGAGGATGGTATAGTTAGTGCTGGTGCGTATTATTTAACCTTACAGGTGAGAGCAGCATTTTAGTGGGAGAAGGATCCTTGGATGGTCTTATGGAGCTTAGTCACCTGCTAGCAATTAACTGGTCATTTATCTTCAGATGGTTAAGTGAGAGGAATAAAATTCTATCTTGTTTGAACAACTAATATATTAACTGAATGAATAATTTCTCTTATACTACCTTTCCTTTACCTTATGATTTCCTTTAGCTGTTGACCAATTTCTTTGGTCCTTTTGCAGTAACAGTTGTTTATATGTCCATGTCCTCTTCCTCATCATTCTTCTCTTCTTTAGCCTGATTCGTTTGAGCTCTTGTTCCAGTATGCTACTGAAATTGTTTTTTCCCCCAGTTTTATTGAGAAATAATTGACATCACTATATAAGTTTAAGCTTAAACATATAGCATGATGTTTTGATTTATGTATGCTGTGAAATGATTGCCATAAGAGATTCAGCTAACATTCATCTTCCCTTACAGTTATAATAAAAAGAAAATAACAAAACTTCTTCTTGTAATGAGAATTCTTAGGAATTGCTGTCTTAACACCTTTCCTGTATATCCTACAGCAGTATTAGCTAACTTCATCAGGTTGTACATGATATCCCTAGTACCTGTTTATCTTATAACTGGAAGTTAATACCTTTGGACCACCTTCCTCCAATTTCCCCTTCTCCCCATTCCCACCTCTGGTGAACAAAAATCTCTTTTTCTGTGAGTTTGGGGTTTTTAAATATAATCTAATTTTTCTAAGATTTTTGCATGTAAGTGAGATCATAGAGTATTTGTCTTTCTCTGTCTGACTTATTTCACTTAGCATAATGCCTTCAAGGTCCATCCATGTTGTTGCCACTGGGAGATTTTCTTCTTGTTGTTTAATGGGTGAATAATACTGCATTGTGTATATATCACAGCTTTTTTTTTTTTTTTTTTTTTTTTTTTTTTTTTTTTTAAAGATTTTATTTATTTATTTGACAGAGAGAGATCACAAGTAGGCAGAGAGAGAGAGGAGGAAGCAGGCTCCCTGCTGAGCAGAGAGCCCGATGCGGGGCTCGATCCCAGGACCCTGAGATCATGACCTGAGCCGAAGGCAGCGGCTTAACCCACTGAGCCACCCAGGCACCCCTATCACAGCTTTTTTTATCCATTCATCTACTGATGGACACTTATACTTGTTTCCATGTCTTAGCTAATAATGCTGCAGTGAATGTGGGGGTACAGATATCTTTTCCAGTCAGTGTTTTTGTTACCTTTGGATCTGTTCCCAGAAGTGGAATTGCTGGATCATATGATGCAGCATATGGGAGTACTATTTTTATTTTTTTGAGGATCCTCCATACTGGTTTTCATAATGGCTGTACCATTAGTCCCAAGAGTACACAAGGATTGTCTTTTCTCCACACCTATGCCAGCATTTGTTATCTCTTGTCTTTTTGGTGATGGCTGTTTGAACACGTGTGAGGTGAGATCTCATGTGTGTGTGGTTTTAATTTGTATTCCCTAATGACTACTGATTTTGAACATCTGTTCATGTATTTGTTGGCCTTTTTGTATATCGTCTTTGGAGAAATGTCTGTTCAGGGACTTGGCCCATTTTTTAACTGGGTTGGTTATTTATTTATTTATTTGCTATTGAGTTGTAGGAGCTCTTTGTATGTTTTGGGTCTTATCTCCTTTTTAGATATGTGGTTTGTAAATACATTTTTCCATTCTGTACATTGTCTTCACTTTGATGGCTTCTTTTGCTGTGCAGAGGCTTTATTTTGTTGTAGTCCCAATTGTTTATTTTTTATTTTGTTGCTTGTGCTTTAGATGACCATGGTGACTATAGCTTTATAGTATAGCTTGAAATCAGGAATTGTGAGGCCTCCTTTTTTATTCTTCTTTTGTAGGATTTCTTTGGCTATTTGGGATCTTTTGTGGTTTTGTATAGATTTCAGGAGTGTTTTGTCTACTACTGTAAAACATGCCTTTGGAATCTTGATAAGGATTGAATTGAATCTAAAAATGGCTTTTGGAAGTATTGATATTTTAACAGCCTTAATTCTTCCAGTCCATGGACATGGGCTAACTTCCCCTTTATTTGTGTCTTTAATTTCTTTCATCAATGTCTTGTAAGTTTTCAATGTAGAGATCTTTCACCTTCTTATTAAATTTATGTGTAAATATTTTGTTGTTTTTGATGTTATTGTAAGTGGAATTGATTTATTTCTTTGTCAGAGATTTTTGTTAGTGTATAGAAACACACTGATTTTTGTATAATGACTTTGTACCCTGCTGCTTTACTGAATTCATTGATTAGATCTCATAGTTTTTGACTAAGTCTTTAAGGTTTTCTAAATATAAAATCATGTCATCTGCAGGTAATGACAAATTTACTTCTTCTTTTCTAACTCTGATACCTTGTTTTCTTTCTTTCTTTCCTTTTTTTTTTTTGGCTGATTGCTCGAATTAGTACTTCTGGTAGTAATGTGTTGAAAAGGAGTGGTGAGAGTGGACACCTCTTGTTCCTGATCTTAGAGAAAAAGCTTTCATCCTTTCACCATTGAGTGTGAGTTAACTGTGGGCTAGTCATATATAGCCTTTATTATGTTGAGGTATGCTCCTTCTGTGCCTAATATCTTAAGAGGGTTTTTTTTTTTTTTAATCATGAATGGATGTTGAATTTTGTCACTTTTTTTCTGTGTTTAATAAGATGGTCATATTCTTTTTTTTTTTCATTTTTTTTTTTAAACATGATTTATCTCATTGATTGATTTGTGTATGTTGAACCATCTTTGCATCCCAGGGATAAATCTCACTTCATCATCATGAATGATCCTTTTAATGTGATTCTGAATTCAGTTTGCTGGAATTATATTAAGAATTTTTGCATCTATATTCATCTAGGGATATTGGCCTGTAGTTTTCTACTAGTGTCCTTTTCTGGTTTTGGTATCAGGATAGTACTGACCTTGTAAAGTGAGTTTAGGAGTGTTCCCTTCTCTTCAGTTCTTTAGGAGAGTTTGAAAAGGATTGGTGTTAATTCTTCTTTAAATATTTGGTAAAATGCACCAGTGAAGTCTTTTGCTCCTGGACCTTTCTTTGTCAGGAGATTTTTGATTCAGTCTCCTTACTATTAATTGGTCTGTTCGGATTTTCTTATTCAGGCTTGGTAAGCTATATGTTTCCAAGAATTTTCCCATTTCTTCTAAGTTGTTTGTTTAGTTTGTTCCCATATAATTGTTCATATGAAATTGTTTTTAATCAAGGCTTCAGTGACCTGTGTTGCCAAAGCCAGTGATGAGTTGATTCAGTGTCTACATATTACTGACCTCTCACCGACATTTCACATTGGTCAGTTAACTTCCTCTGACTTCCTTGCTACCCATTCTTTGTGTCTTTATGCCAACTTATCTCTGTCCTCTACTGCCTCCCGAACATTTGGAGTGTCCCTGGGCTCTCCTCAGGTGATTTTACCCATTTTCATGGTTTCAGATACTGCTTATATGGTGATGAGGCTCAAATTCCCATCTCTAGTACTGATTTTTCTTCTCTTGAGCTCAAAGTTCCTCTAACTCCATTCTTCCACTTGGATATCTAATAGGTACTCGAATGTAACATGAACACAGCAGGCTGAACTATGCATTATTTTTTCATTTACTCCTCTCACCACCTCTCCCAAGTCTTTGGTATCTCAAGAAGGGGTACCACCATCTGCCTAGTAGTGTAGGCCCATGGAGTCATCCTCCATTTTTTCTCTTCTCATCTCATGTTAAGACCTGGCAACTCTACCCTGAGAGTACTAGATCTGCCTACATCTCAGTTTTTTCCCTGTTAGAAACCGAGGCAGTAGCCTTTCTCCTCTGGAAAATGGCAGCAGACTTCTCTGCCTCTTCTTTTGTTTCTGTCCTACTCACTACCTCATACACAGGAGGCTGAAGTAATGTTAAGTGTGAATCTGATCATATCACCTCCTTAACTGACTTTCTAATACACCTAACACTAAAACTAAAGCTGAAAATTTTATCATGGAAACAAAACCTCTATCATGGAGTTTATGAAACCCTGTACAAGTGGTTCACAACTGGGGAGGATTTTGCCCTTAGGGGACATTTGGTAGTGTCTGGAGACATTTGTGATTGTCAGACTTAGGGTGAGGTGGTGGGGGCAGTGTTTTACTGGCATCTAGTGGGTAGAGGCCAAGGATGCTGTGGAACATCCTAGAGTGGACAGGACAGCCCCACCAACAAAGAAAAAAGGTGGTGCAGAATGCCTGTTGTACATCATTAGTGGACTTTATTTTTCAGAGCAGTTTTAGGTTCATAGCAAAACTGAGTGGAAGGTACAGAGATTTCTCCTATACTGCCTGCCTCCACACAGGCCCAGCCTCCTTTATTATCAATATCCCCTGCCAGAATAGTCCATTTAATTTATAATCCCCTTCTCCAAAAGGTATTTGAGAAGCAGGGCCTCTTGGCTAGATACATACTGTATCCCTAACATTTTTACTTAATTAAATGTTTTTTGATAACAGAGGGGCCTGAGTCCATCATGAGAACCGGGGACAAGGTTTTCAGTGATAATGATAAATCAGAGGATCCAACTGGGAACAATAGGGAAGGTTATGATTTTCTGGAGGATAGGGGAAAAAAATCCCTGAAGTAAGTCTGCTTTAGCCTTTATTTTGTAGTTAATATTGTAGAATAGAGGAATTGACCTCCATTTTTGTGAGGAGGCATATGACAAGAGTAAGCTGACAGCAGGAACCTTTTAAGAATGAAAGGTTATCTCAGGTTAAGCTTTCATTTTGCCTTGTGTTTCACACCAGTTAACTCTGCATGTTCGTAAAGCTATGTGTACATAGATCATTGAATACTGCAATTATGTCAGCTTCTGGGGAATTCGTGGTCTTAGCTTTCTCCAAAATCAGAATTCCTTTTCATTATCTTTGGAAGATAATTGTCTGCCCTCTTCTGTATTTGCAACACCTGATGTTGCAAACTGTAACTCAGTTACATGACTGCCCAACTCTTTTTAAAAAGAGTTCTTATTGTTTAAAAATTACTCATTATATTAAAGTGCAGAATGTACTCCCTTGCACTTCCAATACAACACAGATCTGCTGTATTTTCCACATGATAGCTTTTTAGCTATCATGTGAAAAATGGCTGGTGTTTTTAAAATCTTGCCACTAGCCTTTTCTCTTTTTATGCTAAATGTACTCTTTTTCTTTAAAAATTTCCTCCTATGACAAGGGATTTAGATCCTTTTCCTGGCCCATCCCTAACATTTTTGGGACTCAGGGCAGGAATTCAAATTAAAGTCCATATGCCATATGTCTGAAAATGTATAAGTCACAAATCAAGCTTACTGATTGCCTACCTTTATAAATAAAACTTCATAATGACCTAAAATCAGAGCCAGAGCGGGAATTCTCAGATTCTTTGTTTCATGCCAGAAGAACATAGTGTAGTGCAAAGAATCAGCCTCCCACCTGACATCCCCTTCTCACCCCAGGTTCCTTGCATGAGGATCTTTGTCCTTGTACATAGAGGGACACATGTCCCCACGTACCTTTCACACAGCAACTTTTTTGTTTTTTAAGTTTATTTATTTTAGTAAACTCTACATCTGATGTGGGCTCAAACTCATGACCTCAAGATCAAGAGTTGCATGCTTTCCTGACTGTGCCAGCCAGGTGCCCCTACACAGCAACTTTTTTACTATCCCCTGGGCATAGGGCTGTAAATACTGATGGTAGAATCATCTACCCTTGGGAGGATCAATTCAGAGAAGAGCCTTGAGCAATCCTGTAAGTAAAAGGTTCTGGGGTCCTTGGTAAGAGGAGGGCTGGGGTAAGTAAGCTGCAGTTATGTATACTTTTAGGCCCTGAAAACAGCTGGTCAAGTGTGTGGCCAGTAGGAGGTCAGTGCATGACCCCCCAGGACTCCAGGCCCAGGATGGGTGTTCCAGTTGCCTATATCCACAGAAGTACTGTTCTAGCACAGTCAGACTTTGGTCTTCATTCTGTTTGCCACAGCTGGTTATTGTGGAAAGTGTTGCATTCCCTCTTACAGTGCTCCGCATTACACATGTTGTTTTAATTAGAGCTGCTTAGCCATTGTGCCAGACAATGCTCTGAATGTGTTACAGATGGGCCAGACATACTGATTTCCTGAGTCCTGAGAGAGGATGGTCAGAGACAGAGTGGTAAGAGCTTCGGGGCTGATCACTGCTGGCCGCCAACAGCCTGGCTTATTTACCTCAGTGTGTCTGTACCAGTATTAGCATTTTCTGTATGTGTCGTAAGTGAAAAAGATTGGGAAACCCTGCTCTAGATTGATGTACGATCACTGTGTATAAAGTGTTTGGCATAAAACCTTAATAGCATTTCTTATCACATTATTTGGTTTGCCTGACAGTGTTGGAGATGTCAAAGTAGGTTTGTGCTCTTCTTATTAATGAGGATATAGATGTAGGTTAGGTAGCTTAATGTAGCTACATATTCTCAGTCAACTAGGGCAGTTGAAACTTAGAACTCCGTTCTTCTGACTCTTATTTTGGTATATTCTTTCTACTAACCCAAATTGGCTTTCATGTATTTTTTTGGACAGTCTATTACTTCTGGTTCATTTAGGGCATGAAGGCAATTTTGGTAGAGTTTTTCTTTCTCAACTTCTATAATGTCATCTGCCTTTGTCGATACTTTTTTAATCTAAAGACTGTTTTACATTTAATTCCTATTAAAACGTTTTTCTTTTTTTTTTTCCTTTTTTACTGCTTAATTGGTGCATCATTTTGAAACTTGATTCTCTGTATTATTTATTTTGATAGCTCTTGTCCCTAGATTACTGTCATATTTATACTTAATTCTTGAATGACCTCGGTTTGAACTGCACAGGTCCACATATATGCAGATTTTTAAAAACATATACAGTAATGTACTGTAAATATACTTTTCTTATTATTTTCTTAATATTTTTTCTCTAGCTTTATTGGAAGAATACAGCATGTAGTACATATATATATTAATTGACCATGTTATTGGTAAGGTGTCTGGTCAAAATAGTAGTGCCATTAGCAGTTAAGTTTTTTGGGAATCAGAAATTATATCTGACTGTGCAGGGGTTCTGCCCTTAACTTCTGCATTGCTCACAGATCAGCAGTTATGTTTGTTCAGAATGGTTACCTCTGAGTTGTTTATAAAAGGTTAGATTACATCAAGGCAGGAGAATGTACAATGTATTTTAGAAATTTTTTTTTCAGAAAGCAGTTATAAAAAGTTCTAGCCCTTAAAGCTAAATTCATTACTCTTTTTATTTAGTGTCCATTCTGTATTGATCTTTACAAATACTATTTTATTTAAACCTTGGAAAAATGTGGTCATTTGCTCAGGTTACCTAACTAAATGGTGGATTGATTTACAATTCAAATCTAGGTGTGATCTTCTTTTCTTTTTTTAAAAAAAGGATTTATTTATTTATTTGGCTGACAGAGATTACAAATAGAGAGGCAGGCAGAGAGAGGAAGGGAAGCAGGCTCCCTGCTGAGCAGAGAGCCAGATGTGGGGCTGGATCTCAGCACCCTGGGATCATGACCTGAGCCGAAGGCAGAGGCTTTAACCCACTGAGCCACCCAGGCGCCCCTAAGTGTGCTCTTTTAAGTTTTGTGAAATGACTTCTAAAGTTTTAATTTAGGCTGGGAAAGAGATGTTTTCCAGATTTATATTCTCCTTTTTTTAAAAGATTTTATTTTTAAATTAATTTCTTCATCCAAAGTGGGGCTTGAACTTACAACCCTGAGGTCAAGAGTTGCATGTATGACCGAGCCAGCCAGGTGCTCCCCAGAATGTTACCCATGCATGTTCCCTAATTCCCCTAGGAATTATCTGGTCTAAGTGTCCATAGTGCTGAGATTAAGATTAAAACCCTGCTGTAAGGGTTTTAAGTAGTCAAGGTTTTACTTTGAATGTGTGGGTGCTTTGATGTTTAGCTGACCATCATGGTGATAGTCCTTATGCCTCCAGAGTCTATATTCTTAATTTGTCTGCCTCCTTACTTGGGAGCAGGTGGTCAGTGAGAGGGGAGCATGATGTTTATCCATTTCAGTCCTGTGTTTTTTTCTGGAAAATCTGGGATCTAATCCTACAGACTTTTTGAATGTCAAAGATTGAGCTTTTTACGTTTAAATGCATATTTTTCTTAGAACTTTTGATGGGGAAAAAAAGCTTATGAAACATAAGCAACTAAGCTTGGCTTTTGCATATCAACTTGCTAGCCAAGGTAATTTCTATGAGGTATTGTATTTGTTGGTTAAAGCACAGATTTGAAGGGATGGTTGCTTAGCATTCTAATATAAGTTCTCTCTCTTTTCTTTTGTTCTTGAATTTCAAGGTATCACCAAAATGTCATGGTAGCCCTTCTGAATTTCTTCATTGTAGCATTCCCAGACTTAGATTTTGTGATCCTTTGATCTAGAGTGCTGTACTCACCTCCTTAAACTTAAGTTTCGTTGTGTCACTCTTAACCAACAAGAATTACAGTCCTGCTATACTTACTAAATTCTCAGGCTTGTTTTTCAAGGAAATCTTTATAATCCTCACTTCAGGATTTGGCTTCATAAAGTGCTAAATATCTGTCTTATTAAAATTATCAACTGCTGGGATGCTTGGGTGGCTCAGTGGGTTAAGCCTCTGCCTTCAGCTCAGGTCATGATCTCAGGGTCCTGGGATCGAGCCCCGCATCGGACTCTCTATTCAGCAGGGAGCTTGCTTCCCCCTCTCTCACTGCCTGCTGCTCTGCCTACTTGTGATCGTTCTCTCTCTGTCAAATAAATAAATAAAATCTTTAAAAAAAATAAAATTATCAACTGCCAACATTAATTATTATTGAAATGCCGGGAACTATTCTTAAGCCCCTTGCATCTATTGTCAGCTTAATCATAACAGTTGCCCCATGAAGTAGTTACTCATACTAATTTTTTTTATTGTAGTAAAATTTACATAACAATATTTGCCATCTTAACCATTTTTAGGTGTATAGTTTAGTAGTGTTAAGTATATTTACATTGCTGTGAAACAGATCTCCAGGGCTTTTACAGCTTACAAAATGAACACTCTACCCATTAAACAACAACTTCTCATTTCTCCCTCCCCACAGCCCCTGGTAACCTCCATTCTTTCTGTTTCTATGAATTTGACTACATTAGATGTCTCATATAAATGGAATCGTACAGTGTTTTTCTTTTCATGGTTGACTTACTTCCCTTAGCATAATGTCTTCAAGGTTCATCTGTGTTGTACCATGTGACAAGATTTCCTTTCTTTTTAAGGCTGAATAATATTACATTGTATGTACCTACCACATTTTGTTTATCCATTCATTCATTGAGGGATACTTGGGTTGCTTCCACCTCTTGGTTATTGTGAATAGTGCTCTGTGAGCACGAATTGAAAATATCTTGAGATAACTACTTTCAGTTCTTTTAGATATATACCCAGAAGTAGAAGTGCTGGTTCATATGGTAATTGTTTTTAATTTTTTGAGGAACTGCCATACAGCTATCCTGTTTTCCACAACAGCTTTGCCATTTTGCATTCCCATCAGCAGTACACAGAGGTTCCAGTTTTTTCCAATTTTTCCCATATCTTCATCAACCTTGTTATTTTCTATTATTTTATTTTTTAATCTCTATGCTTGTAGCCATCCTACTGGATGCGAAGCGATATCTGATGGTGGTTTTGATTTGCATATGCCTAATGATAGTGATATTGAGCATTTTTTATGTGCTTGTGCCTATTTGAATATCATCTTTGGGGAAATATCTATTCAAGTCCTTTGCCTACTTTTTAATTGGGTTTTTTGTTGTTGTTGTTGTTGAGTTGTTGGGAGTTTTTTGTGTATTCTGGGTATCAGTCTCTTAACATATATGATTTCAGATATTTTATACTGTTCCTGTGGGTTGCCTTTTCATTCTTGTTAATAGAGTCTTTTGATGCACAACAGTTTTTAATTTTGATGAAGTCCAGCTTATCTATTTTGTTTTGTGTTGCCTGTTCTGTTGGTGTCCGACCCGGGAAGTCATTGACGAGTCAATGACATGAAATTTTTTTCCTTATGTTTTCTTCTAAGTGTTTTATAATATCAGTGCTTTTGTTTGGACCTTTGATCCTATTTGAGTTAATTTTTCTGGATAGCGTAAGGTATGGGTCCAGTTTCATTTTTTTGCATATGGGTATCCAGTTTTCGCAATACCATTGTTGAAAAGACAGTTCTTTCCCAACTGAATGGCCTTGGTACCCTTGTTGAAGATCGTTTGACTATATATGTCAGTACTTATTCTGATTTTGTAGATGGGGTGATTGACATTGAGGTGTGACTAGAGTATTAACACTTAAAAAAATAATTAACCTCAAAATAATCTGTATTTGGTACAGTAAGAGGAAAGAAGTTTTTTAGGGTTCTGAGTTCTTTTCTTGTGGTAGTCTTTTTCCAGGATGTTAAGTGTCAGGAACTTTGCACCCCAGTTCTGATGGGTTGCCACCTCTTTGTACTAAATTGGTAATTTTCAAACTCTTAGCAACAAAACCCCTATTTTCCCCAAGCAAAATCTTAGGTGACCTCCAGTGTTTCTACTGATGATTAGTATTTTTTAAATATATATGTTCATCTGTAAAATAAATGTATATTTACTCATTTTTGCTAATGAATGTTAACACAAGTTCATGCATTTCTGTTTTGTAGTGTGTTGAAAATGTGTGTGTTATGGTTTTAAAAATTTGTGCCTGTTATAGTTTTAAAAACAGGTAATCATGTACCTACAGGAACACCTTCAGATCAGATGTTTGCAGAACACCTGATGCTTTCCCACCGATGTCAGTGTGAAAACCAGTAGCTTATTTAGATATCTTTGAGGTTCAGCTTGTGATTACAGAGAACCATTTTTCTTTATGCAGAATTAGAGTGTTAAATATGAGAAACTCTTGACTTCTTTAGTGCTAAAATGTGAGGCTAATTGAAAGCCTAACAACCTGGCCCAGAATGATTTTTTTCATTTCTCTACTTAGTCATTTTTCTGTGTGACCTACAGTGGTTTAAACTTAAGTTCACATCATGTATTTTAAGATACTGACATTGATAAAGGTATCAGAATTTTTGTAGTTGTAAGAATTTTATTCTTTGCGATAAGTATGTCAGCAGCATTTGTTAATTTTGGCAGATAGTATTTTTGGGCTTAAGCATTCTTAGATAAAGTAAGTTGTTCAAGAAACAAATCATTCTGACATAAAAGGTTATTTTTCCTAATGGAGTGTCTCCTACAAATTTACCATATTTATAATAACATGGACTATTTTTTAAAGCTGTAATTATTACCTAATTACTGTGTATTGACATTAAGTAATTTTGCAGAGCCCAGGATGCTTGAAAATTGGTGTAGCTGGCTGATACTTTAGGTTTAGCAACAATAAGAGATATTGACTCCTATTCAGGATATGGTATAAGAGTGTTTAAAAAGGAAGAAAGCTTAAAGGATTTATTTGATTTCCTTTATGATTTTTTAAAGACTTATTTGAAAGAGAGCGAGAGCATGTGAGCAAGTGAGAGGGGAGGGGCAGAGGGAGAGTGAGAGAGAATTTCAAGTAGATTCTGTGCAGAGCCTGATGGGGGGGGAGCACTCAATCCCATGACCCCAAGATCACTACTAGAGCCAAAATCAAGGGTCGGATGTTCAACCAACTGTGTCACCTGGGCACCCTGGAGTTCCTTTCTTTTTTATGTCTGGTATTCCAGTGTGTGTGTGTGTATGTGTTTGTGTATGTGTATGTATGTATGTATATACCACATTTTCGTTATCCATTCATCTGTGGATGAATACTTAGTTTCTTTCTATGTTTCAGCTCCTGTGAATAATGCTACAGTGAACATGAATGTGAGGTAGCGGTTTCATTTCCTTAGGGTATGTATCCAGAAGTGGAGATTGTTAGATCATAAGGTAGTTTTAATTTGAATTTTCTGAGAAATAATTGTACTGTGTGCCATAGTGACTGTGTCAAATAATGTTCCCACCAACAGTGCCCAAGGGTTCCCTGTTCGGTGACAGCCATTCTAATAGATGTGAGCTGCTGTCTCACTGTGGTTTGGATTTGAATTCGCCTGATGCTGAGTGATGTTGAACATGTTTTTGTGTACCTGTTTTCTGTTTGTAGGGCTTCTCTGGAAAAATGTCTCTTCAGGTCTTCTGCTCATTTTTGAATCAGATTTTTTGAAAATGCTATTTCTTTTTTTTAGGAAAAAAGAAGTATACTTAGTATGTAATATATTTATATTTTCTTTCCCTCCCTCCCTCCCTCTATTTCTTTCTTTCTTAATTTATTTGAGAGAGAAAGCGAGAGAGGGGGAGAGCACAAGCCAGGTGAGGGGCAGAGGGAGAAGCAGGCTCTCTGCTGAGCAGGGAGCCTGATAAGGGACTTGATCCCAGGGGATCATGACCTGAGCCCAAGGCAGACACTTAACTGACTCAGCCGTCCAGGCTCCCTGTATTTTCTTTCTTGGTATGTTTCTTTATTGTACAGTAATATTGACTTCATTGTTGACTCATTTGGGAAAACAAGTAGGTTTTCACATGTGTGTTCAACTATTTTCTCTTGGGATACATTCTGAGCTAACATTTAAAAAACTTATTGAAGTGTATAAAGCCATATTTTGAAATAATTTTAAAACAGTATTAGCTAGTTTTAACAGCTCTTTATTTATAAGTTGGCTTAAACTAATAATATTAATTTAGTAGATATTTACTAATCTATATATTAGAAGTATATAAGGAATAAAGCAGGGTTTTTCTTTATGTTCTTTATATTGTCAGAAATTAAAAAAAATAACATGAGTGCTAGAATTGTTTTAGTACTAACTTTTTAGAAGTTGAAAAATTCAAAACTCAAGAGTTATATTTTAATTCTATTATAGTTTATGTCTGGCATGCCTGATTTATTGTTTCATAAATAAGTATTGCTTATGAACATCTTGCCCAATTTTCTTATTTTCTCCTAATTGTGTATGAGGGGCAGATATTATTTCTCCATTTATATAAAGCTCTATCTTCATTTATCATGCTGATACAGTTAGTTATAAAAATCATCAGACTGAATATTTTTTCTTCCAACAATAATAGTAAAAGGAATTTGCATATATTTTTCCTAGTAGCATATTAATTTCATGATAAATATGATGCTAATATATAGTTGACCCTTGAGCAACATAGGTTTGAACTGCACAGGTCCAGTTAGACATGGAATTTTTTTAAGGAGTTGATAGCCAAAGCCACCAGGCATTTATTTACAGCTCCGCACGCCCGTCACTACAGGATGGAATTGAAGGTGACTGACTTGAGTACACTGAGAGGCTCTCCGAGGCCCTAGCGGTTCCCAGGACCCGCACCGGGCAGGGTTGTAGATCTCCCCATGTGCTAACAGGGCAGCTGGGTGGAGCACCCCGGGCTGGCAGGCAGGGGGTGGGCTGAAGTGGAAGGAGGTGACCAGAGAGCAGGGGTGTGCAAGGAGTGTGCAGGGAGCACATGTCCCCCTTGTCCCTGCCCCTCAAGTGTGGCTGGAGCTGCAGCTGGGCTCAGGCCGGTGGTATACCTCCAGGCATGTCTCCTTGCCTCCAGCATGTCATTGCTGCCAGCAAACACACCAGTTGTCTGTCACTGACCAGGGCCTCCAGACTGCAGAACATCTCCTCACAGCATCTTGCTGTTGCTACTGCCTGCCTGGCCTACATCTATGCAGATTTTGTCCGCTAAAAATACCCACAGTACTGTGAATATATTTTTTCTCCCTTTTGGTTTTCTTAATAATACTTTCTTTTCTTTAGCTTACTTTAGTATAAGAATACAGTATGTGATACATATGGCATACACAGTATGTGTTAATCAACTATTTATGTTATAGGTAAGGCTTTTGGGCAACAGTAGAATTAGGTTTTTGGGGAATCAAAGGTCATATGTAGATTTTCAACTGTGGGGGAGTCAGCACAACCCTTATGGTGTTCAGGAGTCAACTGTATTTAGTTTGCCTTTTTTTTTTTTTTTTTTTTGCTGCACCATTAATACTGTAGAAATTATTTCGTGAGATGTTCAAAGTCCAAATTACTTTGATTACTAGAACAAATTGCTTTATCAACAATTTGCTCCTGGTAGGAAGTACTTTTCATACATTTATTTGCTTAAGTGTATGTCCTGAAAACTATTTGGTGAATTCCTCATCCCTGCTTGCTTAGAATAGGAGAGTTTGTTTTTTACTGGCTTTTTCTTAAATAGAGGATCTGGTTTTAGCATGTGGAACTAATAAATTCATGTAGCTTGTATTGTTCTGTTAGAGGGGGATGCTCTGAAGCAGGAGAAAAGTTTCAGAAAAATTTTCAGATTAGACTTAGCTAGATTATGATATGAAAAATATAATATTCTTAGTGTTTCAGGGTTATGGACTTTAGAAGTAGAAAAAGAAACTCTTGGTTAAGTAAGCCTATAAAGGTGCTAGCAGTTTAGAAATGTTTCTGAGTTAATTTTATACAAAATCTGGAATGACTTTTTCTTTAAAGCCTTTTCTTCTGTTTAGCTCATTTCAGAGCTACCTTGTACTAAATTTTAACAATATTTCCGTATTCCTCTAATCTTTGCTGCGTGATTTATTCTTTTTTCCTCTTTCAACTGTCTTCCTTTGTATTTTGTGCTCATGAAAATAAAAAATCTGAGATTGGATCTGTTTTCTCTGGGGAGAATCATGTTTAGTACAGTAGTGGGGGCTCAGTAAATTTAAAGTAGTATGACCAACCTTCTGAAAGCATTTGCCTTAGTTAGAAACAATCATGGAAAGATTTCTGTGTGGAGGATGTTCTCTTATCTTGGTATCAGCCAAGTCCTTTCAGCATCTTTCCTTAGTTTGTGTCCGGGTAGTTAGTTCTCAGCTCTGCTGCTAGAAAAATTTTTTTCAAAGATGTTCATGCAATTCCTTTTGTGATTACTTATTGGATAACTTTTTTGGGGGGGTAATTGTAATTATTATTTTTAAAGATTTTATAAATAAACAAACAAACAAATAACTATTTATATATCATATTAATTTATATAATTATTAAATATATTTATATATCATAATTATAATATTATAAATAATTTATATAATATAATATATAAAGATATATATTTATTTATAAACATAAACATAAAAATAAATATATATGAGAGAGAGACATTGTGTTATAAATATTATATTATGTATTATATATATGAGAGAGAGAGACAGCAACAGAGATAGAATGCAAGCAGGGAGGAGAGGAATAAAGCAGGCTCCCAGGGAGCCCAACGTGGAGATCAATCCCAGGATACTGAGATGATGACCTGAGTCAAAGGCAGATGCTTAATAGACAGAGCCACCCAGGCACCCTGGGGCGGGGGCAGGGGGTGTAAATTATTTTTTGATTTTCAGCTAAAATAACAGTATTTTATTGTGCTAGAATAGATTTTGGAGATTGCTGTTAGCACATGTGAGTAGTAGGAATTTATTTAAAAATTGGTGGTCTAAGTGGACAGTTTTAACAATTAAATGTATGACTTTTATGCTTAAGAGTTATTAAAATGTACAAATAAAGGTAAAATTACTTGTATTTTAAATTATTAATGCATTTGTATTTTTCCTTTAGGTTCTTTTCTATTTTAGTAAACGTTATAACTTTGAGAGCTCTCATTTAAGCATATCTATTGTCAGATTTTAAGAAAGAACTTTTAGATTTATAACTGTATAAAATCCCATAATATATTTCTTTCCTTTTTATCGTGTATGATTTAAAATATAGAAGGACAAGGATGAGAGAAATCCTGAAAAATAAAGTCAGTGAAAAGCTTTACAAAATCATAAGTATGATAATTATGACAAGAAATCACAAGACCATTACTGCCAGTGATGGTCTTTGTGTTTTACTAGACTCAGCATTCAATTATGTCCAGGTAAATAAATTATTTTATTTCACAAAAGAGATTTAATAATTTACAGCTGAAGTGTAAATGAAATACTGTGGCCCTTCAGTTAAGTAATGCTCATGCAGGCCTCAGATGTAAAAGTTCAGTCAGTGTCATTGTTGCAGTTCATGTCATTGAAGGAATGGGGACAAAAGTTTGTTTGTAACTACCATGGAACTGAGTACAAAGACGCCAGTGACCTTTGAACTTCTGTGGCTGTGCATCTGAACAAGGAATTGTTTGAGGATGGGAAAAGCTGCCAGTAGACTTAGGATATGCTTTCTCCTTGCTTTCTACAGAATTGCTGAATGACCCTACTCCAGAAAAACAAAAGTGTAAAAAGAAAACCCCCCCAAAACCCCAAAATAAAACCGAAAAGGCACCCCCAAACTCCCCAACCCCCCCAAAACAAAACAAAACAAAACAAAAAAACAAGAAACCTTCCACACTAAACGCTTAATTGGCAGAAATTCTTATTAGTCTCAGAAGAATCTTAGGTCCACACAGCTAAATCCAATTAGGTACTCATATCTCAAAATGATATTCTCTGTAAAAATGTTATCTTCATTTACAAAAATGGCAATATTAATTGCAGCCATTTTATGCATGGACAAGTTTGGTAGAGGCTTGTGGGTTCCTTCCTCTAGAGTTGTTATCTTTTTAAAACCTTTCCTCCAGCTCTGTTGGTTGAAAAGTCCTTTTGTATCTGGGTCACACTAATTCCTTAGTTTTCTGTTACATTGTTTAAAAGTTGGGCATTATTCAGACAGTGAAACCCATAAATGTTTGTCAAGTGAATGAGTGAATTAATAAATACACAGGAAAAATATTTTTTTGTGTGAGAAAGTAGGAATAATGTCATTTGCAGTACTTTTTTTTTTTTCTTCTCCCAAGGTAGTTAATAAAAAGCTGGTAACATCTTTCAATAAAAGAATACCTTAAATACAGTATCTCTTTTGCAGATAAAGAGTCCCTTAGGCTCTGAGTTTACTTCTCTTGGTTGCACTAGCCAGTGTTCAAACTGGGGCTGAGATAACAAGGTTTCATTTCAAAGCTGTTGTTTTTGAAAACAATACTGCCGTTACCATTTTGGAGAAAAGCAGTCTCTAGCTTATATGGTTGCATATCTCTTTTAACCGTGATTAATAAAGCAGGGCGTTTGTATTTGAAATCAGTATAGTGGTACGCAGTTAAATAAGTACATGTACTTTGAGGTAATTCCTCCTTGCCATCTGATCTCTTTATGATCAGTGGTCAGTACTGTGAATTGGTTTTTAGGTTAGGATACATTGCAGAGATCTGATCATATTACTTAACGGGAGCCATGGCGATTGAGTCTTGAATTCATTAGCAGCTTTGTCTTTGTGAATGAGAAGGGTTAATGTGTAAAAAATTAGTGTGGCAGTTATTGTAAGAAAAATGACTTTTAAAAATGATATTATTTATTTGTTTTAGAGAGAGCAAGAGAGAGAATGAGGCGGCAGCAGGGAGAGGTAGAGGGAGAGAAGAGAGGGAATCCTAAGCAGATCCCATGTACCGAGTACCGAGTGTGACATGGAGCTTGATCTCACAACTCTGAGGTAGTGACCCAAACCTAAACCAAGAGTCATACGCTTAAGTGACTGAGCCACCAAGGCATCCCAGAAAAAAGGCTTTTAAGTAATTTTTAAAGTAACTTTTCTAATGTGTTCATGTATTAAAATAGGTTCAGAGAAGTTTAATGAATTCTTTTTTTAAAGATTTTATTTATTTATTTGACAAAGAGAGAGAGAGATCACAAGTAGGCGGGGGGGGGGGTGGTGGGGATGCAGGCCCCCTGCTGAGCAGAGAGCCCAATGTGGGGCTTGATCCCAGGACCCTGAGATCATGACCTAAGCTGAAGGCAGAGGCTTAACCCACTGAGCCACCCAGGCGCCCCGAAGTTTAATAAATTCTTAACTGATTGATACTTGGAGAATTTTATTCATTATATTCCATATGAAAAATTACTTATGAAGCTTAACGTGTGTCTTGATTTATCAGCTACTCTTATGAAATAGAACAGTATACTGGCCGAAAATGCCTAGTATGACTAGAGCCTCCAGGTGTTCGTCGTCCTGAAGACCAGCTGCTCTGTGGAGGTAGAGATACAGAATGGAGAGGACTGTAGCTGTGAAGGGAAAGTTTGGCTGTCTGGGAAGGTGTTTGGAAGAGAATGGGACCTGGTTGCTGGGAGCTGGATCGGGATGAAAAGAGGGACATAGCAAGTACATAGCTACAGAGGAGCCATCTTTCAGATGCTAATCTGTAGGAAACCAGAGAATGGAATCAGAACAATCAACTGCAGGCATTAGATGATCTTTATCTGACAGGACAGACAATCCTTAAATGTTTTGGTGATTTAAAAAAATTGAACTTCCTTAGGTTAACTAATATATATATTTTTTATTCAGTTTTAGCTTTGGTTTATTTTAATTGAACTTTTTCCTGTGATATGTATTGAGCTTTGTTTAGACTTTATTTTTTTATTTTACTTTTTCATTTTTATATATTTATTTGTCAGAGAGAGAGAGAGCACGCGCGAGCACATACACACACACAAGGAGGAGTGGTAGGCAGAGGGAGCCTGATGTGGGACTTGATCCCAGAACCCTGGAATCATGACCTGAGCCAAAGGCAGATAATCAACTGACTGAGTCACCCAGGCATCCCTGAACTTTATTTAGACTTTACTGTATAGTTTTTTGAGAACAAGTAAAACTTAGCACAAAAAAGGGATGGTATTTGACAAAATGCTGTAGAATTGTTACGCAACATTTAGTGAATTGAACAGTCCTTTTTAAAAATCTTGAGTGAAATGTGTGAAGTTACTCTTTTAGACAAAAGTAAGAATTTCGTTGAATAGTCCACCATTTCATTAAATTGATAATATATGCAGAGAAAGGAGGGCTGAGGAATATGAGAAATACTTGCAAAATATAGCAGTATTCACACGTACTATATTGAGAGGAAAAGTTTGTTTTCTGCTAACTGTATGTCAGCAGAAAAGGGCCTCATTACTTGAGTTTATGAAATGGCAAATGCTGGTAGCTAAGTTAATTTGAGTGCTGAATAATGCTTTAGATCAGAAAAGGACAGACTGAGAATTCATTGTTTATTCTGAAAAAAATTTGTCAGGAAATAAATACTCTTTTCAGGATTTAAGATGGTCTGTTGTTTTTTTGATTCATTATTAACTACATCCAAGTACTATTTTACAATAGTACTTGGAGAATTTTATTCATTGTATTCCATATAATGGAATTTTTGGTAATTTTTTAAAAAAAGATTAAAATTGAAATATGAAAGCAGAACCATTTAGACATCTTGTAAATTGCTAGATAAAAAAAATACACTGTATTCAGTGTTGGTAAGCACATTATGTACTCCTCATAGCTGTGAGAGATTTCTGATTGCCTCACTAATACCCATTTCTCCCTTTTCCCTTTCTAATAGGACTAACAGGACGTAATAGGACGTTAAGTTTTGTTACAAGGAGAAGTAGGCCTAGCTAAAGCATTTGTCTCTCATTTAGCTGAAGTAGCTATGTGACATAGGCTGGTCAGTGAGGTGTAGACAGAAATGTTTGGATGTTTTTAGGAAGGCCTTTTGCTCATTGCTTTTTCTTCTTGCCTGGAAATTATACATGATGCCTTGGAGCTGATCCAGTATTGTAGAGACTTTCAGAAAAAAGGCCGAGAGATTTCTAGCAATCTTAGCCCATATATTCTTCAGCAGCCATTCAGTCCATAAGTGCCTCTTTCAGAACTTCCATTTCAGGAGGAGAGTAAGCCCCTATCTTCTTTAAGCCACTGTAATTTGGACTTCCTGTTAACACACATCAGAACATTATTCCTAACTGATAAAATAATTTATATGCCCATTATGACGTACCTTCAGGAGATTTGGAATCTTTGGTAATAATTTAACAAGAGGTTTATGTAATTTCAGATCCAGAAAATCCTAGGATTTTGGGATTATTTTTGTCTTCTAGACTTGATTGCTCCAGCTGCATCATCAGCTGGATGATGGATAATGGTTACTGCTGGAGGTTTGAAGGAGATGCAAGGAAGTATTCAAACTAGTCTAGTATTTCCCACTGTCATTTTATTTTCTTTCATTTCAAGTCCCTGACTTCATCTGGGTCCATAATCTGTGTTGAAACTATTAGACCTCCTTCTGAGTGGAGGGAATTCAGAAAGATACAGCACATTAGGGTCCTCTGGATTGGTTAACGATGGAATCTAATGACCTGATCTCCCTGTGTATCAAGATTAATTGTAGAGATTGTCCTCCCCCACCCTCTTTTATAAAACTTATGTGTAATATACATACAGGGAGAGTACACAGATCCTACCTGTAAAGCTCCGTGACTTTTCACAAACAGCGTACATCTGTGTAACGAGCATCTGATCAAGAAACAAAGAAATTCCCTTGTTACTCTTTATTTATTTTTAAAAGATTTTATTTATTTATTTGACAGAGAGGGACACAGCAAGAGAGGGAGCACAGGCCGGGGGAGTGGGAAAGGGAAAAGCAGACTTCCCGCTGAACAGGGAGCCCGATGCGGGACTCTATCCCAGGACCCTGGAATCATGACCTGAGAAGAAGGCAGACACCTAACGACCGAGCCACCCAAGTGCCCCTCTTGAGGATTATTACCCTCCAGACTTCTAGCATTATAGATTAGTTTTTTCCTGTATTTGTATCTCATATATGTGGAATCATTGTGTCTGGTGTCTTGTTCGGTGTTCTCTGTGAGATTTATCCATACTGTTATGTATAATTATAGATCATTCTTACTGCTTTTAACATTCCATTCTGTGACTGACTGTGTACCAACTTACCTCATATACTGTTGCTGAGCATTTGGGTTGTTTCTAGTTTTGACTATTATGAGTGTGCTAAGAACATTCTAGAACATTCCAGAACATATCTTTTGTTCAACATATGTAAGTGTTTTGTTGGTTATATACCTTGGAATGGAATTGTTGGATCATAGGCTATCAGCAGTGTATGATCGTTTAGCTCCTTTGCATTTTCTCCCGCACTGGGTGTTGTCATTGTTTTTAACCTAGTCATTGTGGTGGGTGTATATTTTGTGAAGCACCTGTTTAAGTCTTTTGCTTATTTTTCTGCTGAGTTGTAGGTCTTTTTATTATTGTTTATGGGAGTCCTTATTTGAATTCTGGATACTAATCCTTTGTCATATTGTATTGTGAATATCTTATCCTGTTCTCTGGGTTACTCTTAGACTCTTTAAGTCTCTTTTGAGGTATAGGTCTTAATATAATACAATTTGTCATCTTTTCCTTTATGGTTACTGCTTTTTGGCTATTGTTAAAAAATATCTTCATCTACTATAGTATCACAAAGATGATGATCTGTATTTTCTTCTATAAAAGCTTTATTTTTTCACCTATTGTAACTAGATCTGCCCTGATTTTTATGTAGGATCGAGGGGAATGTCCACAGTACATTTTTCTTCCATGTAGGTATGTAGTTGAGTCAGTGGTATTGATTAAAAACATCATCTTTGCCCCCTGTACCATTAAAAGCATCATCTTTGCCCCCTATACCACATTGTCACCCTTGTCGAAATCAGGTAATCAAGTATGTGTAGATTTTTTCTGGACTTTAGTTAGTTTTTCTTCCCTTTTGCAAATATCATACTGTCTTAATTACTATAATTTTATAGCAGGGTTTGTTAACTTTTGTGTTAAGTTCTCCAGTTTTGTTCTTCTTTTAAGATGGTCTTAGCTGACATTGGTAACTATCAACTGGATAGGTGGAGTTTATATTCATTTTGTATGCCTTCTAACTTCTACTGTGTACATCCTTCAACCAACTGAGATACTGGCTTCATCTACTTAGCTATCAAGAAACCCAGTTAGGACCTCTAACCCCTTAATGGATTTTCAGATTTGTTGAGTAAACAGAAAATAATTTCTTGGTGTACACATAATACTTCACATTTACAATCAGTGCTCACTTTTACCATAAATCACTGCAGTGTGCAGTAATCAAATATTTAGTTCAAATGTGTGTATTTAATTGCACTGATGCTTAATTTTCTCATTTGTAAGTAATCAGCTGTTTTGTTTATCATGACCAGCTCTGTAGATGCCATGCTTAAGAATTAGTTTGCTTCAAAAAGATGAAACAGGAATAGTGAAATAAAAATAAGATGAACCCATCTGGAAGAATGAATCATTTGTGCATGACATTTAAAGGCAATGATCTTTGTTAGTAATATGATATTGTCAGTTGGAAGAAATTTCTCCTCAGTGTCCTGCCTTTTTTTCCCCTTCCATTTCATGTTGATCCAGTTGGGGGAAATCATAAGGTTCTAATGTAAAATAGTAATTACTTTTCTTCAAAGTTGATCATTGATAATTTTACTTATTTCTTTGGGGATTGGAGACCAGGAAGAAGGAAGAGAAATTGGGAGCATTCTGGATACAGTAACTGTGTGTTCCAAATTTCCATATGATATGATACATGTCATCATGCAGAATACATTACTTAAAACTGAGGTTATGTTGGGAAATTGAAAATACATGATCATTACAATACGGGAACTTTTTTTCCCTAGAAACTTGACACTTAACTGGAGTAGAAACCCTGAATCCTTGAACAGCAATTAAAAATTACTTACTCACAGAAACAAAGAGTAGCATTGTTGCCAGGGGCTGAAGAATGGGGGAAAGGGAGATGTTGGTCAAAGGGTACAGGTTTCTATTATAAGACTAGTAAGTTCCAATGATCTAATGTATAATACAGTGACTACAGTTAAAAATATTGTATTGTACAATTGGAAGTTTCTGAGAGTAGATCTTAAATATGTTCACCAAAATAAAAACTAATATTTGCAATTATGAGAGATGAAGGATGTATTAACCAACCTTATCTGGTAAACATTTTACAATATATATCCATGTCAAACAATCACCTTAGACACCTTAAACTTACACAATATTTCATATGTTGTGGACTGTTTTTCCTTAACATATAATTAGTTAATAATTTGTAACCTGGCTGGATTTAGCCTTTCACACTCTATATAGTACATACTCTTTCTGAAGATTTTAAGGCTTTGTTTTTGAGTACTCAGTGAAATGTGCATCCAAAATGAATGCGCACTGTATGTCCTTATATATCACATTTCCTTATCTCATGGGCTTTTTGCTTGGATTGGAAAACAATGAGAATATATACCTACTTATCCATTAATTACAGCCCTACATACATAAAGAATATATACCTGCCTATCCATAAATTACAGAGTATGTCCTCATTAGTAGATACGATCTGTTTACTTACGTAACGAAGTTCCTGTTTAAGAAGCAAAGCAAGGTAGTGAATAGGAAGAGGAATGGATCTTTTTCAGAAAAGTTTAGATGATTACTCCTTAGGCAGCTAGGAGTAGAAGCATTTGGTAGGTTTGGTGTCCCATCCCTTCTTTGTTTTCTTTGTTCCCTCTCTGCTAACTTCAGGAGCTTCCTTCTGCCTTCTTAACATACTCTCTGGCTTTCCATTCTTCCTCAGAGCACACCTGGGTGTATTTTATCTAGATAGTTCTACTTTTACACCTTTTAATTTGTCTGCCTTTCTCCTTCTCCACAGCTACTGCTCTAGTTTTGAGAGATATTCAGTTATTGCAGCAGCCTCCTTACTATTCTCTCTAACTAAGCCTTTTCCATTCCAGTTCATTTTTCCTCCATTTTGAAGCCAGATTAATTTTACTGAGATGCTCGTGTGAAAATTCAGGGAGCTTCCCTAGTTGATATTCTCTAGTTGGATTTAGAGTTTGGCTAGAGAGAGGCTAAAGCATGGTGTGTGGAGGGAGTAGCATTTACAAGACTTTAATGTTTTAAACCGTGGCAGGATCGTTACATCAAGGAGACAGCCTCCAAGGAAGACTACAGGGGTGCCTGGGTAGCTCAGTGGTTTAGGCCTCTGTCTTTGGCTTGGGTCATGATCTCAGGGTCCTTGGATCGAGCCCCACATCAGGCTCACTGCTCAGCAGGGAGTCTGCTTCCCCTGCTCTCTCTCTGCCTGCCTCTCTGCCTGCTTGTGAAAAAAAGACTGCAGTTCTTTTAAATGTATAGTCACTTACCTCCAGGCATGCTGGCAAAGTCAGTCATATTACTTTATGGTGGTGTATTGCTTTAATTCAAATATAAATATGTCTTTATTTTTTTTTTATGTAGGCTCCATGCCTAGTATGGAGCCCAGTGTTGGGCTTGAACTCTTGACTCTGAGATGAAGACATGAGCTAATATCAAGAGTCAGATGCTTAACCGACTAAGCCACCTAGGTGTCCCCAAATACAAATACGCTTGAATCTTGTTTCTTTTACAAAGTTGAATTTGGATGACCTGTTCTGCCATTTGTATCCAATGACTGGTTCCTATTAATACTTTCCTGGAGTATTTCACTTACTCTATTGTGTGTTTGTTGTTGTTGTTGTTAATAGAAATAACTAGTTTGTAATGGTGATCAATATTTTATGCAGTTCAGCAAGGATCTTTGATGACTTAGAATCTCTTGTTGAGGACAGAAGTTGTCAGTTAAACTGTTAATTGAAAGCAGTGTACTAACATAGACAGCATCTAGAAAACAGTACCAATTAGTACAGGTACTATCTGCTGATTAGCTGTCCATTGCTACCTCTCAAAGACTAGATATGGCTGTGGCTTAGAGTAAAACTGTTAAAGGTCGAACAGACTGAGTAGTGTAAGGGGTAGTAAAGGTGTTAAAGATGGTAAAAGTATACCATGGATATAAAGTTAATACAAGTTTAGCACTGGTTCTAAACTATAAATTGGCTTGTTTTTTTCAGATCATGACCTGGGCTGAAGGCAGACGCTAAACGACTGAGCCAACCAGGCACCTCAAGATTTATTTGTTTTAGAGAGAGAGAGAGAGAGAAAGAGACAGAGACAGAGTGGGAGAGCACACATGTGGGCATGTGTGGGCACATGTTAATGGAGGGAGGGGCAGAGGAGAGTGGGAGAGAGTATGTCAAGCAGACTCCATGCTGAGTGCAAAGCCTAGTTAGTGTGGGGCTCGATCTCACCACCCTGAGATCATGACCTGAGCTGAAACCAAAAGTTGGTGGTTGTTCAACCTACTGAGACACTCAGGCGTCTCAAGATTATTAGAAATATTTCTGTTAAATATGTAACAAATACATAATCTTAAAATGTAGTTGCATTTGAACATTGAGCTTAAGCGAATTAGATGTCATTATCTGTGCTTTTCTGAATATATTTTCATGTGTTCATATATTCCACTTACTTTTTAAAAGTTTACTGTTTTATACCATGTGGTTTTTACATTCAGAGGCACATTTTCTTCTCAGTGAAACTGTTCCAAGGTTTTCTGATTGTAGGCTGGTGGAAAAATGACTCATTTAACAGAATTGTATTCGACAGTCAGGACTATTGGAGCACATCATATTTCATTAAGGGAGAGATGCTTGAGAAAAGGAGTCTGTTAACCAGATAAAAGTATTGGTGTCTTCGCTAACTTCATTATCTTATCACCATCAGCTTTGGAGTTACTTAGCAGTGGATGCCTCATCAAGATAGGGTCAACTTACTTCCTTGTCTACTGCTATAGAATCATCACCAATATCTAAGAAATCACAACTCGCTAGTTTAAATAATAATGTATTTTCTGGATCTGTGCCAAATTTGAGGTTAGATTTTAGCACTTAGCATAACTTCTTAACATTTGTTTCATGAATAAATGACTCTGTAAAAGGCAAAAATAGTGTAATGGAATTCAGACACTGCTCTGGGTATGTTAAATGGTGTGATTTTTCTGAGGGGCATTTTAGGAATGATTGTGTATTGAGTCTTGAAATGTTACTTTTGACCTAGTAATTCCACTCTTATGATCTTAAAAGTAATATAACATGTACAAAAAGATTTAACCAGAGCGCCTTGGTGGCTCAGTGGATTAAGCATCTGCCTTCAGCTCAGGTCATAATCCCGGGGTCCTGGGATAGAGTTCCACATTGGGCTCCCTGCCCAGTGGAGAGTCTGCTTCTCCCTCTCACTCTCCCTCTGTGCTCTCTCTCTCTCTCTCAAGTAAATAAATAAACTCTTTAAAGAAAAAAAAAATTTAACCAAAGATACTCAGTGTAGTATTACATCTAATGGTGAAGATTTGGTAAATCATAATATCCAACAAAAAAATAGGTGATTATGATGTATCCGTATAAGGGAATGTTACCTATTTATAAAATTTAGTTCTGGGTGCCTGGGTGGCTCAGTGGGTTAAAGCCTCTGCCTTCAGCTCAGGTCATGATCCCAGGGTCCTGGGATCGAGCGCTGTATCGGGCTCTCTGCTTAGTGGGGAGCCTGCTTCTACCTGTCTCTCTGCCTGCCTCTCTGCCTACTTGTGATCTCTGTCTGTCAAATAAATAAATAAAATCTTTAAAAAATTTATTTCTGAAGATTATTTAATAACAAGGAAAAACCATGATACAAATGTAAGAGTTATGAAAAATTCGATAAAACGTTGAGCTCTGTTAGATAATAGCAATTAAAAACATAAATCAGACGTGTATATACAGACCTGGATAGATAATCAAAGCACATTAAATGCAGAAAAGCAAGTTGTAGAATAATGCACACACATACAGAAAAAAGTAAGATATTTATAAAAATGCATTAAATAAGTCATATTTATATCCACATATAAGCATGTGCAGGCATAGAAAAAACTCTGGTTAGTCAAATTATTAATAGCAGGGACTGCAGTTGGAGATAGGAAAAGGCACATTTTTGACTCGTACTTGAATTTTAACAGTGAGTATATTTGTATATTAACTTGTAATTTAAAAAATTTTAAAAAGCTCTGAAACTTAAGATTCTATTCTGTAAAGAAAAAAATTCTGTAAGATATAAGCAAGGGGTATCTCTGGAAGGTAGTTCACACAGTTCTTAACCTTTTTTGCATTTTTCTGTACTTATCAGAATTTTGGCAATGAATAAGTATTATTTTTATAATCAGAAAAAGCAGTTAAGATTTTTTAAAAAGCTGAAATCATAGACAGTAGCACATAGGCAGGAGTAAAAATTGCCTTGATTCAGATCCTGCCTCTGCCATTGACCGGTTTTGTGACCTTGGCAGGGATGGTGGTAGGGGGGCCGGTGTATTTTTTTTCACAGGGTTATTTTTGAAGATTATTATTTTCTATTATTTATTTATTATTTTAAAAGGTTAAATGAGAGATTAAGCTATATAGGTTAAGTTTTATAGTGTCTGGCATACATTTGGCACCTACACAGTTTAATTTCCTTCTTGTTTTTCTCTTTATGACATAATAGTTAAAACTCTGCAAAAAGTATCGAAAGATACATTAAACTATTGACAAAAGCACAAATGTATCCAAGAATTGGATAGTTGAAGAGCTTATGACATGATGGTTTTAGAAGTAACTCTGCTACAGGACAGCATTTGTTCATTAGAGCAAAATAAAGTTTTGGTATTTCACTTTTGATGGTAAGAGGAGGCCAGGTATGAAGCCTCCATCTTCTGTATGAACCAGTTGTTAGTCAGCAATAACATGGTTTTCTCAGTACAGCTTATATAATTCCCCGCAGGTTCCACCTGATTAGCGTTTTAAATCTGTGTTGTAGCTATGTTTTTATTCATCATGGCCATCAGTATTAAGAAATAAAAGTCTTCAGGATTTCAGGATCATTAAAGTCTTCTAGTAGTAATTCAGTATGTAAAATGAGATATCCTCATTGATTTCAGAGGTTGTATTTCAATGGCATAAGATAATTAGGGAAAATAGACACCAACATAAAATTCTTAAAGCAGTTAACAATTACATTCTTCATATGCATGTTTATGAGAAGTACAATGAAAGTGCAGACATTTCCCCCCTGCCCCCTTACGGCTCCGGGTTTGCAGAGGAGGTATCATAGGCTTGAGAGGGGAAGACTAATTGAAATTCAGCTGCCAATGAAGTGGCAAAGCAGGGTTCTAATCTTAGATCCACACTGGACTTCTGAGGCACCAGCATGGCTGCCTCCAGTATTGCTGCTAGATGTTTTCATAAAAAGGAACTTTTTTTTTTGAAGGGCTAAGAGGTTTGGTGGATATCAAGTATTTTTGTTATGCCATTTGTTTCCTTTTTTAGTCACATTTCTTAAACGAATACATTTGATATCATTTATGGCTATATTTCTTCTTCCAGTGTTTCTCTTGAATTGCAGCCCTGCAAAAATGCCACATATTGTAAAACATTTTGGGATAGATTTTCATGTGGTAGAAAATGAGTGTACTTGGGAAACCACTTTCTGTGACTCTGAGTCAGCAGCGGGGTCTCAGCTAGTAGTCTGCAGTCATGACCTGGCCTTGAGTGCCTCTTTTCTTGAGTATTTTTAATAATAAAAAAATCTCAATATTAATGCCAGTTCAGTGTTTTTCATAAATATGTGAAATTCTTTAGAATCCATCCTTCTGAATTCATTTCCATTTTGGTATATTTATATTTTCTTTTATGCAACTTCTTTTTCCTAAAAAGCTAGAAATATACTGTCCTTTTCTTTAGCTTGTAGTTGATGAGTCGTCAGTGATTTTATTTTGGGGGGGGTCTCAATTTTGTCCTTGTATTTTTTTTTTTTTAAGATTTTATTTATTTATCAGAGAGAGAGGGGGGAGAGAGCGAGCACAGGCAGGCAGAATGGCAGGCAGAGGCAGAGGGAGAAGCAGGCTCCCTGCCGAGCAAGGAGCCCGATGTGGGACTTGATCCCAGGACGCTGGGATCATGACCTGAGCCGAAGGCAGCTACTTAACCAACTGAGCCACCCAGGCGTCCCATGTCCTTGTATTTTTAACTTGCCATATAGTAGTTTGACTCATTACAAGTGATCTTAGAATTTTGTGCTGTTCTTAATAAATTCTAGAATAGTTGTGTGTTTTTTTTTTGTTTGTTTTTGTTTTTTTTTTACTGCTTCTCTTATTTTACGGACATATATTAATCTTCTTATTTAATTCAATATATTACTGTCATCTTTGCACTACATCATTTGTTCTAAGAGCTAACCTGACTGGTATTGTGTTGTCCTTTTGTTTTGTTTTGCTGAATGACCATGTGAGAGAGGAAGTGAACTCCAAGCTCCTGGAGGCCAAGATTAGGTCAGCTTTACCCATATACTGTGTGTTGCACAGCCCCTGGAAAAAGTAGATACACAGTAAAACTGCGTTTAGGAGGGTATGGCTAAGCAAGGATATAGCAGAACAAACCATGGGGTTATAGTTAACTGCAGCCAAAGTCAACAGTATTATTGTTTGGGTGGGAGTTTGGAGTTGGGGAGACACAATGAAAATGAGGAGAGGGAAATCTTAGAAGTATGTGGAGAAACATAGTGGTAATGATATGTGGAAGACTCACATTCCAGTTACTGTGCAGTGAGCTTTATATGCAGCATTTGATTTAATCTGTGCAGAGTACAAACAACAGCAACACAACAAAAGAAAGGGGCTTGAACTCAAGATCCTAAGATCAAGAGTTGCATGCTCTACTGACTCAGCCAGCCAGGCACCCAGTACAATGATTTTCTTTTTTAATTTTTCCTTTATTTTTATTTTTGTAACTTCTGTTTGTTTGTTTGTTTGTTTAAGATTTTATTTATTTGACAGAGAGAGACACAGCAAGAGAGGGAACACAAGTAGGGGGAGTGGGAGAGGGAGAAGCAGGCTTCCTGCTGAGCAGAGACCCTGATGTGGGGCTTGATCCCAGGACCCTGGCATCATGCCCTGAGCTGAAGGCACATGCTTAACGACTGAGACACCCAGGCACCCCAAGAGTGATTTTCGATTAGATTTATTAGAGTTTGGTTAGGGGTAAGTTAAATTTTCAAATAATACTGTAATCAAAATAATGAGATTGAAGATATAAATAAAAGAGCTCTTTGAACTTCATCTCAGGAAGTCATTCTTGGTGTAAAATTCTGTGAGGCAGATATTAGGGAATGTTAGGCTAATACAGACTCCGGAAGAAAGTAGGTTTTCCCTAGATGGTTAGATAGACTGACAGAGATAAGCTTTCAAAAGTGCCTTTCAGTTGTATCCTATGACTTGATCAGATTGGGTGTAAATAATTTTGAAGGAAGATGTTTGGTTTCAATATTTGCCTTTTATTAAACATTTTTATGGTTAATTTAAAATGAAGGTAGAATAAATGATTAAAAGGAAAATTTCCATTGACTCAGTTTAATTTTTAATTTTAGGAGCTGTAAAGGAGAGAGTCCTTCCTACAAATACTAAAGAGTATTCCCTTCCTACAAATACTTGAGAATTTTCTCAGTTATTCCTAGGAAATACTTTTTTTTTCCCTAAAGATTTTATTTATTTATTTGACAGATCACAAGCAAGCAGAGAGGCAGGTGGGTGGGAGGGGGGGTTGCGGGGAAGCAGGCTCCCCCTCGAGCAGAGAGCCCAACGCGGGGCTCGATCCCAGGACCCTGAGACGAAGGCAGAGGCTTAACCCACTGAGCCACCCAGGTGTCCCGGAAATACTTTTAAAAATGTAATTTTCTTCCTCTTTTGCTCTTGCAAAAGTTTTTATCTTCCTGAAAGTATATTCACTAGAATGCAAAGGCTGTGCTTATAAATTTTATAATGTTGTAATGTGTTAAAAATGACCTTTAAAAGATAGATGGAAAGTTGCTATATCATACCTTTTGTATATTGTAAAGGAAAGTATTTTTCTTCCCTTAATGTAGAACTGGAAGATGAAATAAATTGATTTTTATAGATTTTTTTGAAGACAGATTAGTAAAATTTGATATGTTTTTCTTCTGGAAGAAATACTGTCAGAATAGAAATGTTTTTCCTCTTCCTTTATTGTATGTTATTTGTGAGGTCTATTTAAAATTTTTAAAAAAGTCTCATAGAGGGGCGCCTGGGTGGCTCAGTGGGTTAAGCCGCTGCCTTCGGCTTGGGTCATGGTCTCAGGGTCCTGGGATCGAGTCCCGCATCAGGCTCTCTGCTCAGCGGGGAGCCTGATTCCTCCTCTCTCTCTGCCTGCCTCTCTACCTACTTGTGATCTCTCTCTGTCAAATAAATAAATAAAATCTTAAAAAAAAATCCATTTAAAAAAAGTCTCATAGATTATTTTGAAGTCATCAGACAGGAAGTGTGAGTGCATGTGAAGACGAACCTATGAATGAATTTGATTAGTCGTTTAAAATCTTATGACTGTTGGTAACTTGCCTCATTCCCAGCTTTGAATGATGACTTGAACTAGGTCTGCACAATATTTAAATTAAAAAAAAAATTTAATTCAATTATTTTGATTAAAAAATACCAAATAATTCACCCATTTTTTTCTACCTCACAGCCTTCCCCTCTTGCAGCCGATCTGTTCTATCTATGAGCTTGTTTTTTAAAAATTTATTTTTATTTTTATTAGGGTATGAGAGGCCATATGGTATTTACCTTTCTCTGTCTTATTTCACTTAGCATAATGCCCTCAAGGTCCATCCTTGTTGTCACAAATGGCAAGGTTTCATCTTTGTGATGGCTGAATACTACTACATTGTATGCATATCATAATTTCTTTATCCATTCATTCATTAATGGACATGTCTGCTATTTCCATATCTTGGTCATTGTAAACAGTGCTACAGTGAATATGGGGGTATATATATCTTTTTGAGTTAGTGTTTGTATTTTCTTTGGATAACTGCCTAGAAGTAGAATTGCTGTATCATATGGTAGTTCTATTTTTAATGTTTAGAGGACCCTCCATACTGTTTTTATAGTGGTTGCACCAATTTACATTCCCACCAGCAGCGCTGAGGGTTCCCTTTTCTCCACATCCTTGCCAGCACTTGTTATTTCTTGCATTTTTTCTTTTTTTTAGAAGTTTTAATGTATTTATTTGACAGAGAGATCACAAATAGGCAGAGAGGCAGGCAGAGAGAGAGGGGGAAGCAGGATCCCTGCTGAGCAGAGAACCCGATGTGGGCCTCCATCCCAGGACCCTGAGACCATGACCTGAACGGAAGGCAGAGGCTTAACCCACTGAGCCACCTAGGTGCGCTATTACTTGTCTTTTTGATAGTGGCAGTTCTAACAGGTATGAGGTGATACCTCATTGTGGTTTTGATTTGCATCTCCCTTTTGATTAATGATACTAAACGTCTTTTCATGTACCAGTTGGCTATCAGTATGTCTTTGGGAAAATGTCTATTCAGATCTTCTGACCATTTTTTAATTGGATAGTTTGTGTTTTTCTGCTGTTGAGTTGTGTTAGTTCTTTGTCTATTTTGGATTTTAACCTTTTATGAGATACGTGATTTGCAGTTATTTTTTCCCTTCAGTAGGTTGCCTTTTCATTTTGTTGATTGTTGCCTTTGCTGAGCAAAAGTGAATTTTTAGTTTGACTTAGTCCCACTTGTTTATTTTTTATTTTGCTGCTTTTGCTTTTGGTGTTAGATTAAAAAAATTATCACCACGACTTGTGTCAGGGAGCTCACTGCTTAGGTTTGCTTCTAGGAGTTTTGTGTTTTCAGATCTCACATTTCACATTTCTAATTCATTTTGAGCTAATTTTTGTATATGGTATAGGAAAGTGAGTGGTTCAGTTTCATTAACTTTAGCACATGGCTGTTCAGTTTCTCCAGCACCATTTATTGAGGAGGCTGTCCTTTTGCCACTGTATAGACTTGGTACCTTTGTTATAAATTAATTGGCCATATATGTGTATGGCTATATCTGGGCTGTCTTTTCTGCTCCTTTGATCTATGTGTCCTGTTTTAATTGCTATTGCTTTGTGATGTGGTTAGAAATCAGGACGTATAATGCCTCCAATTTTGTTCTTCTTTTTCAAGATTGCTTTGCCTATTTGGGGTCTTCTGTGGTTCCAGGCAGCCTTAGGATTATTTGTTCTATTTCTGTGAAGAGTGCTGGGATTACATTGAATCTGTATATTGCCTTGAGTAGTATGGATATTTTAAAATATTAATTCTTCTGATCCATTAACATGAATGATCTTTCCATCTATTTGTTGTGTTGTCCTCTGGTACTTTCACTAATGTTGTAGTTTTCAACATATAGGTCTTTCACCTCCTTGGTGAAATTTATTCCTAGGTAATTATTTTGGATACAATTATAAATGGGATTGTTTTCCTAATTTCTCTTTCTGATAGTTCATTTTCAGTGTAAGGAAATGCAACAGATTTTTGCATGTTGATTTTGTATCCTGCAATTTTACTGAATTCATTTATTCTAACAATTTTTTAGTGGAGACTTTAGGGTTTTCCACTTATAGTATTATGCCATCTGCAAATAGTGACAGTTTTACTTCTTTCTTTCCATTTTGGATATCTTTTATGTCCCCCTGCACCGCCCCCCCCCCCATTGCCACAGTCCTTTGGGATGCAGGAATGTAAGCCTATTGGGCCACCAGAGCCAAGTGATTAAGGGGTGTACCTTGGGCATCCAGTTGCAAAAACTGGGCACCAGGCATATATATAATCCCCCTCCAGGAGATATTTTAGCTCTGGAGCCTGGTAGAGGGTGAGTATGAAAATAGTGTTTGTCCTCCAAGGTCTCTGGAAAGGATTACTGTAAACCACTAGATGTATGTTTAACCCTTAGGCCACAGTCATGATGAATAGCTAATAGGCCTCAGAAAGAAAGAGCTCCTGGATTTGTTGCCTCTTGCGGTACTCTTGGGGTGGTAGCCATTTAAGAATGCTGTTGGTTATAGTCTTGTGGGACCTGTGAGCGTAAGCTCCACTTCCCACTAGAGCCAGGCAATGTAGAAGTGATTCCTAAAAAGGAGCACAGATCGGAGTGGTAGACAGGGGTATGAGCTCCTTTTTGGGTGATACTAATTATAGTCCCTCATGGCCAGGAATGCAAGCCCCCAGGTATCTACAGCCAGGTGATTGAGAGGCATCTCCTGGGCAGCAGCCACAGGAATCAGGGCACCAGATGCAGGAAAAGGCTCCATCTGGAGATACTAGTGCTATGGAGCATGGCAAAGGGTGAATGTGGAGATGGGGCTCACTGGTTTTCATCCTAGAGAATGTTCCAGCAGGTGCCTAGATGTGTGCTAAATTAAATGCCTGCTCCTCAGGCTGAGCTTTTTAATGTAAGCAGGTGAGCTTCCTTCACCTTCAGTCAGGACACCGGCATAATCGGACACAGACCCAGACACAGCTGCCTCTGAGCTGGGCCCTGGGGTGGGTGAGTCTATACCTATGAGTTCTTTGAGAATAATTTCTCAGATCACTATTGTCTTGTAGTCTCAGGATATGGGAACTGTTGGTTTTCAAAATTAGATATTTTGGTGGCTTGTCAAGTGCAGGTCTAAAGTGATGGGGTGTCTGATACGGAGTTCCTTTTCATTCTTCGTGGCTGCAGATTGCAGCTCTGAAGGTGAGATTGTTTCTCATCCTCTCTTAGCTGCTTTGATGTAATTTTCTTCTCAGTTCCTTGAAGTGTAGTCATTGCTCAATCAGACTTCAGATTTTTTTTTTTTTTAAGGAGGAAATTGTTCCATATGTAGCTGTAGACACACTGTGTTTATGGGGGTAAGTTCAGGATCTTCTTACATTTTGAAACTGGAACCTTGCTCTGGTGTGCAGCAGAAGGTGGAGAAGCATCCTCCAAGCCTTAGGCCCCAAGAAGGGTGGGGTGATCCTTTCATTATTAAAATTTTATTTTAAATATTTTATTTATTTATGAGAGAAAGAGAGAGCATGCACATGAACAATCGGGGAGGGGCAGAAGGAGAGGAGCCCATGCAGCAGCCAGATCCCAAGACCCTAGGTCATGACCCAAGCCAAAGGCAGTTGGTCAGCCACTCAGCTGCTCCACTGACTGAGCTACCCAAGTGCCCCTGATGATTTACATTTTTAATGTATAAACATCTTGGTCGTTAGCCATGGAGTATTTGCATGGGAGTATGATAATACTCTACTCACTTCTGAGAATTGTGGAATAAGCATTTTATTGCTGTTTTAAAATCTATTTTGTATAGCTTATTCACTATTTGCTAGATGAAAAGCACTGCTGGGCCCGTAGGGGAGTGGTGAGTAAAAATCAGCTCTTGCATAACAGTGTATTTTTGATAGAAGGTAGACCTGGGTGAGAAGACAAAGGGGGCACTCAGTGGGAGAAAGACTGCCTTTGAACTGAAAATGAAGTCAGCTATGATCAAGTTCCAGATCCAGACTTTGATGTTATATGTTTTTTTTTTTTGTAAAAGGCCCATTTTAGTAGCATGGTGATGGTAGAGATGAGTTTGAGAAACAGACGGGCTGGATAAAGGATAGGCCCCTTTAAAAATCCATTCCAGTGTTATGATTGATCACCCTGAAAAATTAGTTTGAAATGTCCACAGAGCCAGAGGGTTGAATTAGAAATTGCTAGAATGGATCAGACCAAAGGTTTAATCTCAGTATTTGATTGCCTCTAGTGATTTACAGTTAAAAATAGTTCTTTTGCTATGGGAGAACATGGCATTCATCTCTGATAGTACCTTAAAGGTTGAGTATTGCCCTATTTCTTTGAGCAGTGAGTGATTTATAGCTTTGTTTCAGTTTTTCCCCCATAACTTTTGGGCTCATGTTATTATACCTCTGTTTATTGTATTTTGAGATACTGGTTTTCATAACTTTATTTCATTCTGTAGGAAGTAGAAGTTTCACCTTTTTCCTGTTTATCTTAGTCATCATCAAAGGATCCTGCTGATTTGATGGTTTTTAGATTTCATGTACCATCTATGCTTTTACAGATAGTTTTGTCCCAGCCATTACTTCTTTTAACTGAAGACTTTTATTTTTGGATTCTCTGTATTTGATGATGCTCTACTTTAACTTTGACCCTTTTTTTAGTTCTACCACATTTGTGTGTTTCTCTGCTAGAAATTTAAACACTGTTGGTTAGAGTCAGTACTAGAACTGACTTCACAGTGACCCCTCTTTAAGTCCGTTTCTCATCTATGAATCATCTCACTAAAGCTTAAGTTGACTCGGATGTTTAAAACTGTGATCCCTTTGAAAGCAGGGATTGTGTTTTATTGATTTATGTCCAGGGACTAGTATAGTACCTGACCCTGGTGGGCTGTCAATAAAGGTTTGTTGAATAAATGAATGAATGGAATGTTGTCCGTGGTTTAGTGAATATTTGAGTAGAGTAAGTGCTTGATTTACTTATCTAGTAAATACTATGAAATAACTCTCCATAAATATTCAGGCATAGTGTCTCTTAAAACATGACTTATGACAGTGGCAATAACCACCCCCAAATACTGGTCATAATCCTTAAGAAGTACAGTTATTTAAGGGGTGCCTGGCTGGCTCAGCTGGTGGCTCTTGGTCTTGGGGTTGTGAGCTTGAGCCCCATGTTGGGTGTAGAGATTACTTAAATAAATAAACTTATTAAAAATACAGTTACTTAAGAATTAAGAGTAAATAGTAACTTACTCATGGTATTGTGAGGAATAAGTGAAATTATATGTACATATAGCTTCGAGTAGTAGCCAGCCTATGTAAAGTACTCAGATTTGGCTGCCACTCTTGTTTGTGTTTCATTGTTGTGGATGCACAGGTCTCTCATTTCTCAAAGACTTTTATGTGATATATGCAAGGCATTTTGTTAGGTATAATGGGAGATAAGTAAATAAAAGTTGTGGTTCTTATTTCAAGGAATGTAAAATTCATTTTGTGATGACTGTAATATATATTTATAAATATATTATAAATAATTACAGATCAGTATGTAGTTAAGTGATGCAAGAAAGTTACAAAATACCGTGAGACCACTAACATAGGAAAGATCAAAGATTACTTTGGGTTTGTGGAGGTAGAAAAGTGACATCTTAACTGAGCTTTGAAGGATAAATAGGATTTTGAAAGGTAGGCCTAGGAGAGACGCTATTTCCTAGGGCACATGAGCAAAGGCACAGAGGTTGGAAAATAGAGCATGTATGTAGTAGAATAGAATTATAAGAAGATAAGGCTGAAGAAGGAAGAAGAGTCCCCATGTTGGAATCAATGCCAAGCAGTGGAATTTTTATTTTAATTATATAACATTGGTAAATGATGGCTTTTTAAAAAAAAATTATGTGAGAGAGAGACTCAAGCAGGGGGAGTGGCAGAGGGAGAGGGAGAAGCAGACTTCCTGCTCAGCATGGGCAGCCTGATGTGGGGCTCTATCTCAGCACCCTGGGATCATGACCAGAGCTGAAGGGTCAACCAACTGAGGTCAACCAACTGAGCCACTCAGGCACCCAAATGATGACTTTTATGATAAGATCTATGTTTTAGGGGGCGCCTGGGTGGCTCAGTGGGTTAAGCCTCTGCCCTGCTCGGGTTTGAACCCCACATGGGGTTCAAAATCTTTTTTTTTTTTTTTTTTAAAGATTTTATTTATTTATTTGACAGAGAGAAATTACAAGTACACTGAGAGGCAGGCAGAGAGAGAGAGAAGGAAGCAGGCTCTCTGCTGAGCAGAGAGCCCGATGCGGGACTCAATCCCAGGACCCTGAGATCATGACCTGAGCCGAAGGCAGCGGCTTAACCCACTGAGCCACCCAGGCGCCCACATAAATAAAATCTTTAAAAAAAAAAAAAGATCTATGTTTTAGGAAGATTGAGTAACTACAAAATGATTTGGTGGATATAGGAGAGGGGGAAGTAGGGAAATGGGAAGACTTTTCCCATGCTTTCAGAAAGTTGCTCACTTATTCTCTGCCATATTTTATGCTTTGTCTTGGAGATAGTAAACTGTATCCTGTTTACTTGAACTGTGATTGTTAGCTGGTATTTCAGAGCATAGAATATGAAGACCAAATTAGCATATGTCTATAGGAATGAAAGGTAGATTGGATGACAAATGCATTACAGAGGTGGGACAACAGGCTTGGTAATTTCCTGTATGGGATAAGGGAGAGGTAGAAGTTAAAGATGACTTTTAGATTAAAAAGAAATTTTTTTTAAAGATTTATTTGAGAGAGAGTGCAAGTGCATACAGGGGGACAGGCAGAAAGGGAGGAGGAGAGAGAATCTTTAAGCAGACTCCCCTCAAGTGCGGAGCCCAATGTGGGTCCACCCACAGGATCCCAAGATTACTACCTGAGCTGAAATCAAGAGCTGGGCATCCAACAGGCTGAGCCACCCAGGCATCCTGACTTTTAACCTGAATGACTTGTGGACTCACTGAAGTTATTATTTGTAATGTACGTTGGGAGATAAAGAGGGTAAGCTACTCTATGTGAACAAATGATGTTTGTTACTTGATACATTTTGAGTTGTCAGTGAAGCATTGAGTTGGTGCTCTTTAGGAAGCAATTCGCAATAGGGAGTTGGAACTTGGGGAGTAGAGACCCAGGGGTGGCTAGAAATATTATAATATAGATTTGTAAATCATACCCATAGATGTGGCAGATGAAGCTTAAATTGTCATGGGAGAATGTGTGGGTGTATGTTCTGTTATAATATGCCCATTATAAAAAAAGTCTGGTTGTACAGAGGGTATATCCAAAATCTCACTACCCCCCAAAATTTTACTACCCAGATATAACTATCATTAACATTCAGGAAGATCATTCTAGATTTCTTTTCATATATATTTGTAGATAGGTAACAATTGTTTATGACATTTGCATTCCTAAAATGTGAGTCCTGGACAGGGCTAGGAGGAGGTACTCATTCTTAAGAGTCTGGCAGGTATGTGCAAGTGCTTGATGCTGAGAGGGATGCCTCCTATAATTTTAAACCCTAGGTAACTTGCTTGCTCACCCAGCCCAGGTCCTGTCTGTAAAACAATTAAACAATAAAAATTCCTTTACAGTTAGTTTGTATTTTTATTAATCAAATCATGAACATGATTTTAAAAATCCATATGCCATGGGACTTTTAATGAAAAACATCAGTTTCCTGATCCTGTCTTCGTCTCATCTAACTTAACCCTATCTGGCCTCCATTTCCTGGTGTATAGAGGGAACTACTGTCAACTTTTTTGACTTTTTTCTCCCCATTGTTTGCTATTATATTTCTTAGTATTATGCTTTTATTGGTAGTACTTGATTTAGTCTATTTAGACATTATCTAAATTCATTTAGACATCATTGAATATTTTCTTATTTTATCTTTTTCTAGAAAGGCAGTACCTTGGATTTAGTTTGTTACAGGGCTTTTTGTTATTGAATAATTCAGCCAAAATTACTGTGCTGTGCCTTTGAAGGTCCTTTATAAGAGGTAAATCCAGTGGAATATCCAGTTTATTTGTCCAATTTATAGTATCAAAATTGACTATCTTAACGTGTTCTGCAGATTTCATTTTTCTTCTAAAAGAAAAATCTAATGAAATTTTAATGAAGTGTAAGCTACAGTACATTGGTGTCCTTTAATTAAATAAAACTTTTTTTTCTGTTGTTCATCAAATGTGTAATCTATGTACCAGATACCCACTTACGCTTTTTGTATATATGATTTCACGTATTCCTCATAACTCATGGTTGCTAGTATCTTCATTTTATGGGTGAGGAAATAAAGAGTTAGAGAAGTTAAATAATTTGTCTAAAGCTGCAGTTGTGGTAAATAGTGGAGCCAGAATTCAGACTCGGGAATGTCTAACTCTTAAATCTGTATTCTTAACCACTGACTTGAGCTACACATGATGTTCTCTTTTGGTTTCCCAGATTTCTTCAGGGACATTCCTTTTTACTTCCTCTGCTGAAATGTTGCTTTTAAGTATAGTCTTCAAAATTTACATAAAATTTGCTTTTGCAGACTAAGATGTTTTTTCAGTTTTTATTAAAGATAGGAAAGATTTACTGCAGTGGTTTCTTATGATTATGATGACTAAAAAACATAAAATATAGATTTCATGTTCAAGCGTTTAGGGCTTGGGAGAAGGAGAGAAGAAATTCATATAACCAAGCAGATTATTTATCTCTTGTTTGATTCACAAATATATGCTTATTTAAGGTCCTGTGTTGTGTCTTCAGAAATTCAGAGATAAATCGTGTAGACTGTGTCCTTGTGAGTAATCAACTAAAAGTATACCTATAGGCAATAAAAATATCCTGTAATATATTTTTATCTTAAATTAGGTAAATTAGGTATTATGGGGATTTGTTGAAGATGTGGACAACTTGTAGCAAAGGAAATGACTTGAGATGGGCCTGCTAAAGGATTGATAGCGCAATTGCGGAATGGTCATTTCAGTAGAAGTTTACTGAGGCAGGAAATTTTGGGGGCATGTTGTGGAATAACAACTAGTTGGTTTGATTAGGGTTTTCTTTCCCAAGTTCACATAGCTAGTGATGTTTGGAATAAGAAATAGAATCCCGGGCATTCTGACTCTGGAGCATGCAGTGGTAGCTGTTGTGCTAAATTGCTGTATGCTCACCTGGAAATTTACCTGTTAACCCCTCGGGGAAGTTATTCATCAGGAAAACAAGTTTCCTGAGGGATCGATGGAAAGAGATGAGGAGGTGGTCAGCAGAGCGGAGGATAGGTTAATGAAGATGAGCACTGACAAGAGTGGGATTCACTTTGGGGGCAGTGATCAAGAGAGGGTGGCAGGAATGTGACACATGATGGAATTAGTTCTCCTTAGGGTTCCAGATGAACCCTGGTGGGTTAAGGATGACTGCCCATTCTTTGCTACTTTTTTTTTTTTTTTAAAGATTTTATTTATTTATTTGACAGAGAGAAATTACAAGTACACTGAGAGGCAGGCAGAGAGAGAGAGAAGGAAGCAGGCTCCCTGATGAGCAGAGAGCCCGATGCGGGACTTGATCCCAGGACCCTGAGATCATGACCTGAGCCGAAGGCAGCGGCTTAACCCACTGAGCCACCCAGGCGCCCCTCTTTGCTACTTTTTAAAGGAGGCATTTAAATTATACTGAGAAGAACTTTCTTCTGTTAACATCATTTAAAAAAGTTACTTTTCATAGCACTTTGTGAATTTAAGTGGTATTTCAAAGTTAGTTTACATTATTAATGTCATAAAGTTATTTAGCATTATAAAATGCGTGACTTTTATTACAGTTCTTACCTTTAAACTGTATTGCCTAAGAATACACATAAGTGGTAAACTGTATTTTCTTTTAAACTCTATTTTCAAGAATGTGTTGTTCATACATGAAAAAATAGGGAGCATGAAATTAAATCTGGAGAGAAATATTTCACGAACTTAATGGTCTCCAATTATTTCTGCTTGTATCAGCTATTACATGTTCCTTCCTTGGGGCGCCTAGGTGGCTCAGTCGTTAAGTGTCTACCTTCAGCTTAGGTCATGATCCCAGGGTCCTGGGATCAAGCCCCGTATCAGGCTTCCTGCTCAATGGGGGGTCTGCTTCTCCCTCTCCCACTCCCCGTACTTATGTTCCCTCTCTCGCCGTCTCTCTGTCAAATAAATAAATCTTAAAAAATCTTTAAAAAATCTTAAAAAAAAGTTCCTTTCTTAGTAGGGAAGAGTTTGATTTGTTGACTCGCATTGTTAGCTATACATGGGGGAAATGCACTTACAAATTAGGGATTAAATAATTTAGATTAAGCATTTGATGTGTTTTGGTTATCAGAAAGTCAAATTTTTGTTTTTTTAAGGGATCTTTATTTATTTACTTGAGATAGAATGAGAGAGGGAGAATGCACACAAGCACAGGAAGCAGCAGGCAGAGGGAGAAACAGACTCCCTGCCAAGCAGGTTGGGGCTAGATCCCAGGACTGGGGACCATGGTCTGAGATGAAGGCAGCCGCTCAACCGACTGAGCCACTTGGGTGCCTCTGATATATTATTTCTAATTTTCCAAAGGTATTTGACAATATTAACTGACATGTTTTAAATCTATCCAGTTGTTATAAAATCCACTTCATTTGTTTTGCATTTTATTTTAAAAAGCAGATAACATTTTGAGTTAATGAATTATTTAAATCAGTATTAGAAATTATTAATATGAGAAAGTGACATGACTTCTGCTTTTAAAGATTAAAAATTTTTTAAGATCTATGTGATAAGCACAGGGTGATGAAGTGTTAAATTATTATATTTTATACATGAAACTAATATAACACTGTGTTAACTGGAATTAAAAATCTTAAAAAAAATCGTAGGATCTATATTTCTGAAGCTTTGCAATTGCATTTAAAAATTATACTATGAATATGCTCAGTCATCTCATTGATATCAGTGTAAGCCAAGTACACAATATGGCTCAGTAAAATAAAATTACATATTAAAGTTTCTAGGATTGCAGTTATCAACTTTATTAGATAATCTTTATATGCTTCTGCAAGCTATTTATGGTTAACATTTTGTGGTGTAGCTATACTCTTTGGATGCTTTCATAGTCTTGCATCTCTCAGGTCAAATAACTGGCTTCATACTATAAAATATAGATTTTAATGAACCAATAGGCAACAATAAGAAAAACATTATTTCTCCTGTGTCCTCTGAATATGAATGAAGAAGGCAATAAGATGTACATAATGGCCTTATAAAAAACAACACTATAATAATGACTGATAAAAATTACTCAGTTCTTTACCACTTATTTTATATAGCACTTAGTAGCACAGTTCTGGTCATTACCTATAGAAAATTCTCAGAAAGTTCCTTTGACTTTTTTTGATTGATGCCCCCCCCCCAACTTTGTAGAGAAATATAGAAATTTATGGTTAAGGAGAGTCAGTGGGTGAGAAAATGGGATAGACCTTTAGAACTTAAGGAGCAGTTAAGAAGGTTGTCTTGGAATAAGCTTGAATGTGCCCTTTAGGAGTTTTGCAAATTGCCATTAAGATTTGTGGAAATGTAAATGTGAATACTGGGTCCTTTTGGTAGTTTGCTCTTTCGAGTACTGTACAGGGGTATGTTGCTGGAGGCTGTGGCATGAGGTACCATTTGGGAGGTCGTATTGTACCATAGTTCAGATTTCTGGAAAGTAGTAGCAGGGAAAGCAGTCTAGCAGGTAACAGCCTGTGTTTGCTTAGAGGAAGTCATTTGGTAAAACTCGACTAAAACAAATAGTCACAACTGCAGTCTCCTTGCAGAATGTGCGTTTCATCTGTGTGAAAATGATTTTTCATTCTTTTCTTGGATTTCTGTATATACAGATAGGAAGGTAGTTGGTCACTGTTAACTGTTTTTATTTTTTTATTATTTTTTAAAAAATATTTTATTTATTTATTTGACAGACAGAGGGAGAGAGATCACACATGGGCAGAGAAGCAGGCAGAGAGAAGGGAAGCAGGCTCCCCACTGAGCAGAGAGCCCGCTATGGGGCTCGATCCCAGGACCCGGAGATCATGGTCTTGAGCCGAAGGCAGAGGCTTAATCCTCTGAGCCACCTAGCTGCCCCTGTTAACTGTTTTTAAGGCATTAAGAGTAGGCACCTTGCATTCCTAGTCTACAATGCAAGTTAAGCATTGTGTATAAATCAGTGTGCTGCAATGAAGAAGCCATCAGCAGTATTAGAGAGGCGCCAGAATGAAAGGATGAAAGGCATAGTCTTTGAAGGAATTCTGAGGTAGGAAGCAAGGAAAACTTAATCTGTCAGAACAGCAAAAAATTATTTTATTTCTTCAGTTTTGCATTAATATTTGCTGGATATTACATATACTGTACTGTCAAGTAGTACATACGTCTACACCATTTTGTGGTAGTCCAAACACCAAGGACCTAACAAGAACTGAAGTCCAAAATAAGGAATATTTTGAAATACACTAGGCATTTTACTTCATCTGTTCTTTTAACTGCTTTTTTCTGGGGAAAAAAGAATAGGGGCTTCCTAACTAGAATCCTTTTTTCTTATTTGTGTACATGTACATGTTTGCTAACCTAGAATAAAATCGGCTGATGGTAGGCTAGTCACAACTTTCTACCGAAGTATACATAATGTTAGATGTGCATCAAGTACCTCTAAATGTCTTTGAAATTTCATACTTCTCTTAAAATCCACATGACATTTTGCAATGTACATACTGTAATATATTGAAATTTATGTAACAGTGTTTAAAATTGACCCCATAGGAAGATGTGACATTTTAACTTTTTGTATTCCTTGGGACTTACATGTTGAAAAGTAATGTGAAGATGGTCAGTTTTCGGCTTAATTATCTGGTGTTGAAATTTAATAGTTTGAGGCGTACCTGGGTGGTTTAGTCTGATAAGTGTTCAAATCTTGATTTAGGCTTTCTTGATTTTAGATTTCATGTTGTGAAATTGAGCCATGCATCAGGCTCCCTGTTGGGTGTGGAGCCTGGTTAAGGTTCTTTCTCTCCCTCTCTGTTCCCTCCCCCCCTTAAAAAAATACTAATAGTTTGAGATTCCCCATGCTAGGAAGCCCAGCCAACATTTCACTTTTGAAGTATGTGGTTGGTGTATGAAGGAAATTATAGGTCATTTAAGATATAAATACTCTGTTATTTACTACCTAATGGAGAAAAAAACCCACAATTCTTCTCAAAAACCAAATAAGGGCAATTATTTTTCCAGTTAAAAATATGAACTCTCTAACTAGTGAATCAGAAGATAGACATGAATGGATATGGGTTGTTGGTACAATTTTGGTAATAATAGATATAAATCTTTATCAAGTGGATAAGCCAATCTAATTTATGTATAGGTGAGAATAATAGCATTTTAAAATGTGAAAGGAGTTGTTCATTTTAAGTCACTTGATGAATTCTAATGTAAAATTCTTAAAAAGCTAAGAAGCTTATAAGATCTATCAGAACCACTGAATGAATAGTGCACTCTTTTTCTGTGGACAATATTTTCATCATCCAGGTTGTGAGTGTACAAAATTAGGATGATAAGAATAGCTACCTTGGAGTAGTTTCTCTGGAAAAATACCAGTACTCTTCAGAATGTATTTGTTTTGCATTATAGTCTTATTTAAAAAATAAAGAATTTATTTTTTGAATGATACATTCAGATATTCAGAAGAAATAGAAGAATTTACAATATCTACTCCTTGCATATCCTAGATATCTTGAGTATAATTATTATGTGCACATATATTTTTTCCTTTAAACAGAAATTATAGCAATATTATATATTTTTCTGTACTTGAAAAAATATTTTTACATGATACATAATTCTGTATCATTATGTAAAGTGTCTCCTTGATCTTTCTGTTTTTAGGACTTCCTGATATTTCCTTGAATGGCTGTATCCCAGTTTCTTTTAAATCAGTGCCTGTTGTTCTACTTGTAGGTTGTTGTGTTATTGTCCTGATTCCATAAATACGTTAGTGTTGAAAGTCATTTGTTTCATACTTCCAGGCAGAAATAATGTACAGATAAGAAAAAAGTAAAGAAGAATGTTGACAGTGAGGTTGGGAGGTGATAGCATTCTTTAGAAAGGGCTTTCAAAAAACTTGAACTGCCCTGGGTAGCATGCTGGCATCTACTGAGAGAATCTTATGTCATGAGATCTGGGTTTGTGTTTCCATTGAACTGGGATGTACGCAAGCCTAAAATTCTGAACTATCTTTTTCACTTTATGTTTTTGTTTTTCTAAATTAAAAAAAGAAAAAAAAACTACTTGTGAACATTTTAACCAGTGGTTCTTATGTACATTATTTTCCTGCTTTCCTTTTAATACAGTTTATCTATGTATTTCTAAAAATATTTTATTTAAAAACTCAGTGATTTAAATTTTATAAAAAGATTATGGTGCTCTAATCTTTGGGATTTCTTCCACTTGATATTACAGTGCTAAAATGTATATTTTTACTTGTCACTAAAGTTTATTCATCTTGTATGTGTGTTTCATTCTATTACTACTAACCAGAATTTATTTATCTGGTCTTCTGTTTATGGACATTTTGGTTGTTTCCCAGTTTATCTGTGACCAGAGCTTCTGAGAATATTCTTACACTTGTTTCTATTGTACATTGCAAGAGTTTCTCTTAGGAAAATGAGCTGTTAGATCACAGCATATGCGAATGTCCCACTTCAGGAAACAATGCTGCTGTGTTTACCAGAGTGCTTGTACTACAACAGACAAGTTCCTGCTTCTTTCTGTTGTGAATACAGACAGGACTCCTGCTCTTATGGGAATTACATTCTCGTTAAGTAAATAAAACAAGGTACTTTCAGAAATACTGCAATGTTATGCAAAGAATAGCAGGAGTATTGGGAGCTGGGTGGTTGGTGGTCTTCAGCCAGTTTCTATTTATTAGAGATAAGAGTGATGGGAAATTATTGTGACGGTTGTTTTAGTGTGGTCATGGAAGGCCTCAGGAGGGACATTTAAGGTGAGACCTAGATTAAGAAGCCTCTGGGTCACAATCTGGGACTCTAATGGTAGTAGTTCAGAGGTTCTGGGGAAGGGATCAGCAGGGTCTGTAGCAGGAAAAAAAAAAGCCCCTATGGTTGGCAAGCAGCGGACTAAGAGGGAAGTGAGAGGTGGGGACTAAGAGGGAAGTGAGAGGTGGGCCGGGCTGGAGCGGTGACTGTGCAGTGAAGAGACATTAGAAATTTAAATCAGTGAGTGATGTGATTGGGTTTAGATAAAAAAAAAAAAATCACTCTTGCTACCATTTTGGTGATGATTACCAGACCAGGATGGGCAGGAATGGAAATAGGGAGATGGATCAAAAGCTAGTCCTAGTGAAAGATGGTGATGATGGCTTAAACTAAGGTCACAGTGGGGAGGAGAGAAATAGAGTCAGCGTCTGTATTATAGATAAAACAACAAGATTTGCTTATAAGTTATTTTGGATTTTTAGGGATACAAGCTTTTAATTTCCAAAACATGCTTCAGTGGTGAAGAAATGGGTATATATAAAAGCTGGTTTCTAGGTCTTGCTCCCAAGCACTTTCCTCTACACTTTGCACTACTGCTTCATATTCTGTGGCCATACACCTGGTTCTGACACTTTTATCTTTTGGCCCTTCTTCTGGCCTTATGTCTTTGCAAAAATGTCTATTCATTTTTAAAGTTGGATGGTTGGTTTTTTTGGTGTTAGGTTGTATAAGTTCTATATATATATTTTGGATATTAACTCCTTATTGGATATATCATTTGCAGGTATCTTCTCTCAATCAATAGGTTGCCTTTTTGTTTTGTGGGTGGTTTCTTTTTCTGTGTAGTCCCCAAAATTAACTTTTGTTTTACTCTAGACATACTCGTAAATAGGTCGCTAGAGTCAATGTCCAAGAGATTACTGCCTGTCTTATCTTTTAGGAGTTTTATGGTTTCAGGTCTCTCATTTAGGTGTTTCATCCATTTTGAGTTTATTTTTGTGTATGGTATGTATGGTATTTTTATGTATGGTATTAAATCAGTCCAGTTTCATTCTTTTGCATATAACTGTCCAGTTCTCCCAGCATTATTTATGAAGAGACTCTTTCTTGCCCATATGAAGGGATTTTGGCAGATATAATCAAAGTCTCAAGTCAGTTGACCTTAAGATATGGAGATTATCTGGATGGACCCAATCCAGTGACAAAGGCTCTTTAAGAGAGAGTTTTCTCAGGCTGGTGGCAGAAGAGGAAGTCAGAGATTCAAAGCAGGAGAAGGGTTAGGTGTGTCCTTGAAGGCTCAGAGATAATACTGGGGAGGCATGTTGTGGAGAATATGAGTGTCTTCTAGAAGCTGAGAGTGGCCCTAGGCTGACTGCTAGTAAGGAAACAGGAACCTCAGTCCTACAACTGCAAGGAACTGAATTTGGCCAACAACCTGAATGAGCTCAGAAGAAAAATCTTTCCAGAGCCAACAGGTGGGAGCAAGCTGGCTGATACCTTGATTTTGGTCTCATGAGACCATTTATTAAGATAGTCATTGATCTCATCAGAAAAGCTGTCAAGCTCACAATATCAGATACAGATTTTCCAGAACTCTAACTACATGAAAGTTCAAATTTTATCATTTGCCACAAATACTGACATTTGATTTCCTTGAAGTGACAGGCTTACTTCATTTTTGAGAAAATATCTGCCAGATAACATAGTTTGAGGATACTGCAGTTTGCCTCCTGTTCTTTTTTTTTTTTTTAAAGATTTTATTTATTTATTTGACAGAGAGAAATCACAAGTAGATGGAGAGGCAGGCAGAGAGAGAGAGAGGGAAGCAGGCTCCCTGCTGAGCAGAGAGCCCGACACGGGACTCGATCCCAGGACCCTGATATCATGACCTGAGCCGAAGGCAGCGGCTTAACCCACTGAGCCACCCAGGCGCCCCTGCCTCCTGTTCTTTCAGATAAAAATTGTTTTCAATTAAAAATGGGGCTAGTTCATCTTGTATCTTATTCACTAAAGTGATTTCTTCAGGATAATCATCTGTTGTATATTGAAGTCTAAAGATTGAATAAAAATGATTTTTATCCTTTAAGAATTTCAAATGAAAGTAGGTTTTGGTTTTTGAAACTGTGAGTGCTTGTTGGTGAAGAAAACAATGACTTACTACTAGCTGTTTACACTGCTTTTGTTTGTGGCTGTACCACCATGTACCATGTACCATCATGGTAACACAGTGAAGAGGTAATAAGTTATTAAAATTGTTTTATTTTGGCAGACTCCTGAAAGGTTCTTGGGTATCCTTGGCTGTACTTTTAGAACTGCTGTTCTGTGATGTTACCAGCATTTGCATTGTCAGTTTTTCTGTTTTAACCACCTAATGGGTGTATCTCATTGTGTTTTTCCTTGTCATTTTCTGATGACTAATAAGAATTGAGCACCTTTTTATATGCTTTTATATCCATTAGGATATCTTCTTTGTAATGGGCCTATGTAAGTGCCTCTTGATGGGAAGTAGACAGTTTTGGACCCACTACACATCATATATTTACTGAACATCTGTAAGTCAAATTAGGAAAAAATGTCATTTACTACATAGCAATTTCCTTTGTTTTGGAAACTTTTTTTTTTTAAGATTTTATTTATTTGACAGAGAGTGAACACAAGCAGGGAAAGTGGCAGGCAGAGGGAGAGGGAGAAGCAGACTCCCCACTGAACACAGAGCCCGATGCAGATGTTCAGCTGGTTGAACCACACAGGCGTCCCTGTTTTTTTTTTTTTTTTTTTAAAGATTTTTTATTTTTATTTATTTGACAGAGAGAGATCACAAGTAGGCAGAGAGGCAGGCAGAGAGAGAGAGAGAGGAGGAAGCAGGCTCCCCGCTGAGCAGAGAGCCCAATGCGGGACTCGATCCCAGGACCCTGAGATCATGACCTGAGCCGAAGGCAGCGGCTTAACCCACTGAGCCACCCAGGCGCCCAGGCGTCCCTGTTTTTGAAACTTTTTATTGAAGTATAACCTTAGTTCAGTGAGGTGCTCTATACTTTCATTAACTTTTTGGTTTTTTAAAATTTACCAATTATTTTACTATTTCATGTATCTTTATTATTTATTTCTACTTGCTTTGAATTTATTTCACTTGTACTTGTCCTAGCTTATGAGTCGACATTTAGATAATTGATTTTAAGTCATTTTATTTTCTAATTTAAACATTTAAAGTTCTAAATTCCCCTCTAAATACTACTTTGACTACATCCTACAAATTTTGATGTAGTGTATTTTAATATCATTTATTATGAAATATTTTCTAATTTCTTTTAAATTTTTTTCTTTTACTCATTTGCTATATTTATATGTTGCTTAATTTCTAAATGGTTTGAGTCTTTTCTAGTTTTTTTTTTTTTTACTGATCATCAATTAAATCAAGTTGATGTAGTAATGATATTCAAAATCCCATATTCTTAATGTTTTTTGTCCAGGATTTTCTAGAGAGGAAGAGAGTTGTTAAATTTTCTAGTTATTATATGGTTGTCCATTTTCCCATTTATTTCCATTGGTATTTATTTCATGTATTTTGAAGTTATGTTATTTGGAACATATACATCCATGATTATTGTATTTTCCTGATGAATTGACTTTTTTATTATTTGCAAATGCCCCATTGTACCTTTGGTAATACTTTTTTCTTAGTAATAATAGTCATGCCAGTTTTCCTCTGTCTTGCTCTATTGTTTATCTTTTTCTATGCTTTTACTCTCAACCTATCTTTATGTTGGTTTGCAGCCCTTTGGCTTACAAAGAAGTTTATAAAGAAGCCTTAACTGGGTTTAGTAACATCCACCTGGCAGGTATTCTCAACACATCACTATCTCAAGGCTGTGTCCTTGGAACTACTTCAGGGAGTGGGAAAGGCAAGCAGAATGCCATTGCAAGGACAGGGGAGCAGTGAGGAGCATCTCACAGTCCAGCTCACGGGTCAGTGGTCATGTCTTTTTGATGACGTCTTCCAACACTTCGTCTTTATTTTTAAGGTGTATTGCTTGTCAACAACACTTAGTTGGGTCTTTCTTTTTTATCCAGTCAAACAGCCTCTGCATTTTAATTAGAGTGTTTAGTCTGTTTATATTTAAACTACCTGCTAATTCCAATAACTGGTCATTGCATGACTTTTTCTGTTGACCGCTTTTTCTCTTCACTATGACTTAGTCATTTTTTTTCTTTTGTTATTATATACTAATCATTATGTATGAAGCATCATAGAGATGCCTGTCTTCTGTTATCTTTTTCGGAATATTAATTTTGCTTCTAGTAGACATTTAAATGACTGGCTGATCATACCGAATATTGAGAACCTTGGTTTGACACTACACTAGCATGGACTGGTTTGGCTAGTCCAAGGACTTCTTTAATCCTGGGACACTGTCTTTATTCTTCAGCTCTGCAGTGTAAAGCCAGTAGTTAACTTGGCTTGGCTCAATTAAAAATTCTGTTTTTCCTGTAGTGGGCAGCAGCTGAGATAATCTTACTCAGCCTCTTTCAGCCATCTAGTTTTTCTTGCACTTGTGAGTTAAAGAGCCAAGAATTTGAATTGAGTTTATTTTAGAGTATAGGTTTTCTCCTTAGCCCTCTTTTTTTCTAGAATTTCCACCTTCCAATTTACACTCACTGTGGTGACACCTAAACTCTGTCATTTAATACCTCTAGCAAATAAGACTATGGCTTTCTGTTTGAACTCTAGGCACTCCTGTATCATGGGAATTGGGATGTGCTCTCAGGGGAAAAGGTCATCTTTGTGGCTGTCACCTCTGAGTGTTGTTTTTTAAATGGTTGAATCTCTGCTAGTTTTGCTGACTTTCAGTTACTATTGTAGGATGGGTTCATTTGGGAAGCAAATTATGGGACAGAGATTAATGTGCAGGAAGTTTATTAGGATATTATTGATATTGACACCTGTGAAAGGGAAGGAAGTAATGGGTGGAGGGAGAAGTTAGGCTGTGATGCAATCTGTAAAAAGACTTGAGCTGACCTAATAGGGGCTTCTGAAAATGGGATAATCCTTCAGTATTGTCTAGTTGGAGAGATGGGGCCAATCCTGTTCATCTCTTCATTAGATGTACTTCTGTAGTCCCTCTTCAGTTTTTTCAAGTACTTTTCTTGTATTTTATCCACAGGTGATAGTTCTTAACCTGTTGGGGGGATAAACAACTTGGAGAAATAGAGTCTACTCCATCACTGTCAGAACCAAGACTTTTCTAAGTTTTTAATAAATAACTATAAATATATAATATATATATAATACATATATTTGGTTTGCTGGTAGTATATCACACTCATTTGGCCATTTGAAGACATGTCAGGAATTTGGCATTTACTTTGAACTACTTGCCTATTAGTGTATTTAACAAAAAAGTGCTTCTCTACTAAGGTTTCTTCAGTAATTAGAAACCATAATTGTTAGCTACATCTTTAATAGCTGTCAAAAATAGGGAAGGATTTCCTAGCATAAAAGAACATCAACACATGAGAGTAAATATTTGCATAAGAGCCGTAAAGCATTTGTATGCTATATAAGTGTGAAAAATTGTTTCGTAGTTTTGAATACTGTATTAAATTGTAAGCTCTTATTTAATAGATTTTTACAGTTTACAAATTAGCTAATCATTGAATTGATTTTATATGTAATATTTGATAGTTTCTATTGAAATCATTTAGTTCAAAGATATTTTAATATTATTTTTCAGAAAGTTTTACTCTCAGGCACACACTTGTGAAATATTGAGAAATATAGTTTTAAAAGTATATTCTGGTTTAATTTGATGTCACAAATTTAGCTTGGGGAGGACAGAAATGCCTAAATTCAACAATTGTTTGCTTTCCTGCCATAGCCCAACAAAAATGCTTTTCCCTAAGATGTTTTGTTAAAACATAAAGTAAATTTGTGTAGTAAATAAAGTAAATTACTTAAAAAAAGTAAATAGAACAACCAGTAAATGCATTATGGAATACAGTTGCATTATTCATTGTATGTTTTACTTTGCATTCTAATTGTAAACCCAAATGAGAAAGATGAGGGAGAGTGAGGAGGAAAGCTCTCTGACATATATCTATCCAGATCCAAAAGCATTATTTTTTTTCAGTAACATTTGAAGCATGTCTTCAAAGATACAGATTGAGAAAAATATTAAGTACTTTCTTTTTATATATATTTTATACAGTAACCAGTAATGTTAAACCTTAGTTTAGGTTTGTGTTCTCAGCCTTTGTATTGCAGTAATGATTTCTTTCACAAGAGTGCCACCTGATGTTCCGGTTCCTTAGTAGCAGCTGGCTGCATATTTCATTTAGCAGCTTAACAATATTTGTGTCCTGTTGCTTCTTATCATATCACATTAATGTTATATGTAACATGTCTCTTAATATGCCGACTATAGTCTAGATAAGATCATAAAAATTAAAATCCATAGCTTAGTTTTTAGAAATTGACTTTTTTATATCTTAAGGGATTCAGATACATGGTTTCTTTTCTTTTGGCCCCAAACCTTGCTGATAGCCTTTCCTTGACACTATGTTTTATGTCCCTGCTGTATCTCTGCAGACCATGAACTCTTGATTGGCAGTTAATGCACATGTCATTGAAGTTGCTTTGTGGTGGTGGTGGTGGAGGTGGTAGAGACAGATTTTATCATAACACAGTGTAAAAACAGTATTAATTAGCTCTTTGGTAATTCAGAATGTTTGATAATTGTGCCAGTAGTATAAGGATTAATTAGGAACAAAGTGTTCTTAAAAGATTTGTGAATCGAATTATGATAAACATGATTTCAGAAAAATTGTTTAAAGTAAGAGCGATCCCCCCCATACCCATTTATATGACCCGTTTATGTGACTGATGCCTTAATTAATACACATCTCTTCACTTATACTGATTTCTCTAAGGCCTTCTATCAGGACGTACTTTCTCTGAGAAGTTAGTAAGTTAATGAAGACTGTTTTTGCAGTAATGTCCAATTTGAGCCAAAAGAACATTATAATGAAGCTTATATTTGGGGTGCCTGGGTGGCCCAGTTATGCACCTGACTCTTGGTTTCAGCTCAGGTGATAGTCTAGGGGTCTTGGAGTTGAGCCCTGCATCAGCTGTGATGAAACACTGCATCAGCTTGGAGTCTGCTTGAGATTCTCTCCCCCTCTCTGTCTGTCCCTCTCCCCACTTGTGTGCGCATGTGTGTACACTTTCCCTCTCTCCACCAAATAGATAAAATCTTATAAAATAAATGCTTGCATTTGATAAAAGTAAGACATTAAGACAGTTGTATTTTGTAAAAAAATACTTTAGATTTCAGATTTTCATAAATCTAAAAACTGGTTCAGGCAGTGCAGCATTATATAAAGAACACATGGCTTGAGTTTGGACTCTTCTCTGTTTCCTGTTCTTGTCTTAGGGTTTGTGATGTAATAATTAAACAACTTTATTTTTGCGTGGCTTAGGCATAGCCAGATATACCTTCATGGGTGGTTGTGACTTCTAAATAAAATTACACGTATTACTTAATGGTTTATGGCCAACAGTAACTGAAGGTTTATCAAATTATTGGTCCTTTTAGAGGATAACTTTTGGTTTTGTTAGTTTTTCTCTGTTGTTTTCCTGCTCTCTATATCTTTTTTTTTTCCGCTGCTCTGGTATATAGACTTTCTGTCTACTTGGTTTGGGTTTTTTTTTTTTTCCCCACTACTTTTTTAAGGTAGATGGTTAGGTTATTGATTTGGGATTTTTCTACTTTTTAAAATACAGGCATAGATGGCTGTACATTTCTTTTGATCTCTGTTTTCGCTGCATCCCCTTGGTTCTGGTTATTTTATTTTCTTTCTCACTTATCTCAATGTATTTTCTAATTTCCCTTGTGAATTCTTCTTTAACCTACAAGTCATTTAGGTTGTGTTAATTTTCACTTACGTGTGAGTTTCTCACATTTCTTTCTGTTAACTTATTTCTAGTTTCATTCCATTGGGTTTAATTAATCAAGACATTTAATGGCCTAACATATGGTTTATCCTGGAGAATGTTCATGTGCACTCGAGGAGAATGTGTATTCCAGTGGTGTTTGGTGAATTATCATAGAGATAGGTGTCTGTTAGGTCAGGTCGTTTACATTGTTCAGGCCTTCTGTTCCTTCTTCATCTTCTAAGTGTTTTATCACAATGCCTCGTTGAAATCGCGGCACTCCCTGTTTCTTGTCTCAGTTCTGTCAGGTTTCGCTTCATGAATTTTGCATGCATGTATGTTTATGATTATTTCATCTTGGTGACAGATGGACCCTTTTATCCTTATAAAATGTTCTTCGTCTCTAGTAACCATTTTTTTTCCTTAAAATCTTAATTTGTTACTATAGCTGTTCCAGCTCTGTTTTTGTAGTTTCATGAAATACTCTTTTCCATCCTTTCACTTTATAATTAAAGTGCGTATCTTGTACAAAGCATATAGTTGGATCCTTTTTTTTGAGAAACTATTCTGCCAATAGCATGTTTAGTTGAAGTTTTTAATCTAGGTACATTTAACATATTTACCAAGATTTTACATCTGCCATTTTGCTGCTTATTTTCCATGTCTAATGTCTTTTCCTTTCTTTCTCTGTTATGGCATTCTTTTCTGTGAGCTATTTTCTAGTGCACCATTTAAATTTACTTGTTTTTTTTTATTTTACAGTATTTAAAAAAAATTTTTTTTATATGTTTAAGAAATCTTTACACCCAAGGTGGGGCTCAAACTCAAGACCCAAATATCAAAAGTCACATGCTCTTCTGACTGAGCCAGCAGGGTGCCCTTATTTTACTGTATTTTTTTGAGTTATTTTGTTAGTGGTTGCCTTGGGGATTATAATTAACAATATTTTAATATATAACAATCTAGTTTGAGTTAATACCAACTTAATTTCAATGAGCAAAAACTTTGCTTCTGCATAGTTGCTTTTTCTCCTCTTCCTTTGTGCTATTATTTCATTCAAATTACTCTTTATACATTGTGTGCCTATCAGCACACTTAAAATTATTACAGATAGAAGAAAAAAATTACATCATTATTGATTTTTAAATATTGAATACTAGTTGAACTGGTAATGGTTTGGAAAATTAAATTCATTAAAATATATTATGAAAATTAGTTTTACCCATTTTGAATTATTTCTGTAGGACAAGTCACCATTGCAGTAGACCTTTACTAATCAAGGGTATATATCAGTATTCCATTGCTTTTCATTAGAAATACAGAATCTCCCTACTCCAGCCCCATTGAATTAGAATCTGCATTTTAATATTTATTTATTTTCCAGAATCTACATTTTAACAAAATCCCTAGGTGATTTGTTTGCATAGTAAATTTTGCACAGAAGAAGCACTACACTACTAGATTGTTAAAGGATGAATAGATTCACAGATGAGTGCAGGCAGCCTCCTAGCTTCTGGGGCTCAGCTTGGGGCTGGGGTTTGTTCCCCTCATCTCTGCTGCTAATGAGTTTTATCTTAAGAACAAAAACACAGACAATAATGATAATCACAAAACTTATTTTAGTTTTAGTAGGGTTTTAGGAAGGAATAAAGTTAAAATGTATTTTAAATTTGTTCTTATTCACTAATACATGGACGTTTATGATATAATATTGACATTAAAAATCATGTTCTCAATTAAAAATATATATGATGATTTTCTCTTAAACATTTTTTGAAACTGTTCTTAGCCAGAAGTGTCTGACTCCTTAAAATAATAAAGGTTTTACATAGGACTTTTTTTGGGTACACAGTGTAACATAAAAATTTTTTTGTATGGGCTTGGGAAAAGTATGTGTTTGAAACATCAGTGTCTTCAGTTCTTTTGTGTTATCCCTTTCCCCCCAAGTTAGAATGTATGTTGTAATTTGAATCAGTGGTTTTTAAACGTGACCTTACAACAGAATCACGTGAGAGGCTCTTAATAAATATTGGTGCTTTCACCCTATCCTTAGAGAATCTCATTTAGTTGGTGGGTCTCAGGCACTGAGAGCTTCTAGAGAATTCTAACATGTGGTTAGGTTTGAGAACTGTTATACTACTTGGTTCAGTTTTATGTGTTAAATAGTTGTAGGCCTGAATAAATATAACTTGGGCCTGATAGATTACTGTACAAATTCTATACAGAAATAATGATCAGACTTTAATCTGTCAAGGAATCACCTGGAAGTTAACAATGCATATTTTTGAGTCTTATTTCATTGAATAGTTGTAGAATTGATCCTAGAAACCAGCATTTTTCGAGGCATTGCAGAGGGTTGTGATGCAGGTTGTTCACGATCCGTTGCATTAAGACAAATTGGATTCTGGTCAGAGGATATATGTCTAATGGGGAATATGCCTCTCATGTTGTGAAAACTTGACTCTGGCAAGTTAAAATACATATTCTTTAAATATATATTCTCTTCTCCTCTAACCTTTCCAGTGTTGGAAAGTTTTTGGTCTAGGTTAACCCTTGAACATCGTGGAGGGGGGGTAGGGACATCAATCGTGTGCAGTCAAAAATCCCACACAACTTTTGATTCCACAGAACCTTAACTACTATTAGCCTACTATTGACCAGAGACCTTACCAATGGCATACATAGTCAGAACACATGTTTCGTACGTTATGTTGTATATACAGTGTTTTTATAATAAAGTGAGCTAGAAAATCTTATTAGGAAAATCATAAGGAAGAAAAAATATGTTTACAGTATTGTACTGCATTTATTGAAAAAAAAATCCACATGTAAGTGGACCCATGCAATTCAAACCTGTGTTGTTCAAGTGTCAGCTGTGTATTGATTACTTAAAAATGTGCAGCTATTAGAGACATTTGATAACATTTGTGCTATTTGCATTAAAAACAAAATACTTGGGTAAAAAACAAAATACTTTAATTTGCATTAGAAGCAAAATACTTGCATTTAAAACAAAATATGTTGGGAGGAGTTAATTATTAAACACAGTTCACAATTTCATTTTAATTGAATACCTGCAGGAGGCTTGTTTGGACCTGGGAATAACTTCGCTGAAGCTTTTCTCTCATACCCCCTCCTATCTTTCTGTGCTGCTTTTGAAAGGGACCCTCCAGAATTCTACCCTAACACCAGTTTAACCACTTAATGGGCATATGATACTCTGCTCTTAAGCAAAAAGTACTAAGAGTAACATTTGGGCTTTCTTATTGGGAAGCTGTGTGTATTTTTCAGTTAGTAACCCCCTGATGAAAGTGGCACTTTCTGTTTTTCTCTAGAAGAGAAAGGTAATCTTTTGTTTTCTTCATCTTGTTGCACCAAGGCTAACATAACTTTTTTCCTTTCCCTCTTAATTTAAGAGTTTATTCATATATCTTAATTGATAGTCTCACTCACAGTTCTCTTACACTCCTAACCCATCCCTTTCTTGTGACCTAAAATTCATCTTCAGAGGCCACTGGGTGTCTCAGTTAAGTGTCTGCCTTCAACTCCAGTCATGATCCCAGCATCCTGGAATTGAGCCCCACATTGGACTCCCTGCTCAGCGGGAACCCTGCTTTTCCCTCTGCCTGCTGCTCCCCCTACTTGTGCTCTCTCTCTCTCTCTGTCAAATAAATAAATACAATCTTAAAAAAAAAAATCAGCGTTTTAATCTTTTTTCTTTGTTTTGTCCACTTTGTGCTTTCCTGGACACTCCAGATGGTGAATAAATGTGCTAAAGGGGTTTAGGCCACATTATCCAGTTAATGGTACTCTAGTTTTTAAAAAGATAATTTATTCAGAGTATGTTCCAGTTAAAGGAAAAGCATATTTGCCATCAAATCATCTGCTCTGCCTGCTCTAGTTTTCTTAAGCAATCTGTGAAAGAGCTGTAGCTCCAAAAACCTCATCTGTCCAGAGTTTAATTCCTTTACCCTGTTTATCCACGTGCTTTAGGATGAAGAGATGTGTTTGGAAATGAGATTGCCAGGATTTGTTTTTTTAGGACAAAGTGGTTATGTATCAGTGTGTTTGCAGCAGACTAAATTATGTGGGATTCAGAATGAGCATTGTGTATGTGTGGATGAGTAGTTAAGGTGAATATTAATAACCTCTGGATACTAAGTATTTTTATTTGGTAATAGGAGCATATCTCTATCTTCCTTTTCCCCCGTGGAAGACCTAATACTAGTAGTTATGTGGCAGAAAAAAAAAGTTCTGGTCTGACCTGAGAAAGTTTGAGATAAGTCTTAGTAATTTACAAATAATATGTTAATGTTATAGAACCTATCTATCCAAATATTAGAGAGGTTTGAAAATTAGTGGAGATATTACATTCCAGAAGAATAGAGGTTTGGGCTGGTGAGTCTGAGAAGTTGCCGAAGAACATGATCTCTGCTGTTATGTGAGACTTTAATTCTCTACTCTTTTGTGCTCAGATTATATAACAGACCTCAGAAGCATGTAGCTGGAAAATAGGTTTAAACTTTCTTATTTACGATTTGGAGGATGGGAATACTAGAAAAGTTTCTGAAAGGGTGCCTCCCGCCCCCGCTAAACTTAATAAAATGGTAAGACTAGAAGGAAAAGATAGGCTTTTTTGTAAATCTTTAGCCTTTTTATATTTGATAATTAATAACTACCTAAACACTGTGCATAAAGTATGATGAAACAATTTTTTATATGTAGTCTTTTATACATACACTTGAGATTTATATTTATTTCTGGTGGGAAAGGTACAGCTTTCAAAATAAATCATTTTTATTTGAAATGTCCCAGATAAAAGTTGAAAAGAATTTTTAAAATCTAGTTATAAAATTCTCAGGAGCATAATCTGAGTTTGAAATTTAATAGGTGTGTGTTTGTAGATTCAGTACCTCTTACCAGTGTGACCAAGACACTGGTTGATACAGGCTATAAAGAGCTGTCTTTGCGCCCCTCTCTGCTCTGAAGAGCCACATTAGTGCTCTCCAGGGATTGGCTGTGGCTTTCGCTGGGTCTGCAATAAAAGTCAACTCTCCCTTTTTTTTAAAAATTTTTAATTTTTTAAAATGATTTTATTTATTTGAGAGCATATGTGCACAATCAGGGGAAGGGGTAAAGAGGTTGGGAAGGGAAAGGGAGAGAGAATCTGAAGCAGACTCTGCCCTAAGAAGCCTCACATGGGGCTCAGTCTTGGGACTTTGAGATCAGAACCTGAGCCAAAACCAAGAGTTGGTTTGCTTAACTGACTGAGCCACCCAGGAGCCCCAACCTCTCCCTTTTTAATTAAGACTCATTCTCCATGCTACAGATGTTGATCTCACTAGCACTTCCCAGTGAACAAACCTGCTAGGTGCCAGATATGTCAGAATAGATGTGTGTGTGTAGTGGGATGGAGGATAGAGTACATTAAAGGTACAGGGAATGGCTTCTGTAAAAGAACTTGGTGATTCACAGACCTGTACCCCTGGGGATAAAAATATATTATATGTTTATAAAAAAAAATTAAAAAAAAATAGAAGAGGACAATGAAAACAAATTATATTAGAACCAGTGGGGTGTAGCTAAACCTTCATATATAGGAGGATTATTTATCTTAAATATCCATATTAATGAACAGGAAAGAATTAGAGTAAATGAATTACCCTCTAACTCAAGGAGAGAAAAAAACCACATATATCCAAAGGGAGCAGAGGAAGGAGTTAATAAAAGGTGAATAATGGCCTCTCAGATGTGTCCTGTGAATGTGTTACATGGTGTATTAGTTTACTCTGGCTGCTTCAACAAATTACCACAAACCTGGTAGTGTAATAGAAATTTATTCTCATGGTTTTAGACACAGGATGTCAGAAATCAAGGTGTTGGCAGAAGCCCCCCCCCTCCAGACGCTCTGGGGGTGGACTGGTTCCTCACTTTCTCTTGCTTCTAGTGGCTGCTAGCATCCTACACTTATGGCTGGTTCACTCCAGTCTCTACCTACAGGTCACTTTTTCCTCTTCTGTGTGTCTCATCTTTCTTTGTTTCTTAAAAGGATACTTGTGATAGCATTTAGGGGCTACCTAGATAATGCAGGTTATTTCTTATTTCAAGATCCTTAAACGTAATCTGCAAAGATCCTTGTTTCAAATAAAATAACTCTCAAATTCTAGGGACTAGGACATGGATATGTCTTTAGAACCCGTAACAGATTACTGCCTGCAGCAAAAAGGACTTTGCAAATGTGTTTAAGGTAAGAATCTTAACATGGGGGGATTATTCTGGATATCTGGGTGGGCCCAAGGTATTCTCAGGGGTCTTTACAAGAAAGAAGCAAGAGAATCAGAGTGACTAGTAGATGTGATGATGGAAATAGGTTAGAGTGATACGTGGGAAGGCTGTGAGCCGAGGAATACAACTGGCCTCTAGAAGCTTATGTAAGAAGAAAGAGATTCTCCCCATCTTCTCAAGGGACCAGCCCTGTGAACATCTTGACTTTAGGTCAATGATCTGTTAAGTTTCATTTGGAACAGAGCATGGGCACATAAAGAATTTATTTATTTATTTATTTATTTATTTTTGAGAGAGGGGAGAGGGCAGACAGGAAGACACCGAGCACAAAGCTGGACATGGGCCCTATCCCACAACTCCAAGATCAGGTCCTAAACCAAAATCAAGACTGAACTACCTAGGCGCCCCGACACATAAAAAATTTAAAGAGCTGTAAGATTTGTTCTGCTGTGATGAAAGAAATACGAGAAACTGAATGAATTGGATGATATTTCTAGGAAGGTTGTAATTATACCTAGAAGACTGACTCTAGAAGAGTGAGAAAATGGAAACAGAGCAATTATAGAAGAAATAGAAAAACTTGTTAAAGAACAGCAACCCTCATAGATGGCTTTGATGATATTGAGGTATGTGCCCTCTATCCCTACACTTTGAAGAGTTTTGATCAGGAAGGGATGCTGTACTTTGTCAAATGCTTTTTCAGCATCTATTGAAAGTATCATATGGTTCTTGTTCTTTCTTTTATTGATGTGTTGTATCACATTGACTGATTTGCGGATGTTGAACCAACCTTGCAGCCCTGGAATAAATCCCACTTGGTCGTGGTGAATAATCTTTTTAATGTACTGTTGAATCCTATTGGCTAGTATTTTGTTGAGTATTTTCGCATCTGTGTTCATCAAGGATATCGGTCTATAGCTCTCTTTTTTGGTGGGATCCTTGTCTGGTTTTGGGATCAAGGTGATGCTGGCCTCATAAAATGAGTTTGGAAGTTTTCCTTCCATTTCTATTTTTTGGAACAGTTTCAGGAGAATAGGAATTAGTTCTTCTTTAAATGTTTGGTAGAATTCCCCGGGGAAGCCATCTGGCCCTGGGCTTTTGTTTGTTTGGAGATTTTTAATGACTGTTTCAATCTCCTTACTGGTTATGGGTCTGTTCAGGCTTTCTATTTCTTCCTGGTTCAGTTGTGGTAGTTTATATGTTTCTAGGAATGCATCCATTTCTTCCAGATTGCCAAATTTATTGCCGTAGAGTTGCTCATAGTATGTCATGGAGGCTTAAGTGGGTAGGAGAAGAATCAATGAAACAAGATGGGATTGGGAGGGAGACAAACCATAAGTGACTCTTAATCTCACAAAACAAACTGAGGGCTGCTGGGGGGAGGGGGTTTGGGAGAAGGGGGTGGGATTATGGACATTGGGGAGGGTATGTGCTTTGGTGAGTGCTGTGAAGTGTGTAAGCCTGGTGATTCACAGACCTGTACCCCTGGGGATAAAAATATATGTTTATAAAAAAAAAAAAAAAAAAAAAGAAAGGACAAATACCCAACTTTTGTAGCAGCATGGACAGGACTGGAAGAGATTATTATGCTGAGTGAAATAAGTCAAGCAGAGAGAGTCAATTATCATATGGTTTCACTTATTTGTGGAGCATAACAAATAGCATGGAGGACATGGGGAGTTAGAGAGGAGAAGGGAGTTGGGGGAAATTGGAAGGGGAGGTGAACCATGAGAGACTATGGACTCTGAAAAACAATCTGAGGATTTTGAAGGGGTGGGGGGTGGGAGTTGGGGGTACTAGGTGGTGGGTATTATAAAGGGCACGAATTGCATGGAGCACTGGGTGTGGTGAAAAATAATGAATACTGTTATGCTGAAAATAAAAAATAAATTAAAAAAAAAAAAAAAAAAAAAAGAACAGCAACCCTCCTTGCCATCCCAATTCGTGAGACTGGATGATATATTGGAGAGGAAGTCTACCATGCCTTTATCAAAGGCGTAATACCAGTGCCATTTAAATAGAATGGTGTAGAGCATAGAAAAAGAAGGATCAGATTCAAAAATTTTAAAAGATGCTAGCAAAACTTGGCAAAGATTGCACAAAGGATTGATTAGTCTCACAAATAGATACCAGTGTAAAGATTCTTAATTATTTTTATTTTTTAATTTAATTTAATTTAATTTAATTTTATTTTATTTTTTACTGCCCCCTAAAAATCCTTTAAATATTAGTAGAATCCGAAGTTCATTAAAGAATAATGTACCACGATCAGGATGTGGTTATTTCCTCCACCTCCTTGAAAGCAAATATAATTCCTTTTATAAATCACCATATAAATAAAGCAAATGAAAAAATCTCATTTTGAAAAATCATTTGTTAAAATTCAACATCCATTCTTTTTTTTTTTTTAAAGATTTTTTATTTATTTATTTGACAGAGAGAGATCACAAGTAGGCAGAGAGGCAGGCAGAGAGAGGAGAGGAGGAAGCAGGCTCCCTGCTGAGCAGAGAGCCTGATGCGGGACTCGATCCCAGGACCCTGAGATCATGACCTGAGCCGAAGGCAGCGGCTTAACCCACTGAGCCACCCAGGCGCCCCTCAACATCCATTCTTGATAGAGGAAATATGTGACTGTTTGCTTTAACCTGACAAAGTCTCTGTGTGTGTGTGTGGTGTGTTTCCAAAAGCCTGCACCATGATTACTGAGCAACCACTGGACACATCATCATTAACCAGAATAAAATAATGATAATCACCGGGAAGAAGGACTTCAGCCGGGAAAGTGTTTCCTGTGTTGAGTCTTAAAAGATAACTCCTTATTTACCAAGCTAATAGGTGAAAGGCTGTTCAAAACAGAGGGGCTAAGTATCACAAAGGCATAGCAATGTGAAAAAAGAAAGAGAGGAACTATTATCTAAATGATTGGACTTAAGCAAAGTTACAATTGGGTATATAAACTCTGAAAATATATTCCCTGAAAACCTTTGTTTACTTTAGTATCCTTGAGCTGCAGTTAATCCATAGGTTAGTTTTGAGGTCAGTGCACAAGGTGAAAGTAACGCTTAGTTAAAAGTATCCCTGAAGGGATGCCTGGGTGGCTCAGTGGGTTAAGCCGCTGCCTTCGGCTCAGGTTATGATCCCAGGGTCCCAGGACTGAGTCCTGCATTGGGCTCTTTGCTTGGCAGAGAGCCTGCTTCTCTCTCTACCTCTGCCTGCTTGTGTCCTCTCTCTCTCTCTCTCTGACAAATAAATAAATAAAATCTTAAAAAAAGTATCCCTGAAAACCCTTTAAATTTTCTATGAAGAACAGAATAAAGGCATACTATCTTCATAAATCATCAGAGCTTTTTTCCAGCAATGAAGTAGATTTGTTATTTTTTCATTTGAGTACAGGTGACGTACATTGAGTTAGATTTTTTCGAAGCTCTGTTTTATTAAAAATGCATTTCTTTAAACCATTTGAAATCCTACCCAGTGCTGAATAGGTATTGTTGAGTTTGCATGAATTAATCGCATATTAGACTGCTACTTACTCTGTAGCTGTTGTACAGAGAGATTGTAGTAGATACTTGCTTTCCTTTCTCAAGTTTTTTTTTTTTTTAATTTAGTATTATGTTTTTACAATAAGATTCTTTTTTTGGGGGGAATCCTTTTCCCAGTCTGAGTTACTTAGGGATTAAGGAGGGTTTCTAGCTTCCTGTTGCAAGGATAAGGTCCATGACTCCAGACCTGACCAGAAAGCACAGTACAGTCTTTTGAACACAGTTTGAACCAATGTTCAGGAGTAGGTAAATAGTCTAACATGGCCCAATTAAAGTGAATCTGTGGTGGCTATGAGAAGAGGAAAGAGTGCAGGACAGTGGCTACCCTGTGATGAGAAGGACTGTGGCTTGTGTGTTGTGATGTGGTAGAAGGAGGCTGGTTAGTAATTGGTTGAAAAGTTATATACTACATGTGGATAGGTATGGCTTATTCTCCTGTGAGGTGCATTTTCTATATTCCTAAACGGGTTGTTCTGCTGGGTATAGTCTCTGCATTCACCTAACCCCAACCCTGGTTGACGAACTGAGGAAGGCCCTGCTTATTGTGGGAAGTAAAGACTTCCTTCTACTGTTGTCTGTGGCTGCTTTCCTTCTACAAAGGCAGAGTTGTGACAGGGAACATACGGTTCACAAAGCTTAAAGTATTATCTGGTCCTTCATAGAAAAAGTTTGCCAACTCCTGACTTAGTTCTTTTCAGCAGATGAAAATCACGCATGAACAAAAGCAAAATTCATTCTATGTTCACGTTGTTCCTTAATGTATCAATCACTTTGGAATAAACTTGTATTTTCAAAACAAATGTTATAGCAAAACCATATCTGAAACCTAAGATTTTATAATAAATATGAAGATTTATTTATTTTAGAGAGAAGGTGGGTTGGGGGAGGGGCATATGAAGAGGGAGATGGGGGAAGAGCAGTATCCTCACTGAGTGGGGAGCCTCCACACCACACGGGGCCTGATCCCAGGACCCTGAGATCATGGCGTTAGCCGAAATCAGGAGTCAGATGCTTAACTGACTGAGTCACCCAGACACCCCTGAAACTTAAGATTATAGCCGCCGTCTGGACAGCAGGACAAAGAGAACAAGTGAAGACGCTTTTCCTGATAACATTTGAACCTGCTGAATCTGTGGTTGAAGTGAGGCCATCCTTAAGTAATTTCAGTTATATGAGTCAGTAAATTTCTTTTGTTTAGTCCAGTTTGATTTATGTTTTCTACCATTTGCAATAGAATTCTTTTTTTTTTTTAAAGATTTTATTTATTTATTTTACAGAGAGAAATCACAAGTAGATGGAGAGAGGCAAGCAGAGAGAAAGAGAGGGAAGCAGGCTCCCTGCTGAGCAGAGAGCCCAATGCGGGACTCGATCCCAGGACCCTGAGATCATGACCTGAGCCGAAGGCAGCAGCTTAACCCACTGAGCCACCCAGGTGCCCTGCAATAGAATTCTTACAAAAGACTTTTTAAGGATAGTTTTAGATTTACCAAAAGGTTACACGCAGTATGGAGTTACCATGGACCCTACATCCAGTTCCCCTTTTGTTAACATCTTACATTTAATGGTATGTTTGTTACATGTAATGAACTAATATTGATACATAATTGTTACCTGTGGTCCATACATTATTTGAATCTTTAGTTTCTATGTAATTTTTTTTTTTTCCTGTTCCAGGATACCAGATTACCGTTAGTCATCATTTTTCCATGGACTCTTTTTGGTTGTGACAGTTTCTCAGACTTCCCATGGTTTTGGTGACCTCGACAGTTTTGATTAGTACTAGTAGGTTATTTTGTAAAAGTCCCTCGATTTGAGTTTGTCTGACTTTTTTCTCATGGTTAGACTGGGGTTATGGGTTTTAGGGACGAGTACTACTGCAGTCTTCTTTTAAACATCGCTTCAGGCATGGACAGGCATGGACAAGATAAGATAAACAAGAGGTAGGTTGTTTTTATCTTCAAGATTTTTGTAATATATATTTAAAAAAGTCATTAGTACACACGTCCCTCCAGCCCCAAACTAGAGTCTATGGTGTCCTTCCCCGTCTCTTCCTGTCCTTGTTTACCACCTCAGTTGATCATCACTGTAGTGTCTTGTAATCTTTGATATTTTGGCTGTTACAGGGCTCTGTATCTAATTGAAATAGGTGTTTTTTTTTTTTTAAATGGCTTATGTAACATTATGAAAATGTTATACTAGTAAAAAATGTTATTTACAACACAAATTTTATTGAAGAAAAGGGAAGCTGTTACATTTTCAGGAGATTTTAGTCTAATATTTATGTTTTAATAGTGCAGCATTCACTTAATGCAGCTGAGATAGAGTGCGTTATTTTCGACATGTCCTGCAAAGTGTTATTTAGTTAGGGTTGTAAGTGTGCTGGGATGACATCTTGGGCTCTTGTATCAGTTACTTTTCTCCATTGTTGTTACAGCATCTGCCAACTGCAAGAAATTTCAGTATATTATTAGATACTGTCATTTGCCTTTAGCAAGTAGTTCTGACAAATGAAAGATTAAAATTGAGCTGCTATAGGTAGTAAACCGCATCCTTTGTGTCAGATGAAATACCTCCTGGGGTATTTTTCTGGTTTGACTGAAGCAGTGATTTTGTTCATTTTCTGTGAAATATGAATTTCGTTGAGCATAACAGCATGTTAGTGCCTGAGGGGCATCTCTTGATTACCCTGTATCTCAATTTACGTCATTTAAATTTCAAATAGTAGAACTATCAAGTGAGTTAAAACATTTGAGGCTTAGACAAATGAAAATTCATGGATTCTTTATTTTATTTGAAATGTACTGTTATGAAATATAAACCTTTGATAGGGTTTGGAGAATAAAGTAAGACATTATATATATTTTGGGGGACAACTAGAGAAAGACCAAATAAAAATACAGTTTGAGGGGCACCTGGGTGGCTCAGCGGGTTAAAGCCTCTGCCTTCGGCCCATGTCATGATCCCAGGGTCCTGGGATCGAGCCCCGCATCGGGCTCTCTGCTCAGTGCAGAGCCTGCTTCTCTCTCTCTCTTTCTCTGCCTGCCTCTCTGCCTACTTGTGTTCTCTGTCAAATAAATAAATAAAATCTTAAAAAAAAAAAAAGGCAACATCTTAACTGTCAGTTGCGCAGCCCCATATGACCTACCCTATCAAACTCTCTGATTTCATTTAAGATTAAAAAAAAAATACAGTTTGAGATCCAAATTAATCATGTCTGGTAGTCCAAATAATGTTTCTTTATAGGTAAAATGGATAGTTTTTTTAGCCCTGAAATTAAACCTTTGTTGCCTTTTTTTTTTTTAAGGTTTTACTTATTTATTTGAGACAGTGATGGAGAGCAGGTGAGCATGTGAGTGGGGAGAGGGAGAAGCAGGCTCCCCGCTGAGCCGGGCCCTGATGCAGGCAGGCTCTGTCCCAGGACCCTGGGATCATGAGCTGTGCTGAAGACAGATGCTCAACTGACCTAGCCACCTAGGCCCCCTGACCCCCTTTTTTGCCTTATAAGTATTCTGGATCATGGATCTATAAGAACATAAACTTAAGAATATAACATGATAGGAACTTTCCTAGAGCATTTTGTACAAGCGTACCTTGCTCTAATTATCATCTAGAGTGTTTACATCTAGAGTATGTTGCATATACTATAGTAGCTATAACGTACCAGTTGTGGTAGATTCATGCAGCATTTAAATAAGAACTGTTAATGAAGAAATAGGTATAAATTAAGGTAAGTTAAGTGGTATGGTTAGTAGCAGTGTAAATGTTATTGGTACAGCTTTATTGTAAATAATTTCCCCCAGTAGACCCAAGAATTTCAAAATAAAGAAGTCAGAAGGTGGTGACTTTCTTGCAGATTTCTGGAGCTCTGAGCCAAGAAAATAAAACTTGCTATGTGTGTGTATTATAAACCCCATGATTTTGCTTTTCTTTACTACAGTGAGGGCCTTATTTGCTAACGAGGCAACCAGTGAGAGGGTGTAGTTGATGGCTACATTGCTAGCACCATTCATTCAGCCTCTTAGTAATCACAGCTGATGTACAGCACTTCATATTTGAATTGATCAGTTTGAATTAATTGTAAGTTATAGGGTTAGCAATGGCTATTTATATAATTTTAATACTCTTCATTTAGGAATGCTGTTTCTTTTGCTTGGATCACCAGTCATTTCAGAAAGAAAACCTATATATCATTTTGGGAGTGTGTAATTTCTGTGCTTATTTCTTTCTTATGTAAATACCTGATCATTAAGCAACTGGCCTGTCAAATAAGTAGAATCAACTGAAGAATTTCAAATGCATATTCTAGGTTCTGGTCTCTGGAAATCCAGTGTCTGTGGGTTTGGGAGAATCTGTACTTTTTTTTTTAGCTACTCCTGTGATTCTGATGTCTGGTCAAGTTTATGGGTCAGCCATAGTTTGTGTAATTCTCTGATAATGGTTTTAAAACATTTTTATACAGTTTTTGCTATACTGTAATGTATGTGTTTCTGGAAAATCTTGTGCTTTTACAAATCATGTACTAAAAAGGTCTGATAAAAATAGAGTTGTACAAATTGCTCAGAAACTCTACAGCTCTGTATCCAGAGCACTAATAAAATCAAAAACAATCCTAATAATAACAGTGCAGTTAAAAAGACAATGTCAAATTGCTAGTAAGGAAATATTACATTAAATACAGGATTTTATCTTAGAAAAAAAAGGTGATGGTTACCATGATGACAAGGGGTCATGAAGCATTGAAGCTGCTGAATTACAGAGACAAGGGCAAAGTATGCAAAAATGAGTAAGTAGCATGCAAAAGCCCTACCAGACACAGTGTGGGACCAAGTTGAGAACAGCATCAGAGTGGTGTGAATGGGCGTTTAGTCCAATGAGCCCCTGCATTTTACCGTGTCCACCATATGGTCGTGAACTTCCTGTTACACTGCATGTATCTGACTGAAAGCATTAATGTGTGGGGAAAAAATATTACATATAACCTGAATGTGATCTGATCCGTGTTACAGAAATGTGTTCTAGCAGAAGAGATCATATTTAATGATCATTTTGGGAAACTGTGTAGTGATCATATCTGGAGTCGGTCTCCCAGCTCTACCCTTGTGTCCGGGGGCAAATCACTTATCCTTTTAATGCCTATTTCTCTTCTATTTTAAAAAGTATTTTGAAAGTGTTTTTCAAAATATTGTAGGACAGCAGACAGGAGAATGCTTTGGACTGGGGAATAATTTGAAAATATTTTGGTGGAGGAGATATTTTAGCTGTTCCTTCACAAATAACCTAAGAGATAAATACCACTTATAGATTATGTGATCTTGGGCAAGCCTCAGTTCCCTTAAATGGAATATAGGGGATAGTGTTGTTTTCTTGATCACACCACTAGGTTTTTGTGGGTATCAGAATTAAAATGAGATACTTCCTGAAAGTTTATTATACAATTAATTGTAAGGTAGGAAAAGGAAACACGAGTTTCCTTTCTTCCTTTTTTTTTTTTTTTTTAAAGATTTTATTTATTTGTTAGAGAGAGAGTGAGTGAGTGCACAAGCAGGGTAGTGGCAGGCAGAGGGAGAGGAGGAAGCAGACTCCCCATTGAACCCATTGAGCCCAGTGTGGACTCAATCCTGGAACCCTGGGATCATGACCTGAGCTGAAGGCAGATGCTTAGTTGACCGAGCCACCTGGGTGTCCTGGAAACACGAATTTCTAGTTTAGTTTACTTTCTGACTTCAGATGAGGTAGTCTTTAAGATTTTGTCTAACTTTGAAAGTAGTTGAATTTCTCACATTTTTGTAAGTGCTAATCATTTCAAGTTCTGTGTGTTCTCTGACCCAGATATTTCTCTGGTCCTTTATTTTTTTCAGCATTAAGTAACCATTGGCCAAATTCTCCTTTACTGTTATAGACATTATACCAAATACTCAGACAAATGTTCCTGATTTCAGAGATTATAGCCTAACAGGAATATCAATCAACCTAAAAATTACCACCCCCCCAATATTGATTCACATCTAGTGTCTGCACAGTTGAGAATTCTGACACCTTGGTGTTATTTCCAGAAGGTTTTGAATAATTTTCTGATGTCCCCAGATAACCTGGTTAATGTTTTATGTCATCTGTGAAATTAAAAAAAAAATTATTTATTTGAGAAGGAGTGGAGGAGCATGAGCAGAGGGAGTGGCAGAGGGAGAGAAAGAAGCAGACTCCCCACTGAGCAGGGAGCCTGATAGGGCTTGATCCCAGGACCCTGTGATCATGATCTGAATGGAAAGCAGATGCTTGATTGATTGAGCCACCCAGGCGCACCTCATCTGTGAATTTATAAGGAGTTACAAGTTTACTTTTTGCCTTACTACTCTTTTTTACCTTCGCATTTTGCCCTTAGCTAACCAGAGACTCCATTTCATCTAGCTCTTCCTCCCCATCCCCGCTTAAAACTAACTTCTTTTGTGTTGCCAATTTCAATGAAATTAAGTTCTAAATAAAATAATTTTCAACTTAAGGTTTGAATACTGAACAAGCTTGATACTCTCAGAGATAATTTGCTTTTAAATTTTTGTTAATCAAAATAAATCTCTAAATAGGTTATGAGTCAGTTTTATTAACGAATGTGTGCATTTTTTTGAACTGTTTGGGGATAGAAAAAAAGGATTGGAAATTTCTGTTTTAGCCACACTTGAAGGAGCATCCTTAGTTTTTTCCTTGTAAAACAATGCCGTGACCATATTTTCTTGTTGCCTACTCATTTCCTGTAATATGTTACACCTGTGTTTATTATTAAGCTCTTTAATATTAGAACTGCTATGTAATTATGGGAAAGTTATAATGAATTAAATTCTCAGTGCTTTTTCTTTTAAAAGTTTAGTTCCGTGAAATCTGTGTTTTTGATGTAAGATTCCCACCCTTCCCTTGGCTTAATTTCTTTTTGTCATTTGCTTTGAAATATGTCAGAATGTTTTAAAAATAGTCTAAGGTGGCATTTTTATTGTGCTTTTATCTGTTGTATATTTGAAAAGTGACAGAGTGGATGGTGATCCTTGCCTGCTTTGATGCTGGCAGAAAAACCAGTGCATGATGAATTGTCTTCCATTTGTTCACTTAAGAACTCCTTGTTAGTGTGTGGATATAGTTGATAGTTGTAGAATCTTTTCCTATTTTAACTATTCTTTGGCTTGTAGATTTTGATACACTGGCCAAATAGTAACAGTGTTTTCTCAGATGGATGGAGAGGAGACGGTCTAATTCTTGGCAAACTCTGTTACTTGGTACTGACACATTGGATTCACAAGCTCATGAAGATGTTTATTCCCCTGTATGTGAATCGGTGTTTTCTAAGATATGCAGCCCATTACATAGGTGAATCTTTGGCCTCTTGATTCCTACTAATCTTTCGTTTTCAAATGTTTAAGAGTTTGTAAATTAAGTTTAGTGTACTAGATTTTGGTGTATTTCTCTATTTTAGCTTTATTCATCTAGTTGATAGTTTATTCCAGGATCTCAGTTGTTTCTAATACCTGCCCAGATAGGAGCCCTCATAGTTACTGTCCTTTCCGTTAAAGATATTCCATAGTTCATACAGCTTTTATGTTGCCCTTCTAAAATGATAGGGACTGAGTAGTGGCAAACATGCTGGGTTGAGTTTTAGTACTAGTCATAGATTGTCCAGATGTGTGCAGATACTGCCGATGGACTTAGTAGATCATGTAGGGGATATAGTAATGTCCTAGATGCAGTACAGGATGCAAGAGCCCGTGTAGGTTAGAAGTCAGAACAACACTTGAAACCTCTAAATGTGCGTTGCCTCATACAGCTGTCCCACTCATACCTTTTTAAGTCATTGCAAGAATATCTTCTCTATGGCCCTTTGGGTACTTTTGTTTTTGTATTTATAAGATTTTACCATTTTTTTTTGTTGTTCATTTGATTAGTATTTATTTTAGAAGCCTGGTTGTTGAGGCAGAAAGTATCAAACTAAAGCATTCCATATAGCTTTTTTTTTTTTTTAAAGATTTTATTTATTTATTTGAGAAAGAGAGTGAGAGAGAACATGAGAGGGGAGAAGGTCAGAGGGATAAGCAGACTCCCCGCAGAGCTGGGATCCCGATGCAGGATTCGATCCCAGGACTCCGGGATCATGACCTGTGCTGAAAGCAGTGGCTTAACCAGCTGAGCCACCCAGGTGCCCCTCATTCCATATAGCTTTTAAGAATTAATGCCTGTGGGGCACCTGGGATCGAGCCCCACATCGAGCTCTCTGCTCAGCAGGGAGCCTGCTTCCCCCCACCCTCTCTTTGCCTGCCTCTCTCTGCCTACTTGTGATCTCTGTCAAATAAATAAATGAAATCTTCAAAAAAAAAAAAAAAAGAATTAATGCCTGTAGAGACGCCTCGGTGGCTGTGGGTTAAACATCTGCCTTTGGCTCAGGTTGTGATCTCAGTTCTGGGATTGAGCCCTAAGTCAGGCTCTCTGCTCAGCAGGGAGTCTGCCTCTCCCTTTCCCTCTGCCCCTCCTCCTGCTAGTGCTCATCCATGCACCAACGCTCTCTTTCTCTCTTTCAAATAAATAAATAAATAAAATCTTTAAAAAAAAGAATTATTGCCTGTAAAGGAAATATGAGAGCTAGAGGAGCCTGTAGAACCAGACTGAGTGTTAGAGAATATACAGGATTTGGTTTCTTGAACAATCGCATGACAAGAATAGAGGAGGAGAGGGAACCTTAAAATCACAAGGGACTTAAGAGACTTATTAACTGTAATACCACTGTGTGTGGACTTTGTGATTCAAACAAGCCAACTGTTAGAAAAAAAGTCCATGAGAAATGGAAAGCCTGGTGTATTGACTACATATTTATGATATTAAGGCATTATTGGTTAATTACCTTAGGTGAGATCATGATATTTTAGTAATTTAAAAGAGTCATTATCTCATGAAAATGTTTATTCTCCTAAGGAAGTTCAATGTTTTTTAGTAGATCCAGAACATGGATTCATGAAATGTCTTTCTTCTATTATGCCTTCTGGTTTTTTTTTTTTTAAGCACTATTTACAAATATTGTGGTACATAGATAGTTTATATATCTGATTTCATCTGATCACTTCAATTGCAGTATAATTGGGCATGGTTATTCTGATCAGATCAGGAAATTGAACTTAAGAGATCTCGAGCAAATCGCTGGAATTTACGTAAGTAATAAGTGGCACAGAGGAATTTGAGTCATCTTAACTTCATTAAATTAAAAGAAAAAAATCCAACATTATTTCCTAAATGGAAACCATCGATACTCAGAAATAGTACTGTTGTTTTCAAGTTGCTTTGTATATTTAACTTGAATACTACTTAAAATGGTGAAACAGTATCTTAATAAATTACAAATCAATACATAACAAGTTAGTTCAGTTCTTAAACATGCTTAATTTACCACAAGGACGTAGTGATATAATTTGAAGATTCTGAATTGACACTTAAGAAATAACTTTATTATTTTGAAGTACTTTTTCAGAGATTATAAAATATACTTTGCATTTACTACATCTTTTGAAAATACCACATGAAAAGCACCACAGATGATAATATTAATGTCTGGCTTTAGCCAAATAAGAAGAAATAGGCAGATACTCAATTCCAAATTAATGTGTCATTCAAACTTAAATGTAAATCTGTGTATCTTTTAAAGAGCTATCTCTGTTAACTTTTTGCTTCTCTATTATAGTTTACTAATGAAAAGATTTACATTATTATTATTTTTGTAATTAATAAAATTTACCAGAATAAATTTCTATAACAGTGGGTAATAGGAAAAAATACCTGTTTGCTGAAATAAAGCTAAATGAGCAGATAAGAACTTAATTCTCCTTGCTAAGAAAATAAAATTAAAGAATTATTGATACCAGGAGTAGAAGTACACTTATTTGGAGATACATCAGAATAATTGGGCATGATTCACATTTACTAGTATGGGTTTAACTTTTGTTATTTGAGGACAGGCTGATTGTGCTTTGAGAAAAATACTTGGAATTTTATAAGTAGTTGGATGTTCTCTAAGACATGAAGGAGCTTGCTGTTGGCTCCCACTGTGACTCTTGCCACCCTTGTCAGCTGATAGTAAGGGAGCGAGTGGTATGAAATAGGTAGCAGGCTGCCAAAATTTAGTTGAGTTGCAAATCAACATGCACTAGAGTGAGCCATCCAGGTAAGGATACTACTAGGTAAAAGCATTTGATTTATTGACATTTTTTCTAGTATACTGTGGGAGAGACTCCACTAAATTATGTTATGCCATACCCTGAACGTTTTAAAAAAAGATTTGATTGATTGATTGATTGATTTATAACAGAGCAGAGGGAGGGTCAGAGAGAGAGGGAGAGAGAGAATCCCAAGCAGAATCCATACTGATCACGAGTCTTGATGCGGGCTTGATCCCATAACCCCAAGATCACAACCTGAGCCTAAATCAAGAGTTGGGCCATTAACTGACTGAGCTACCCAGGCACCCTACCCTGAGCTTTTCAGGCATGCAGACTTAGTACAGCTGTTTTTTTTGTTGTTGTTGTTGTTTGTTTGTTTGTTTTGTTTTTGATTTTTTTCTTTTTGCTTAGCCCTAATTTAATTTTTTTCACGTAGTGATTTCATCCTGTTCTCTCCCAGACCTTCTACTAAGATAGAGTTTACTTGAATCACTTGCTTTCTCCTCTGATTATCACTCATTAAGTTTACATTTGACATTTTTCTTTGCAACATCATTAACATTAGGAGGCAGTCTGGTTACAGGAATTACTAGACGTACTGTACATAAATTTCAGTTTTTGCCAAGACTATAGTTTTCTAAGGCCCTAAACTTGTAAAAGGAATGTAAAGCCTTTTTATTCTCTGTACCTCACTGCTTATGACATTATCAGTGAGAATTCTAGCTCAGAAAATAATTTCTTTAATTCAGCATTATATTATAGAATATAGAATCTTTGTTGTCTTTATAAAGCCTTTTACCGGATCAGTTGTAGCATAATTAGTTCTTAATTTTTGACACTATGCTTTTACTTACTACTTTTTAAGCATTGTTTTCATTTAATCATTACTTATAGATGTTGTATGTTAGTGGCCTTAAACTCATTGCCAGAAGAATTATGACATTTCAGAGTTTAACTTTGTTAACAACAGTATAGTTTTATTTTATCTGTAGATTGAAACACTATTTTAAGTAGTGTCTCAGACCAGTGAGGTTATCTCGAGATATCTGGATTGTGATGAAGCAAGTGTTTTTGTTTTGTTTATTTACAGAGTCTACTAATGCTGAGACAACTTGCCTGTTCTGTGTGCCCGTGGCTTGGTAGTTGTAGGAATTGTTCTATTCAGTCTCTGACGAATTTCATTTGGAAGAGTATGTTAATGCAGATACCATGTTCTTTTTCCCTTGTGCAAGAGCACCTTGAACTCTTGAGTTTTGGAACAAAGTATTCTTGGGTTAGATTTTATGTACTTTTGAAAGGGAAACAGTGAAACAAGGTGATGTGGTATATGAATTTGACAGTAAGCAGATGCTGTCTTTGCCCTTACAGTAGAGGCATTAGGTTTCTTTATTAATGAGGTGCAAATTCCATAGATTTTGGTTCTTCTTTGAGGAGGGATTAAATTCCCACTGTAGAGGAGGAATTAAATTTATTTTAATTCTTATTAAATTAATTCCTATTGCAGATTTACATCATGATTCTGAGATTCCGATACATAAAGAACTTCTAAGTTTCCTTGTTCAGCCCACATAATTGTTTTTGCTTTTCTCCTTTGCTATTTTACTTGTTCCTATTCATCATCATTTTAGATTTGCCTTGGTGTATGCAAGAAGATTGCCTTATTTATGCATACTGACTTTATTTATTTTTGAACTTACATTCCCTAAGCTTGGCACTTATATTTTTCTGTTGTTCACTTGTATGTATTTGTTCAATAAGCATTTATTGTTGATGTCTATTTTATATGAGATGGCAGAAATAAGCATTCAGCTATGCAAGAGAAAAGCTATGGAAGGGATCTTTTAACTTACGAGTTAACTTGTTTAAAACTAAAAAATTAAATTGCTAACACATTTTTATGTTAGAAATTAAAAACATTATAGATAAATTAAAGAAGAAAGTAAAAATTACTCAGTGTTTTTGTTATATGATCTCCTATGTGTTTTTTATACACACACACACACACACACACACACTATTTTTCTTATAATAATGGAATCTAATCTATATAGTGTTTCTGATTTTTTTTTTTCAGTTACTGATACCAGACAGACTATAGCACTATGGTTAAAAATTGTGTTGAAGAAGTCTGATTCAGTAGACTGAATTTCAGTATTTTTCTTCAATCAGTATTTACATGGGATGAAGATTCTAGAATGTGTAACAATTGATGGTAGTTACTGATTCAGTGAAAACATAGCCTGAGATTATATATTGTTGAAGGCAGTATTCTACATTATAATAAATATTAACACATTTTAAAACTTGAATACCAGAAATTATGCTTTTAATCTTTGCTTGGTTGACTAAGGATATATAATTTTAAAACAATAGTTGATTTTAGTTAAATTTTGAGTGAGTTTGTGCATATTTTTGAGAAATTTCCACTAAAAATTACTCATTAAGGAGATTGGAAATGTCATGGTCTTATGATCTAATTAGATCTAATTTTATATGTATTTTGTAATCCTTATGTTAATGTATTAAGGGGAGTATATGAGCTTTTGGTTCTAATTTTTTATTTTCATCTATATTCATGAAAGGGATTCAAATAAGTAGAATATTATCTCTTAGTTGAGACTTGTTTCCTTTTATATATTAGATTACTACTCTTTTAAAATAGTGGTAAAAATTACAAAGTGATATGACTGAAGAAAGCCAAATATTAAAGATAAAATATCTTGTTTCTCAGTTTTTATATAATTATAACAATAAAAACATTCCAAGGTGTCAGTGATGATGAGGATGATGGCTGTCATTTATAGAGGATCTTTACTGTGCAATATGGTAGTTTCATTATGCATTATTTCTGATTCCTCTTTTAGAGATTACCAAACTGAGACTCAATTTAAGCTACTTACCTCAAACCACACTTTCTCTAAAACATAGTTGAGATTTGAACCAATGTCTATCTGATTTCAAAATATTTCTATTTCTATTGAAATTTGTTTTCCAGTTTCATGACACAGCTTTTTGAAATACCAACATATTCTTTATTTTTTTATTTTTTTTTTAAAGGTTTTGTTTATTTATTTGGCAGAGAGAGATCACAAGTAGGCAGAGAGACAGGCAGAGAGAGGGGGGAAGCTGAGCAGAGAGCCTGATGTGGGGCTCGATCTCAGGACCCTGAGATCGTGACCTGGGCTGAAGGCATAGGCTTAACCCACTGAGCCACCCAGGTGCCCTGAAATACAACATATTTTTAAAAATGCATATATTGTTGCAATAGGGGAGATACCTTATTAAGATATCCAATTTTTTGAAATTTTATTTAGCTCTTTTGAAGAGTTATTCTGAGTTAGATCTCTTTGAATATATATTTCTAAAGAGGCAAATCTGCTCTAACATGATACATTCCATTTTCTAGTCAAATAGACTTTTTCTTTTGGTGTTTTAAGTGACATAGAGGATCATGTTAAGTTAATTGTATATCTTAGATATTTTAATGAAACAATTTATCAGGAAACAAATACATTTATTATACTTAGATAAATTTTAATGAAATAAAGTATGCATAATTGTTTGCCCTTTAGATATATTGGTAAACTGAAGCAGATGTCTGTGTGTGATGATCCAGAACCCAGGAGTATTCCATAGTAAAAAAGAAAATAGTTATTCTCTTGAAGTTAGTCATTGCAATGTAAGAATCCTACAAACAATCTACTGCTGGTTAGAAAAACAATTCAAAAAATTTTTAAAAAGTTTGATTTATTTAGAGAGTGTGCACAAATGGGGGGAGGGGCAGTCGGAAAGGGAGAGAGAGGATCTCAGACAGATTCCACTCTGAGCAGGGATCCCAACTCCGGGCTTGATTCCATGACCCTGAAAACAAGCTGAGCTGAAATCAGGAGTCGGCTGCTCAACTGACTGAGTCACCCAGGCACCCCAGTTAGAGAAACAATTTAAAGGTACAAGTAATCTGGAATTGAGAATAAATACATAGTATAATAATGATTAATGATGGGTAACATTTATATATTATATATGGTGCTTTTTATGTTGGAAGAAAATCTTTAGTTATTGAAAATATTGGAGGAGGAATTGTGTTTAACTTTTCTTTCTAATGTAATTATTTATATATTAATACTAATAGTATTAATGTATTAATAGTATTAATACTAATAGTGTTAATATAATATATATAATATATAGTATTAATACTAATAGTATTAATATAATTAATACTAACTCTAAAGAGGCAGATTTGCCTCTTTAGAAATATATATTCAAAGAGATCTAACTCAGAATAACTCTTCAAAAGAGCTAAATATCATACTTTTATATATATACATATATATATAAAATATAAATTACACCTAGACATATGCTCCTCACATTGAGAATACATAATTTTCTGAAGAGTCTGTTTGGTATATCTGTATTTAAAGGTATTCTTTTTTTTTTTTTTTTTAAGATTTTATTTATTTGACAGAGGAGAGTACAAGCAGGGGGAGCAGCAGAGAGAGGGAGAAGCAGGCTCCTGCTGAGCAAAGAGCCTGATGTGGGGCCCAATCCCAGGACCCTGAGATCATGACCTGAACTGAAGGCAGATGCTTAACCCAATGAGCCACCCAGGTGCCCTGGTGTATCTGTATCTATTTAGAGTCACAGTTGTGACGCATTCTGTGACCAAAGGTTGGTGCCCAGTTCAGGAGATATTTATTGAGCCTTTGCTATGTTTTGAACAGAATTGATAAAATGAATTCTAATTTAAAGTGTGGGAAAAGGAGCACTGAAATGGGAGTATCAGGACCTCAGTTCTCTTGCTGCTCTGCTGCTGCTTTGTTTCGTGATCCCTGTGTGCACCCTTTCTTTGTAGTCCACCCAGATGTGTGGAGGGTGCTGTGTAGAAGTGAACGCAGGTCGTCAGTATACAACAGAATTACGAGATGAGAGCGGGTCAGTCTGGTGAGCTAAATGTAGATCATATTGAAAGCCACATATTTTCCTCACAGAAATATTATTTTACATGGTGGTTAGATTTTAGGTAGATTTTTAAAAAGTACTTTAATTACAAACTTTACAAAGTGAATAGCCCTGGACAAATCATTATGCTAACTTCAATTTCTTTACCTTTAATATGAGGATTATAATAGCTCCTATGTATGAGAATTACATAATAAATTATAATTAATTTTGTAAGGCCTGCAATGTTTGGCAATTAAGTACTCAGTGTATGTTTGCTGTTATTATTACTACTGCTACTAGGAAAGTAAGCCACTTTAAAAATATTTCTCTTGAAAAAAATGCATCTAATTCTTAAACTGTTGTGAAAATTCCTCTTCCTCTTGCTGTGGTAGACTTAGGAACTTCCCTATTCCTTGTCTTCCTTACCTCTTGGTCAGTAGATGATGAAGACTCATTTGATTCTAAACTCTCCATGGTGGCTTCTGTTTAGATCAGAGACTTGTGCCCCACAAAAGTTTGTTGGAGAAGTGAAGCCTGGTCAGGTTTTAAGCCAACCAGGGGAAAAAGGAGTTAAAGCAGTTGTGGTCTTTAGGAATATGGAGTCTTCTCAGTTTTTGGTAGCCCCTGTGATTGACTCCACTGTGTGCCTTAAGACATGCTCCCTGCTGTTCACTGCCTTAGTTAGCACTGAAGAAGGGAACAGAACATGTTGATTTTGAAGTTAAAAACTGTTTTGAACTGATAGAGTCAAAACTGTGAGACCTGTGGAAGGTCTTGGTGCACTGGTCAGATTGGTGGGATCAAAGGCTATCACTGCAGCAGGGGTGTCTGGGGAGGACAGTTCTGCAGTGGCCCCAGGAAAGTAAGTAAAAGGTGATTTCCTGAGTGAGCTATGTTGGTCAGACTGTCCTCAGGAATCTCTGTAAAAGTTCTGCTTACAGTTCACATTTTCATGTTTGAAAGGAGTTGAGGAGGTGAGGCAATCATTGACAGTAATGAAGGAGCAACAAAAGTAGTTAAAAGGAAAGGTACATAGGATTCATGAAACACATTAAAGGGGTTAGAATTGTTTAGGAGGAAAAAAAGACCTAAATACTTAAAATAGCATTTAAAAATCTGATTCTTTGCTAGGGGAATATAAAAGACTACGTTAAAATTAGTTATTATTTTGCGAGGGTGGTGTGTGCATGATACAGTGAAAACCTGTCTCCCTCGCGGTCATCTGTGGTCATCTTCTCACTACGTTTTGCCCTTGGAGATGGCAGCTGTCACGGGTGCTGTCCTGTGTATATTCTGCACACATAGTCCTGTGTGTTTCTCTTTCCTCCTTTTTGCAAATGGGAATGGTAGCATTTCATATATCCTATGGTACACCTTTACCTCTTTCTTCTTTGCCTTAATAATGTGCCTTAGGGTTTGTGTCCTGTCATGACCAGTAGGGCTGCCTTGTGTTTCTCGTTCCCCCATCTGTACAGCCTTCCATTCTGTGGAGAGTCCATAATTCGATTATCCAGTTTTCTGTTAAATGAGCAAGTTAGGTGGTTTTTGCTGTTATAAATCTTACTGCCCTGAATATTTCTGTTCATTCCATATTTCTACCTGTGAAAATAAAGTGGTTTCCTAGAAGGGAAATTGCTGGGCGAAAAGATGAGTAGCTGACATGTCAGGGGTTGGTACCAACGTGGCTGTTTCCTGAGGAACAGCTGTGTCATTGCCCGTGTTACAGATGCTATACTTTTCCCTCATTTCCCAGCAGGTCATTTTATGGCTACCATGGGCGTCTGCAGTTTAAATGATGTGTAAAAATGTTGCATCCTTTTGTTTAATGTAATCTTCCAGGCCCTTAACCTTAGAGTGGATATGTATATATGTATGTATGTACGTACTTATCTATCTTTAAAAGGTCACAGACAAGCCTGGCGGCTGTTAGCTTGCATTTTGGATACCTGAGCAAGGTGTCTCTGGCAGTTATTACTGCGGGGAAGGAAAGATGGGTGTAGTATTAGAAGGCATGAAGTCGGGCAGGTCCCTGCAGCATGCTTTTCTTCGCTCTGAATTGTGATCGTCCTCAACTGTGAGGTCTGTAACTGTGCCTCCCTCTCGTTGTGGTTTGCCCAGGAGACTTTTACATATAGCGTTAGTCTTTCCAGTTTTGTTTACCTTCTGAATTCTGAAATAGCAAAATAAGAAAATCCTGCACTTTGAAAATGTGTTTTTAACTTAGTAACTGGAGACTTGTGTAGAGAAAAATTGTTATTAAATCAATAATTAGTGAAAAATCACCTTGATTTGGGTTCTGAGTTTGATTATGTAGGTCACAGAGCCTGAGGCAGTGGGAGGGGCCTGGGTGTCCCAGGTGTAGAGCAGTCAGAGGCAGTGAGTGTGCTATGTGTGATTTCCTGTCTTTACCCCAACTGTAATTAAAATAGCACGTAATAGACTGTGGCCCGGCATGATCACATATTGCTGTGTATCAGCCACACATAAACAGAGCTGAACACCTTGAACGTTGGTGGTGGTCTTTATTCCATGCCTTGAGGTTTAAATTTTTTGACTACAAGATGGAGACTGAAAGTGAGAGTAGCATTTCAGGAGATGATAGTGTCTTTTGGTTGGATTCTGAAGTTTTAACCGAGATGCCTGGCAGTGAAGAGGGAGAGAGGGAAGACAACTTCAGGTAATTATGGAATTCACAGCTCTCCCTTCTCTCCCTTCTCACCTTTGTTTCTCTGTCCACTCCCTCTACCACGGCACTCCTTTCCGATCTTCTCTATTTTAAATCTCTTTTCTGGTAAGATTGTCTTTTCTCTGGGGGGGAAGGTTTGGAGCTGAAAAGAACAGGTTTCTAGTTGTACATAGCACTCTTCATTCCACAACATGCCCTGAGCTTATAAAATGCATTTTAAATGACTTGTTAGAACACCAGGAAGAGAAGGTGTTAGACAGGTTTTGTAGTAGCGTTTCAGGAATTTCAAGTAGAGACTCATAATGAATGAACTATCTACCACTCCTTCCTGTGTCTGATTTGTACCTAATAGATTTGATCTGAATTTGAATGTAGCACGTTTTTCTTCCTTTTTCCTTTTCTTTTTTTTTTCAATGTTTGTGTATATATGCCCCTACATGCATGGATGCTTTTGTTGTCTTATTCATGTGTATGAAACATTTGGACTATAAGTACAAATTAATTATTTCATGGCTTTGATCCCTGTTCTTATCTCTGACCTTATATCTCACTCTCCTTCCCCTCTTGGGAATCTTTCTTGGCTTTGAATTTCTACTTGTAACTTCATAACTGAAGTTTTTAGGGAATGCCTCCTGATTAAGCAGATCTCAAAGTGTGATAGTACTAGTGAAGAAAGAGGTCTTACCCTGCTTGTGGAAACAGTGCCATTGGTTTATTAATTCTGTTACAAATTTTAGGAGGCTTTTTTTTTCAAACAGGGTTAGCAGATTCATTCTTTTAGAGTTATTAAATCATCTCTTGGAGAAGTTTGTTCTACATATTATCATTGACACCCACACGAGCAATTAAACATCTATTATATAATTTTACCTGTGAGTACTTGGGTAGGTGAACATACCATTATTTACATCAGATCTTATCTTTACGTTTAAAGTTCAAAAAGAGTCTCTCTCAAGTTAATATCTTTATCCACAGATTTGGTTTTTAAAGTCTAGGGTAAGGGTGCCTGAGTTGCTCAGTCGGTTGAGCTCCTGTCTCTTAATTTCAGCTTAGGCCATGATCTCAGGGTCCTGGGATTGAGGCAGGCTCAGTGCTCAGTGCGGAGTCTACTTGAGATTCTCTCTCTCATTCTTCCTCTGTTTCTCCCCCCGCTTGTGCTCCCTTGTACCCTCTCTCTCCAAAATAAGTAAGTAAAATCTAAAAAAAATAAAATAAAAAAATAAAGTCTAGGATAAATGGCAGAAAGGATTAAATATAAGGAAGTCTTGGTAACCCACATTAAATTTGCCACTCCATGGCTAAAATGAATAAGAATGTTTTAAATTTGTAGAAAAGTTTAGTACAAAGCCTGAAAATGTACTATTAACATATGAAATTCTTTTTTTTTTGTATCAACTTTCTCATTCTTCCCATGATTTTATTTGGCCTTTCTTGTTTGAGTAAGCTTCTCTCCCAAGATATGCTGATGTTGCATATATTCTTTATAATATGGTCAGTGTCTCATGGACAGTTAGGAAAAATAAAGTATTTATTTTGTTGGTATTAAACCTGTTTGACTTGGTGTTAAAATTATAAAAGTTATTTTGGGATATTAGTCAAAGGAAGAGACAACCTAGACTTCGTTGTTGCAATAGATTTGGTACTGTCATCCTTGATTTACTTGTTAGGCAGCAGGAGCCTGTCTGGATTTTCTTCTGACTTAAATTAAAAAAAAAAAATCTGTGCAAGATTGAGCTTTCTTTTCCTTAAGACTCTGTGATAGCATTTTCATCCTGAGAAACTGAACTCTATTGCTTGCACTGTTTTAGGAAACCATGACACACCATAGGGCATTGGTCCTTTTTATAGTGATCTTTCATATCTGAATATCATCAAGGCTCTCCCAGACCAAATACATCTTTGAGGTTTGATTTTAAATTATTTGAAAGTGCAAGAAGAGATCTGGGTAAGGCCCATGTCATGTAGTGTTTCTCACCTGTAAGACCTGAGGAAATGCAGCCGCACAGTGCTTTGCCACATTCACAGCAGCGTTCCAGCTAAAATGCCTAACCGAAAAAATGCGCGTGTGGGTGTTGAAGGTGAAGGGTTGGATGGTAGGAGTTGTTGCTGTAACCTTCAGAGAACCAAATAGTAGACTCAGTGTTATGTATGAAAATTATTTTAGTAAAAGCAATTTAGTAATAAAGAAAATATACAGAAAAGTCTTCAGGCATTTCTTTTAAAAATCTGTGCTAATACACGTTAAATCAAACTGTCATTCTTTATATTCTAGTTAATTCATTTACCCACGCACACCCCGCTAGGGCAAAGGATTGTGTACTGTTCTTTATCTCTCAGTGGTTTCTAATCTAGGTTTTAAATTGATTCTTAGAAAAATAGCACTGTGTCATTTGAGACACCATGACTGATAAAGTCAGACCATACCTGTGGTGTAGGTTTGTGGAGTTTCCAGCTATCATCTGCTTTAGGAGGAAGCACTCACAGAGGGGCATTCATATTTGTCCAGTAGGTTTTGGAATGGAGTTTATTTTTAGACTTGGTTGGAAGAAAGGATACTTTTTCTAACATTCTAGTATTGTGGAACATTGCCCAGTTTCCTTCATAGCAATAGTTCAAACTTGTCTACCACTGAGTCACAAATCTCTCATTTTCTGATTTCTGATTTGTAGAGTGAAATTACTACCTACCATTATCACTGTTAAAATAGTTCTTTGATTAGAACATTTAGAGATTGTCGTAGTCCTTAGAATAGAATAGTCCTTAAGGATCATGAAAAGAGCCCTTCTGTAAGTAAGTAGGAGGAATATGAGGCAGAAAAAGAAAAGCAGAGATGTTTTAATTATTTTAAAAGGGCACCTGGGTGGCTCAGTCAGTTAAGCGGCTGTCTTTGGCTTAGGTCATGATCCCAGGGTTCTGGTTTCAAGTTCCTCATCAGGCTCCCTGCTCCTTGGGGATCCTGCTTCTCCCTCTGCCTCTCTCTCATGAATAAATAAATAAAATCTTAAAAAAAGTTTTAAAAATGAAAAATTTAACTTTGGAGTTGTATGCAGTGTATTAAGCCAAATATATGTTATATACAGTATGTCACTTATCAGTCCTATAGATTAGGTAATATTTTTCCCATTTTCCAGATGAAGAAATTGTCACTTAGAAAGTCACACATAGACCAACATTGTAAGCATATAGTAGAGCAAAATTTTGAAACCAGGTGTAATTGAATTTGAAAGTGAACGACTTTAGTGAAATATTTAGCTGCTAAATGTTATTCTCTGGTAAGTAATAACTTTTAAGAGACTTTTAAGCTGACATCTTAGTTCTGAAATTTCTTCTTATGAAGGGATTTTGAGATGGCGATGTGTATACGATGAACACAGAAGTGAACTAATGCATACAGTAAATGTGACCTTTCAGAGATTCGACCTCCAGCACACCTAGCAATTATTACTAACTCATGGTCATGAAAGGTTCTGGTTCTTTGGCATTTAAGGTTATAAATGTTTATCATATAATCTGCTTGAATCTTTTCTAGTATTATTGACACATACATAGACTGGCAAGTGTGATATGTAGTTCAAAACCCAGATGATACAGTGAAAAATTGAACCACATCTTTAGAAATGTGTACTTTTATTTTAATTAATTAATTAATTTAGAGCATGAGCAGAGGGAGGGGCAGAGGGAGAGAGGGAGAATTCCAAGCAGAGTCTACAATGAGCACATGGGCTTCATCCCACAACCTGGCGATCATGACCTGAGACAAAGCTAAGAGTCTCTTGCTCAGTGAACTGAGCCACTCAGGTGCCCCACAGAACTATGTACTTCTAGAATCAGTCTGTAGATGCCCAGATACCTCAATCAGATCTTTGCTTGCATCTCCATAATAATGTGATTTTAAGTGGGAAACTTCCAACTTCAGTTAAACTAGATGATTTGGTGAACATATTTTAAATTCTTTTAATGTCGCTATTGGTTTATAGCATCATAAAACTAATAATAGTTCATGTACTTGATTGGTTAGTTGGTTGCTTTATTAATTTTCTGCCTTATATGAAATGATACTGTGAGTTAGAACATACTGCAGCAGTCCAAATAGGTAACAATGGCTTGGAATATGATATTATATTTCTTCTAGGTTCTTGCTTTTCTTTTAGATCTAGAATGATTTATTTTGATTGGCTAAATTTCTCTGGAAGCCCACAAAGCTATTTCACAATTCCCAGCTTTTAATACCGTGACTCTTCTTTTGTTGTCTTCAGAAATTATTGATTTTGGGATCCCCAGTCAGCAATTTTTTTTTTTTTTCAGTAGGCTCTTCACACCCAATGTGGAGTCCAACACAGAGCTTGAACTCACGATCCTGAGATCAAGACCTGAGCTGAGATCAAGAGTCGGATGCTTAACCGACTGAGCCACCCAGGCGCCCCTCCACCATCCCAGTCAGTTTTTATGAGCCTGGAAGGATGGAGAGGTAGCATTAACAATTAACCAAAGACATATATTACCAGGTCTATTTTATGGTCTATGGCTTTTCATAGGCATTTTAATAATCTGTTGTATATGATGTGAAAAAAGATGTGTATATATAAAAAGTGATATTCTGTAACACTGGATTTATGATCTAGATTATAAATTAGCCCTTAATATATTCTTACAACATAAAATATAATTTTTACCAAACATACTCTTACCAATATCATAAGGATAATAAATTTATTTTGTGATCTGCGAAGTCTGATGTGAACATCACTTAATCTCAGAAAATTTTATGTGGTAGTGGAGTTTAGCCTTTAGGCTGTCTTTATAATCTGTGAAATAAATCTTGTCTTAACTATGAGGCATGCTGGTACAAGGCTTTCTTGGTATTTCAGTAATTAAATTCTTTGGGATGGAATCCAAGGTGAACCTTTCTTGTATTTATCTGTATGAGTTTTTTGATGTTTAAGAAGGGCCCTAGAGTAGAGAAACTATATACAACTATATGAAAGTTCTGGCCATCAGGTTATTTATTTAAGCTCCTAAAAACCAATTTTTCGTTAACCTTTATATTTAACTTAAACATTAAAACTCCCTTAAGCAGTCATTTGCATGTTTAAACTAGTAAATGAAAATCTCTGAAATGTATAGAACTCTGTTTATAAATGTAATATAGTCAGTTCCCTTAAAAAGAAAAATTAAGTGACAGCCTAGCAAGATTAAAATCAGAACAAGCAAAACCTTTCTAGATATTTAATTTTAGAAGATCTGATGTACTTTTACTTACCATTAATGATCAGCTTCCCTTTCCATGCTTATATTGCGATCTGTATTTTCTTTATTGTTTGAAAATCAAAAAATTTCTTCCACTTAGGTGTGCTGCTTTTTCCTACCATGGTTCTCTTTTCTTCTCTACCTCCCTACCTTTTAACACAAGATTGGCAGAATACTTTTCCATCTTCTTGCCTTCAGTCCCTTTGGATACTCTTAAATTTACCAATATTTTACGCTACCAGAAACCCTAATTTTTTTGCTAAGGTGTTTTAATTTTTTTTTTTGTGTCATTTATTCAGATCTAATTAAATGTATCATTGCTTAGTGCCTACTGTTATTTCCTTCTTATCATCTTCCATCTTGTGTCTCTTCTGGCTCATTTGTTTCCTGGTGGATATTTTCTTGAGTACTTTGTTGACATAAGTTCTGTGAGCCACATACTCTGACTTCTTGCATATGCTCATGCCATTTACCCATCTTTTCTTTCATAGGTAACTCATACTTTCTCTCTGAATGCTTCTAATAGTTTCTTTCTGTGCTCAGTTTACAAGTGTGAAAAAAAATGGGTGAATTATTTTTTTAAAATCTAAATAATTGAATTGAAAAAAAATTTTTTTTAAAGATTTTATTTATTAATTTGACAGAGAGAAATCACAAGTAGACGGAGAGGCAGGCAGAGAGAGAGAGAGGGAAGCAGGCTCCCTGCCGAGCAGAGAGCCCGATGCGGGACTCGATCCCAGGACTCTGAGATCATGACCTGAGCTGAAGGCAGCGGCTTAACCCACTGAGCCACCCAGGTGCCCCTGAAAAATTTTTTTAAAAAGATTTTATTTATTTATTTGACAGGTAGGGATCACAAGTAGGCAGAGAAGCAGGCAGAGAGAGTGGAATGGAAGCAGGCTCCCCGCTGAGCAGAGAGCTGGATGCGGGGCTTGATCCAGGACCCTGGGATCATGACCTGAGCTGAAGGCAGAGGCTTTAACCCACTGAGCCACCCAGGCGCCTCAAAGATTTTATTAATTTATTTGACAGAGAGAAAGATCACAATTAGGGAGAGAGGCAGGCAGAGAGAGAGGAGGAAGCAGGCTCCCTGCCGAACAGAGAGAGCCCCATGCGGGACTCGATCCCAGGACTCTGAGATCATGACCTGAGCCGAAGGCAGAGGCTTAACCCACTGAGCCACCCAGGTGCTCCTACATGTGTTTTATCATCAGTTCTTCGGCTTAGAGCTCAGTGACTTTCATTCCTCAGATTCAGGCCTTCATGTTGAGACAGATTTTTTGTTACCTATTATTTATTTAATTGTTGCCTCTCCTCTGTTTTCAGTAATTGTCTTCTTGTGGAACCTATTTCTTGCATATGAAGTCTGCTTAATCTGTCCTTTACTCAATGTATATTTCTCTTTACATTTTTATTTTTTGGTTTGATGTATTTCTTGTTCTTTGGGCCACTAAAAAAAAATATTCAATCTTCCAAATTCAGTTTGAGTAGGGAAATAATTTTTAAGTGTTTTTCGTGTATAGATACAGCATATACACTGGCATATGTAAATAATACATTTATGCTGTTGTGTTCTTTAGCTCTGTGACTTTATTCATTCGGTGTACATGTGCTGTTTGTTCTGACTGAACAGAATTTATGCTTTTAACTTCTAAGCTAGATCTCGGCCCTTCTTTGCCTCCTTCAGCTGTTTTCTTTAGTAGTCTCACGATGCGTAGAGCTTCTTGTGGGTGCAGACACCCACATTAGGAGCCCTAGTCGTCCTAATTGATGGTTTAATTTCTTTACAGAGTAATTTTACAGTTTTTATTAATCCCTTGGGGGCAGATACCTCTTTTGTTGTGGGGAGAAGTAGGAGTGTAACCTCCTTCAGCCTGTTTTTCTCTGGTTTACCAGTCAGTAGGAGCCCACTTGATTTTTGTCTTCCAAAAGATTATCAAGATCTCTGGCCTGCTGATTCTACCCATATCATTCTCTTAAGGATTTATTTCTTTTTATTTAGCTCTCAGAGACTTTTCAGAGACGTAGAGGTTAGTTTCTTAACATATGTGCAGTCTTGAATTGGAAGTCTCCTGGTACTTTTTTCCATGGCTTTTGAGAGGAAACCTCTGAAGAGAGCATTCAGTGAGGCCGAATCTTGGTGTCTGTTATCCAGTCTAGTGGGTCTCTAGAGACGTGAATGGCATGTTTCGGTGTCTTCTGCAGGATATAAAGTGGAAACTTCCAGGAGAAAACAGTCTGCCAAATCTGGAGTGACTGAGATGTGTTAATGCATTTTCCTACCTGCAGAACAGCGCTAAAAATAACATTATCAGATAGTAACTAGTTAGAAGATGTGAAAAGGTGCCAATTTTAAGAACAAAAATAAAATACCCAGAAATAAACTTAGTGAGAAACTAAGATGTATTTGAAGAAAATATAAAGCATTACTGAAGGACATAAAAGAAGTTTGGGAGAAATGAAAAGATACACCTTGTTCATAGCTGGGAATAGTCGGTATCATCAAGATGTTATTTTTCTTTCTTTTTTTTTTTAAAAAGAATTTATTTATTTCTTTATTTCACAGAGAGATCATAAGCAGGCAGAGAGGCAGGCAGAGAGAGAGAGGGGGGGGGGGGAAGCAAGCTCCCTGCTGAGCAGAGAGCCCAATGTGGGGCTCAATCCCAGGACCCTGGGACCGTGGTCCAAGCTGAAGACAGAGGCTTTAACCCACTGAGCCACCCACGGCGCCCCAAGATGTCAGTTTGTTATAAATTCATGTATAATAAGAATGCTTTTAAAAAACCTAGACAAACTGATCAATAGGTTGATCTTGGTTAAATAACTTTACCAAGAAACTTTGGGAAGATGAAAAGAAGCAAGGGCTAATGCAACCAGATACTGTAATATAAAGTCTTTATAATTAAAACCTTGTGGTGCTGGTACCTGAAAAGAAAGCATAATGGGATGTAATGGAAAGCCGAAAAATACACTCAAACACATAGGAAGACTTTAGATATGATAAAGATGGCTTCTCAAAAATGAATAGGGACAATGTGTGCTCTTCAGTAAGTCCTTTGCGGGAAACTGCATACACATCAGTAGGAAAAAAATATTGAAGTTCTGCCTCTTAGCAAGGATAAATTCCAAAATGATCAAAGATACAAGTGTATTAAATGAAATCATAAAAATTTTAAAAGAACACATGGGAAAATTAAAAAAAAAATTGGGGGCCAGGGAAGGCTTTTAGAACTATAATTTAGGACGCAAAACCCATAAAGGCAAGAGTTACAAAATCTAACTACATGAAATATAAAACGTGTATTACAAAAAATAAGCAAGGACAAATGACAACCTGGGAAAAATACTAAGAACTCATATTACAGATGAGGAACTAATCTCTTTAATATATAAAGAACTAAAAATAGGTAAGAAAAGACTGTCCCAATAGAAACATGGGCTAATATATCAAAAGGATATTTTTCATCACTGAGAATTTATCCTTCAGATATACATGCACATGTGTAGAAACAACATGTTTATAAACTTACTGTAGCATTGCTTGTAATACTAAATAATTGGAAATAATTCAAGAATCTATTGGTAGGGTACTGGTTAAATTATGGAATATATCTACACAGTGGGATATCATACAGTTGTGAAAACAGCAAAGAAGCTCTTTATATACTCCTATGGAAATCAGAATACTATGGAAATATTAGAAAATATTGGTGTGTAAATATACTTTTCAGTAAAAAGTGGGCTGGTAATGGAGGAATAAAACTGTTCTTTTATTTTTTGCACAAAGACCATATTTATACATTGCTTTCAGATTTGTTATGGATATATTCTTAAGACATGAAAAGATTACATATGAATAGTATATTCATAAAGAATCTGGAAGAATATATAAGGCGAGGAGCTTAATGGCTAGGAATTGGGCAGGACTTCTGTCTGATAAAATTATAATACCTATTAAGAATTATAGTATATCTGCTATTTTCAGCTGGAAGTGACTACAACTCAATTCCACTGGCTTCAGCAAACCTCTGTTCTGTTTTCACCACCAAAACAGCTGACTCCATTAGTGTTACAAGATCAGTTTCTTTATTTTCTGGGAATTCTGGGAATACTGGGTTTATATAAGCATTTAATAGTGTATATAAACCAACCAGGATAAATATAAAATATTTTAAGCAGCTATATAATCTAATTTATTGAATCCTCTGAAGGTAGGAAGATATATTACTCCTTATGATGACGGTTAATGACTATTAGTTGCAGACATAACTAACACCTTGCATCTTCAGTTTTACACTTCAGCCATGGGTAAAATAAATAGAATATCAAACTTGATACCCACGGAAAGAGCTCTTCTCTGCGGTGGAATTAAGTCATATTCTTTCACAAACAGACAGATATAAATTGAGTCATGAACTCAGTTCTCTCTTGTCTGTGATAGAGTGTAGATGCCTGTCTCTTATTTGTCAAATACCACCACATGCTCAGACCATAAAATGACTTTCTAATCATTTCCCGTACCATTGGGCAACAACTTCCTGGCCATGAAGTGTCACAGAGCCAGAACCAAACTTAGCAAAGAACCAGCAATAAATGCAAACAAAGATTAAGGGAATAAAAGGAAAAAGATAAAATTCTATTGTGCCTGGAGTTTTACTTCAGGGATCAAGAAAAGATATGCCCAAGTGTAAGCAGTATCTTAGGAAACGCTTCTCAGGCAATGTGTCACTTGGACTTCTCTGTGGAATTTAACACTGTCAAGTACAATTTTTCACAAGCTGTGAACAAGATTCATACAAAGATAAAGTGTGTGTCAGAGATTTAAATAATTTTTAAATGAATGGGATGGTGAGGCTGGTTCCCATAATTTGAGGAAAGTTTTTTTTTTTTCCTTTTTCCTTTTGCTTGAAAATATGCAGGTTCAAATCTGATGTTTTACAGAAAATTTGTAAATAAAGCATGGGATTCTTTGGGTTTTATGGTTGGTAATCTTAACACTCTGTCTTTTCTGTTAGATTTGAAACTATAATTAATCATGTTAAGGGTAAAATTTGCCCATAGTTTAAAAAGCATGGAACAAAAGGATCAATTAAATAAATAGATATTAAGTTTGTATGGAGTTGATTAAGTGTTCTATGACACAAAATACATACAATATAAACATAATTTTAATCTTTTTAAAATGTGTAATATTTACCAACAGACTTTTTATTTTACACTTTTATTAAGGTATAACTTACATATAATAAAATGCATAAATCATGAGTATATAGCTTGAAGAATTTATATAAATGTATATATCCATGTAAACACAGCCCAAAACAAGATATAAATTAATGTTAGTATGCCACAAAACCCTTGCCCCTCCCAGTCAATACCTGTCCCAGAGGTAACCATTATTCTGACTTTTGTTACAGTGGATTTGTTTTGCCTGTTCTTGAACTTCATGTAAATAAAATTATACAATATGTACTCTTTCCTCCCCAGCTATAATTGTCATATAATATTGCTTAAGATAGTCAAAATGATGATTTGATACACTTATTTATTAAGATTAACATGTACTTTTGTCTGGCTTCTGCTTCTCAACACTTATGGGATTCATTCATTTCTTGCAGATGGCAGCAATGATTCTTTTTCACTTCTGTGTAGTTTTACGTGGAGAATAGTGTAAATTACTTATCTATTGTATTTGGCTTCCCCCCCATTAAATGTATAATAACAGTATGTATAAATCATTTGATTTTTGCATTTGACCTTCTTTGCTGCGATTTTGCTGAATTATCTTATTCTAACTGCTGAACACATTGTGTCATCTTTAAATGATGAGAATTCTATTTTTTCTTTCTTTCTTTCTTTCTTTCTTTCTTTCTTTCTTTCTTTCTTTCTTTCTTTCTTTCTTTCTTTCTTACTTCCCTTTCCTTCCTTCCCTTTCTCTCCTCCCCTCCCCTTCCTAAGTTAGGCTTCATGCCCAGCATGGAGCCCAAAGCAGGGCTTAAACTCAAGACTGTGAGATCGAGACCTGGGCAACATCGAGTTCAATGCTTAACTGACTGAGCCACCCAGGAGCCTTCCCTTCTAATTTTTTTACCTTTTATTTCTTTTTCTTTCTCTTGTACTTATTTTTATTTTTTTTTAAAAAGATTTTATTTATTTATTTGGCAGAGAGAGACACAGGAGAGAGGGAACATAAGCAGGGGAAGTGGAGAGGAGAAACAGGCTTCCCGCTGAGCAGGGAGCCTCCATGTGGGCTTGATCCCAGTACCCTGGGACCATGACCTGAGCCGGAGGCAGCCACTTAACCACTGAGCCACCCAGACTCCCCTCTTTAAAAAAAAAACTAAGACATCAAGTGTAATGTTGTATAGAAGACATTCTTCTCTTGTTTATGACCTTATTAACCATGCCTATCATAAGGAGAGCATCAGTATTCACCATTAACTATGATGTTATTTGTGTGTGTGTTTTAATAACGTTCATGTATCTATCTATATCTAGAAAAATTATGAATAGGTATTAAATTTTACCTATTAAAATGACAATGTTTTTATTCCTTTATTTTAATCATATGGTCAGTTATAGCAGTTGATTTTAGAATGATAAAACAGTTTGCATTTTGGACTAAAACTTACTTGGAAATGGTATTATATATCCTTTTTGTAAACCAGTGGGTTTGATTTGTTACTACTTTGTTTAGAAGTTCTGCAGCTATGTTAATAATACTGACCTACAGTTTTCTTTTCTATTAATGTCTTTGTCCCATTTTGTTATGAAGACTATCCTAACTTCATGGAACAGGTTGAAAAGGGATCTTCCTTTTGTTTTTATACTCTGGAGGAATATAATATCGCTATAATTTATTCCTTGAATGTTGGAAAGAACTCACCAATGAATACATTTGGGTCTGGAGTTTTCTCACAGATTCAGCTTTGTTAATAGCTATAGGCCTTTTCACAATTATTTGGTTTCTTGTTTCAGTTTTGGTAAGTTGTGTTCTTAAGGAAATTTCCCCATTTCAATGGAAATTCACACCTATATGGAATAAAGTTGTTTATATAATTGTCCTCAGAATCTTTTTGTCTGTAGGCTTTCTAGTTGTAACTCTCCTTTCATTGTTTATATTCTGTGTTCTGTTTTTTCCTTGATGAAACTTCTTGGTGTTATCTATTTTATTAACCTTTCAAAGAGTCGGCTTTCTATTTCACTGATTTTTTACTTAAACACTTTTTTTCTTCTTTCTACTTTCTTGGAATAATTTGCTATTCTTTTTCTAGCTTTTTGCAATAGAGACTTAGAACATTTGCTTTCAACTTGCCTTATTTTCAGTAATGTACACTTAGAGGTCTGAAATTTGCTGTTTTAGTTGTGTCTTACACGTTTTTATCTGTTGTATTTTTATTACCATTCAGATAAAAATATGTTCTCATTTTCACTGTGATTTCATGTATTCAATTCATGAATACTCAGAATTGTGTTTTGTAATTTCCATACATTTGGGAGAATTTCTAGTTATTCTCCAGTAATTGATTTTTAGTACAGTTCTGTGCTGGTCACAAAACACTTCGTTCATGATTTAAATTCCTTTTATTTTTTGAGACCTGCTTCATTACCTAGATTATGGTCTTTTGGTAAATGTTTAATATGCTGTTGAAAAGGGCTTATATTCTGCAGTTGTTAGGTTCAATGTTCTAGTTCAGGTTGAAAAGTTAGGTTGTTCAGATCTATATACTTAGGACATTTTTTTATCTTATTCTATTGGTCACTGAGAGATATCTCAACTGTAATTGTGGATTTATTTATTTTCTTTTTAGTTCTTTTAGGTTTTGCTTTTGTTTATTATATCATGCTTGACACTTTTTTAAAAAAGATTTTTTATTTATTCATTTAAGAGAGAGAGCGAGCATGAGCAGGGGGAGGGAAGGTTCGATGGAGAGAGAGAAGCAGACTCACTGCTGAGCAGGAAGCCCCTACTTGATGGGGCTTGATCCCAGGAGCCTGGGACCATGACCTGAGCTGAAGGCAGAGGCTTAACCGACTGAGCCCCAGATGCCCTGTTTTCTTAACATTTTTACCATGAAATGTCCCCCTTTGAGTATTTTAATTAGAATTTTTAGTCCATTTAATTTTTTATTAAGATATAATTTGCATCTGTAAAGTATACAGTTAAGTGGCTTTAGTATATTCACGAAGTTGCACAACCATTATCATTATCTAATTATTGAATATTTCAGAAAGAAATCTCTTACTTATTAGTTCAGACATACCTCAGAGACATTATGAGTTTGGTTCCAGACCACCACAATAAAGTGAGTATCACACTAAAGTGAATCAAATGAATTTCTTTGTTTTCTAGTGCATGTAAAGTTTATGTTTAAACTATATTGTAGTTTATTAGGTGAGCAATAGCATTATCTCTAAAAAAACATACATACCTTAGTTAACAAATATTTTATTGCTAAATAATGCTACTCATCATTTGAACTTTCAGCAAGTTGTAATCTTTTTGCTGATGGAGTGTCTTGCCTTAGTGGCAGCCGGCTGATCAGAGTGGTAGTTGCTAAAGGTTGAGGTGGCTGTAGCAACTTTTTTGACAAAAGACAACATGGAACTTGGCTTCAGCGATTCAGTTTTCCTTTTATGAATGATTTCTCTGTTGCATGTGATGGTGTTTGATAGCATTTTAACCACAGTAGAACTTCTTTCACGACTGGAGTTGGTCCTCTCAAGTCCTGCTGCTGCCTTGTCAACTAAGTTTATGGGATAATCAAAGTCTTCTGTTGTCATTTCAACAATGTTAACAGAATCTTCATCAGGAGTAGATCCTATCTCAAGAAACCTCTTCCTTTCTTTCTTTCTTTCTTTCTTTCTTTCTTTCTTTCTTTCTTTCTTTCTTTCAAGATTTTATTTATTTATTTATTTGAGAGAGATCACAAGTAGGCAGAGAGGCAGGCAGAGAGAGAGAGGGGGAAGCAGGCTCCCTGCTGAGCAGAGAGCTCAATCCTAGGACCCTGAGATCATGACCTGAGTCAAAGGCAGAGGCTTAACCCATTGAGCCACCAGGCACCCAAGAAAGCACTTTCTTTGCTCCTCTGTAAAAGCAACTCCTTACCTGTTCAAGTTTTATTATGAGATTGCAGCAGTTCAGTCCCATCTTTAGGTTTAGTTCCTATTCTAGTTTTCTTTTCTTTCCATCACACCTGTAGTTACTTACTTCAAGTCTTCAGTCCCTCAGAGTCATTTATGAGGGTTAGAAAAAACTTTTTCCAGTCTCCTGTTTATGTTGATATTTTGACTTCTTCCAGTGAATCAAATGAACGTTCTTAATGGCATCTAGAATGTTGAATCCTTTCCAGAAGATTTTCAGGATTTTTTTGCCCATAATGAAGTAATTAACTTTCTGTGGCAGCTAGAGCCTTATGAAATGTATTTTTTAAACAATAAGACTTGAAAATTGAAAATAACTCCTTAATCCGAGGGCTGCAGAATGGATGTTGTATTGACAGGAATGAAAACAACAATAATCTCATTGTACATCTCCGTCATACCTCTTGCATGACTAGATGCATTGTCAGTGAGCAGTAATGTTTTGAAAGGAATCTGAACAGTATGTCTCAACATGGGGCTTAGAATATTCAGTAAACCATGTTGTAAACAGATGTGCTGTCACCCAGGCTTTTTTTTTTTTTAAATTACATTTACAGAGCACAGGCAGAGTAGATTTAGTATAATTCTTAAGGGTCTTAGCATTTTCAGAATGGTAAATGAGTACTGGCTTCAACTTAAAGTCACCAGCTGCATTAGCTCCTAACAAGAGAGCCAGTCTGTCCTTTAAAGCTTTGAAGCCAAGCATTGACCTGTCCTCTCTAGCTATGAAAGTTCTGGATGGCATCTTCTTCCAATTTAAGGCTGTTTTGTCTGTATTGAAAATCTGTTGTTTAGTGTGTCCACCATCACTAATTATCCTCAGTAAATCTACTGGGTAAGTTGCTACAGCTTCTGCATTAGCACTTGCTCCTTCATTTTGCACTGTTATGGAGATGGCTGGCTTCTTTCCTTAAACTTCATGAATTAACTTCTGCTAGTTTCAGATTCTTCTCTAGCTTCCCCCTCTCTCTCAGCCTTCACAGAATGGAAGAGAGTTAGGGCCTTGCTCTGGATTAGGCTTTGGTTTTAAGGGAATATTGCGGGTGGTTTGATCTTCTATCCAGACCACTAAACTTTTCTCCATATGAGTGATAAGGCTGTTTTGCTTTTTTAATCATCCATGTGTTCATTTGAGTAGGAAATGCAAGAATTTTTCCTTTGCATTCATAACTTGGCTGTTTGGCATACAAGACCTAGCTTTTGGCTTATCCTGGCTTTTGACAAAATTTCTCTACAAAACTTAATAAGTTCTAGCTGTTGATATAAAGTGAGAGACATTTGGGGAAAAGAGGGACTGCTTGGGTCGCTCAGTCGCTTAAGTATTTGACTCTTGATTTTGGCTCAGTTCATGATTTCAGGGTCGTGAGATCAAGCCCCGCATTGGGTTCTGTGCTGGGTGTGGAGCCTGCTATAAGATTCTCTCTCTCCCTTGCCCTCTGCCTGTCCCTCTCACTCTCCTTTTCTAAAATAAATAAACAAACAAACAAATAAATAAAGTGAGAGACATTTGACTCTTCTTTTCACTTGAACACTTAGAGGCTATCTTAGAGTTATTAATTGGCCTAATTTCTATATTGTTTTGTCTTGGAATAGGGAGGTATGAAGAGAGGGAGAGAGATGGGGAGAATGGCTGGTTGGTGGAACAGTCAGAACACAATGGCCAGTTGGTGGAGGGATCAGAAAAATGCATTTAATAGGTTCGGCATCTTGTGTAGCCATAGTTGGTGGCATCCCAGAACAATTATTACGATAAAATCGGAGATAATAGATCACAGATCACCATAACAAATACAATAGCCATGAAAAAGTTTGAACTACTAGAATTACTCAAACGTAACAGAGACATGAAGTGAACAAATGCTGTTGGAAAAATGGTGCTGATACCTTACCTTGACACAGGGTTGCCACAAACCTTCAATTTTTTAAAAAATGCAGTATCTGTGAAGTGTCATAGAATGAAGAGAAATGAAATGAGGTATGCCTGTGATAATTTTCTATGTCTTCCTCTTCCCAGCCCATGGCAGCCACCAGGTATACTTTTGTCTTCTGTGAATTTTATTATTTTTGGACATTTTATATATATATGCAATAATAAAACATACGGTCTTTTGTGTCTGACTTCTTTCATTTAGCATGTTTTAACTGTTCATTCTCATGGTAGCATGAGTCAGGATTTCATTCTTTTTGTTTTTATGGTTGAATAATATTTTATTATATAGATTGGTACATTTTGTTTGTCCATTCTTCAGGTAATTACCATTTTGGTTGTTTCTACTTTTTGTATATTATAAAGAATACTGGTATGAATATTCATGTATAAATTCATGGTGGACCTATGTTTTTATTTTTCTTTGTTAAATATCTAGAAATGGAATTGCTGAATTATATGGTATTTTCTATTTAATATTTTGAGAAACTGCCAAACTTTTTCTATAGTGGCTGCACAATTTCAATTCCTACCAGCTATAAATGAAGGTTCCAGTTGCTCCAATGCTTGTTAACTAGTCTGGTCATTTTAATAATTATTAATAATGTGTTTGAATTGAATTCTGCCACCTTCATACTTATTTTTTAATTCGTCTTATTCATTCTTTGTACCTTTATTCTTCCTTTCTCTGCTTTCTTTTGGGTTAATCAAATATGCTTTATTCTGAAAGATTTTCTGTTTTTAGGTTTTTAGTTATACATTTATTTACTATTATTCTAATAGTTACTGTGAAGGTCAAACCATATTCATTTCTAAAATAGTGCTTATTTCATTTCCTACCCAATTGAGAATTTCTGTATTAATTGACTGCATATGTCTCTCCTATCCTTTGTGCTTTTTTATGTCTATTATAAAACTTATAGGATACTGTTTTTATTTCTGTGTCAGTTTGTAAACCATTATTTACTTATACTTTCTCACCTTTTCCTTGTCCTTTTCATAAATTTCTGTAGTTTTCTGACTGAAGGCTCAGTGTCCTTCAGTCAGAAGAACTCTACTATTTCTTTTATTGTAGGTTTCTTGATGATAATTTTTTTCAGCTTTTGTTGAAAATAACTTATTTCCCCTACTTTTTTTTTTTTAATTAAGTGTACTCCATGCCCACTATTTGGAGCCTGAACTCCTGACCCTGAGATCAAGACCTGAGCTGATACAAAGAGTTAGACACTTAACCAACTGAGCCACCCAGGCACCCCATTTTCCCTGCCTTTTTAATGGATGACTTAATGAATGTTGTTAGAGGATTTTAGTTTGGCACTATTTTTTCCTCTTACTATGCTGAAGGTTTACTCCATTGTCTTTTCATTTCCATCGAAATGTCCTCCTACATTGTTATCGTTGTGTCTTTGAAGTCAACCTGTCTTTTATTCTCTGGCTACTTTTAAGAATTTCAAGTAGTACTTTGTTTTTTAAGTAAATTTGGGGTATTTTAATAAGTTGTAAGATATGTCGAATTTTTTTTTATCCTGCTTAATGGACATTGGACTTTTTGAATCTCTACTTGATGACTTCTGAAAGTTTTGAAAACATTTTAGCCATTATTTTTCAAATATTGCTGTTGTCTTGTTTTCTTTTTCATCATCTCCCTTGTCTCTGATTTTCTGATTTAGACATATTTGAGACCTTAGTCAAGTCTCATGTTTTGTGTTGTTTTGTGTATTTCTCTTTTTTATTTGTCTGCGCCAGGGTGGATATTTTCTACTGAGCTGTCTTCTAGTTCACTAATTCTCTCTTTTAGCCATATCAGTTGTTCTGTTAAACCCATCCAGTGACTTCTTAATTTCAGATGCTGCATTTTTCAATTTCAGGATGGGCATTTGATTGTTTTGCAGATTCCAATTGTCTCTTAAAATTCTTAATCTTTTCATCTAGTTTTAAAAAATGTTATTGAATGTAATAATCATAAATGTTTTTAGTTTTGATTTAAAACTTGATAAAACTTGGTGAGAATTTAACTGATTTCTTCTTACTAGCTTCTGTCTTCTTTCCTGCTTTGCTCTAAGCAATAATTGCTTGCGAACCAGCTCATCGTGGAGAGTCCTGTCTTTAGTGTTCAGACTAGCTGGTTGCCTCAGTTTTCTGATATATCCGAGAAAGTTATGATTTCTTAGGTTATCTTTCCTTTTGTCTTGTTTGGCTGGATGCAGTGCTTTTTACAGCTTTCACTACATCATAAGCAGAAGGCAGAACTCCATCATAAGCATTTTAAAGTCCCTTTCTGATAATTTTAAAGTCTGAAACAAATGTGAGTCTCTGTTTTGACTTTTTCCCCAATTTTTGCTGATTTGTTTATGTTAATTAACATTTATTTTTAATTTTTTTAAAGCATGCCTTGTAATGTTTATTGGATACTAGATTGGGTAAAATATTTGCAGAGGGTCTGTAGAATGTTATTTTCCTCTGAAGAGAGTTATTATTATTGTTATTTTTTAACTGGCAGTTCTAATGCTATAAAGTCTTGGTTTTTGGATTTATTAGAGTTCATATATTGCTAGTTTGTCCTTACTCCTAAGGCATGGCTTTTCTGGAGTCTCAGGAGCCCAGGGTTTCTTTTCTTTTTTCAATGCTCCTCCATCTTGACAGTGCTTGCTTGCCGGCCTCCATCTCTACAGCATGACTGGGCTGCAGAATTGTCCTATTGGCTCTTTAGTTGCCTATCAGATGTTTTTGGATAGGTTTCTCAGCATCTTGTCCTGCATACTTGTAGGCTCTGGTATTAATTAATGGTTTCAGGGGAATTTCCATGTAGATTTATGGGTTCTTTCTCTACACGTCTTTTTAGGGGTCATTTGTCACACTGAAGCCCCATCTGCTTTGGCAACTGCAGCTTACAACCTCTGCCAGCTTAGTCCAGTAAGCCTACAATATTATGCTCGGGCCTTATTTTCATTATTGATTTAGAAAATCTCTTATACAAAAGTAATATTTAAATGTGGAATTTGCTTTGTAAGCTCTCAGAGAATGTAGCCCCAGAGCTCCTACTTGTATTGATTGCTTTCCTGTGCCTTTAGAAAAGTTGTTTCTTATGTTTTGTTTAGCCTTCACTGTTGTTCTTGAGAGTGTATATTCCTGGAATTTCTTAGGCTATATTCCTAGAATTTTACTAATCAATACACTGCTATATTCCTAGAATTTTATTAATCCTGGAATTTTACTAATGCTTAGCACAGTTCCATTAATATTGGTGGCTGTTGCAAATCTTTTCTAGGTTCCTACTGGGTTAAACAGATAAAATCTGTCTTACATGATAATTACCACAGACCATGAGAATTACAAAATTATTAACTTTACATTTATCTTTTGGAATAAAAGTGGGTATCAGGTACATTAAGAAAAATACCTGAAGGCCAGAGTACAAATGGGGAATCAGTACTAACCACTAAAGCTGTTAATTAAACTTCAAATCTGACATAATTTTCTATTTTTTGAATTATAATTACTGGAAGGTTTTCCTACAGTTGGGACTTCTTACCATAGTCTCTCATGTTTTTATCTCTAGGAAGATGAAGTCTTCGGTACATTCTGAAGAGGATGATTTTGTCCCAGAACTACATAGAAATGTTCACCCTCGAGAGCGGCCTGATTGGGAAGAAACACTTAGCACGATGGTAAATCAGTTTTATGCATATATATGTGTATATAGTTTACTTCTATAAGGAGAAGGAACTGATGAATCCTTATGAACTTTTTTAGTGTTGCTTTCTTATTTTATTCAGAAAGTAGCTATTGAGCAAATAATCTCTTCTAAGCAATGTGTGCAGAGCCCTGAGCAAAACACACCAGCTTCCTGCCTTCAGGCAGCTTATATTTTAATGGTTTAAGAGGAGACGGAAATAATTAAGTATATAGTATGTCAAATGATGGTAGGTGCTATTGTAGAAATTTATGCAGAGTAGTGGAGTTACAGAGTGGTAGGATAACGTGGGAAAGGATGGTTGGTAGCTTTATAATAGAGGCCACAGAAGGCCTCTGGGAGAAGGTAAAATTTGAGCAGAAGGATGTGAGGGAGTGAGTAGTGTGCTTATCTGGAAACATAATTTTAGGCATTGGAAGGACAAGTTAAAGGCTATCGCATAGGAATAAAAAGTAAGCTGGGGCGCCTGGGTGGCTCAGTTGGTTGGACGACTGCCTTCGGCTCAGGTCATGATCCTGGAGTCCCAGGATCGAGTCCCACATCAGGCTCCCAGCTCCATGGGAAGTCTGCTTCTCCCTCTGACCTTCTCCTCACTCATGTTCTCTCTCACTGTCTCTCTTTCAAATAAATAAATAAAATCTTAAAAAAAAAAAAAAAAGAAAAGAAAAAGTAAGCTGGAGGAAACGCAAGTAGGACATGTGGCTGAAATTGAACAAGCCAGGGGAAAGTAGAAGGAGATGAGGCCAGAGAGTGGTTTGGGTGGATAGAGAGCAGATCATGTAGTTTCCTGTGGTACTTTATAAAGACTTTGGTTTCTTTGCTGAGTGAGATGGGAAACCATTGAAGGATTTTTGGCTGAAAAGTGACATGATCTGTCTTAAAATTTTAAAGGAAGTCTCTGATTTCTGTGAATAGGCTAAAAAGGGAGGCAAAAGAAGAAATAAGACCAGTTAGAAGGTTATTATTATAGGTGAACAGTAACAGTAGCTTGAACTGGAATGGTAGATAAGGTGAAAAATGGTTAGATTCTAGAGAGAGTTCTGCAGATAAAACCTACTGTTTTTGTGGATTAGTGGGATGTTAGAGAGTGAGCTAAAGAGATGTTAAAGGTGACTACATTTTTTGGCTTAATCAACCTGAAGAATGGAGTTACATTTACTGAAATGCTGGAAAAGCACTTTTTTTTTTTTTTTTTTGGAAAAGCACTTTTTATTGGGGATTGGGTAGAAAAATCCTATTCAGTGTAGTTTTATACAGGATGGTTTGAGATACACATTTAATCTGTTACAACTTTTTGTGGTTTGGGTCTGTTAATAAGAATGGTGAAATTTTTTTTGTGAAGAATAACATTTTACTAAATTGTAGTAAAGTTAATGTTTCTTACCACCAAAATTTGAATGCAAATATTCATGTCACTGATGATCTGTAATGATTTTTTACATATTTGATTTTTGAAAATGCCTTTTCACTCAGGAATTGCCAAATACGTATCCCAACCAGTTCATGAGCATGTGATTTTAATTGAGCATATTTTTCTCTTGGAAAGCATTTATAGAATTCTATTAGATTCTTCTCTTGATATTGACCTTTTAGTATAACATAATATTACAAACATCCCATTAAAGATGAGGTTGAAGCTGCTCCATTGCAAAGTTAAATGGATTTTGCAGTGTGGACATTTTCCGAAAAACCTTGCTGGAACTGTAGTTTGAGTTCAGAAAATATGTTCACTGCAAATTTTTGTGGTAATGGAGATCTCTCTTCTTGTTTTAGTGTTTGGTATGTTGGAAAATATGTATGACAGCTCATGATTGTGATTCTAGCATTGATCAGTGTTTCTCATAAGCTATGTTTTGCTTTGCAATTTTAGGTTAGATTCAGTGAGAAATAGCATCAAATATGCAGCGAAAACTTAATTATAAAAACCAGTTAGCATTTGTTAACAGAGATCGAAAACAGGTCCAACTGAACTTTTTCCGTTTCACCCATATTTTTTACCAAAATTGGCATGAAGTATCTTAGTAGATTCCACTTGCACTGAATGAATGTTTGTTGAATTTATTTCAGAACATTGTCAGCTGTAGTTGTCCTAGGCAGACTGCACATGGGGCTAATTCTTCAGCCACTTTAAAGTCGCATTGACTCCTTAGCAGCTTCACAGTATTGGTTACGTTTGTTGACTCATCAAGAGTTAAGGGAAACCACTTGAAATCATTTTGCCTCATTTTCATATTGACTCTTAATTTTGCTCTCAATGCCCTCAAGCGTATTCAAGCCTGTACTTACTGAAAGACTATTAGGCTTACATCAGTTTGTTTTCTCTGGATTTCTTTGCTACAGTCAAACATGATTTAATTGATTCACCATTAGCCAGTGGCTTTCCTTGCTCTGCTGACAAGTGATCTACTTGAGAATTTACTCTGGATGCAGCCTTGTTTTTATTTTTGTGAAGAAATTTTAATTTTGTGTGATGCTTTACACACTTACTCCGTTTTAGAGTTTTCTGACTTTTCAGATTGTTGTTTTCCTGTGAGTTGAGAATATTGTGGTGAGTGCATAGTTGGTGATGTTTGATCTATATTCTTTCTTTTAGCACGGCTGTAGTGTCAGCACATAATAAACACAGTTTTTTTGCGATCTTATTTGATAACGAAACCCACATTCTCCTATGTCTTAAAAGCATGACATGGGTAGTCCACTTATCTCTTCTTGGCTTATTTTTGATATATTGTGTACAAATTAGTGATTTTAAGCACGTGGTATGGTGATACATGGGGAACTTGCAATGCTGCTGTGTTCTAGCTTCATAGTACGGTGTATGGTGTGCTGAGCCGCAGTATGAATTGATGAGTGGCTCGTAAGGTCTCTCTCACAGCTACTCAGCTCTGTCACTGTAACATGAAAGTAGCCATAGATATTACATAAATGAGTGTGGCTATGTTCCAATAAAGCTTTATTTATGGACACATATTTGAATTTTTTGTAATTTTCACATGTCATTAGATAATCATCCTCTTTTTTTTGTTTGTTTGTTCCCCCATACATTTAAAAATGTTAGCTTATGGACTATACAAAAACAAGAATTGGGCTGGGTTGGCCCAAGTTTTGGCCCCTTCCTTATATAATTGTAACTTAAGATGTAAGGCTTTCTGAAACCTTTCAGATAGAAAAATAAAATAAAATAAAAATAAAAATAGAACCAAATGTTTTGATTTTACTTCTTATAGTATGTTGTTCATATCCAGGTCTTAATACTTCATCTCATTCTAGTTAATTACGGATGTTTCTGTTTCCTTTTACTATATTGTGAGTTTTTGAGAAAGGATAGAGATAATCTTTTATTCATTTTATTGAAGGATAAAGTTTACGAAGATATAATCATGACTCTCATACAAATATAAAATGAACACATGCCGAGGATATTTAACTCCATTAACTAATGAAGGAACCAGTGAAGTGTTACAACTCGATTCAAAGGAGATTTCGTTCAAAGGAGAATTCAGAGTGCCTTACTGTTAGAGATTAATCAAGCTAAAATAGATGCAAATGGATGCAAAAGCTGGCAAAACTCTTTAGTTCCACTAGACACAATTTGCATTTTTGTGGACAGGAATTATTTGTACTATTAGTTTTCTGCAAGTTAACTTCTCTGCAGAGATGGAAAATAGTCTCAGCAAAGACAAGCCCCACACCCTCTTTCAGATCAATGAATCCCTAAAGGTACTAGCATCCCACTGAAAAAATGCTCAGTACTCCGGCTCTCTGTGAGTGTGTAGAAACACAACTCTTTTAATGATTTTGTATTCTGAAGCTTTACTGCATTTGTTTATTAGTTCTGACAGTGGTTTTTTTTTTTTTTTAAGACTTTATACTTTATTTCACAGAGAGAAAGAGAGGGACAGCGAGAGAGGAAACACAAGCAGGGAGTGGGAGAGGGAGAAGCAGGCCTTCCCTCTGAGCAGGGAGCCTGATGCCAGGCTCGATGAGGGGCTTGATGTGGGGCTTGATGCGGGGCTCGATCCCAGGACCCTGGGATCATGACCCAAGCTGAAGGCAGATGCTTAATGACGGAGCCACCCAGGTGCTCCAGTTCTGACAATATTTTGTTGGAGTCTTTAGGGTTATTTATGTAATATGTCGTATAGAAATAGTTACAGTTTTACTTCTTCCTTTCTGATTTGTAGGCCTTTTATTTCTTTTTCTTGCTTAATTGCTCCCTGTAGGATTTCCAGTACTTTTCTGAATAAACATGTTGAAAGTGGGCATCCTTGTCTTGTTCCTGATCTTAGAGGAAGAGCTTTTAGCTTTTCATCATTGAGTATGATATTAGCTATGGGCTTGTCAAATAGGGCCCTTATGTTGAGGTACATTCCCTGTATATCATCTAGATTGAGAGTTTTTCTCATAAATGGATGTTGAATTTTGTGAGATGCTTTTTCTGTATCTAGTGAGATACTGATATGATTTTTATCCTTCATTTTGTTAATGTGGTATGGACATTGATTGATTTGTGGATATTGAACCATCCTTTGATCCCTGTATGAATCACACTTGACCATGGTGTGGGATCCTTCTAATGTACTGTTGGATTCAGTTTGCTTAATATTTTGTTGAGGATTTTGCTTCTATGTTCATCAGGGATGTTGTTCCATAAATAACTTTTTAAGTATGTATTTATTAGAGTGTGTGTGGGGGGGCAAAGGGAGAATGTGAGAGAGAATCTCAAGTGAACTAACACTGAGTGAGAAACAGGGCCTGATCTCATGACCCTGAGATCATGACCTGAGCTGAAACGATGCTTAACTGACTGAGCCATTCAGGTGCCCCTGTAATTTACTTTTCTTGTAGTGTCCTTGTCTGCTTTTGATATCAAGATAATGCTGGCCTTTTATAATAAGTATGAGAATGTTCTGTCTTATATTTTGGAATAATTGAAGAAGGGTTGGTATTAATTCGTCCTTAAATGTTTGGTAGAATGCAGTAGTGAAGCTGTCTGATACGAAATTTTATTTGTTGGGAGGTTTTTGATTACTGGTTCACTTTCCTTACTGATAATTGATCTGTTCTAAATCATTTTAAAATTTAAACAATAAACCCTTCAGTAGCACCCTATCCTTTTGTGATTTATGGTTTATTTATTACTCTTCATAAATGTATAACAAAATATAATATAAATATTATTTAAAAATCTAATAAAAAACTACAGTTTCTCTTAATTTTTAAGTGAAATATTTATTTGCAATTAATTAGCAGTGAAATCATTTAGTGAAAAAAGTTAGGATCTTAGATAAGATAAAAAACCTGAAGAAAGAATCTTTAACCAGTTCTGAATATTTTAACCACTTTACATCATACTCCTTAATGTTTTATTGTATATTTTATTTTTAGTATTGATTATATCAGTATTCTCAGAATGGATCCTGTTAATTCTCAAGGGTTTTTTTTGTTTTGTTTTGTTTCTGGAACAGTTTCTCACTTGAGGGTTTTTTTTTTTTCCCATTAAAATTAGCATGTTCAAGGCTTATGGCTAAAGCAGGTCATATTGTATCTAGTAAAGAAGTTGTTAATAATAAAATAAATACAGTGGACCTTGGTGAAAATGCTCTTAGATGCTAACAACTGGAGTTCTGAAAATTAAAACAAGTTGCAAATGTTGAATTTCCAAAATATCAAAAATTTTACAAGGGAAGATAACAAGTTAATGCTCAATGTTGTTAACATGTGTGTGTTCCTCTGCACATGCCTTCCCCTTTCCGTTTCCCCTAAACACACATGCGTGTGCTTGGCTCACGTGCATACACGTGTGCTCTCTCCCATATCCACATACTTTCTCTCTCTCACACATGTAATCACAGCCACAGTGTTCCTGTAAGGTTGGCTGGCTCTTTTCCTCTGCCTCTCTTCTTCCCACCTGCTAAATGCAGGCATACCCTTGGGGTCTGTATTTTGTTTCTTTATGCTTGTTTCTTCTACTTCTTTACTGTTCCTGCAGATTGGGCCATCATCTCTCTATCGATGACTTCCATGTCCCCATCTCTAGTTCTGTAAAAATTCATTCCCCACTGGAAGGTCCTGTAGAAACTGTGACCTGTAGAGGTTCACTAAATCTCAGCTTTCGTCCTCCCAAAAATGAGTTTCTTCCTTTTAACTTGACGGTTTATGTTAGTAATACTAACTTCGTTCCAGTCACTCAAGTTCAGAGTCCTTGGATTTGTTGTAAATCATTTTGCTCCAGTCATGTGGCCTCCTCACTCTTTCTCAAATATGCCAAGTATTCTCTCAGTTCAGAGCCTTTGCATTTGTGTTCTTTTCTCCTGGAAAGTGCCTTCCTTAAGTGATCTGCAAAGCTTGCCCGGCTCCTCCCTTCTGGTCTCTTCAAATATTCCAGTCAAGTTCTGCCTTTACTCACCCTCTTAGAAGAAAGCCCTGCCTTCCTCTCTGCCTTTTTTACTGGCTTTCACTTTCTCCATAGTAAATGTAATTTGTGTCATTATTATCTTTCTTTTCCATTAGATTATAATGGAAATTGAGTACAGGGACTTTGTCTCTTCTGTTTACCGTTTCATCCCTTGTGTCTGGTATAATGAATTCTTAGAAAATATTTTTTTGAATGAATGAAATTGTCATTCTCTGGACTAGTAGAACCACTGAATTTTCCTGCTTTATTATCTCATTTGTTAGATGTTAATATGAATTTTCTTCTTTCTTTTCTTTTTCCTTTTCTTTTATTTTTCTATTCTCTCTCTTTTTTTTTTCTCTTCTCTCCCCTTTTTAAGATAAAAGTGAGACCATTGGTACATTTTTCTTAGACTTTTCAAAAGTACCGTTTGTATTGGACCATTTCCCCCGTCTGTTGCCTACTTTCTAAAGAGGAACGAGGACTGATTAAAACAGCTGGATTATTTCTTCCTGAATAATCTTGAGGAAGAGGTAAATTTTGGAGGAGGTGTGTATTTTGTTTATTGCTCCTTTATTAATAGTTGTCCCCTCTGTTTGGTACTTAGACTGGTTCTTTTTACCCATTGAGCTGTAAAAAACCTGCAGTTTGAATAAAAGAAATAAGAAGTCTTTGCAAATGTTCTTTAAATGAATGTCTAGCTCCCTTGTTACTGCATGATATTTAACAACGCATTTTTGACTGTTGGGTGAATTTTACTTATAACTCAGAGAAACTGAAAATGTTTATCATGTCCCAGTCTTCAAAAACTGAATGTCTTGTTTAGTTTTGCTTTCTGAATAATCACAAATGCAACCATTGATTAATATGCAAAGCCCAGGTTTTGAATTCCTGCCAGATATATTCAGAACTCTTCAATAAGCAACTCCAAGCCCACCACATTCCATGGTGCATCCTTTTCTGGCTGAAGATTGTGGGAATTCTCTGGCATGAATCAAGTGGCATTAATTATTGAAGATAATTAACATACTGCTGAGAGTTCTGAGATATATATTAGGTGAGCCATAGGAAATTGTTAGTTTTATAGGTTAAACAAGCTCAAAATTGGCAGTTTTATAAGGTTAAGCCTAAAATCTTTTGAACTGTTGAACTGACTCAAACTGGGTATTTTGTTGTTAATTATTCAACTGAAAACTACTGTTGACAACACAGGTTTGAACTGCGCAGATCCACTTATATGTGCATTTTCTTGGGTAAATACAGTATGGTACTGTAAATATATCTTCTCTTCCCTGTGATTTTCTTTATAATGTATTTTCCCCTAGCTTCCTTTATTGTAAGAATACAGTATATAACACATATAACATGCAAAGTGTGTGTTAATTGACAATTTATGCTATCGTTAAAGCTTCTGGTCAGTAGTAGGCTATTAGTAGTTAAATTTTTGGGGTGTCAAAAGCTATACTCCATTTTTAAGTGTGCAAGGGGTCAGTGTCCTTTAATCCTGTGTTAAGGGTCAATTGTACTTTCCAAATATTGTGCTACTTAAGGCATTAAGTGATCTGGATATTACTTTTACTGAAGCAATTTATTAGATAGCTTTTCAAAAAATTTTTTTAACTTAGGAAACACTCAGGGAGAAAGTACATAAAACATAAAATTGGAAGAGTAATGATTCTTAACAGATCTCAACTGAAGTATCATGGATAATCTAGAATCTTGCTGTTTTTTTCTTTAATAGAAGTTTCCCAGTGAAGTGTCTCCCACATTTGTGGTTCTTTCTTCCCTTCTGCTCTTCATTTATTCATACCCTGTCTTATTTCAGAAAGAGCTATAATACATATTTAAATATTACATGCAAATTTTTATTAGTAGATCTGGTGAATAAAATTCAAATGTAGAAATATACAAGTATCATTTTCTAGCAGCACTGAAGACTAGCAGTAATTTACCTAAATAAAGTCCTTATAAAGGTAATAGTATACTGTTTTTAGATTTTCCTACATCATTTTAGTGATATTGTTCAACATAATATATGATAGATTTAACAGATTTAGCTTTTCTGTAGTATTGGGATAATTATTATTACTTTCCCCCTTATTGTCTTTTGTTCCTTTGTAAGAAGGGGAATAATACTTAGATCAATTAAAATTCAATAGTTTCTATAAACATGCTTCACTTCAGAGATTTGTTCCATGTGTGTCTTATGGTGAAACTATGGTTGAGTATGGACACTGGCAGCCCCATTTGCCTTTCTTGACAGAATGGATTTCATATTCAAATCTTGATTTTTCAGTTATGTATAGGGTAATGCATATGTATCTGTATAAATCATCCTTGGCTTATGATGGGGTGACGTCCTGATAAGCCAATTGTATGTTGAAAATACTTTAAGTTGAAAATGCATTTATGTTGAAAATGCATTTGATACTTCTAACCTACTAAATGTTATAGCTTAGCCTAGTCTATCTTAAACATGCTCAGAATACTTACATTAGCCTATAGTTGGGCAAAATTATTTACCACAAAGCCTTTTTTATAATAAAGTGTTGGATATCTCAGTGGATTTATTGTATGGCATTTTACTGAAAGTGAAATACGGAATGGTTGTATGGGTGCAGAATCATAGCTTTTCCACACGGTCCCATTGTTGGCTACGAGCTGTGGCTCACTGCTACTGCCCAGCATCACTAGAAAGTATGTTACTGTATATCGCAAGTGCAGGAAAAAGTCAAAATTCAAAACTTAAGAGTATAGTGCTTTTTGAATGTGCATTCCTTTGTACCATTGTAAAGTCAAAAAGTCATTACGTGAAACCATCTCAAGTCGGTGACTATCTGTATATGTATACAGTTCTACCAACATAGAGATAGCTCCTGTGATTTTCTTTTCCTATGTAAGAGGCCAAATATTTTTCCCTTTACTACTATATTTAAGCAGAAGTGTTATTTTTCATCATCGTTATGGAAAAACATCATTTATAACCTTAATCTAAAGCTGTTGTGCTCTCCCTCAAATTCTGAATACAAATAATAAAAAAATAGAATAAATAATATTTGAGTCTGTCAAAGGAAGAAAGTGAAGAGTGGCAAAAAGTTACCATTTTTCCCCCCTGAGTTATTTTTACATGCTTTTTCCTAGCCTTGTACATAAAGAAGGTTTTGATCTAGGCTTCCTTTCTCTTCACATATGTTATATTAGGATTTTTTTGTTCCTTGAAGAAAGGGATGTTTTGGGGCCATTTTGATAATAGTATATTCTGTGCTGATTGCATTTTGATGTCCTTTGTGAATGCTTATTTGGTGATATTATTGTTGATTTTCTGTAACAATTTCATATCTACCTTTGTTGCTCTTAAGTAACTACTCATTTTGAATAGTTTGCCTTTATGCCCAGTATAGATTTAATATTACAGTCTTGCTTATTCAGCTTATTAGGAATGTGCATGTGTGTGTATGTACCTTTGTGTACATTTTTTCTGCCTTGTGAAAATGAGATTTTATATAAAATAATTTATATTTCATTACTAGAATTATATATGAATACAATGATAGCTTCATCATTTAGTAATTAATATCATGAAGCTGGGTTTGAGATTTCCTGCCCTTCTCTGTTGTTCTCTATTGCAGGAGGTGAATCCCTGCAAACTGCATTTCCTAGGCTCTCTTACCAGCAGGCTTCTGGGTAGGCTTGGCCAGTGGGAGGTACTGGTAGAAGATTGGAGGGCAGGAAAAGGGGAGAAGACCAGTTATTTCTCCTTCTTTTTCTGCTTTGAGATGTTTCTCCACAGTGGTTCTAGCTCCTACCACATTAACTCATGATCAACTCATGATCTTAGCTCAGTGATAAAAAAAATCCATTTTATTAGTAGAACATGGGTATATCTCATTATAACTATGTTTTTACTCTTATTCTTTCCCAAATTGCTTGTAAATATGAGTACCTAGTTTTGCCTATTGGAATTATATTAAGTATCTAATCTCATTTAATTATGAGTCGTTATGCATTTGCATATGGTTGCTATAAGGTAGGTAATGTGCAGAGGTGGAAGAAGATAGCTAGCTTGCTTGCTTTTTCTCTTCCCCTCTCACTTTTTCTCAGTAAAGCTCTCTTCCTTTATAGAAACAAAACATCCTTATATAGAAAATACAGAAGAGTGAGAAAAAAAAGAATGACTCACCCATAATCCCATTTCCCACACTGGTGGGATCGTTTTGGTGTATTTCCTTCATGTCATCTTACAATGCAGAAGAGTTTCTAACTTAACACCCATATAAACACAATTTTCTTCTACAAATTTCTCCAAATTGTTACTTTCAGAGAATATTGCTCTGTTAATATATTCTCTTTCCCTCATCATGTCTGGAAATGTAATTTTATACTTAGAAACAGTATATAGTTTTGTATCTTTTTCTTATATATGCATTCTGCCTTATTATTAAGGTGCTGCAGTGAAGGGAAAAATGGCTCTTGCCCATTGTGCATTATGAAAGGTGTCATAGGTAAAAGGGTTGGCTGGTTCACTGGAAGGGAGAGATCTGACTGATCTGACAGGTGTCCCTGTGAAAGGGGAATAAAAAGTATTGCCTGGAGAGGGAAAAGAATTTTTTCCTCTTTGTAGGAGAAATGAGTGAGGGACTTTTTTTTTTTTTTTTAAAGATTTTGTTTATTTGAGAGAGAGAGTGTGTGAGCACAAGTTGACAGGGGGCAGTAGGGGCAGAGGAAGAGGGAAAAACAGATTCCCTTCTGAGCAGGGAGCCTGACTCAGGGCTCAGTCCCAGAACTCTGAGATCATGACCTGAGCACAGAACCTTGAGACAATGGCCTGAGCCAAAGGCAGATGCTTAATGGACTGAACCAGCCAGGTGCCCCAAATGAGGGTCTTGAGAGCTGCAAAATGAGTATGGAACTGTTTGTGGTGTGCACACTGAAGTATGGGTTGCAAGGGAGAAAGGAGAGAAGGCTGTTAATACTGAGTCAGATTGGTGTACCTCCCACTGGCTACCAACTCCACCTGCAGAAACCACTTTCTTCCCAGGGCTTGGCAGCAGGAGTCTTGGGAGAGTACTGAAGTCAGCGCATTTAGTGGAGACTGGGAGTGCTGGAAAGCAGAAGCTCCTGAGGCTTTGCATCACAGTCCTGGGAAAAGTGAGGGAGAGTTTTGTTCATTTTTTTAAAAGATTTTATTTATCTATTTGAGACAGAGATAGTGTGCCGGCTGAGGGGAGGGACGGAGGGAGATTATTAGTATTATTAGTATTTGTATTTTAGTATTAGTATTCATTATTAATATTATTATAATAATATAATAATATTATACATTATTAGTATTCATTTTTTATTGCTGTGTGAGAAATTACCACATTATTACTATTTGTTTTTATTGCTACATGAGAAATCATCACAAATGTAGAGACTTAAAACAATATTAATTTGTTGTACAGTTCTGTAGGTCACAAGTTTGGGCAGGCTGAACTGGGTTTTCTGCTTAGGGTCTTAAAAGGCAGAAGCCAAGGTGTTGGCTGGGTTGGGCGCTCATCTCAAGAGTGAAGAATCTGCTTCCTACCTCATTTAGGTTGTGGGCAGAGTTTTAGTTTCTAGGTCTGAGGTCCTAGTGTCCTTGTTGACTGCTGCTGGGGGATGTTTTTGTGATTAGATTAGGCCCATTCAGACAATTATTTTAAGATCAACTGACCCGGGACTTGGATTACATCCAAAAAAATCTCTTCCCATCATTCCCTAGCTTTGTGTTTGAATGACCAGGAGGTAGGAATCTTGACAGGAGTTTGGGGGGTGGGTAGGGCGCCTTCTTTAGACTGTTGCTTACCACAGTGTTGCATAGTTTTTCTCTATTATATATGCTTCATGATATAGTTAACTCCTGGGATACCTTACCTGATGGAAATTACAAATATTCCAGGAGATATAAAACTATAAATGTTTTTATGATTGCCTGGGACAAAACTTATGTGTATCATGTGTTATAATTGGTGTAAATGAAAACTCTTAACAAAGAAATTTAAGGACTAAATAATATCCTATAATATAGGAAGTATTATTTGATGTTTTGTTAATTATTAGGACCTCGAATTTGCTTTATATTTTTCACTTCAATGAATATCTTTATGATGAATTTTGTTTTTTCTTTTTACTATTGTCTTATGAGGAACTAACTTATCTAAAGAATATGAAGATCTCACATTACTTATTAGGAGTTTCATTAATTTGTTTTCTAAACAGCAATGTTTAGTATCTTTTGTGCCCTATCTTTTCAGTCTTAAAAATTTTTGGTCTTTCATATTTTGAGAGAATAAAAGTTGTTTCTCATAATTTTTCATTTAAAAAATCAATTGTCTTTGAACGTTTTTTTTCTTCCATTTGCCTATATTAAATGTTTTTTGTTTTTTGTTTTGTAATAAAAATTCAGTTTACTTGCTATGACTAATTTAGTGTGGCATGTTGTTTCTTCATTGGTTTCAGTTTCCTCTTCAATAGAATGGCTGAATGAGATTTCTTTTAGTCCTCTGATTTTATGTTAAACACTTTTTCATACCCTATTTTTTTTCCTAAGTTAAAAATCTGTAATACCTTTTAGTATTCTGCTGGTATCTGTTAAGATGGATTTTCTAGACTTTGGGAGAAGATAGTCACACACATGGATTTAACAAAAGGGATGGGCATTGCGTTGGGACTGACTTTAGAAGTAGCTAGCTTTATGCTTCTAGATCGGGACACCGTGTGTTACACTAAATCACTTCAGTTACACAGTCATGGGAGAGCTTTACTTGGATTTGGGATCAGGATAACAGGCATTTGAAAAATTCTTTGAAGATCTGTACCAGTGGCAGGGATGGTGGAATATTTTTCTGGGTTAGGGAGCAGTAAAACAGAGAGGATAAAACATTGCCAGTTCCTATTTTTGTATGTTTTTAGGATCAAATAATGTTTTCCTGAAATGGATGAACTGTTCCCTTATGTGGTTTAACTGGTTCAGATTAAGGAGAAACAAATACTGACTGTCCTTGTTATGGATGCCACATCTTTTCAAACTGCCCTAGCTTGTTGCCAGTGAAGATATACTTTGGCTTATAGTTAGCTTGTGGTCAAGTACAGGCTTTAGATCTTGTTACATGAATTCTTGTCAAACAGCATGCACCGCCCCCCCCCCATCATACTATGAAATTGAGTTTTGAAAATCATTTTGGGGCTTTAATTTTTGTCTTTGATGAACTCTAAAGTGATTTTAGTTTGTCTTTGCAGTGTGTTAAAATCTCTTCAACTTTTGTCACTCAGAGTGTTCATATTCCTTCTAGTTCTCTTCTGTCTATATATTTGATAAATATATGTTTTCATTTATCTTTTATAAAAATTTTGAGAAATCTAGGAATAAAAGAGCCCTGTATCTGCTGCCTCCTTCCTTTTGCATAGGGATTTGCCATATAATTGACATTTAACATTTTTTGAGTTTTGAATCAGCTCCAAATGTCTAACTGTATTAATATTGAATTACCATTTTAAAATTCTATCCACGGGTATATCACAGAAGACTCGGCTATATGCTGGCTATAGTTAAGTTTCAGTGTACCTTTTTTTTTTTTTTTAAGATTTTATTTATTTATTTGACAGACAGAGATCACAAGTAGGCAGAGAGGCAGACAGAGAGAGAGAGGGAAGCAGGCTTCCTGCTGGGCAGAGATCCCAATGTGGGGCTCAATCCCAGGACCCTGGGAGCATAACCTGAGCCGAAGGCAGAGCCTTTAACCCACTGAGCCACCCAGGCGCCCCTCAGTGTACCTTCTGCATTTGTCTAGCAGCCTTAGTCAAAACCCCCCACCACCAAAAAAAGGGAAATGATAAGGGCTTCTACATAACTTCTTTGATTTATGTTTGTATCTCTTATGCTGAAAAACCTTTGTTTTTAATGACATTAGCAATTACTTATTCGCTTTCATCTTCTACTTTTAATAGTTTCCAAATAATAATGCAAGTATTAGTGAAAATATGTTGTTCCCTTTTATCTCTAGGAGGATATATCCTATTTGAGGTCTGTTGCTTTGCATTACTACTATTTGAAATAATTATAATAATAGATTTTCTGTTATTAAACCATGCTTAGTATTCCTGAAATAAATTCAAACCCAAAACATTGGGCTTCTTTCCAGGTATTAAACCAGTCTTGCATTCCTGGGATCTGCCTCATTATGGTGTTTTCTTTTTAATCTATTATTGGTATCCTTTTTAAACTTTTTTTTAAAAGATTTTATTTATTTATTTGAGAGAGAGAGATCACAAGTAGGCAGAAATGCAGGCAAAGAGAGAGAGAGGGGGAAGCAGACTTCCCGCTGAGCAGAGAGCCTGATACAGGCGTCGATCCCAAGACCTGGGATCATGACCTGACCCCAAGGCAGATGCTTAATGCCTGAGCCACCCAGGCGCCCCTCATATAACAAACTTTTTTTTTTTTTTTTTTTTTAAAGATTTTATTTATTTATTTATTTGACAGAGAGAAATCACAAGTAGATGGAGAGGCCGGCAGAGAGAGAGAGAGGGAAGCAGGCTCCCTGCTGAGCAGAGAGCCCGATGCGGGACTCGATCCCAGGACCCTGAGATCATGACCTGAGCCGAAGGCAGCGGCTTAACCCACTGAGCCACCCAGGCGCCCCTATAACAAACTTTTTATAGTCTATTTGTAATTATTGTTTTACACTTCAAGCAGAATGTAGAAACCTTGCCTCCATGTAGGTCCCTTTATCTTTCTCCGTTAATATTACAGTTTTTATAAGCATTACATCTGCATTCATTGATCAGTATTACAATTTTTGCTTTTCAACTGGCATGTATATTTTAAAGAACTTAAGAGGAGGTTAACAATCTCTTACTCATTTATTATTTATTATTATTATATATTATATATATTATATATAATATATAAATATTATATATTTATTATTATTTTATTATTATTTATTATTTCTATTGCTCTTCCTTTGTATGAGAAGACCCATGTTTTACTCTGATATCATTTTTCCTTCTACATGAAGAGTTTTTGTTAGCATTTCTTTTAGAGCCCCTCCACTGGTAACAGATTCTCTTAATTTTTAAAAATCTGACTATGACCTTATTTTTATGTCCTTTCTGAAGGATATTTTCATTTGATGTAGTTTTCTGTATTGAGAGTTCTTTCAGCATTTTATAAATGTTGTTCCACTGTCTTTTGGTCTTCTGGGTTTCTAATGAGAAATCCAGCCATTTCAATTCTTATTACTTTATATGTAATAGGTCTTTTTTTCTCTGGTAGCTCTCAGGACACTTCTTTTATATTGGTTGTAAACAGCTTGATTATGTGTTGTTTTGTGGTTTTCTTTTTGTTTGTCTGTTTATTTTTGTTGATCTTGAATCTGTAAACATGTATCCTTCAACATATTTGTTATATTTTCATGAAGGAGAGTTATTAGTTCAAATAGGTTTTTTCTTTTCTGTAACAGTGTTTCTTCTCAGTAGGTATCTATGGGTCTGTTCATATTTTTCAGTCTTTTAAAACATTTTAAATATATGCTCCTCAGAGCATAGTTTCTTTTTGTCTGTTAGGTTCCACTGACTTTCTCTCTTATTTCCATTCTGCTCTTGAGTCAAGTCAGAGTTTTTTATTTTAGATATTACATTTTTCAGTTTTGAAATTTTTATTTGATCTTTTAGTGTGGTTTACGGTTTTCCTCAAGGAATTTTTGTCTTTCCATTGGTTTCAATATCTAATGCAGTGTGTTTATTCTCTTTATGTTTTAAAGTCTTTGGTAATTCTAGCATCTGTTTCATTTCACAGTTGGCATTTCTTGATTGTCTTTTCCCTTGGGAATTGCCCATATTTTACTGGTTTTGATGTATCTAGTAATTTTGGGTTGCATCAGGGACATTTTGAATGTTGTTTTGTGAGACTGGCTCCACTAACATCCTCTAGAGAATGTTGACTTTTTTTTTTTTTTTTGGTCCTGTCAGGCATCAGCCTAGTTGGGTTCAGACTGAGCTTTCTTTCTGGACTTCCTTAGGTGGTAGTTTTGGCATCAGTTCAGTTTTACAGCCTTTGCTACATCTTATTTTAATTAGGGATTTCACACACAGTGCTCTGAAAGGATGCTTTTTCTGGTTTCTTGGACTGGAAGGGTGGCGTTCTCCGAGTTTTAGCCTCTAGTATTGCACATATTTTTTCCCGAGGGGGCTACTGGTAGGTCTAAGTAGTGAGGAAAAAAAAAAATAAAAAAAATAGGAAATTATCTCTACAATCTTTATATAACAGGGTCCTTTTAAAATTGTTTTTCTATTCAGAAGAATGGGTTTTCACTTAGGATCTTATGTGCCCATGCTAAAGCTGAAATGGTGTCAGGTCTGTTCTTGGGCCAGTCTGGAAGAGATCAATGAGGGAAAAAAAATCTCTTGACTCTTTCCCCCCACATTCAGGGGGCAGTTTTCAAGTCCTTTGGCCAGAAAGTTGGATTATGAGAGTTTTGCTGACCCTACCTATACTTACCTCCTGATTCAGCCTGTCCTTGGGTCAATCCAGGAGGTAACAGAGTGGGGGAAAATGAGGGGCACCCTGCCACTTTATTAATCACTCTTCAGCTTTCGAGTGTGCTTCCAAATCTACCTGCCTCGTTAAATTTTCTAGAGCTCTAAAGTAATTGCATGTTTATATTTTATCTCATTTTGTTATCTCCAGAATTTTTATTATAAATAGTGGAAGAGGCTGGAAACTTCATATTCTTTTTTTGAAATAAATTTTGTTGGATATAGAATTCTGTGTTACACTTATTTAAGAAAGCAACTAAAAGTGCTTAGTCCAAATGTTCTGCTTTTATTCTATTTATTCCTGTGAATGTAATGTATATTCTTTTTTTTCCCCTTTGGCAGCTATTAAGATTTTCTTTTTATCAGTGCTTTTTAGCCATATGATTATAATAGGCCCTGTGTAATTTCCTAAGTGTTTATCAGACTTTTTATTTATGAAATTTTCTGGATCAGTGTGTTCATAATCATCATAAAATTTGTAAATTTTTAATCCATTTTTTTAAATGTTTTTTCTATTCCTCTTCTCCTTCTTAATCCCCCTATCACCATCCCCAGAGAAGGCATTTTCCTCTCCTTTTTTGACTTCAGTGACATGTACGGTTTTGATTTTTTTCCAGTTACATGTATGTTTAATGGCTTTATGTTGTTGCATATGTCCGTGAGACTTTTTTTTATGGTCTTTTTCTTTCACACACAAAAACTAAAAAGCAAACAATTTTTTGTGCGTTGTTTTCTTGCTACTTCTTAAGTTCACTGGTCTTTTCTTCTGCTGTGTGTCTATGTGCTATAACCCTTTTTAAGTGAATATATGAATAATTTACAGAATAAATAATGAAAACCCACTTTATTAAAAATTTTAATGGGAATTTAAGCACAGCAAACTTCTTTATGTCAGGTAAATTTTGGTACACAAATTTCATAAAAATCGAGAGAATATTGTTACATACTATTTTAGCAAATTAAGATGATCTAAGTTGTTGCAAAATATTATGTGATAAAGTCTTTTCAGTTGAATGACTACTGGAAAATATTTTCATTTTGTCGTTAAAAAGATATTGTTTATCATAATTTTTTTTTGTTTATCATAATTTTTAAGTTGTACAGTATTCATCTAGGATATTATCAACCTGAATTGTCATTTACATGATCAATTTCACTGCATATTTTTTAAGAGTCTAGAGTTAGAGTTTATCCCTTACCCCTGCACCCGAAAAGGCCAGTCTGTTCTCTGTATTTATGAGTTTGGTTTTTTTTTTTGTTTGTTTTTATTTTTTGAGTTTGTTTTGTTTTTTAGATTTTACATATAAGTGAGATCATTTGTATTTGTCTTTCTCATTCTGACTTATTTCACTTAATATAATGCCCATCAAGATCCATCCATGTTGTTGCCAATGGAAGGATTTCATTCTTTTTTATGGCTGAATAGTATTCTATTACATATACATCCTTGCAAATCTCCTCTTAAGTCATTTTAACTTCTCATCCTGTTTTTTCCTCCCTATTGCACTCTGTGGCATTGGCTATAATAACTCAGTTTTTCTGTTACAAACCATAGGTAATATATTGTAAATTTTTTTTACGATAGATAATTGGATTTGCTGTTTATTTTGTGCAGAATATGAAGACCTTTCTGATCCTGTTTGTTTTTAAAATCATGCAGCTGAAAGCTGTCACTAGAATTAAAAAATCATATCTGAAAACTGTGGCAGACAAAAGAGTAAGCTAGAAACAGATGTCACCTGTATTTTGGTGTGAGAAATGCATGTTGTGATCTTCTAATTATGTTCATATTGCCATTTTAACTTTTATTAATCACTGTAACCAAGGTTATTTTTTCCAGTTCCCTGGGGGAGATTTTAGTTTTTGTTGAGGCAGATAATATAACAACTGATTTTGAAACTTGATTATAAGAGTATAATAATTCATATTTCACAGAAAATTTTTTCTTATGCAGTTAAGTATTTGAATTAGATTAATATTTTTTCCTTATTCTTAGTAAATCAAGACTCAAGTAAGTTATAGTTTTAAGAAGAGAATATTAGTATGTATTGCTGTTGGTACAGGCAGCAGAACCATTAAAATTATAATCTGCTTTTTAAAACCTATTTATACTAAGGGAATAGTCCTAAACCTTTTGTTTTTATTTTTTTAAGGCGAGAGGAGCTGATGTTCCAGAGATCCCTGGAGATCTTAGTCTTAAGACATGTGGCAGTACAGCCAGTATGAAGGTTAAACATGTGAAAAAGTAAGTGGAATTGTACCGTGGGTTTTAAGTGAATTTTTAAAATGGGAATCAGTTTTTTAGTTCTCTTAAAACTTTTCTTTAGATTTCTTACTACATATGCTTTTACTGTCCATACATTAAATTATACTGTAAGCCTAAATTATGACTTAACAATTAGTGGAATAGATCTGAAGATTATCTGCTTGTCTAAAAATATACTTTAATTTTGTTCTTGTGACAACTTTATGTCATTGGCTGTTAGAGTGTGTTTGTTCAACAGGAGCAATCCAAGTGTGTGTGTCTTGGTGCCCTTAATACATGCTCTCACTCATTTAGAAAATAAGCCTGTTGTTTAAGTTACGGGATTGCTATATCTCAGCTCTGCCTTTGAGAAAACCTGAAATGGATGCTAGTAGTTGATTCCTATATAAAATATTTGAAGGTGTTCCATTTCAGTTTCCAACAGACAAATCATTCCATATTTTCCAACTGAAGCTTTAATACCCCACCCGCCACCATCCCATTAAGTTGGTATTAAAAGACAAAACCAGAAAGCCATCTTTTCACCTGGCAGAGCGTTAGGCAGCTATGTTTTCATTGTAAATAGAGAAAAGACAAAGATAAAAATATTCATTCTACATCCAGACCCACTAATCCAGGACTGATGGGCTGCGACAACATTCACAGGTAAAATTTGGTTTTATATTTTGTTGGGAATGCTCCTTCTGATTAGCAGTTGACTCTTCACAGTTTTCGTAACATTCCCTGAAAGCATAGATTTTCTATGGGCCTTGCCGTGAGACAAGGATAGGAGAGTGTAGTGATGCTTTTTATTTTTATTTATTCTTTTAATTCATTTTGGTTTTGACCTGTGCTCTAAATGTAATTCTCATTTGATTCACTGTATTTCGGGAAAGCTTTGTGTGGATATATGTGTGCTCATGCGCATGTGCTTATTAAATAGTTTCGCTTGCATGAGCTCTCCAACCCATTTTAGTTTTTCCTTAGGTTTAGTAATTTTGACTATTCCAGTATCTTGCATCTCACTTAGTTATTTCATGTACTTCAGGTTACCCTTCACTAAAGGTCACTTTCCGAAGATGGCTGAATGTGCACATTTCCATTATGAGAACGTTGAGTTTGGCAGCATACAGGTATATTTGAAATATTTCCTACATACTGAATTAAGATATATCTATATCTCTGTTCTTTTCTGTATCTCCTTTTCTTAAATCTATGTATCTGAGAGGTAACACTTAGAAGTAGTATTTTTTCTACTGCTGTCTTGTTGGTGGATGTGAAAACTTTTATTTTTTTCTGTTGACTAATACTTGATGTGTGATGACTCCTAATTCAAGTGGAAATAGTATAATAGGATCACTATCAATCTCAGCATTTCTATGAGATTCCTAGACAACGTTTGCTATTGTTTTCTAGCATGAAGCATTCTAGTTGTTACCTGACTCTTAGGTTGGGCCAGAGTAATGGTGGTTAAATCAGAGTGAAGTGGTGTAGCATGGGGAAGATGTACTAATGGAGGTTTTCTCAATGTTTTTTCTTATTGTGAGGTATAGTATGTGTATAAATATATATATATTTTTATAAAGTATATGCATATATATATTATTATACATACATGTGTACATTTTAAATCCCAGGCCAAGAGATAGAAATTTCCTGGGTGTCCTTCCTCTGTTGCATTTGCCTTCTCTACCCTAAAGATTACTTATACCATGACTTTTATAGTATTCATTCTAATTTTTTATAGTTTTACTATCTATATCCCTATTCCACATGGTGTTTGGTTTGCCTGTTCTTAAATTTAAATAATTGGAATTATTCTAGTCCATTCAGCAAATACTTACTGAGTACTATATTATACATATACTAAGTACTGTACTATACCAGGCACTGTTGTAGGTGCTTTGGTTGTATTAGTGAGCAACAACCACAACCAAAACCAAAGATGCATTCTTAAAGAACACAGAGGATGGCCAAGAAGATAAGATCTATGATAAAAAGGTAGGACATGATAAGCACCAGGGGCACTGTGGGTAGGTTGAACTCTCAAACCCGAGTAAGCTTCATTACTGTGTGTATTCTTTCTTCTTTCATTCAGCATCGTGAAACTGGTCCCTATAGATGTCTACACTTATAGTTGGTTCAGTTTGTTACTATATGTTAATCTAAAGTGAACATATGACACATGTAATTTATCCATTCTTTTTCTGTTTATTTGTTGGAAATTTGGGTCATCAGTTTTGGCCTCTTGGAACACTATTATATACGTAGCCTGGTGCATATACACAGGAGTGTCTCATGGTATGGTAGAATTTCAAGGTGATAGCAGATCCACATGTCCAGCTTTACTGACTAAAGCCAAACTATTTTTTTAAATGATTTACAAATTTATACTCCCCTAAACAGTAAATGAGAGTTGCTGTTCTTCATTCTTGCCAACTTTTGGTTGATACTTGTTAATTTTTACCCATCTGATGGAGATGTAAGTCTCTCTCACTGTATTTTAATTTGCAGTCTCTTGATTTTTAATGCAGTTGAACATCTTTTCAAATGTTGGACATTTGAGATTTCTGTTTTAAATCTAGATCAGGTCTTTTGCTCATTTTGTTTTATAGATTTGCTTGTATTTTTCTTATTCATTCATGGGACTGCTTTACATATTTTAGATGTTCTTTCATGTTGCATCTAGTCCTTTATTGTTTTTGTATCTCCCATATTGTGGCATGTTACTACACTCACTTTATGCTGCTCTCATTGTACAGGCTTCATTTATTTTGTTCTTCATTTTATGTATTTTGTGTGGTTCTATGTATGAAGAAACCTAACTTGTAGTATTTTTTTTTAAGATTTTATTTATTTATTTGATATGGGGAGAGAGAGAGAGAGCAAGCACAAGCAGGGGGAGTGGCAGGCAGGGGAGAAGCAGGCTTTCCGCTGAGCAAGGAATCCAATGTGGGGCCCCATCCCTGGGATCATGACCTGAGCCGAAGGCAGATGTTTAACCCACTGAGCCACCCTGGTTCCCCTAGCTTGTAGTTTTGCTGTCATATGATTTGCTCCCCTTTTCTCTGAAGTTATGAAATTGTCTTTTTTTTTTTTCCCTGTTAAGTTTCATAGCTTTGACTTGAACATTGAGGTTACTTGGAATTCATATTTATAGTGTGAAAAAGAGTGATACTAAAAACCCCGAGTATAATAACCGGTCAGAATGGATGTTAACCTTAGCACTGGAGCTGAGCGCTAATGGCCTTCTCCTGTGTGATGCATCGCCCTTGTAATTATATGGATCATTGGTGGTCGACTATTTCAGTATTTTCTCAGGTACCCACCAGTCTTTTTTGAAAGGAGTCTAGGGGCATCTGGGTGGCTCAGTTGGTTAAACATCTGCCTGCAGCTCAGGTCTTGATCCCAGGGTCCTGAGATTAAACCCTACATTGAGCTTCCTGCTCAGTGGGGAGCATGCTTCTCCCTCTCCACTCCCCATGCTTGTGCTCTCTCACTGTCAAATAAATAAAGTCTTTTTAAAAAAAGGAGTCTATTTTATTACTATTTAAAAATATGGCTATATTAGAGTTCTCCAGTGAAACAGAACCAATCTGTGTGTGTGTGTGTGTGTGTGTGTGTGTGTGTGTGTATGTGGGTAGAGAGAGAGAGAGAGAGAGAGATCGATTTTTTTTTAAGGAATTGGTTCATGTGATTGGAGGCATGGTTAAGTTCAAAATCTCCAGAATAGGCTGAAAAGAAAGGGAAGGGTTGTTGTTATAGTTTGAGTCCAAGGGCAGTCTGCTGGTAGAGAGTGCTCTTCAAGGTAGGTTAGTTTTGTTTTGTTTTGTTTTCTGTTAAAAACTTTTAGCAGAGGACAATCTGCTTTACTCAGTCTTCTGACTTAAATGTTAATCTCATCTAAAAGATAACTTCACAGAATTATTTGGAGTAATGTCTGACCTGAAGTTAATGTATAAAATTAATAATCACAGTCCATCCTGCCAACTTGGCATTACTTTTTTTTTTTTAAGATTTTATTTATTTATTTGACAGGCAGATCACAAGTAGGCAGAGAAACAGGCAGAGAGAGGAGGAAGCAGGCTCCCTGCTGAGCGGAGAGCCCGATGGGAAGCTTGATCCCAGGACCCTGAGATCATGACCTGAGCTGAAGGCAGAGGCTTAACCCACTGAGCCACCCAGGCGCCCTCAACTTGGCATTCCTTAAGCCATTCTGAGTCTCTAATAAATAAGAAGGTCTTGCTTCTGCCTAACATCATGATCAACTATTTTTCACAACCAAAACATTCTAAGCATTTTCCTAGAAGAGCATACAAAGTCCCTGGGTAATTTACTCTTCTTGATATCCTTTAACTTAAATACTATAATATAAAGTTAAAAATACTTAAGTACAGTGGTACAAATCTTATGTAAGGTGATAAGAGAGAAGAAAACAGATATTTGCTATGCTACACGCACACACACACACATGCACACATTCAGAGCAAAATAAGGTTATATTCATGGCATTATAGTCTTGGCTTGTGTAACTGGTCATGTGGCTGTAGCTGGAGTTACAGCTGCATTCTTCTGCTTCTCATTCTATATCCCCTTTGTGCTGAGCAAGAATCTCAGTGGTTTTGTTCTTTACCTGGTGGGATGACCCATACCTGAATTCTGGATCTGGCCCTTAATAGCCCTGCCTGAATTGGGTTCTGGTAATTTCCCATTGTGTTCAGTGGCTGGACAGTGGTAGTTAAGGGATGTCCTAAGGGAGCTCCAGTATTCCAGATGTATTCTTCTTTACCTCTATAGTACAGTAGCAGTCTCAATTTCCCTTCAGTAGTCAGGGTCAGTCATCCCATCTAATGCCAAAACTTACATCTTGGCCTGTTGATTTAGAGGCATAAGGAACCCAAAGTGGCCGGGTGGCAGTTACTTTCAGGTCAGTGGGGTTGTTACTTTGTCTTCTGGTGGAAGTGTTCCTCCCTTTGGAACTAAGACATTTAGGGTAGTAGAGCAAATAGCTGTGGGGACAGGAAGCACAAATTTTGCTAGTGAGTCACTATGAGTTATATTGAATGGTCCCACCCCAACTTCCACCCCCTGATTCCTGGTTCTTCAATCTGATTAGCTTTGAAGACACTACTGACTCTGCTCACGACAGTAAAGAGAGGATGGAGAGTGGATAGTCCCTGGCATGATGGGGCAGTAGAGATACAGGGAATATCACCATTGGATACTTAAAAGAGAGGAAGTTCTGGGTGGCCATATATTTGCGATCTTTGAACATTTTTCCATACTGTTAAGTAAGTTAAAATTGTTATTTCTTTCATGATTAATGATGTTGAACATTTTTTCATGTGTTCATTGTCCATTTGTGTATCTTCTTTGAAGAAATGTCTGTTCAAATCCTTTACCCATTTTTGAATTTGTTTTATTTTGTTCTGTTTTATTGAGTTTTAGGACTTCTCTATATAACCTATTTGTATCTTTTGATCCAAAGATAGTCTTCTAGACGGCATATAGGTAGATTATGTTTTTTAAATTCATTCTGTCATCTCTATATTTTTTAATTGAAGTACAATTAACATACAGTGTCATTAGTTTCAGGTTTACAACATGTTGATCAAACAGTTCCATACATTACACAGTAAGTGCAGTCACCGTCTGTCACCCAACAACATTATTATAATATTGACTGTATTCCCAATGCTGTACTTTTCATTTTCATGACTTATTTATTTTATAACTGAAAGTTTGTACCTCTTAATCCCCTTTATCTATTTCACCTATTCCCCCCACCTCCCTTCTCCCCTCTGGCCACCATCAGTTTGTTTTCTATATTTTAGAGTCCGTTTGTTTTTTCTTTTCTTTCTGTTTTCTAGATTCCACATACAAGTGAAATGATATGGCATTTATCTTTCTCTGTCCTACTTACTTCACTTAATATACACCCTGTAGGTCCATCCATTTTGTTGCAAATGGCAAAATCTCACTCTTCTTTTTATTATCAACTGATATTCCATTGTATGTATGTATGTATGTATGTGTATATGTGGATATATTTAATGCATCTTTACTCATTCATCTATTGATGGATAATTGGTTGCTTCCGTATCTTGGCTAATTGTAAATAATCTTGCAATAAACATAGGGTTACATATATCTTTTTCATTAGTATTTTTGTTTTCTTTGGGTAAATATCCAATAGTAGAATTACTGGATCATATGGTATTTCTATTTTTAATTTTTTGAGGAGCCTTTGTACTGTTTTTCACAGTGACTGCACCAATTTGCATTCCCACCAACAATGTACAAGTTTCTTTTTTTTAATATTCTTGCTAACCATTGGTATTTCTTGTTTTTCTTAAAGATTATTTTATTTTTCATTTTTTAAAAATTTTATTTGAGAGAGGGAGAGAGTGCATGTGTGTGAAAGAGAGAGAGAGAGAGACAGCAAGCATGAGTAGGGGGGAGGGGCAAAGGGAGAAGCAAACTCCCCCCTGAGTAGGGAGCCCAACGCTGGATTCAATCCCAGGAACTTGGGGTCATGAACTGAGCTGAAGGCAGATACTTACTGCAGATACTTACAACCTACTGAGCCACCCAGCCACCCCTGATTTATTTATTTGAGAGAGCAAGCAAGCACCCAGATGTGAGGGGCAGAGGGAGAAGGAGAGAGAATCTCAAGCAGACTGCCCACTGAGCACAGAGCTTGACTCAGGGCTAAATCTCATGACCCTGAGTTCATGACCTGAGCCTAATCTAAGAGTCAGGTGCTTAACTGACTACACCACTCAGGTGCCGTTACCATCTTTGTCTTTTAGTTGGAGAGTTTAATCCATTCTATTTAAAGTAAATGCTGAAAAGGAAAGACATATTTCTGTCATTTTTTTAAATCTTTTTTCTTTATGCATTATAGATTTCTTGTCTTTCATTTTCTTCATAACTGTCTTTTGCCTTTAGTTGATTTATTTTTAGTGAAAAGTTTAAATTCTATTCTCATTTCTTTTTGGTATATTTTGTAGCTGTTTTCTTTGTGGTTACAATGCGATTACATTTAATATCCTAAAGTTATAATACTCTAATTTAAAATTATACTAGTTTAACAGCAATGACATACAAAAACTATGCTCCTTTATAGCTTGGTCCCCATCCCTTTCAGTTATAGATGTCTTACAATTATGTCTGTATGTTTGTGTGTCCAAAAACATAAACTAATAATTTTTTAAATGTTTTAGCCTCTTAAATTATGTTGAAAACAAAATGTGTAGTTATAAACTGAAAAAGCTAGCAATACTAGCTTTTATACTCACAATTTAAAGGAGATATTAATCTCTGAAGTCATGTAGAAAAAAAATTGGAGTTACAAACAGTTGTTACAATAATACTGGTTTTTATAATTGCCCACATATTTACCTTTACTGAGGATGAGTTACTGTCAAGTGTCCTTTCATTTCAACTTGCAGGAGTCCTTTTAGCATTCCTTGCAGAGTCGGTATATTGGCAGTGATCTTCCTTACCTTTTGTTTAACTGGGAATGTCTTAATTTGTCTCTCACTTATGAAGGGTAATTTTTCTGGAGGTAATATTCTTGGTTGAGACTTACATTCTTTTTGCAGTTTGAATATTTTGGCCCACTGCTTTCTAGTCTCCAGAGTTTCTGCTAAGATACTTGATAATCTTATTGAGGAGCTCTTGTGACTTGTCAACTGTGTGACTAGTTGCTTCTCTTTTGCCACTTTTAAGATTCTCTCATTGTACAGGCATGCCTTATAGGTGTTTTAGAATTAGTCCCAAGCCACCAAAATAAAATGATTATTGCAATAAAGTGAGTCAGATGAATTTTTGTTTCCTAGTGTATATGAAAGTTATGTTTACATTATACTGTAGTCTGTTAAGTTCATGATAGCATTGTCTAAAAAACACACATTTGTTAATTTTAAAATTTGCAGAATTTATTAATTAAATTAATTAAAAATTTAATTAAAATTAAAATTAAATTAATTAAAAATTGAAGAAATTGCTAACCATCATCTGAGCTTTCAACAGGTCTTAATCATGGTTCACAGATTACCATAACAAATATAATAATAATAAAAAATTTTAAAACATTGAGTGAATTAACAAAATTTGACACAGAGACACAAAGTGAGCTAATGCTGCTGGAGAAATGGCAAAAACAGACTTTACTTGTTGCAGGGTTGCTACAGACCTTCAGTTTTTAAAAAACACCGTATCCAAGAAGCACAACAAAATGAGGTATGCCTCTATTTGGCTTTAGAGAGTTTGATTCTCATGTGTGTTGATATGAGTATCTTTGAGTTCATTTTATTTGGAGTTCATCAGCTTCTATCCATGTCTTTAATCAAATTTAGGAAGTTTTCAGCTATTTATATATTCATATATTATCTCTGCCCCTTTGTTTCTCCATTTTCATTGAGACCTTCATAATGTATATGGGATAGAACCCCATAGGTCTCTTAGGTGTCACACAGGTCCCTTAGACTCTGTTCACTTGTCTTCTCTCTTTTCTTTCTGTTCCTCAGACTCAATAATTTTCATTGTCCTATCTTCAGGTTGGCTGATTCTTTCTTCTGTCTGTTCATATTTGCCCTTAATTTCTTCTTACAAAATTTTCATCATAGTGTTTATACTTTAAGGCATAGAATCATTTTAAATTATTTCTTAAAGATTTTATTTATTTATTTGACAGTCAGAGATCACAAGGAGGCAGAGAGGCAGGCGGAGTGGGCAGAGAGCAGACTCCCTATTGAGCAGAGAGCCAGATGCGGGGCTCCATCCCGGACCCTGGGATCACGACCTGAGCGGAAGGCACAGGCTCAACCCACCGGGCCACCCAGATGCCCCTTTAATTCTTTTTTAATGTAATCTCTACACCCAGTGAGGGGCTTGAACTTATAACTCCAAGATCAAGAGTTGTGTGCTCCACTGGATGAGCCAGCCAGGTGCCCCCACAGTGCCTTTTTAGATTGTATATCTCTTTGTTGATATTTCCATTTGGTTCATTTCATCATTTTCTTGATAATCTCCACATATTTCTTTAGTTTTGGGGGTACCTTTAAGACAATTGTCTTAAGTCTTTTATTAGTAGATCCACCATCACTTTTTAAGGAAGAGTTTCTGTTGCTTTGTTTTGGCCCTTTCAATTGGCCATAATTTACTGTTTCTTTGTATGCTTTGTTGATTCAAACAGGACATTTTAATGTAACAATGTGGTAATTCTGAAAATGAGTTCTTATCCCCCTTCCCCAGATTTTATTTTTTATTTTTCTTCTTCTTCTCCTCCTCCTCCTTCTTCCTTCTTCCTTCCTTCTTTCTTCTGAATTATTGTTTTAGGCCTACTCAGTGCCAAGGATTAGCCTGAGGTGAAAACTGGAGGTCTTCTCAGATATTCTGTGATCCTTTGCCTTCCCTGATCATATGACACTTTCTAATTTTTCCCATATATGCAGTTCCTCTTCAATGTTCTAGTCTAATGTCTGGCTTCCTTGGAGGGGAAACAGAAAATTGAAGGCGGAAAAAGCTGTTAGGTTCTTGCAGCAGCATAGGGAGGTTTAACAACACTGGTCATCTACCTGTTTATTTGCGGCTCTGAGATCAGAACCAGCAATTAGGGATCAGAGCACAGATTCTTTGATATTTGTGGGACAGGGTCTTTTTGCCTACCCCAATCTGATTGATTCTGCTCCTTCAGTGCATGCATGGTTGCCTTGAATGCTGAGGGATTGGGCATGGTTAGCTGCTACTGTGCTAAGAGCTGAAATGGACTGAAATTAGCATAACTTACTAACCAGACCTTTCCCTGGAAGTTGCAGGCCTTCAGTACACTCCAGAAATACAAATATATAATTGCATCAGGCAGATTCTGCCAGATCTGCTATCTAGGGAGCTTTTGTTTAGATGGGAGATTCCTGGTGCTTTCCTATTCCACCATTTTCCTGGAATTTTTACCTTTTTTTTTTTTTTTAAAGATATTATTTATTTATTTGAGAGAAGGAGAGAGAGAGCACGATCGGGGAGAAAAGCAGAGGGAGAGGGACAAGCAGACTCCATACTGAGCTTGGGGTCTGACATGGGGCTTGATCTCAGAACCCAAAGAACATGACCTGAGTGGAAATCAAGTCAGACGCTTAACCGACTGAGTCACTCAGGTGCCTTGAATCCTTACTTATTTTTAAATATAAGATTGACAGTATGTTCTAAGGAATAAATAAGTATGAAAACTTTGTTAAATGTGTCTGGAATAGGTCATCAGCTTTATGCTTGGCAGCTCTATTACATCCCTGTAGGTTATTCACACTGCCTGTTGACTCAGTTGTTTTTTAATATGTCTCAAATGTGGGACAGTCTGTAGTTTACATACTTTTTTTTTTCACCCTGATCTTAGGAATTTCTCCTAGATTTATGGATTTCTTGTGTTTCTAGCTCTTTCTACTCACATACTGAAAATATGTAACTGCAGTAAGCCATTGTGTCCTAGAAGATGTCACAGAATACTAAAGTTTTTAAATCTAGACAAAGTCATGTTTAAGACTCTCAGTTATAAAATGACAGTAAGTTTTATTAATCTAATATCAATTGTGATTTTTATTTTTGTTTAGACTGTAAAACACAATTGCTTATGAAATACTTTAAATATTAAGAGTTCATTTGGGCCAGTAATTTTATTACCATATAATATACAGAGGAAACTTTCATAATCTCTTCTTTGAATTCTGGTGTTGCATAGCTGACTGCTCAGCATCTTCATGTGAATGACTAATCAGCATCTCAGATCTGGCATGCCTAGAACAGTCTCCTCTCAGACCTGCTCCTCTTGCTGTCTTGTCCATGTTGGTCAATAGTAAAACCCGTCTTTCCAGTTCCTAAGACAGGACAAAACCTTTAGAGTCATCTTGGACTTCCCTCTTTTTGTTATGCCTCACATTCAGTCTGTCAGCAAAACTCTTGGCTCTGTATTTAAAATTCTTTAAAAAATGGCATCTTTAAAGTAATTAAGGAAAATTTAAAATAAGTTTAAAATAAAGGAAATCCGACTACTTACCTCTTTCTCTTCTATCTGCTGTGGTCTTTTTAGGGGGATTATTTCAATAGCCTTATTTGGCACAACTGCAAGAATGAGTCTTTTAAATATAAGTCAGATCATGTCACTTTTTCAAAACCCTCCAGTTACTTCTCATCTTCTCCATAATAGAAGTTAAATTTCTTAACATTTCCTAAAAGGAATGATCAGATTTGCCCGTAACCTCTTTGACCTCATCTCTTCTTTTACTTCTCTTTTCCTGAGACATAGTATCCTGTCCACAGTTGCTTTTTTTTTTTTTTAAAGATTTTATTTATTTACTTGACAGAGACAGAGAGATCACAAGTAGTCAGAGAGGCAGGCAGAGAGAGAGGAGGAAGCAGGCTTCTTGCTGAGCAGAGAGCCCGATGCAGGGCTCGATCCCAGGACCCTGAGATCATGACCTGAGCCGAAGGCAGAGGCTTTAACCTACTGAGCCACCTAGGTGCCCCCCACAGTTGCTTTTGCTCCAGTATACAGGCTCCCTTCTCAGGACCTTTGGACTTCGTTCTGTTTTCTCTCTTTGGAAAGCTCTTCTCCCTGGAAATCCACATAACTTACTACCTTCCCCTCTTTGAATACTTGCTGAAATGTTATCTTCTTCGAGAAGAAAGTACTTTCTCTCCTTGCAGCTACTGGTCACCAACATTCCTTATCTCCCAAATTAATTTTTCTCCACTGTCTGGCATGCTAATTATCTTATTATTATTTATTCTGTTTTTTTTCCACCTCAGCAATCTAGAGTAGTGCCTGACACATTAAAAATCATTTGATGAGTATTTGTTGAATAAATGGACAAATGAATTTATGTCTGAAAAATAAAATTTGCTTTAAAAATGCTTTTTTAATATTTTGGCTCTTTTCAGCATTTAAATATTGCTCTTATATGGTAAGAATATATTCTTTATATTATTATGAAACAGCAAATAAAATGGATGGTGACATTTACAATGCAAGTTAAAATTCCCTTTATGTTTTCTCTTGTTAACTATTGTGTATCTGGGTAGAATTTTTTTAAAGACATATAGCAATATCTCTAGATACAGCTCCAACTATAACCACCTATCTAGCTATCTATAACTTAAAAATATAGATGGATTGCTACTATAAATATTGCCTTGAAAGTTGTTTTTTTACTTGAAAGTATATCTGGGATATATTTTTTTATTTTAGTAATTTGGATTAACCTCATTATTTTCAGTTATGTAGTATTTCATTTTATTATTATACCATAATTTAATCAGTTCCTTATTGGTGTATATTCCAGGCTTTATTGATGGGAGTATATGCATTAAATCATATTAGATGTTTAGGTTGGATCAAGGGTATATGTGTTTAAAATACTGACAGTTGTTTCTAAGTTTATTTTTGAAATTTGCTAGCTTATGCGAGTTGTATATTTTATATCATGGTTTCCACTTGATTTATTTTTATTTATTTTTTGGTATTCCTAATTGTAAACTCTTTGGAGGATATGTCTCACTTTTTATTTCTGTAGGACTCAGCACAGTCTTTCAGTAGCAGGGGCTCATTAATGCTCTTGAATGGAAGATACATCTTTGTGATGTTTCTTGTTAGATATGCTAGGGAGTCAGTCATTTAATAAACATTTATTGTGTATTGGCAGTGTTGTGACAGAATACTGTATGTCGTAAAGAGTAAAAAAAAGTAGGACAACATTATTTCTTCTTTTGAGATGTTTAAACTTAAATGGAAGACTAAACTGTAGAAGGATAATTATACATATTAGAATCAAGTTATGCTACCTTGGAGTTAATTTCATGTCCTCATTTATTTGTACATATATATATATTCAATAAATATGGAGAAATTAACTATTTTGAAGCAACAGAAAAATGCTGTGCAGAGGAGATGTTGATTGATATTTTAAAGGATTATAGGAATTTTCTTTGTGGAGACTGGGGTATCATGAATAAAGGTCAAGTCTCAAAAGACTATCCAAGTATTCATTACATCATCTATAGTAAAAAGTTAACAGTAATACAAATGTGGGATGCTTTGCTGACTCAGTTGCGGCTCTTGGAGAGCTCATGACTGTTGATCTTGGTGGTGTGAATTCATGCTCCCTGTTGGGTATAGAGATTACTTAAATGAATAAATAAACTTAAAAAAAGAAAAGAAAATAAGTAATACAAATGTTTAGAAGTTGGAATGGGTTATGTAAATTATGGATAATTCATACAGGGAAATCCTGTGCAGTTACGTAAAGTCAGGTAGAATATTTACTGAAGTAGAAACATTATTCTTGCTATATTATAGAGTTTAAACAGAGCAAGATACTGTTTCTATAAGAAAAAAACAAATGTAAGTGTAAAATAATTGGAAGAACTTGTAGGAAAAAGGTAATGGTTTCAATTTTTGAAAGAATGCTTTGGTAGTAGAAAAATGACTTCTGTGTTTAATGCTTAGAGCAAAGGGTTGTGATTTTTTTGAAAGAATGCTTTAGGAAAAGAAAGATGACTTCAATGTTTAAAGCTTAGAGCAAAGGGTTGTGACTTTCCTCATATATGTTTTTTGTAAAATAGAATGTTTTACAAATTTCTCATTTTGAAGGACAGAGTAGTTCTAAATCGTATTCTACCTTTTGAGAGCAGAATAGGCACTGAGCATCCTCAAGCATTCCTTTGTTTCTGATTTAATTTGTACCTGATAAAATAATTCTCAAGCCCATGTGTATTTTTTTCTGGTGGTTTAGCAAGTCATATGCTTTAGATTGCACAGATGTGTTCAAATCCTATTTCTACGTCACTTTTGGCAGACCTTAGCCAAATTATCTGACTTTCCTTTTGAAATCTTAGTTTAATATCTTCAGGTGTAATCTGTGGCAAAAGGTGGCATTGTCCTGTTGAGGAGAAATTATTCTGATGTGGCATAGAATGGGTGTGGCCCATCATGTGGTATGTTCTCATCATGCCATACTGTCTTGACCACTAGGGAGATTGCCAGTTAATCTTAGCCTTGTTTCCCTTGTCTTCATGCTAAGAAGATGACAGCTAAGGTTCCTTCAGCTATTATGGATTGTAGATGAACTCTGAGCTTGATTTAAATGAACTGGTGATGTGACAAGGTAAAGAGGAGAAAGGATATAATAACATAGACAAGAGAGGGTGTATCATGTCATGTCCTTACTTTAATACCTATATTAATCTTTAATAGAGCATGAATACACTGTCTTTAAAAATTAGTACAAAGAATTACTCTGGTCATAGAAATAGATTGTTGAAATGTGTTTTTATTCCTGGGACACAATCTGCTTGCTTAAATATTTTAAAATACTTTTGATGTTGACCTATATATTGTACTTGTCCACTAGACTGAGTTTGGTGCATTCATGGTCGCATCTTGTTTTAAAAATAAATACCATGAAAGTTTGTGGAAATGAGAATTAACCTGTTTTTTGAAGATTTAGTAGAATTTTCCCATTAAAACCTTTTTGGCCTGGTTTCTGTTCAAGGACTTAACCTTTACCATTTAAATATATGATTTGATTATTAAGTCTAGACTGGTTCTTTCATGTGTCCTTTGGCCAATTTTTTTCATTTATATTTTCTTAGAAAATTATCTATTTTATATAGGTTTTTCAAATTTAGGGGTGTAAGTGGTACAAAATATTCTTGAAGTTTGGTCTCATTAGGAAACCCTCCCTTCTCTTGTCTCTCCTTTCTTTGCCTCCTTCTTTCTCTCTTCCTTTCTACATTCCCCCTTTGTCCTTTTCTTCCTCCAACTCTTCCTTCCTCTCTTACTATGAATTCCCGAGCATACGTTTTACTATTTTGCATTTTTTTTTTTTTTTTTTGGTTGTTGTTTGTTTCTTGAATTCAGAGTTCAGTTCTTTTTTTTTTTTTTTTTTTCTGGAAGAGTTGTGAATAACCAATATGTATGCACTTGCTTGATGTTGGAAAACTAGTATTATCATAAATCAGCTTTGTCAGATATTAATATTATTTTATATTTGTTTTTCTTGAGAGAAATAAAGCTCAGTAGGTATTGTTGATACTCATTTTTAGCCACTGTTTTTTTAATAAATGCATTGAAGTTTGGAAATTCTTCCACTAAATAGTGCTTTGAACAAAGGCTGCAGGTTTTGGTATGTAAGTGTTATACTATGTTTTGTTTAGAGTAATTGAAACCCTAAAAAAAAGGAAAAAGATAAGTAATTTTTAGAAAGAGCTTTTTGTTTTATGTAAAACTACATGTAGTTTTAAGTTCTGTTTCTTAGTTATAAAGATTATTTTCATTTTTTTAATTTATTTAAATTTTAGTTACTATACAGTACAATATTGGTTTCAGGAGTAGAATTCAGTGATTCTTCACCTACTTACAACACCCAGTGCTCATCATAAGTGCCCTATTTAAGTACCCATCACCCATCTAACCCATCTGTCATCCACTTCCCTCCATCAGCCTTCAGTTTATTCTCTGTCTTTAAGAGTCTTTCAGGGCTTTTTTTCCTCTCTCCTTTTCTTCTTTCCCCCCTTCCCATATGTTCATCTGTTGTCTTTGTTAAATTCCATGTTTGAGAGCATATGGTATTTGTCATTCTCTGACTTATTTCACTTAGCACAATACACTCTAGATCCATCCACGTTCTTGCAAATGGCAAGATTTCATTTTTTGGTGGTTGAGTAATACTCCATTGTATCCATTCATTAGTCAGTGGATATTTGGGCTCTCTCCGTAGTTTGGCTATTGTTGATAATACTGCTGTAAACATCAGGTGCATTTGAATCTGTATTTTTGTATCCTTTGGGTAAATACCCGAAGTAGTGCACTTGCTGGATTGTAGGGTAGTTCTATTTTTAACTTTTCGAGGAACCTCCAAACTGTTCCGCAGAGTGGCTGCAGTGGTTTGCATTCCCACCAGTAGCTCAAGAGGGCCCCCTTTTCCCTCATCCTCGCCAACACTGTTGTTTTTTGTGTTGTTAATTTTAGCCGTTCTGACCTGAGGTAGTATCTCATCATGGTTTTGATTTGTTTCCCTGATGATGAGTGATGTTGAACATCTTTTCATGTGTCTGTTAGATATCAGGATGTCTTTTTTGGAAAAGTGTCTATTCATGTCTTCTGCCCATTTCTTAAATGGATTTTTATAATTTTGGGGGGGGGGTTGAGTTTGATAAGTTCTTTATAGATTTTGGATACTAACCCTTTATCAGATATGTCATTTGCAAATATCTTCTCCCATTCTGTAGGCTGCCTTTTAGTTTTGTTGTTTCCTTCACTTTGCAAAAGCTTTTTATCTTGACGAAGTCCCAATAATTCATTTTTGTTTTTGTTTCCCTTGCTTCAGTGACATGTCTAGTAAGAAACTTCTACGACAGAGGTCATAGGGGTTTTTGCCTGTGTTCTTCTCTAGTATTTTGATGGTTTCCTGTCTCACATTGAGGTCTTTCATCCATTTTGAATTTATTTTTGTGTAAGGTGTTAGAAAGTGGTCCAGTTTCATGTTGCTCTCCAGTTTTCCCAGCACCATTTGTTGAAGCAGCTGTCTTTTATCCATTAGATATTCTTTCCTGCTTTGTCGAAGATTATATAGAACATATAGTTGTGGGTGCATTTCTGAGTTCTCTGTTCTGTTCTATTGATCTGTGTGTCTGTTTTTGTGCCAGTACCATTTTGTCTTGATGACCACAGCTTTGCAATATAGCTTGAAATCTGTAATCGTGATGCCTCCAGCTTTTTCTTTTTCAAGATTGTTTTGGCTATTCAGGGTCTTTTGTGGTTCCATGTAAATTTGAGGATTGTTTGTTCTAGCTCTGTGAAAAGTGCTGGTGGTATTTTGATAGGGGTTGCATTAAATGTATTGCTCAGATAATCTAGACATTTTAACAGTGTTTGTTCTTCCAGCCCATAAACATGGAATGTTTCTCTATTTCTTTGTGTCCTTTTCAATTTCCTTCATAAGGGTTCTGTGGTTTTCAGAGTATAGATCTTTTACCTTTTTAATTAGGTTTATTCCTAGATATCTTACTGTTTTTTCACAGTTGCAAATGGGATCAGTTCCTAGATTTCTTTTTCTGCTTTTTCATTATTGGTGTATAGAAATGCAACAGATTTCTGCACATTGATTTTATATCCTGCAACTACTGATTTCATGTATTAGCTGTAACAATTTTTTGATGGAGTATTTTGGGTTTTCTCATAGAATACCATGTCTTCAGCAAATAGTGAAAATTTGACTTCTTCTTTGCCAATTTGGATGCCTTTATTTATTTATTTACTTAGTCTGATTGCTGAGGCTAAGACTTCCAGTACTATGTTAAATAGTTTGGTGAGGGTGGACATCCTTTTCTTGTTCCTGACTGTAGGAGAAATGCTCTCAGTTTGTCAACACTGAAGATGGTATTAACTGTGGGTGTTTTGTATATGACCTTTATGATGTTGAGGTATGTTGTATCTATCTCTACTTTGTTGAAGTTTTTATCTAGAAAGGATGCTGTGCTTTGTCAAATGCTTTTTCTGCATCTATTGGCAGGATCATATGGTTCTTATGTCTTTTATTAATGTGGTATATCACATTGATTGATTTGGAAATCTTGAACCACCCCTATAGTCCAAGACTAAATTTCATCTGATCATGGTGAATAAATCTTCTACTGTACTGTTGAATTCAATTTAATAGTATTTTATTGAAAATTTTTGCATCCATGTCATCAGGGGTATTGGCCTGTACCTTTTTTTAGTGTGGTCTTTGGTTTTAGAATCAAGGTAATGTTGAATGTTGGCTTCATGGAAGGAGTTTGGAAGTTTTCCGTCCATTTTTATTTTTTTGGCACAGTTTTCTTCTTTAAATGTCTGGTAGAACTACCCTGGGAAGCCATCTGGCTCAGGCTTTTGTTTGTCAGGAGATTTTTGATTACTGATTCAATTTCTTTGCTGACTATGTGTATGTTCAAATTTTCTATTTCTTCCTGTTTCAGTTTTGCTTGTTTGTAGGTTTTTAGGAATTAGTCCATTTCTTCAGGTTGCCTAGTTTGTTGGTATATAATTTTTCATAGTATTCTCTTATAATTTGTATTTATGTGGTGTTGGTTGTGATCTCTCCTCTTTCATTTGTGATTTTATCTATTTGGATCCTTTCTCTTTTCTTTTTTATAGGTTTGGCTAGGGGTTTATCAATTTCACTAATTCTTTTGAAGAACCATTCATGGGTGTTTTTTGTTTGTTTTATTTTGTTTTATTTCTATATCTTTTAATTCTGCTATAATCTTTATTGTTTCCTTTATTCTGCTGGCTTTAGGCTTTATTTGCTGTTCTTTTGTATCTCCTTTAGGTATAAGGCTAAGTTGTATATTTGAGACTTTTCTTGTTCCTTGAGGTAGGGCTTTATTGCAGTATAATTCCATCTTAAGACTGCCTTTGCTGCATCCCAAAGGTTTTGGACAAAGTGTTCTCATTTTCATTTGCTTCCATGTATTTTTTAAAATTTCTTCTTTAATTTCATGGTTAATACATTTATTCTTTAGTAGGATGTTCTTTAACCTCCAAGTATTTGTGATCTTTCCAAATTTTTTTCTTGTGGTTGATATGAAGTTTCCTAGTGTGGTGGTCTGAAAACACGCATGGTGTGATCTTGATCTTTTTATACTTGATGAGGGTGGATTTGTGACCCAGTATGTGATCTGTTCTGGAGAATGATCATGTGCATTTGCAAAGAACATGTATTTTGCTACTTTAGTTTGAAATGTTCTGAATATATCTGTTAAGTCCATCTGGTCCAGTGTGTTATTCAAAGCCATTGCTTCCTTGTTGATTTTCTGCTTACATGACCTGTCCTTTGCTGTAAATGGGGTGTTTAATTCCCATGCTATTATTGTCTTATTATCAAGGAGTTTCTTTATGTTTATTCCTAATTGATTTATGTATTTGTGTGCTCCCCAGGTGGGGGCATAAATATTTACAGTTGTTGATGGATAGACACCTTAATTATGATATAATGTTCTTCTTCATCTCTCGTTACAGTTTTTGTTTTAAAATCTACTTTGTCTGATATAAGTATAGCTACTCTGGCTTTCTTTTTACACCCATTAGCGTAATAGATGGTTCTCCATCCCCTCACTTGTAGTCTGCTGGTGTCCTTGGGTCTAAAGTGAGTCTCTTGCAGGCAACATATAGATGGATCTTATTTTTTATTATTTTTTTTTCCATTCTAATACCCTATATCTTTTGATTAGAGCAGTTAGTCCTTATATATTCAGAGTGATTATTCAAAGATATGAAATTAGCGCATTGTGCATTGTGTTTTTTGTAGAGTTGGTGTTTCTGATGATGTTCTCTGTTCCTTTCTAATCTTTGTTGCTTTGGTCTTTTTTCCTCCACTTAAAGAGTCCCCCCCTTAAAATTTTTAGCAGGGATCACTTTACTGATTGGGAATGCCTTTAGGTTTTGTTTATCTGGAAAACTCTTTATCTCTCTTATTCTGAATGACAGCCTTGCTCAATGAAGAAGTCTTGGCTGCATATTTTTCCCATTCAGCACTTTGAATATTTCCTGCCATTCCTTTCTGGCCTGCCAAGTTTCTCCTGACAGATTTCCTAAGAACCTGATCTGTGTTCTCTTGTAGGTTAAGGACTCCCCCTCCACCCCTCCCCCAACCTCCGCCTTGCTGTTTTTAGGATTCTTTCTTTGTGCATTCTGTGAATTTAACTATGATATGCCCTGGTGATGTTCAACTTTTGTTTGATTTAATGGGAGATTTCTGTGCTTGTTAGATTTTGCTATCTGTGTCCTTCCACAAATTAGGGAAGTTTTCATCTGTATTTTGTTAGAATAAAACTTTTGCCCCCTTTTCTCTGTCATCTTCTGGGACCCCTATGATACGAATGTTACTAAGTTTTAATAAGTTGCTGATTTCCCGAAGTCTACCCTCCTGGTCCATTACCTTTCTTTCCCTGTTCTTTTCAGCTTCGTAATTTTGCATAATTTTATCTTCTGTATCACTGATTCGTTCCTTTCTCTGCTTCCTCCATCCTCATTTTTATGGCCTCTGTTTGGAACTGTATCTTGGTTATAGCGTTTTTAACTTCAGCCTGACTAAATTTTAGTTCTTTTATCTTTGTAGTAAGGGATTCTCCGGTGTCTTCTATGAGTTTTAAAATCCCAGCTAGTATCCTTATAATTGTCATTTTAAATTCTAGTTCAAACATATTATTTATATCTGTATTGATTAAATCCTTGGCCATGAGTTCTATTTCGTGTTCTTTCTTTTGGGGTAAATTTCCCCATCTCTTCATTTTATCCACAAAAGAAGAGAAGAAAGAGAGAAGGAAACAAACACACAAACAAAAGGCTCAAAACAATGAAAACAAACAATAAAAAAAACCTAGCTCCTGGGGGTATTTTGGTCTGCTTGTTAAAAGAATCTCAATCTCAAAATAACAAAATAAAATGAAATAAAATGAAAGTAAGTTAAAAAAATGTAAAAAGTGTGTATATATATATATATATATACACACACACATATATAAAATATATAAATTGATAACATAAGAATTAAAAATAATTTAAAAAATAAGAAAATAAATGAAAAAATAATAAAAATTTTAAATTTATAAATTATATATTTTTATAATGAATTTTTATAATAAAGTATTTATAATTTGATTATTTTATAATAAAAATAAAAAAATAAAATAAAGATTAAAAAGTAAAAAGGAAGCTTGATCCTGTTTTCCCTAGAGCTAAAACTTTGCAGCACCCTATGATCAGTAACTTTGGTGGTGCCAGTGAGTTGTTTGTGCTGGTCTTCTGGAAGAAGGGCCTGTTGTGATTCTTAGGTGGACTTAACCCTAGTAGGAATGTGCCTCTAGAGTGCAGGGCATGGCTGGGCTTGGTGTAAGCCATTCTGGCCTCCACTCGGTGATGTTGTTTTCCTTCTTGAAGGTTCTCAGCCTTGTCAAGAAGGATGAATATCGGGGCACCCTGCTCTCCAGAGCCAGTGCTGAAAGTTTGCACCCCCGGCTCTTCCATGAGCTCTGTAATTCAGTCACTGTTATGTCCCCAGTTTCTGTCAGAACTCTGTTCACACTGACTTTATCCAGGTTTTTTCATCTGGGGCATGTGACTGAGTTCCCAAACTCCAAATTTTAGAGACTCTTGCGTGTGGACCTGCACATGTTTTTGCCGTTGGCCAGCTTGTCTCAGGAAAATGATGGCAGGATCCCACAGTGGTTCCGAGTTGTGGCACCAAGACTTGCTGTTCTCAGCCACCTTTCTTGCTACTACGCCTGGGAACAGTGCAGCACATTGGTGCCACCCGTTCTTCTTGTGACCCAGGGGATCCTCAGACCATGCTGTCACACGTGGGCTTCTGCCCTACTTTGCCACCTAACCACATTTAAGCCAGGCATATCTCCCACTTCAGCAGACCTCTAGAAGTTCAGATTTTGTGCTGCGCTGCTCATGATACTTTGTGGTAGACTCTGTAAAGCAGGCTCTTTTCCCGCTGTTCTATATACAGCTGTATCTCCCCTAATGCAACTCTCCGTACCTCCCACCTTCCAGAAGGTGGTTGATTTTCTCCATGTAAACTTGCAGTTTTTTTGTTCTCTCAGACCTCCAATTGATATCTTGGGTGTTCAGAATGATTTGATAACTATCTGGCTGTATTCGTGAGAGGAGACAAGCTTAGGGTCCCCCTACTGTGCCATCTTACCTCCTCCATGCAGTTTTAAATTCTGTGAATTTACTGTCATAATAGCACTTCTCCCTGTTGTCTCATCTCCAAACACAAAGATTTATCACATTTCTTGAAACATTTTTCACTAAGAAGGAAAAAAAAAATCTCTTGCAGTATGCAAAGATATATTCAGTTTATTCTGATTTACCTGTTTGAAACATTTCTCACTTCCTGCTTTGCTTTATGTGGTACTGCCATCTAGCGTGTGGAATACTAAAATGGATGTGTGTGGTTTACATTTTCTTTTATCATTTGGTCATCAGGAGCTGTGACTTAATGGTTCTTCCTATCTGATTTTATATAAAGCATTAAGTTAAATGATCCTGAATGCAGGAGCTCAGGTGTTACCTGAAATAAAGCATTGGAAAAATGAATCGAATACCTGTTTCTTGAGCATTCTCTACTAAAGCTTATGTACAAGGGTCTTGGAAGTGCCAGTACAGCCTTGTATCATCAGATGCATTCTTGTCTTGATAGTGAGAAATGTGGAAAGAGTTCGTGAATTTTGACCTGAATGTAAAAATGTTGACAAGTTGAAGTATAAAATAAGCTCCCATGCCTCAATTTTAATTTCTAAGTGAGTTAATGAGGATTAAAATAAAACATATAGGCCAATATTTATTGAATGCTATGTAAATAATATTTACATCTCGTCTTATTTACTCTCCACAATAGTTTCAGATGAGGGTATTGAAGTAAAAAATGTTTAAGAACTTATCCAAGATCACAGGTAAGTAGTGCAGCTAGTGTTGAATAAATAAATTGAAAAAATGTGAAAATATTCTGCATATTTTTAATTAAAGAAGTCCTAGGAAAGGATTAAAAATGACAAAATTCTTGTCATCTTGTCATCTGAAATATCCCAATGTAGTTGAAAGTAAGAAAGTAAAAAAAATATGATGCATAGTCACACAGCATAATCTGTGTCCTTAACTTCCTCATAAGTAAAACAGGGCTCTAAATATAACCACTTCAGTGTATATTACAGAGTACTGTGGGAATTAAATGAAGTGAAAATTAAAAACAAAAACAGATTGTTCAATAAATTTTAAAGAACTTTAGAGAAAGACAAATATTCGGAGGAACTTTGGTGTAGACAGACCATAATCTGTAAAATAAGAAAATACATGACCTCAAAAAAAAAAAAAAAAAAGAAAGAAAATACATGACCTCATGACCTGAGTGTAGTGTTGATGGGGTTGAGGCAGTGGGTGAAAAAATTCTTTGCAAATAAGAAGCTGTATAACTAACAGGAATATTATGATGAACTTCTCCTTAACATGAGAGACTGTATTGCTGATATACTTGGTGATCTGATGATCAGTTTTATTTAGATATAATATTTCTTTTAACATAGAGAATAACCATAAAAATTGTGAAATGAAGAAAGTAAGTTAAAATAACATGATTTTTCTGTAATTGTAATTTAAAAATTTAGCTTCAGTTTCAAGTAGAATTAAACCTGTGGGTTGAAGATATTGAAATTGTTATGTATTTAGAATGTTTAAAGTTTAAAATAATGGTAAAAGAAACCAGAGAAAACACATTATTGTGTCCTTCTCCTTTGAATAGAAAAATTGAAAATCTTTTGTTAACAAATTTTTTTTTTTTTTTTTTTTTTTTGTTAACAAATTTTTAATGGGCAAGATAGGATATATATGGATTCTGCATTTTCAGTTTTAGCATTTTTTTAAAAGATTTTATTTATTTATTTGGCAGACAGAGATCACAAGTAGGCAGAGAGGCAGGCAAAGAGAGAGGAGGAAGTGGGCTCCCTGCTGAACAGAGAGCCCGAAGTGGGGCCCAATCCCAGGACCCTGAGATCATGATCTGAGTTGAAGGCAGAAGCTCAACCCACTGAGCCACCCAGGTACCTTAAGTTTTAGTATTTTAAATACCTGGTATCTTTTAAATACTTGGTATTACCAGTTCAGTTGATGACTGACTAAATGTTGTGTCTTTTTGGAAACAGACTAGGTTTTCTTCCTGTTTAAAAATTTATCTAAATATGGGTGCCTGGGTGGCTCAGTTGGTCAAGTGTCTGCTTTTAGTTCAGGTCATGATCCCGGAGTACTGGGATCGAGCCCCACATCAGGCTCCCTGCTCAGTGGGGGGCCTGCTTCTCCATCTGCCCCTGCCCCTGCTCATGCTCTCTGTTGCTTGCTTGCTCCCTCAAATAAATAAAATCTTAAAAAAAAGAATTTATCTAAATGTGAATGTTAAGGTTCATAGAAATAAGTGCCAGCAACACGTTTTGGTACCTATCAGTGGGACTTTCAGTTATTAATAAAAATGAATTAAACCAATGAAAAAGTTCCCTCATCTCATTAATACTATGTAGTTTCCAGACTAGTAGATATTTCTATTTAAAAAAAACAGTTTTATATAAAAGTACATATAATATGTGTATAACCTTTTGAAACAAAAGCTGTGATAATTTTATTGTTGCTACATCTACTGAAGAATTTATTTTTCCTCAAATCAAAACAGATAAACTTTCAATCCTACTTTTTGGCACATTCCATACTAATACCTCTTCATATGCTAGGAAATCATTGTCATTTAAGAGGATGGTTTCAAATGAAAAGTTCATATAGTGAGTTATTGGTACTGCTGTCAGGTTGAGGGCATCTTGTTGAGCTGAGGTGATTCTGGTATTTAAAAACTGATGAATGAACAGGGAAAATGTGGGGTGTGTGTGTGTGTGTGTGTGTGTGTGTCTTGCAAATGGCAAGACTTCATTCTTTTTGATGGCTGAGTAATACTCCGTTATGAAATCTTGCCATTTGCAAGGACATGGATGGAGTTATAGAGTATTATACTGAGTGAAATATGTCAGTCAGAGAAAGACAAACACCATATGATTTCACTCAAATGTGCAATTTAAGAAATGAAACAAACGAGCCGAAGGGGGAGAAAAGGGAAAGAGAGAAGCAAACCACAAAACAGACTCTCAACTACAGAGAACAAACTGATGTTTACCAGAGAGGAGGTGGATGGGGGATGGGTGAGAAAAGGTGATGGGGAGTAAGGAGAGCACTTGTGATAAGCACTGGGTGATGTATGGAAGTGTTGAATCACTATATGTACACCTGAAACTATTATTACACTGTATGTTAATGAACTGGAATTTGAATAAATTCTTCGTAAAAAAAATAAAGTTACTATATCTGTTAATCAGCTGAGGAAACAGGGCTGTATGCCAATCTGGAAGGAGAAACAGATTGTTAGGTTTATTAAGATGCATTTAGGTCTCTAGCTTTTTCCCAAGAAATTTGAAGAGCTATTTTGTCTGTTATTGATTTTCTTCCCTTATGCTGAAATTAGAACTTACTTCACTTACTACCCACCTAAGATATAACTCTGATATAGAGCTGTTCTTCCACTTGGCATCTTCCACTCAGTCGTTCAAAGTAGAATTTTCAGTGTTGATTATTAGGATGCTGATGATACGTGTGAGTAGAACAGATAATATTGTGTAACCGAAATGATTTTTTATTTTCCACATCTACTATAGGCTACAGAGGTGAAGGAAAATGTTTATAAACTGGATAAGTATGTCACAGTGAAACTGCAAGCATAATAGGTCTATAAAAGATGAAGAAGTCTTTGCCCCATTTGCAAGCTGTTGATTAGGCTTTGATGAATAATTTTTTATGTGGGTGGGGTGATTTTTACTGTGCTTTACATTTCTGATTTCCGCTCTCCATGTAAAAAAAGGACTTCTCTGAACATTTGAATGCTTGCTGAATAGAGTTGTATTTTTAAATATTGTAACAACACTAATTGCAGATTGGTTTCCATGGTGATAGAAAAGTGAATTCAGTATAGGAAAAATAACTTCAAAAATAGATTTGTTAAGAATCTAAAAGTAAGGGACTTAGAAATTCCATTTTTCATTCTTATAAACAAAGGATTGAGATATCATTAAGTTGAAGGAAATAAACATGATTTAAATCATGATATTTGTGTCATAAGTTTCTTCAGGCAAATGTAGCCTCATCTTTCATAGTGTATACACTTGGTACTTATGGTTCAGGTTCTATATAAACACGCTGATGTTGGGACTTGTGCATTGGATGTCTTAAAACCCACAATTCCAAATGGTTTTACAGAATACCTTATATGTGCTTGATCCTTACATGAATATCCCTGATGAAGTAGATAAGTGATTTTTCCCACAGGGGAAATAAGCATTATACCAATAAACATAGTAAGATAAGAAAAATGTAATGCATGTTATAAGAGTTCTTAAAGGTAGTCAAAGGTAAGAGAGGTTATTTCATATGGCATTCAAGAAAGACTTTGTTGAAGATTGAATGGATTTTAGATATGCAGAGCATTTAGCAAGGAAAAATAAGATAAAGGTACCTGGAAGGGAGGGATGGATGGGGTAGAATGATTGGGGAAAAATATGTTTTAGAAGATATATGGAGATATTACCTTCCTTCAAGGCTGATCTCTGGCTTAGGAACTTGGTATTTAAGTTACTTTTTTTTCTTAGAGAGAGAGAGAGAGAGCGAGCACGCACGCACATGTGTGCATGGGAAGGGAGTGGCAAAGGAAGAGGGGGAGAATACCAAGCAGGTTCCACGATCATGACTTGAGTCAACATCAGGTGTTGGTTGCTTAACTGACTGAGCCCCCCAGGCACCTCTAAATTACTTTCTTAGTAGGAACTGAGAAGGCACTGTGGGATTTGGGGAAGAGAGTACCATGTCCCATGTGTAGTGGGTAATGGAGAGAAACCAGTTAGAAGACTACTGCAGTTATCCATTCTGCAGTTGTGTAGTCTAGATCCTGTGAGGTCTAGAACCGGCAAAGTAGCATTGGAGAATGGGGAAAAAAAGGGACAGGTATGAAAGACAAGTTTTGGGAGACAGGAGAGATTCTAGGGAATTAAATGTTGAGGTTAGATCTTGACCATGGAAATATAAAAAGTGGATGTTTGGAGAGGAAGAGGAGTAGAGGAATCTAAGATGATTTGGTTGGTCAATTAGATGGATGTGGTTATGCTATTTATTTACTTTAGGAATTCAGGAGGAAGAAGAGAATTTGTAAGAAAAGGTATGTATTCAGTTTGGTTCTTGAATACAATATTCCAGGGGACAGTGTTGTTTATTCAGTCATTTATTAAATATTTAGGGATCATCACTTCAGTTTCAGATACTTTTCAAGATGTTGAGATGATAGGTATGTATGTATCTCACTTTTTCATTGTGTGTTATAGTTAAAAATCTGTCAAATACATGTTGCAAATATTTTCATCCCAGTTTGTGACTCTTCTTTTCTCTTGGTTTATGGGATCCCTTTTGTGATTACTTAAAAACTTTTGATGTCGCCAGTTTTATCAGTCTTTTGTTCTTTTTGTGTTTTAGCTAAGACATTCTTTTCTTCTATCTCCATGAATATTATTATTTTTTGCTTTTATTTTTATTATTTTACATTTTAAGATTTTGCTTTTCACACTTAGCTGTTTTATTTACCTGGAATTATTCATTGGATATAGTAGAAGGCAGGGGTCTAGTTTCTCCTTCTAGTTATCTTAGACTATTGCTTAAATAATAATTCTTTTCCTCAGTGATTTTTTAAGGCCTAAATGGTCATATATCAGTGTCCAAATGTATGCATTAATTATCTGACTACTTTCTCTGACCCATTGGTCTCCGGCCTATTCCTGTGCTAGTACCACACTATCTTAATTAATAGATTACTATTACTTCTTATTATATAACAAATATATAATATTTGAGGCACCTGGGTGACTCAGATGGCTAAGCATCTGCCTTCGGCTCAGGTCATGATCCCAGGGTCCTAGGACTCCAGCCCTGCATCAGGCTCCCTGCTCAGGGTGGAGTCTGCTTCTCCCTCTGCTACCACCCCCACCCCTCGCTTGTGCTCTTTCTTGCTCTTTCAAATAACTAAATAAAATCTTAAAAAAAAATATATATATATATATAGAACTTAGTGGCTTAACATGCCAACCCTTTTATTATGTTTCATGATTCCTGATTCAGGTGGGAAACTCTGTGTCGATCTTGCTTGGGTTCTCAGGCGGCTGTAGTCCTATAGCGATGGTGGCGGAGCTGCATGTCTGGCGCTTCCGCGCTCCTTCACGTGCTCTCTCGCCACATGGCGTTTCATCCACCAGGACCCTTTCTGTCTTTCTGTGAACTCTTTCTACGGCACTGTACTATGGTCCTTTGACATGAAGGCTTAGGACTCTTAAGTGTAAGAAAGCAGAAACTGTTAAACTTTTTAATGACTAGTCTTAGAAGTCCCTAGAACATAGCTTTTCCCACATTTTATTGGTTCAGACAGTTACAACTGTAGCATAAATTCAGAAGTGGAGAGAGAAGCTCTCCCTCCATGAAATGTAAAGCAAGAACCTCCAGAAAGGTACTGAAAGGTAGCTTCACAGCAAAGCTTGATTTCCAGTAGGATACATTTCCTGACTTCATCATAATTATCTTGGGAAGAAAAAAATTTAAACTTTTGAAATTTTGATAAGAATTGCATTTAATGTATAGGTTAATTGAGGATAATTACTGTATTTATCATGCTGAGTTTTTAAATGTTTGAATTTATTTACATCTTCTTTCACATCTTTCAATACGGTTTAATAATTTCCTTTGAAATTCTGCACATCTTTTGTTGGGATTATTTTTAGGTATACAGTTTCTGTTGTTAACATGAATTGAACATTTTTTTAGTTACATTTTAACATTAGATACTATTGATTACTGAAATTCTGTTGTTTTTTTTCACCTTTAAAAAATCCACTTTCAAAACACTTATTGAGAGAGAATTCATACACAGTATAATTCATCTGCTTAAAGTATACAATTCACTGTTGGTTAGTATATTCACAATGTGTGCAAACATTGCCAAAGTCTACTTTTAGAACACATTTATCAGTTACAAAAGAAATCCTGTACTCATTATCAATCATTCTCATTCCATTCTAAACCTGTACACCAACCCCTGACCTTTCTGCTTTGGTCACCCAGCCCTGGTAACTACTAGTCTGCTTTCTGTCTCCATGGATTTGCCTCTTCCAGAAGTTTTATATATATGGAATCATACAATGTGTGATCTTTTTGTAACTGTCTTTTTTCACTTAGCATGTTTTCAGACTTCATCTAAGACATAGCATGTATCAGTACTTCATTGTTTTTATCATTGAATACTGTTTCATCATATGGCTGCATACCCCATTTTATACATTTAAAATTTTGCATTTTAAATTTAATACTTCTGGGAGACTTCTGCCTTGGGAAGATGAAACAGACAATGGTGAGTTTCCTTTGTTTTTGTTTTTTTCTTTAGTCATTTCAACCATTTTATACAATTCATTGGCACGAAGTGCATTTACATTGTTATGTAAAATTACCACTACCCATCTCTGGAAGTTTTCATCAACACAGACAGAAATACAGCATATGAAAAATCAGTCAATGTAATATAGCACATTAACTGAATGAATGAAAAAAATACCCGTGTGATCATCTCAGTTGATGCATAAAAAGCATTTGATAAATTTAGCATCCTTTCATGATAAAAACACTCAACAAACTAGGAACAGAAGGACACTCTGACAAGAATAAAGACCAAATATGAAAAACCCACTAGCTAACATTATATCCATGGGGAAAAACTGAAAGCATTTCTCCTAACATCAGCAATAAAAGCATGCCTGCTTTCAACACTTCTGTTCAGTGTGATTCAGAGCAATTAGGCAAGACAAATAAAAGGAATCCAAGTTGGAGAGAAAGAAATAAAATTATCTCTGTTCACAAGTGACATGATATATGTAGGAAAATCATAAAGATTCCACAAGAAAACTCTTAGAAATAATAAATGAATTAAACAGAGTTTAAATTTAAATTTAAAATCATCATTCCTATATTACTGGCATTTCTATACACTAAAAGTGAATAATTTGAAAAAGTAAATTAAAAAAATAATTCCATTTCCAATAGCACCAAAATTAATAAATTACTTAAGAACACACTTAACAAAAAAGGTAAAAGACTTGTAGACAGAAGGCTACAAAATGTTTCTGAAAGAATATAAAGAAAACCTAGTAAATGTAAAGATATCCTGAGTTCATGGATTGGAATGCTTAATATTTTTAAGGTGATGATAATACCCAAAGTCATCTATATCTTCATTGTAATCTTATCAAAATCCCAGTGGCATTTTTTTTGGCATTTGTTTTTATAAAAGTAGAAGAACCCATCTTAAAATTCATATGAATTCTCAAAGGACTCTGTATACCCAGAACAATCTTGAAGAAGAACAGAGTTGAAGAACTCACACTTTCTAATTATAAAGCCTAATACAAATCTAAAGGAATCAAAACAGTGTGGTATGACATAAAGATAGTTATATAGACCAATGAAATAGAATAGAGAGCCCCCAGATAAACCTTCACATGTATGGTCTATTGATGTTCAACAAGATTGCCAAGTCTATCCACTTGAAGAAGGGACAGTGTTCAGCAAACGGTGCTGGGAAAACTGGATATCCGTATGCAAAAGAAGGAAGTTGGATCTTATAAACTCAAAATGTAACTAAGACATAAATTGAGAACAAAAACTTTAGAACTTAGAACATGTAGGGAAATCTTGATGACACTGGATTTGGCAATGATTTTTTGGATACGACACCAAAAGTTAAAGGCAAAAAACAATAGATTTCACTGAAAGTAGACACTTTTGTGCATTAAAGGATATTATCAAGAGAGTGAAAAGGTAACCCAATAATGGGAGAAAGTACTTGCAAATCATGTATCTTATATGGGATTAATTTCCGAAGTAAAGAACTACTACACCCCAAAACAATAAAACGAGCTAATTCACAAGTGGGCAAAGAATTTGAATGGACATTTCCCCAAAGAAGTTATTCAGATGGCCAATAAGCATATGAAGAGAAGCTAATTTATCCATTATTGAAAGTAGTGTATTAAAATCTAATTATTATTGTAGAGCTGTCTGTTTCTCCCTTTGATTCTATCAGCATTAATGTAATTTGGGGGCTACTTTGCTTGGTGCATCTGTATGTTTTTTCAGGCTTTTTGAGATAATGATTGACAAATATAAGTTGTATACATTTAAGGTACATAATTTGATGTTTTGATATATGTATACATTGTGAAATGTTTACCACAATCAAGCTAATTAACATATCCATCATTTCACATAATTACTCTTTTTTTGGAATTGAGAACCCTTGAAATCTATTGCCAGCAAATTTCAAGTGTATAATATATTATTATTAACTGTAGTCACCATGCTGTGAATTAGTTCTTTAGAACTTACTTTACAACTGAAAATTTATACATTTTCCTCTGTATCTTTCCCTTTCCCCGTCCCTCAGCCTCTTGTAACCATAACACAACTGTTTCTCAGAATTCAGCTTTTGTTTTCAAAAAGACTCTGCATATAAGTGACATCATGAGGTATTTGTCTTTCTGTGTCAGACTTTTCTACATGTAGCATAAGGTTTGCTAGTTTCATCTGTGTTGTCACACATTGTAGGATTTCCTTCTGTTTGTGGCCACATAATATTTCATTGTGTTTGTGTAGTATATATGCACACATGTGTGTATACCTGTGCATATATCACATTTTCATTATCCCAAGTGCAGATGTACACGTACATGGTTTCTGTATCTTGGCTACTGCACATCATCATGCTGCAGTGAACATGGGAAAGCAGGTGTCTTTTTGAGATCAAGATTTTATTTCCGTTGGATATACATGAGTGGGATTGTTAAGTCATATGGTAGTTCTATTTTTAATATTTTGAGGAACTTTTATACTTTTTGCCATAAGGACTGTACCAATTTACATGCCCACAACTACTTCACAAGGCTGTCCTTCTCTCCATATTCTTACCAATTCTTACCTTTTGACTTTTTGATAACAGCCATCCTAACAGTGGTGGACTTATCTCATTTTGGTTTTGATTTTCATTTCTTAGATGATTAGAAATGTTGATCATTTTTTCATATACCCATTGGCCTTTGTATATATCCTTGGGAAAAATGTTTGTTTAGGATTTTTCTTATTTTTTAATCAGGTTATTTTTATTGTTTTTATTGTTACTGAGTTGTATGAGTTCTTTATATATTTTGGATAATAACTTCATATCACATATGTGGTTTACAAATATTTTCTCCCATTCTGCAGATTGCTTTTCTTTTTTCTTTTTTTTTTTTTTAAGGCATTTTAGTTTATTAGACATAGAGCCTTTCTTGCATACAGGGGGATTTTCAAAATATAAAAATCATATTATATGTTATATTGGGTTTCTTAGACCCATTATTTTATTTTATTTTTTTGTAATTTTATTTTATTTTTTTTCAGTGTTTCAAGATTCATTTTTTGCGCACCAGACTCCATGCAATACGTGCCCTCCTTAATACCCACCACCAGGCTCACCCAATCCCCCACTCCCCTCCCCTTCAAAATCCTGTTTGTTTCTCAGAGTCCACATTCTCTCATGGTTTGTCGCCCACTCCGATTATCTCCCAGCTCCCTTCTCCCCATCTCCCCATGTTTTCCATGTTATTCCTTATGCTCCACAAGTAAGTGAAACCATATAATTGACTCTCTCTGCTTGACTTATTTCACTCAGTATAATCTCCTCTATCCTATCCATGTTGATAGAAAAGTTGGGTATTCATCCTTTCTGATGGAGGCATAATACTCCATTGTATATACAGACCGTATCTTCTTAATCCATTTGTCTGTTGAAGGGCATCTTGGTTCTTTCCACAGTTTGGCGACCGTGGCCATTGCTGCTGTGAACGTTGGGGTACAGATGGCCCTTCTTTTCACCACATCTGTATCTTTGGGGTAAATACCCACTAGTGCAAATGTAGGGTCATAGGGTAGCTCTATATTTAATTTCTTAAGAAATCTTCATACTGTTTTCCAAAGTGGCTGCACCAACTTGCATTCCCACCAACAGTGTAAGAGGGCTCCCCTTTCTCCACATCCTCTCCAACACTTGTTGTTTACTATCTTGTTAATTTTGGCCATTCTAACTGGTGTAAGGTGGTATCTCAATGTGGTTTTGATTTGAATCTCCCTGATGGCTAATGATGATTAACATTTATTCATGTGTTTGTTAGCCATTTGTAGGTCTTCTTTGGAGAAGTGTCTGTTCATGTCTTCTGCCAATTTTTTGATGTGATTATCTGTTTTGTGAGTGTTGAGTTTGAGGAGTTTATAGATCTTGGATATCAGCCCTCTGTCTGTAGTGTCATTTGCAAATTGCAGATTGCTTTTCATTTTGTTGATTATATCCTTTGGTGTGCAAAAACTTTTTTAGTCTGACATAATCCCAGATGTTTATTTTTGCATTTATTGCCTATAGCTTTTGGTGTCAAATCCAAAAAATTATTGCCAAAATCAGCAAAAGGAGTTTTTCTTCTATTTTCTTTTAATATGATTGTTAGTGGATTCATATCCTGTGTTTTATTTTTGAGTTGATTTTTGTGTGTGGTGTAAGATAAGGTATAAGATAAGGATCCAGTTTTATTCTTTGCATATTTCAGCTTTCCTGTAATTTATCAACAGACCATCCTTTTCCCATTGTGTACTCTTTGCACATTTGTTGAAAATTAGTTGACTGAGTGGCTCAGCAGATTAAAGCCTCTGCCTTCAGGTCAGATCAATATCTCAGGGCCCTGGGATTGAGCCCCACATTGGGTTCCCTGTTCAGCAGGGAGCCTGCTTCCCCGCCCCCCTGCCTGCCTTTCTGCCTACTTGTGATCTCTGTCTGTCGAATAAATAAAATCTTAAAAAAAAAAAAAAAGACAATTAGTTGACTATATTTCAGGGTTCTTGATTCACTTCTTTTGGTCCTTTGGTGATTCAGTTCCAGTATCTGTTTTTATGCCAATACTATATCTGTCTGATTACTATAGCTTCGTAGCACAGTTTGAAGTCTGGAAGTGTGATTCCTCCAGCTTTACTCTTGTTGCTCAAGATGACTTTAGCTATTCTGGGTCTTTTGTGGTTGCATGTAAATTTCAGGAATTTTATTTTATTTTTGTGAAAAATGCCACTGGAATATTGATAGGGGTTGTTATAATCTGTAAATTGCTTTGGGTAGAATGGACATTTTAACAATATCAGCTCTTACCATTTGATTGTATCTTCTTCAGTTTCTTTCAACAATGTGCTACTGTTTTCACTGTACAGATCTTTTACCTCCTAAGTATTTTACTCTTTTTTGATGCTATTATAAGCAGGATTTTTTTTTAAAGATTTTATTTATTTATTTGAAAGAGATCACAAGTAGGCAGAGAGGCAGGCGCAGAGAGAGGAGGAAGCAGGCTCCCCGCTGAGCAGAGAGCCCGATGCAGGGCTGGATCCCAGGACCCCGGGATCACAACCTGAGCCGAAGGCAGAGGCTCAACCCACTGAGCCACCCAGGCGCCCCAGGATTTTGTTTTTTTAAAGATTTTATTTGTTTATTTGAGGGAGAGTGAGAAGAGAGCAGGGTGCACAATTTGGGGGAGGAGGTGCAGATGGAGAAGCAGGATTCCCACCAAGCAGGGAGCCCAATGGGGAGCTCAATCCCAGGACTCCAGGATCATGAGCTGAGCCAAAGGCAGGTGCTCAACCCACTGAGCCACCTAGTCACCCCTGTGAACAGGATTTTTAAACTTTTTTTCAGATATTTCACTATTAATATATCGAATTGCAACCAAATTTTGTGTGTTGATTTAGTATCCTACAGTCTTACTGAATTCATTTATTAGTTTTAATGTTTTTTGATAGAATTTATAGGGTTTTTTGGTTGTTTTATTTTTACTTTAAGTTCATGTCATCTACAAAGAGATATGTTTTATTTTTTCCTTTCTGAGTTCAGTGCCTTTTATTTCTTTTTCTGGCTTTATTGTTCTGGCTAGTACTTCCAGTACTGTAGTGAATAAAAATGACAAGAGGTGTTCTCTTTTCTAGTTTCTGATCTTAGAGAAAGGCTTTCAGCTTTTCATTGTTGAGTATGATGTTAGCTCTGTGTTTTTCACATATGGCTTTCATTGTGTTAAGGTACATTTCTTTTAGGGGCGCCTGGGTGGCTCAGTGGGTTAAGCCTCTGCCTTCAGCTTGGGTCATGATCTCAGGGTCCTGGGATTGAGCCCCACATCAGGCTCTCTGCTCAGCGGGGAGCCTGCTCACTCCTTGTCTCTCTGCCTGCCTCTCTGCCTACTTGTGATCTCTGTCTGTCAAATAAATAAATAAAATTTTTAAAAAAATATATAGATTTCTTCTATACTTAATTTGTTGAACATCTTTATGATGAAAGAATATTGAATTTTTTTCAAATACTTTCTATGCCTCTGGCGAGGTGATCATATGGTTTTTTGTTTCATCCCATTATTATAGTGTATCACATTATTGATTCTATATGTTGAACCGTCCTTGTATCAAATTCCTCTTGATCATGGCCTTTTAATGTGCTGTAGAATTTGGTTTGCTAATATTTTATTAAGAAATTTTACATGCATGTTCATTACGGGTATTAGCTTAAAACTTTCTTTTCTTGTAATGTCCTTCTCTGGCTTTGTTTTCAGTATAATGATACTTTCATAAAATAAATTTGGGAGTATTCCCTCTTCTTCATTTTTATGGAATTTGAGTAGGGTTGGTGTTAATTCTTCTTTAAATGTTTGACAAAATTCAGCACCAAAGTCATTAGGCACAAGCCTTTTCTTTTTTAGAAGAGTTTTGATTATGGATTCAATCTCCTTGTTATATTCAAATTTTTTATTTTCTCACAGTTCAGTCTTGGTAAGCATAGGTTTCTAAGAACTTATTCGTATCTTTTAGGTTATCCAGTCTGTTGACATATTATTGTTGGTAGTATAGTCTCTTGTGAGCCTTTGTATTGCTGTGCTATCACTTATAATGTCTCTTTAATTTATAATTATATTTGAGTTTCTCTCTTTTTTCATTGTCTAGCTAATGGTTTTTCAATTTTGTTTATCTTTAAAAAAAAACACCTCTTAGTGGTTGTTTTTCTTTATTTCATTCATTTATGATCTATTTCATTTATTTCCATTTCATTTATTTTTTGATTTTCTTTCTTTCTGCTACCTTTGGTCTTAGTTTTTTCTTTTCCTAGTCTCTTTAAATGAGAAGATAGGTTGTTTATTGGAGATCCTTCTTCTCTTAATATAGGCATTTGTCACTATAAACTTTTCTCTAAGCTATTTTTGTTACATCTTACAAGTTTTGTTATATTTTACTTCCAGTTTTTTTTTTCAAGATATTTTTTGATTTTGTTTTTGATTTGTTTTCAGACCTATTGGTTGTTCAGGAGTATATTATTTAATTTACACATATTTATGAATTTTCCAGTTTACTTGCTGTTACTGATTTTTAGTGTCATACCATTTGGAAAAGATAGTTGGCATGATTACAGTCTTCTTAAATTTTCTGATACATATTTTGTGACATAACCTTTGATCTGTCCTGGAGAATGTTTCATGTGCATTTAAGAAGAACATGTAATCTGCTGTCGGATGGAGTGTTTTGTGTGTGTCTGTTAGATCCTTTTCTCTTAAAATATAGTTTAAGTCTAATGTTTCATTATTGATTTTCTTTCTCTCCATGTTAAGAGTGGGTATTAACATCTCCCATTACAGTTGTATTGCTCTTTATTTCTCCTTTTGTTTTTGTAGATACTTGCTTAATGTATTTCGGTGCTCCAATGTTGAGTGCATAAATATTTACAATTGTTATATCTTCTTCATTAATTGATCCCTTTGTCTTTATGTAATGACCTTTGTCTGTTGTGACAGTTTTTGACTTAAGGTTTATTTTGTCTGATGGAAGTACAGTCATCTTTCTTGTCTTTTGGTTTCTATTTGCAAGGAATATTTTTTCCCTGTTCCTTCAGCTTTATTGTATATATCTTTTCACTTTTAGTCCTTAAGCTAAAATGAGCATCTTTTAGGCACCTTGTAGTTGAATCTAGCTTTTTATTCATTTAGCCACTCTGTTACTTTAATGGGAAATTTAAGCCTTTTACATTTAAAATAATTACAGCTAGAGGCTGGGAAGATAGTGGAGTAGGAGGACTCTAAGCTTACCTAGTCTCTGAGATACAGCTAGATAACACATCACTGTCAACAACCCAGAAAATGACCTGAAGACTGGCAGAACAAATGCCACAACTAAAGGCAGAGAAGAGGCTACAGCGAAGAAGATAGGAAGAGCAGAGATGCAGTAGGAGCTAAATAGATGTGTGGGCTGTCTGTGGGAGAAAGGCATCTGTGGGTGCTGAAAAGGAAGAGATACAGACTCTCATACCAGGGAGTTCACACGGCGAAGCTAAATCCCCTTTACATTTGGCTTTGAAAACAAAAACTTTGTGAGTTCTTACAACCAGTGGGACTTATAGCCTGCAATTTAAAAAATTAGTGGGTTTAGCTCTGGGAGAGCTGAAGGGCAATAGGACTTGAGTCCCTGCCCTTGAAGAGATAGCACAACCAAAAAGCCCACAGACATACAGCATGGAAACAGTTTGAAAAACAGGCCTGGGGCATAGGGGAGGGAGAGTTATTTACTAATCTTAGAGTGTGTCATAGAGGGACAGAGATTGCTGGGCGATTCCTCCAGGAACAAGGCAGCTGGTAGGTGCCACTTCACTCTCCCATTCCTGAGATACACACAGTGGCCACCTGTGGGAACAAGCAAGCATTTGCTACCTAGCTTCAGTCCCTCAGGGAATCTGCCCTTTCCCGTCATGCTTGCCTCAGTCCCACCACTGTGGGTTCTCTCCCCTAGAGGACCACCACATACTTTGCCAGCAGTGTGTCTTTGACCTGTATGCAAGGCCTTGGTTTAGGTGGTGGCAGAAGTGGTGGTGGGCCCCCTTCTGCAGAAGAATGGGTATATGTTGTTAAAATTGTGAGCCCCACACAAAGTGCGATCCCCTCCACCCCAGCTGGCCTTGATTCAGCACTAGCAGCAGGTCTCATTTTACAAGCAGTTTGGCTGGCATCTTGTTAAAACTGCATGCCTTGCCTGGCCACCAGGTCCGGGGGTGAGGGGGTTCATGTCCCCTGTTGCTGATGCACAAACCTTGCAGGCACTGTGTGATTTGTCCCCTCCAGTATGCTATTGGCCAGAATCCATTTAAACCAGCACCATAAGCCTGAAAAGTGTGCAGGCAGCCTCCAAAGTGGCCAGCACCACATCAAAGTGACTGCTGTCCTTGGGAGAGGGGAATAGACCACACACACCAGTCAGACTTCAGTACCAGCAGTAGGCTGGGGACAGATAGTTGGTCCAATTGCAGTGACCACCCACCAACAAAAAACATCTCAGGGGACAACACACAGTGTGCCCTACAGTTTGGTGCTACCTGGCAGATGCGTGGTCTGATGAAACTCATGCCCAAGAAGGCCCCAGATTGGTCCACTGACAGCACAGAGAGCAGACATTTCCGACAACAGGCAAAGGAGAGCCACAGCAGCTGACTGGACTGAAGGAAAAAGCAGCCCAGCAGCCACAACAGTGGGGTACATGCAACACACATAGCAGACACCCTCGAAGTGCCAGATTCCAGTAAACATGGAACATTGCACTGCAGGGCACGATAAGATCTTCTCTTCATGAGGCCATTACTTTCAGGAGCAGGGGATGTAGCTGACTTTTCTAACACAGAACAGACACACAGAGTTAGACACAAGACAGAGGAATATGTCCCAAATGAAACAATAGGTCAAACCACAATAAGAAATCTAAGTAAAATGGAGATAAATAATGTGCCTGATAGAGAATTTAAAATAAATGTCATAGTGATACTCACTGGACTTGAGAAAAGAGTGGAAGATATCAGTGAGCCTTTAACAAAGACATATAGAAGAACCAATTAGAGATGAAGAACACAATAAGTGAAATTAAAAATATACTAGATGGGGGACACCTGGGTGGCTCATTGGATTAAAGCCTCTGCCTTTGGCTCAGGTCATGATCCCAGGGTCCTGCGATCTCGCCCCACATTGGGCTCTCTGCTCAGCAAGGAGCCTGCTTCCTCTTCTCTCTCTGCCTGCCTCTCTGCCTACTTGTAATCTCTGTCTGTCCAATAAATAAATAAAATCTTTTTTAAAAAGATGCTTAAAAAATAAAAATACACTAGATGGAATAAAGAGCAGACTAAAGGAAGGAGAAAATGAATCAGCAACCTAGAGGACAGAGTAATGGAAAGTAACAAGCTGAACAGGTAAAAGGAAAAAAAAATTAAGCACAATGCAAATAGATTTAGGGAACTCAGTGACTCTATCAAGCAAAAGAGCATTTGCATTACAGGGACCTAAGAAGAAGAGAAAAGTGGGCAGAAAATTTATTTGAAGACATAATAGCTGAAAATTTCTTGCATCCGTGGAAGCAGACGGAACTCCAGATTCAGGAGGTACAGAGATCCCCCAACAAAATCACCCCATGGAGGTCCACACCAAGACTCATAATAATTAAAATAGCAAAAAGTAGTGATAAAGAGAGAATTTTAAAAGCAGCAAGAGAAAAGAAGACTGATACATACAAAGGAAACCCCATAAGGCTACTAGGGGATTTTTTAGCAGCAACCTTGCAGGCCAGAAGGGAGTGGTATGATATATTCAAAGTGATGAAAGGAAAAAACTGCAGCCAAGAATATGCTATCCAGCAAGGCTGTCATTCAGAATAAGAAAGAGTTTGCTGGACAAAGAAAAGCTACAGGAGTTTGTGACCCCTAACCTGGCCCTATAGGAAATGTTAAAAGGGAACTCTTTCAGTGGAAGGAAAAGATCATAAGTAAGAGTAAGAAAAGAAGGAAGCACAAAAGCAGTAAAAATAAGTATACATGTAAAAATCAGTCAAGGGATTCACAGAATAAAAGGATGTGAAGTATGACAACCACATACCTAAATCATGGAGCGAGGGGAGAGGAGTAAGGAATGAGTTCAAACTTAAGTGTCCCATCCACTTAATATAGCCTGCTGTATGCAGAAGATATTATATACAAACCTAATGGTAACAAAAAACCAAAAATCAATAATAGACATGGAAAAAGTCAAGAGAAAGGAATCTAAGTATATCACTAAAGAGAACCAACAAAGTGTGAGAGAAGCAAGAGAATAACAGAGAACTACAAAGACAATCACAAAGCAAGTAACAAAATGGCAATAAATACACACGTATGTGTGCTATTTATATGCTGCCTATGAGAGACTCATTTAAGACCTCCCGACACATACAGATTAGAAGTTAGGGGGTGGAGAAACATTTATTATGCAAGTGGATGTGAAAAAAAAAGCCAAGATAGGAATACTTTTATCAAGCAAAATGAGGACTTTAAAACAAACACAATAATGAGACAAAGAAGGAAACTATACAATAATGAAGGGGACAAGAAGATACAACAATTTTAAACATTTATGTACCCAATATGGGAGCATCCAAATACATAAAACAGTTAATACAAATGTAAAAAAAGCTAATTGATAGCCATATGATAATAGTGGGGATCTTTAACATCCCATTTACATCAGTGGACAGATTCTCTAAACATAAAACCAACAAAAAAACAGTTTTTTTTTTTAATGACACACTGAACCAGATGGAGTTAACAGATATATTCAGAACATTCCATCCTAAAATAGCAGAGAATACATGTTCTTTTCAAGTGGACACGGAACATTCTCCAGAATAAATCACATATTAGACCACAAAATAAGTCTCCAACAAATTCAGAAAGATCAGTCACATTGTGCATGTTTTTTTGACTGCAGTGCTATGATTGATACTAGAAATCAACCACAGGAAAAAATCTGGAAAGAGCACAGATACATGGAGACTACTAAACAATGAGTGGGTCAACCAAGAAATCAAAGAAGAAATCAAAATTACCTGGAGAGAAATGAAAGTGAAAATACAATGGCTCAAAATCTTTGGGATTCAGCAAAAGCTGTTCTGAGGGGTAAGTGTTTAGCATACAGGCCTACCTCAAGAAGCAAGAAAAATCTTAAACGAACAACCTAACATTTCACCTTAATCAACTAGAAAAAGAACAAACAAAACAGCAAAAGGAAGGAAATAATAAAGATTTGAGCAGAAATAAATGATATGGAAACTAAAAAATAGAGTAGAATAGATCAATGAAGCCATTAGTTGGTTCTTTGAAAAGATCAACAAAGTTGATAATCCTCTGACCAGACTCACCAAAAATAAGAGAGGACTTCAAATAAACAAAATCAGAAATGAAAGTGGAGAAATAACAACTGACACTACAGAGATGCAAATAATTACAAGGGAATATTATGAAAAATGATATGCCAACAAGTTGGATACCCTAGAAATGAGTGAATTCCTAGAAATACATAACCTACCAAAACCAAAGCAGGAACTGAAGCAAGAAGAAAAAGAAAATTTGAACAGACCAATTACCAGCAATGAAATTGAATCAGTAATTAAAAAACAAACGAACAAACAAACAAAAAACCCTTCCCAACAACATAAGTCCAGGCCCAGACAGCTTTACAGGTGAATTGTATAAACATTTAAAGAAGAGTGAATACCTGTTCTTCTCAAACTTTCCCAAAAAGTGGAAAAGGAAGTACATCTTCCAAATATCCATGAAGCCAGCATTACCTTGATACCAAAACTAGAAAATTTTAACACCACAAAAAAGGGGGAAACTACAAGTTAATATCTCTGATGAATATAGATATGAAAATTCTCACCAAAATATTAGCAAATTGAATGCAGCAATACATTAAGAAGTTACTCACCACAATTAAGCGGGATTTATTCCTGCGGTGCAATAGTGGTTCAATATTTGCAAGTCAATCAAAGTGATACATCAATAAGAGAAGGGATAAAAACCGTATGATCATTTCAATAGATGCAGAAGAGGCATTTGACATAGTATAACATCCATTCATGATAAAAGCCCTCAACAAAGTAGGTTTAGAGGGAACATACCTCTCATAATGAAGGTCATATGTGAAAAGCCACAGTGAACATCTTCAGTGGGGGAAAAACAGAGCTTTTCCTTTAAGGAACAAGACAGGGATGTCCACTTTCACTACTTTTATTCAACATAGTACTGAAAGTTCTAGCCACAGTGACCAGTAAATCAGATAACAAAAAATTAAAGGCATTGAAATTTGTAAGGAAGAGGTAAAACTTTCACTCTTTGAGATGAAAGAGTGAAAATACTAATAGAACTAATCAATGAATTCATTAAAGTTGCAGAATACAAGATCAATGTACAGAAATCTGTTGAATTTCTACACAGTAATAATGAAGCAACAGAAAGAGAAAATAAGAAAACCCATTTACAGTTGCACCAAAGATAGCAAAATACCTTGGGATAAACTTAACCAAGGAAGTGAAAGACCTATACTCTGGGAAAACTGTAAAACATTGATGAAAGAAATTGATGACAAAACAAAGAATGGAAAGACATTTCATGCTCATGTATTGAAAGAAAAAATACTTTAAAATGTATATAGTACTAGAAAGATTATAAATATTTAATGAAAATCCTATCAAAATACCAACAGCATTTTTCACAGAACTAGCACAAACAAGTTTAAAGTTTGTGTGAAACTGCCAAAGACACTGAATAACCAAAGCAATCTTGTAAAAGAAAAAACTGAAAGTATCACAGTTCCACACTTCAAGCTTTACTAATCAAAACAGTATAGTACTGGTACAAAAAGAGACACAAAGATCAATGGAACAGAATAGAAAGTCCAGAAATAAACCCACAATTATGTGGTCAAGTACTCTTCAATGAAGATGGCAAGAATAGGCAATGGGGGAAAAAAAGTCCCTTCAACAGATTGGTTTGGGAACACTGGACAGCTACATGGAAAAGAATGAAACTGGACCACTTCCTTTCATCATACAGAAACACAAATTTAAGATGAATTAAGGACCTAAATGTGAGACCTGAAACCATAAAAATCCTTGAAGAGAGCACAAGTAGTAATTTCTCTGACATCAGCTGTAACAGCATCTTTCTTGATATGTATCTGGAGGCAAGGGAAACAAAATAAAAAATAAGATACTGGGAATATATAAAAATTTTGCACAGCAAAATTTTGCAAAGCAAAGGAAACAACCAACAATACTAAAAGGCAGTCTACTGAATAGGAGAAAATATTTGCAAATGACATATCCAATGAAGTGTTAGTATTCAGAATATATACAGAACTAACAGAACTCAGCACCAAAAGCCCCAAGTAATCTAGTTAAAAATAGAAGACATGAACAGAGATTTCTTCAAAGAAGACATCCAGATGGCCAACAGATATATGGAAATATGCTCAGCATCACTCATCAGCAGGGAAATGCAAATCAAAAGTGTAATGAAATATCACTTCACATCTGTCAGAATGGCTAACATAAAAAACTGAAGAAATAAGTGTTGACAAGGATGTGGAGAAAAAAGAACCTGTCTGTACTGGTGGTGGGAATGCAAATTGGTACAGCATTGGGGGAGACAGTATGAAGGTTCCTCAAAAAATTAAAAATAGATCTAACCTATGATCTACTAATCACAGTGCTGGGTATTTATTCAAAGAATATGAAAACACTAATTTGAAGGGATATGTTCACCCCCATATTTATTGCATTATTTACAATAGCCAAATTATGGAAGCAGCCCATGTCCATCTATAGATGAATGGATAAAGAAGGTGTGATATATACAATGGAATATAATTCAGCCATAAAAAAGATGAAATCTTGCCATTGGCAACAACATGGATTTATCTAGACAGTATAATGCTAAGTGAAGAAATCCCTTTAATGAAGATGGTGCCAAAGGCCAAGAAGGAAGCCCCTCCCAAAGCTGAAGCCAAAACAGAAGCTTTGATGGCCAAGACAGCAGTGCTGAAGGGTGTCCACAGTCATACAAAAGAAGATCCACACATCGCCTACATTCCAATGACCCAAGACACTCCATCTCCAAAGGCAGCCCAAATATCCTCGAAAGAATGCCCACAGGAGAAACAAGCTTGATCACTCTGAAGTCATCAAGTTCTCCCTGCCTACTGAGTCAGCCATGAAGAAAATAGAAGACAACAATACATTTGTGTTCATTGTAGATGTCAAGACCAACAAGCACCAGATCAGATAGGCTTTGAAGAAGCTCTAGGACATTGACGTGGCCAAGATCAACACCTTGTGGAGAGCAAGGCTGGCTTCTCTGATGCTTTGGTTGTTGCCAACAAAATTGGAATAGTCTAAACTGAGTCCAGCAGCCTAAATCTAATTTCCTTCACCATAAAAAAATAATGCTAAGTGAAATAAGCCAGTCATAGACAAATAGCATATGATTTCACTCATACCTGGAACTTAAGAAACAGACAAAAGAACAAGGAGTGGGGAAAGAAAAGAGAGACAAAGCAAAAACAAGTTCTTAACAAGAGAACAAATTAATGGTTGCAAGGGGTGAGGTGCAGGTGGTTGGTTGAAAAGGTGAAAGGGATTAAGAGTCCACTTGTCTTTTGGGTTTTCCATATAAAGAATCATGTCATCTGCAAAGAGAGAGAGTTTGACTTCTTCATTACCAATTTGGATACCTTTTATTTCTGTTTGTTGTCTGATTGCTGTTGCTAGGACTTCTAATACTATGTTGAACAAGAGCGGTGAGAGTGGGCATCCTTGTCTTGTTCCTGATCTCAACGGAAGTCTGCAAGCTTTTCCCATTGAGGATGATATTTGCTGTGGTCTTTCATAGATAGATTTTATGAAGTTCAGGAATGTTCCCTCTATCCCTATACTTTGAAGCGTTTTAATCAGGAACGGATGCTGGATTTTGTCAAATGCTTTTTCTGCATCAATTGAGAGGACCATGTGGTTCTTCTCTCTTTCCAGATTAATTTGTTCTATCACACTGATTGATTTGCGAATGGTGAACATATCCTTTTAGCCCAGGGATGAATCCCACCTGGTCATGGTGGACGATCTCTTTAATGTGCTGTTGGATCCTATTTGCTAGGATCTTGTTTATAGCAGTAATGGCCATGGTTGCCAAACTGTGGAAAGAACCAAGATATCCTTTCAATGGACGAATGTATAAGGAAGATGTGGTCCATATACACTATGGAGTATTATGCCTCCATCAGAACGGATGAATACCCAACTTTTGTAGCAACATGGACGGGACTGGAAGAGATTATGCTGAGTGAAATAAGTCAAGCAGAGAGAGTCAATTCTCATATGGTTTCACTTATTTGTGGAGCATAACAAATAGCATGGAGGACATGGGGAGTTAGGAGAAGGGAGTTGGGGGATATTGGAAGGGGAGGTGAACCATGAGAGATTATGGACTCTGAAAAACAATCAGAGGGGTTTGAAGTGGCGGGGGTGGGGGAGGTGGGAGGTTGGGGTACCAGGTGGTGGGTATTATAGAAAGCACGGATTGCATGGAGCACTGACTGTGGTGCAAAAATAATGAATACTGTTATGCTGAAAATAAATAAAAAATTTAAAAAAAGAAAAAAAGAGTCCACTTGTCTTCATGAGCACTGAGTAATATATAGAATTGTTGAATCACTGTATTGTACATCTGAAATTAATATAACACTGTATGTTAACTATACTGGAATTAAAATAATTGTGTGAGTGAAATAAATGAACAGTTAGACTTGAGAATTTAATCTCTTGGTTAGTGAACTGGGAATAGGACATAAGGATGAGGAATGAAGTAGTTAGAAGGGAGGAGGGGTGAGACTGTCTTGCATATCTCTAAGAGAATCATTTGCCCTGGCTGGTTTTTTTTGTTTTGTTTTGTTTTGTTTTTTTAAAGATTTTATTTATTTATTTATTTGACAGAGAGAAATCACAAGTAGACGGAGAGGCAGGCAGAGAGAGAGAGAGGGAAGCAGGCTCCCTGCCGAGCAGAGAGCCCGATGCGGGACTCGATCCCAGGACCCTGAGATCATGACCTGAGCCGAAGGCAGCGGCTTAACCACTGAGCCACCCAGGCGCCCGCCCTGGCTGGTTTTAACTGGACATTCATCCAGACATAGAAGAGTAGAAACCCTAACTACTCTCATTCAGCCTTAATTTTTAAAAAGCCTAAAATTAAAAACTGACTTGCAAATTATAGTAGTACTAAATGAGAAACTTTAAGGGGAAAAGATTAATGACAAAGAGTTTTGCTAATTTAAAGCATGAAGGGTACTTTTACTTTGTTTTTGTAATGAAGTGTATTTAACTGTCAAGCCACAACATATAGAGAACAGTAGATAGGAAGGTTAAAGATTTATCTTAAATTTGTATCTCTACTAATTATTTTATTATGAAATTGATTTCTGACTAGATTGTAAGTAGTTCTGTGATATTCTGCTTCGTCTGCTTCGATATTCTGACATCGTCTTTGAAATAATTGCAGTTTCTGTTAAGCTTGTTTTAGGAGACTACATTTGTTTAGAACGTTTCATACAGAAAACTGTTCACTTTTTAAGGTTATGAACTGTTTCTCATGGGTATAGAATTTGCTCATCAAGCTTATAGCATTGATTTCATTGACTTTAACCTTACAGATTTTGTTCTAAATAAAGCAACTAATCCAAAAAAATAATTATTGATAGTTCAGAACATTTTGTTAATTGTTCAGTTTGATCCATATTTCCTTTGTTACTTTCTTACTCTTGCTATCTTTGTTGATGATTTACTGAGTAGTTGTGGCCTTATACTTTGTTTCCTTTCTTCTTCTTTTTCTTTGTGATCTTTTTCTTTGTGATTACTATGAAGTTTACATAAAATATCATATGATATCCTGCTTTGAGCTGATATGAACCTAAGTTGGATTGCATAGAAAAACTGGTTTTCTTCAGTTCACATTTTAGGTTATTGTTATTACAACTTACATCTTTTTATATTTGGTATCTATTTAAAGGCTATTATAGCTATAGTCATTTATTTTTGTCTTTCAGCTTTTATACTAGAGTTTAAAGTGATTTACAGGGATGCCTGGGTGGCTCAGTGGGTTAAGCCTCTGCCTTCAGCTCAAGTCATGATCTCAGGGTCCTGGGATCAAGCCCCATATTGGGCTCTCTGCTCAGCAGGGAGCCTGCTTCCTCCCCCCTCTCTCTCTGTGTCTGCCTCTCTGCCTACTTGTGACCTCGTCTATCAAATAAATGAATAAAATTTTTTTAAAAAGTGATTTACATACCACTTTCAGTAAGAGAGATTTTGAATTTATGCATTTACCTTTATTCTTAAATTTTATATGTTTATGTTTTTACTTTGTTTACTAGTATCTTTTCATTTCAGCTTGAAGAACTCTCTTTAGAATTTCTTGTAATGCAGTTGTAGCAGTGATCTCCCTCTGCGGTTATTTGTCTGGGAAAGCATCTCTCCTTCATTTCTTATGGGCAGCTTGCCGTGTATAGTAGAATTGTTTGTCCGTTTTCTTCTTTCAGTACTTTGAACATATCATTGTAGTCTCTCGTGGTCTGCAAAATTTATGCTGAAAAATCTTATAATGCTATGGGGATTCCTTTGTACACGAAAGTCTCTTTTCTCTTGCTGCTGTTGAAATTCTTTTTGCTTGATTTTTGACTGATTATAGTGTGTCACGGTCAAATCCTCTTTGGGTTCAATAACGTTAGGTGATGTTTGAGCTTCACACAACTGGATATCCATATCTCTTCTCAAATTGGGAAGAGATCAGATAAATTTTTTCCCCTTTTCCTCCTTCTCTTGGGACTCTAGTAGTGCATGTATTGTTACACTTAATATATCCTGTAAATTCTGTAGTCCTTCTTCATTCTTTTTCCATTTCTTTTTCTTTTTGCTTTTCTGACTAATTTCAAAATACCTATGTCTTTAAGCTCATTGATTATTTCTTCTGCTTTGAGATTGAGTCTGTTGTTGCTATTCTCTATTGAATTTTTCAGTGCAGTCATTATATTCTTTAGCTCTGTGCTTTCTGGGTTTTTAGAAAATCATTTCTACGTCTTAAAGTTCCCATTTTGTTCAAATAATGCTTCTCTAAGTTTGTTTAGTTGTCTGTCTGTCTCTGTCTCTCTCTCTCTCTTTTTTTTTTTTTGGTACTTCACTAAATTTCTTTAAGATGATTATTCTGATTTTAAAAAGATGATTATTCTGGATTTTTTGTCTATTACCTCCTAGATCTTTCTTTTTGGGGGTCCCTTATTAAATATTTATTCCATAGGTGATGTCATGTTTCCCTGATTTGTCATGATCTTTATGTTCTTGCACTGTGTCTGCACATTGGTGGAAGTGGTGTCCGCTTCCAGTTTTTATAGGTTCATTTAACAGGAGAAGACTTTGAGCAGTCACCATGGCTGGTGAGTTTGAAAGGGCCAGCTGGTTGCATCTGTACATAGTGTTTGCTGCTGGGGTCTCTGATAGATGAAACCCCCGCACATCTTTTGAGGTCAGGTGGATTGCTGGCTTGGCTCTGTCATCAGGTAGGACCACTTGCAGGGCTGTGATTGCACATAGGTGCAGGCTGGGTTCAGTAATCATCCTTGGTTAGTTGTGCCACACTTGGTACTGAATGGCCAGGTCATGCCAAACTGGGGTTTATATTTTGGTGGGTCTGCAGGCTGGGCCCTATGACTAAGGGAGGCTAAAGGCTATCTGTGCTTTTGGGCAAGGGACACAGGCTGGTCTCTGTGATGATGGAGGATATGCACATCTTTTGCTGTATTTGGGCATGGTAACTGGTGGGATTTTCTCCCTGGTCAGGGATTCTGGCTTTTGCTGGTCAAGAGTGTTCACTGACTGGTTTCCTAGGGTGGGCAGGGTCACAGGCTGTGTCTTGCATCTGAGTGCTGCTGCCTGGAGGCCAGGCTCTGCAGTCTGGTAAGATCACTGACTGCCCTCTCTAGTTGGCTGATCTCTTGATTGGAGACCCCAACCAGGCAAAACTGATGACTGTGTCCCCTGAGCTGACCTGGCTACCATTTTGGCTCTGAAGATGGGTAGAGGTGCAGGTGGGGCTTTCTTATCAGGCAAGGTTGCCAGCAGGGTCCTGTCCACTACCAATATTCGTTGACTAGTTTCTTTGTGCCCCATCCTCTTTCTTTGTTACAAGATGATCCCATGTGGTCTACCCCTGTCAATTCCTTCAGTGTTCCCTGTGAGGCAAGACAGAAATGGGCCTCCTGAAGTTCACCCCTCAGCACTGGGGATGCTAGATATCTCTCTAGGGCTCTTTTTTTTTCCTAAAGAAAAACCATAGCCCTAGGGAATTCTTTTCAGTGTGTTGCTGTGCTGGCCTAGGAAAGGGGTGGTGGCCATTACGATACTACTCCTTTTTCCCTTCTAATATGACTTTTCTCAGTTTTTTGCTCTTAAGTGTTTGTGTTAGCCTCACCTCCCAAGTTCTAGGATTTTCACAAACAAATTCTTATGTGTTGATAGTTGCTAATGTCTGTTTTGGTGGGGAGAGGTGGTCTAGCGTTCACTGATTCTTCCGTCTTCTTGACATCACTATTCATATAATCTCTTTATGTCTTTCTCTCTTTCCTTCTGGGATTTTCACAATGCATGTTTTGGTCTTTTTGAATGTGTCCTGCTGGTTCCTGAGCAACATTTTACTTTTTAAAATTCCTTTCTCTTTCTGTTATTTGAACAGTATTCAGGTTTCTCCTGCTTTCTGAAACTTAGTGTTATACTACTTTGCTTTGATGTAGACCTAATGTTAGTACAGTAATGGCTATTTTGATAAAAGTGAAAATCCTTTTGGGATTTCTTTCTCTTAATGAAAACAGGTACTAACAGAGGTCTTTCATAAAAGTAAGGTGGTATAATGCAGACTTTTGGAAAGTAGAGGATACGCTTTGCTTCATACCATTTTGGCTTTTAAAAGGTTTCAAAGGAACGCTCTACCTTTGGATAGTGGGGGAAATCTGTATTTTGACTTACCCTATCTTTAAGTAAGCTGTTTTTTCTTCTTGCCCAAATCTGCTGTTGATCCCTTTAGTTAGAATTTTTAGTCATTCCTCAAATTTGTTTTTTGTTCTCTTTTTTCTTTTTTTATTGATATTTTCATTTATTTATACATTGTTTTTCAGGTTTCCCTTAGTTCTTTGAGCTCTTTGAGTGTGTTTTATATAGTACATTTGAGATCTGTTAGGTCCTTGTATTGCTTGTGTTGGTTTCTTATTTTTTTTCTTGTGAATGATCCATATGTTCCTGTTTCTTTGTATATTTTGTGAATTTTGTTGTTGCATACTTGACATTTGGATATTATAATGTGGTAACTATGGAAATCAGATTCTATCTCTTACCACAGGTATGCTGTTTTTGATCTTGAGGGCTGTGTTTTTAGCGACTTTTCCAGGCTGTTTTTGAAAAGACTGTGTTCTGTGTCCTATGTGCTCACAGATGTCTCTTCTTTTACTTGTGTTCAGATAGTGTTTTGTTAGGGAATTCCTTGAATGCCCAGAACTAAAAATAAAAAATAAAGAAAATAAATAATAAGCCAGTCTTTGCACATTTCCTTTGTATTAAGAGACTCATTCAACAATTAACCAGGCTTTTTACAGCTCTGTCTTAGCCTGGAGGGTAGAGGTGAAAGCTTAAGAAATCTTTATGTCTTTTGTGCGTGTGTCCTACTCTAAACATATTCATGGCTTTCTAAATGCCCCACCATACACACATACTTTTGAATGCTCTCGTTTCCCAAGGAACCTCTCTTCTCATCTCTTTCTCCTGGACGTTAAGCAATCTATATTATGTCTTAGCTATAATCTTTTGCTTCAGGTGACTGAAGACTTTTAGTTCACTTTACAATATTTTAACGATGCTGTTTTTTAAAAATCCCCCAGGGTGAATTCCAATTTAGGTGAAAAAGAAACGTATTCTTTGTGTCAGCCCTTCATGTAAATGCCAGGCAGATCAGAACAGACAAATACAGTAGTTTATTAATGATGTCTCTGCTCCTTCCAGACGCAAGGAGCAGAGGGCGCTTAGGGCTGCTGTGGACAGGAGTGTTGCTGAGATGGGAAGGGAAGGAGCAAGTGTGGGTAACAATACCACGGAGCTCTCCTGCAAGTCAGAAGTCACCATTTTTCTTGATTCATTGTCTCATGCTGATTGTAAACTTTCTACTGTATTCTACATTACTAAGAAAGTTGCTTGTGAGAGTTACTGCTGGTTTTTCTGTGAAGGGAATGGAGTTTGGAGTTGCCCCCCACCCCAGCCATTTTATTGACACCGTTTGACTGTCCACACCATCTGACCATCCTCCCTTTCTGTTACGTCCACTCCACCTATCTTTTTGCCTTTTGGGGGAAGTTTTTCCTTCTCTTCCTCACTCTCTCCTTCGCCCTAGTTCTTCTTAAGAAGGTTGATTTTATTTCTAGTCTTCATTTCTTCTATATTTACGGCCATTTTAAAATTTGAAACTCTTCCTTGTGGTTTGGATATTCAGGAGTTGTGGGGCTTTTTTTTGGTTTGTTTGTTTTTTTTAACCTCCATTGAGGGGAATTGAAAATTGGTGAGATATCTAAAGATCTCATTGTGCTTTACTGCTGAGCCACCAGTTTTCTGAACTGAGGGAGAACAGGTGCTCTTTCTCTGTCTCTTTGTGCCTGGTTGCTAGTTCTCTTTGTTCTCCAGTCCTTTCCCCAATCTCCTGTGCAAACACAGAGCTTGCTTCTGTCTGTCCTACTATGAACCTTGGTGTAGAGTTGCTGCTTACTCTCTGAAGCTCTGGTTGCCTTCAGGGGTTTCTCCTGGCTTTTCTGTGCCAGCCTTTAGTTGTTGAATCTCTTGAATGCCCCAGAAGGCAGTCTCTGAGCCTTCTTGACCTGCTCCCTGTCTGCAGTGGTTAGCTGCAGTGTGCTGGGGAGACACCACACACATCATAGGTTCCTCCTTCTCTGGGCTCCTGCTGCTCTTCCCCCAGCCTAGGCTGTATTGATCCTATAACCTGGGGTCTGGTGGGTATTAACTCTTTGCTACAAGGTTTCTGTGGAATTTTTGTTCATTACTCCAGTCCATGCACAGTCTTGAGCGTTCGGCTGGTTTCTCCTTACCCTGTCTAATGCAGGTTCTTTTTCCTTCTGCATCTTTACCAGGCTCCTGAGCATGTTCGTGGGTCTCTTCTGTCTCATGAATGTTCATTTCCCTTTTTAGTTCATCTAATTCTTTTTTTAAAAGTATAATTTTGTAGTTAATCTGGCTTATTTTGGCTGGTGTGAGAATGATCATTATCTTGTAAGCTTCTACTTAATACCAGAATGTTTTTAAAAATAGTTCTGTCATTCTGCTCTCAAAAATAGAAAATATGTGTTTATCTTTTTTTTTTTAATAATACTAACTATAATGATGGTAACATTAAGCACTTAAGAGTAGTAGGCGTCTTGGTGAACACTTTAAGTGCATTATCTCATTTGATACCCACAAACTTGAGAATAGGTACTGTTAATCATTCTCATTTTCCCAAGGAGAGATTGAGTAGGTATGTCAGTATTATACAGCTAGTTAGTGACAATTGTGAACTCAGGGTTCTAGAGCCTGAGCTCTGTCTCTAGAGCAGAGTTGGCAAATTCACATCCCTAGGTGGGACAGATGTCTGATATAAATGCAAGAAGAGAGTAGTGCATGAAAAAATAACGAAGCAAACAGCATGATGATGGACAGTTACCATTCAGCCTAGGCACTGGGGTCAAAGCGTTTGGAGAATACATACCTCATTTAAAGGGTTTGGTCACTTTTCAGTTCCAGCTGGTTATTGCTCAGATGAGAATATGGGTCTAATATTTCAGATTTTCTAGTAGAAGCCAGAAATCTGTATTTTTCATATGAAATGACTCAGTTTCTAAATTCTTGCTTCTGGTTCAGGTGAAAATAAAATAAAATCTGATGTTCAGATACGCATGAGAAGTCTAAAGGAACACGTGTCTGCAGGCCCAGACTGTTCTCTGGGAAGCCAGTTTCCAATCTCTGGCATGAGTCCGAGCTGTCTTTCACCCACTTTGCCCATGCTGCCTGTCAGTGCCCTCACTGCCATCCTGTCACATATGTGCTAAATAAACTCGGGAGTGAAGACCTTCTCTTGAATGGACATATTTTATTTACTGCTGTTATGCAGTTGTGCTACTTTAAAGTATGAAGTCAATACTTAGAAACATATTTTTGAAAACATCCTGAATTCTTTGTTTTATCTTCATAAGCAGCAGAGTTCCATTGAAAGGCATATCTCACAGTGAGTCGGTGTGAGGGTTTAAGTGTTACTGAATGCCTCGTTTATTTGTGTTCATTAATCATGACTTTCTCTTTCTCCCCCTCCCCCTTTTTGACATAGCTCTCACTTTCAGAAGAACAGAATGAAGTAATGAAAAATGGCTGTGAATCTAAAGAGCTGGTCTACCTCGTGCACATCGCTTGTCAGGTATTTCTGTGGATGTGTAGATTCCTTTGAATGCATTTTTTACAGTGTCTCATAGAATTCACAGAAAGAGACTCGTATGGTATTGAAATGAAATTGGACTGTGTATGACCATGGTTAAGAAAATAAATGGTATCCTTTAAAAAAGGGACAAATGTTTTCTTACAAAAGTACATGGAATGCCCAGTTTAGTATTGTAACTTGTATATCTTCTGTCTGCATTTTTAGAAATCTTTTAAGGCTTTAGACATTTGTGGACAAATAACAGTGACTATGGCAACACAGATGTTTCGTTTTATTCTTTCTCCCAGTCGTATTGGCAATTCTGCATGTGCTCAGGGTTGAAACAATTGATAGAACCAGTCCTACAGATACTTAATTTACAAACTTAAATGAAAACTCTTCTTATAAGAGTAAAGGAAATACATCTTCTATTGATGATAAGATTAAATGAATCACCTACTGGTCACCTCTTACAGTAAAAGAGCAAACATCTCTGCCTGAAATGCTCACTTTCCTACCAGGCAGGAAGTTTCGCTGTAGTGGATATAGTGTGTGTACATGTGTGCATGTTTTAGGAAGATGCTGTTTCTTGACTCTTAGTGTTAGAACATTTGTGAGGATAATTACCGTGACTTCTCTTAATGAGATTTGGAGGAAGTCATCTATTTCCTCCACCCCGTAAGTAGTTTAGTTCCTTTTTCTTACTTCACTATAATTAAGCCTTACGTGTAGTTTTGATTAGTGATTGTAAAGTAACTTTTTTTTGAGAAAAGCTTTCTTTTGTGCGAAGTTTTTAGTTCTCTTTGGGAAAGAGTCAGGGGCATTTATGGGTTCCCCCCCCCAAAATGTTAATCTTGTACCCGAAGTTAAAAATTACATAATCTTGAAAAGTTTAATGGTCATCTCATATGGGAAATACCTCAGCTCCTAGTGTTAGTGATTTTAAAGAAAACTTTTCAGAATTAAGTGCTTTTATTTATTGGTGTCAGAATATGAGATTGGAAATTGAAAATTTATAAATTTGTATACAAATTTTGTTTTATATTTTATTTATTTATATATATATATATATATTTATTGATATGTTTTATAAATAAGATGGCCAAAGTTTCATATTGTTAATGTATGTTTTATTGTGTATCATCTCAGTTCCTTTGAGGAAGTAGGCAGCTCTGAATCACTAAGTGTCGTGTCATATTTCATAAAATGCTTCTTTTCATGACTTATTTTTTTTTTCAAAATTTTGTTTTACACAGAGAAGAGAGAAAGCATAAGTAGGGGGTGAGGGAGAAGCAAGCTTCCTACTCTGCTGGGAGCCCAGTGTGGGGTTTGATCCCAGAACCCTGGGATCATGACCTGAACCAAAGGCAGACACTTAACCAACTGAGCCACAGGTGCCCCATCGTGACTTAATTTTTAAGTGAAAATAACACATACATTTTGGTGAACCATTACTCATACATAAATATAAATGATATCTTCTTTATCTGGAGTACATGATTGACATGTCATTATTGACATGTAATTAATTAATCCCTCTATAACCTAACATCTTTTAGCATCTTTCTTCTCACTATTAATTTCCATATGACCTGACAATGCAAATAGTTTTATTCTCATAAGCAAAATCTAATATTACAAACATTTATGCTATTTTTTAGGTGACCTTCAAAAGGTAAGCATGATATTTTGGAACCATATGTCAGAATGTATAATTGTCACTTGATTATACTTACATGAATTAGTGATCTAACTAGTTAGGCTGTTTCCTGGTTGTAAGTATCTTGTCAATCTGCTTAAAAAATTTAAGACTACTCAGTAAGTACTCATTACATCAAAGTAGTAATTTACTGCAATGTAATAATGCCATTGCACTTCTCTGCAGTTCTATAAGTGATCATTGAGGCACCCCCATGGCTTATTTTCTGTTTCCTTGCCAAATGTGTCGGTCATAAATCATATTAAATTGGAATCCTATATTTTTTTAATAACTAATAATATATAGACTTATAAACAAGCCCTCTCTTTTTGCCAGTGAGGAAATTGAGGCCCAGATTACTGATGTGACCTTCCTAACTTTATATGAAATCTTAGCAGGAACTGCTAAAGATCTGATTGCCAGTTTTTCCTGCATCTCAGTGGAATTCACAATCTAGAACAGATTTAAGAGAAAGCTTACTTAGGCTTCAGATAAGATACGATCACCATTACCTGCTGATATTTTTTCATATATTGCATATTTTTACTAATTTCTAATTTTTAAAGTATCCTTGAAGTTCTCTTTATTTAACCTACTCTTCTCTTGTTCTTCAATCTTAGAAAATGGCCAATTTAAACAACTGTGATTTTTTTTTTTTGGAAGTTAAGTACTGCTGATTCTTTTAGGTCTTATTTTTGAACCTTTTAATTTTGCTTTTGCCTCTGCCCTTTAGGTTTTTATTTCTTGTTAAGTTGTGAATTCAGAAATGTAAACCATGTCTTTCATACTGAAGTGATCCAAATTCAGTAGGCATTTTGATTATGTGTCTAGTGTAAAGATATTATGACACGCAGTACAACATTTCATTCTTTCAACAACTGTGTGAGGTAAATAGTCCATTTTTCATCTTATAGATGATGAATGTAAGACTCAAGAATGTTAATAACATCCCCAAGGTCGTAAAATTAAAGAGAAGGACCAGGATTTGAACCTCAGTCTAGTGTTTTTTTTCCCCCCGATTCTTCTGTCATTTTCTGATATGATTTATAACTGATTAGCTACTCTGAAATATGTAAGCATATCCCAAATGTTAATAAAGAATTACAGAAATGTATTGAGAGTGACAGTCAAATTTATTTGCATGACATAAGTGGAGAGAGTCTAGGTACCATTCATATATACATATTTGAAGACATATATGTATCTTTTTTCTGATTTAAAAGTGTGGGTTTATGGGTTTTTAGGATAAAAATACTTCTAGAAATTTTGGAAAATATGGGAGGTGGAGAAAAAAAAAGAAAGTTGCCATGAAACTACTGTCCTGAGATTGCCCGTTTATATTTTTGCATATTTTTGCTTTGTTTTACATAGTTGTATTTTATAATTGAATACAGGCATATATACACACACACACACACACACACACACACATATATATATATATATATATATATATATATATAACCTTACACAATTTTTTATTTATAAAGCATTCTTCCATGTTACTAAAATCTCTGTAAATACTAATTAATTAATTTACTGTATAGTTGACATACAATATTATATTGAGTTGTAGGTATACCAACAGAGTGGTTTGACATTTACATACAGTACAAAATGATCACCATCTCTCACCATACATAATTATTACTCTATTATTGACTATTCTTTATGTTGTACTTCATATCCCTGTGACTTACTTATTTTATAACTGGAAGATTGTACCTCTTAATCCCCCTCACTTATTTCATGCATCCCCCAAATATCTCCCTTCTGGCAACCATCAGTTTGTTCTTTGCATTTATGAGTCTGTTTCTGTTTTGTTTGTTATTTGTTTTTTTTTTAGAGTCCACGTATAAATGAAATGATAAGGAGTTTGTCTTTCTATGTCTGACTTACTTCACTTAGCATAACACCTTCTAAGTCCATCTGTGTTGTCATAAGTGGCAAGAGTCCATTCTTTTTTACTGGCTGAGTAATACTCCATGCACCTGTATTCCATAACTTCTTTATTCATTCATCCGTCAGTGGATACTTAGTACTTTCATGTCACATTTATTGTAAAGATGATTCAGTGAAGTGGTGCATACAATAGCTCTCTGAATTAGTGTTTAATCTTATTTGGGTGAATAGCCCATTGAGGAATTGCTGTATCATATGGTATTTCTGTTTTTAAACTTTTGAGGAATCCCATTATTATTTTTAATAGTATTTCCACCAATTTACATGCCCACCAACAGTACATGGGTACTCCTTTTCTTGTCTTTTTGATATTATCCATTATTTCTTGTCTTTTTGATATTATCCATTCTGACAGGTGGGAGTAACCTCTTAATGTGATTTTTATTTGCATTTCCCTGTGATCAGCAATGTTGAACATTTTTTCATGCATCTCATGGCCATCTATATGTCTTCTTTGGAAAAGTGTTTGTTCAGGTCCTGTGCCCATACCCGTTTTTTAAATGAGATTTTTGTTCTGTGTGTATGTCTTGGGTTGTTTGAGTTCTCTATATGTTTTGGATATTAACCCCTTGTCTGACATATCACTTACAAACACCTTCTCCCGTTTAGGAGGTTGTCTTTTCATTTTGTTAATGGTTTCATTCTCTGGGCAAAAGCTTTTTAATGTGCTGTAGTCTCAATTTTTTATATTTGTTTTTGTTGCCCTTGTCTGAGGAGACAGATCCAAAAAAATATTGCTAAGACTGATGTCAGAGTGATTATTGCCTGTGTTTTCTTTTAGAAGTTTTATGGCTTCAGGTCTTACATTTAGGTCTTTAATCTATTTTAAGTGTATTTTTGTATATGGTATAAGGAAGTGGTTCATATTCATTCTTTTACATGTAGCTGTCCAGTATTCTTTAGAATACTTCCATTTATGGAATCAACTGTCTTTCCCCAATGTGTATTTTTGGCTCTTTGTCATAGATTAATTGACCATATAAACATGGGTTTATTTCTGGGTTCTCTACTCTGTTCTGTCTCTTTTCGTGCCAGTACTATACTGTTCTGATTACGATAGCTTGAAAGTCTCATTTAGAATCTAAATGCATGATACCTCCAGCTTTGGTTTTCTTCAAGGTTATTTGGCTGGGTGTTTTGTGGTTGCATACAGATTTTAGAATTTTCGTTCTAGTTCTTTGAAAAATACTCTTGCTATTTTGATAGGGATTGCACTGAATCTCTAGATTTCTTTGGGTAATATAGACATTTAAACAATATTAACTTTTCCAAGCACGAGCATGGTGTATCTATACATTTATTTATGTCCTCTTTCCTTTCTTTTATTGATATCCTCTGGTTTTCAGAGTAGAGCTGTTTCACCTCCTTGATTAAATTTATGCATGGGTTTTTACTATTCTTGATGCAATTGTAAATGGGATTGTTTTCTTAATTTCTCTTTCTGCTAGTTTGTTATTAGTATATAGAAATGAAACCGATTTCTTATATTAATGTTATATCTGCAACTTTACTGAATTCATCCATTATTTCTAATAGTTTTTTTTCCAGTGGAGCCCTTAGGGTTGCCTATGTATAGTGTTACAAATATTTGCAGCATGTTAGCAGCAGATAATGACAGTTTGACTTCTTCCTTAGCAATTAAAATTCCTCTTATTTCTTTTTCTTTTCTGATTGCTATGACAAAGGCTTCCAGTACTTGGTTGAATAAAAGGGTTGAGACTGCATTCGTGATTCGTCACTGATCTTAAAGCAACAGCCTTCAGCTTTTCACCATTGAGTACGATGTTATCTGTAGTAGTGTTATATATGACCTTTATTATGTTGAGGTATGCTCCCTCTGTTGCCACTTTTTTGAGAGTTTTTATCGTGAATGGATGTTAAATTTTATCAAATGCATTTCCTGCATCTATTGAAATGGTCATATGGTTTTTTATTTATTTTGTTAATGTAGTATATCATATTGATTGATTTGTGGCTATTGAAACATCTTTGTATCCCTGTCAAATCCCACTTGATTGTGGTGTATGATCCTTATAATGTGCTGTTGAATTTGGTTGTGTAATATTTTGTTGAGGATTTTTGCATTTACATTCTTTAGGGATATTGGTCTGTAATTTTCTTTCTTTACAGCGTCTCTATCTAGTTTTTGTATCACAGTAATGCTAGAGTCATAGAATGAACTTGGAAACATTCCTTCCTCTTCCATTTTTTGGAACAGGCTGAGAAGGCTAGGTATTCGGTCTTCTTTATGGTTTTTTTTTTTCAAATTCATCTGTGAAGCCATCTGGCCATGGACTTCCGTTTCTTGGGAATTTTTCCATTACTGATTGAATTTCATTACTCGTAATTGGTCTGTTTAAATATTCTGTTTCTTCTTGATGAAGTGTTGGAAGATTTTATGTTTGTAGGAATTTATCCATTTTTTGTAGTTTGTCTAACTTGTCTAACTAATTGTAGTAGTCTAATAATTTTTTGTATTTCTGGATTGTAAGTTGTAATTTTTTTCATTTCTGATTTTATTTACTTGACTTCCCTCTTTTTTTTCTTGATTAGTCTGCTTTTGTTTTGTTTTGTTTTTCTTTTTGTTTTATCTTTTAAGTAATCTTTATACCCAGTATGGGGCTCAAACTTAAAACGCTGAGATAAAGAGTTACAGGCTCCACCAACTGAGCCAGCCAGGCATCCCTGGCTAAAAGTTTACAAATTTTGTTTATCTTCTCAAGGAACCAACTCCTAGTTTCATTGATCTTTTCTCATATTTTTAGTTTTTATTTCCTCTTTCTGCTCTGATCTTTATTATTTTCTGTCTTCTAACTTTGGTTTTATTTCTTTTTCTTTTTCCAATTTCTATAGGAGTAAGTTTGAATTGTTTGAGATTTTTCTTGTTTATATAAAGATTTTACTTATTTGAGAGACAGAGATAGAGATGGCAAGGGAGAACACAAGGGGGGAGGAGAGGGAGAAACAGACTCCCTGGGGCACAGAGTCCAGCACAGGGCTCAATCACAACCTGAGCCAAAGGCAGACACTTAATCAACTGAGCCACCCACGTGCCCTGAGATTTTTCTTGTTTCTTGAGGTAGGCCTATATTGGTCTAAACTTCCCTCTTAAAACTGCTTTTGCTATTCCCTTAAATTTTAAACAGTTGTGTTTCCATTTTAATGTTTCTCCAGGTATTTTTTCACTGCTTCTTTGATTTCTTCACTGATCAGTTGGTTATTTAGCCTCCAAATGATTGTGTTTTTTCTAATTTTTGCCTTGGAATTGATTTCTAATTCCATACGATCGTGATGGGAAAAGGTGCTTGATATGATTTCGGTCTTTTAACACTTACTTTAGACTTGTTTTATGGCCTAACATGATATGTTCCGAAAAATGTTCCATGTGCACTTGAAAAGAATGTGTGTTGTGCTGTTTTGATAGTTTTCTGTGCATATGTATGTCAAGCCCATCTGGTCTGATGTGTTGTTTAAAGTCATTGTTTCCTTATTGGTTTTCTGTCTAGACACTGTATCCATCAATGTAAATGGGATATTAAAGTTCCCTACTATTATTGTGTTACTGTCAGTTTCTTGCTTTTGGTCTGCTATTTACAGTTGTTACATTATCTTGTTGGATTTATCTCAGCCATTATGTAATACTTCTCTTTGTCTCTTGCCATAGTCTTTGTTTTAAAGTATTTTGTCTGATACAAGTATTGCTGTACCAGCTTTCTTTTTGCTACATTTACATGGGGTATTATTTTTCTTCTTTTCATTTTCAGCCTGTATGTGTCTTTATGTCTGAAGTGACTCTCTTGTAGGCAGCATATAGATGGGTCTTACATTTTTATCCATTTAGTTAGCCATTGTCTTTTCACTGGAGCATTTAGTCCATTTACATTTAAAACAATTGTGGATAATTTTGTACTCATTGCCTTTTTGTTAATTGTTTTCTAATTGTTTTGTATTTCTTTTATTCTCTTACTTTGTAACTTGACTTCTTAGTGTTATGTTTGGATTCCTTTCTATTTATTTTTAGTGTATCTATTATAGTTTTTTGTTTTGTCTTTAACATGAAGTTCGTATATAACACTCTTTGTATATAGCAGTCCATTTTAACCTGATGGTCCCTTAGATTGAAACACATTTAAGAAGTACTACATTTTTACTCCCCACCTCTTGTTTTATGTATTTAACTTCATATTTTCTATCTTTTTACTTAGTGTATCCCTTTACTAATTACTGTAGATATTGTTCATTTTACTAAATCTGTCTTTTAACCTTCGTACTAGCTTTATAAGTGATCGATCCACCATCTTTATATATGTTAGCTTTTACCAGTGATATTTTTTCTCCCAAAATTTTCTGACTTTTAGTTATGGCCCTTTCCTTTATGCTTAAAGAAATACTTTGAACATTTCTTGTAATGCCAGGTTAGTGGTGAACTTTTTAAAATTTTGCTTGTCTGGGAAACTTTATATCTCCTTCAATTCTGTATGAAAACTTAAACAGTTCTTAGTTGTAGGTTTTTTCCTTTCAGCAGTTTGAATATATCATGCCACTTCTTTCTGGCCTGAAAGCTTGGTGCTAAAAACTCAGCTGATAGTCTTATGGGTAGTCTCTATACACACTACTGGCTTTTCTCTTATTGCTTTGAAGATTCTCTCTTTATCTTTAATTTTTGCTATTTAAATTCTCAATATGTCTTGGTGTGGTTATCTCTGGGTTTGTCTTGTTTGGGGCTTCCTTGACTTCCTGGACTTGGATGTCTGTTTTCTTTCTCAGGTTGGGGAAGTCTTTAGAGGCTCTTTAAGTGGAAGCCTCAAGAATCCCTGTGGGAGGTAGTCCAGGCCAAGTGGTTACGATCCCAGGCTATGATGTAGTCTGAGTGATAGTTACAATATTATAAGCTGGTATAGCATGGGCCTGAAGCAGTGGAACAGATAACTGTCATACAGTCTCATTTAACCACATTGCTGTGTCTCAGGTGAATATTAACCATTCTGAAAATGACTCAGGGGGCGTTTGAGTAGCTCATTTGGTTAAGCATCTGCCTTTGGCTCAGGTCATGATCCCAGCATCCTGGGATCAAGTCCCACATTGGGCTCCCTGTTCGGCAGGGAGTCCCCTTCTCCCTCTCCCTTTGCCTCCCTCCCGGATTGTGCTCCTTTTCTCTCTCTCTCTCTCAAATAAATAAAATCTTGGAAAAAAAAAAAAGTGACTCAAATGCTTTGAAAAATAGATCTTTAATGCCTTGCCCAAGCTCCCAGTGCCCTGCCTTTCATACTAATCATGATCTAGAATAAAGTGTCTTACCAATGTAAGAATATTATTTTTTAAATGTTCCTTCCATTTTTTTTTAATTCTCTTTTTCAAGTACACAAACTGAAAAAGAGTATTATGTAGAATAAACAGATTGGCCAGTGTGGATGAAAAAACACTCCTGTGTCTTGATATTGATCTGAATGGTAATACTTTATCTTTTCTAAAAATCATACTGATTTTTTCTCTGCCTATTCCTTACTTTTCAGAAAGCATAATGTATTTAGTTTGAATTTAATAAATATTAATAATAATTCTAGGAGATCTGGTCTCATGTCAAAGAAGATACTAGAAAAACTTTTACTGTCTCAAGTGTTGAATATTCAGTAATTTTTAAAAGTTCAAAAAGAGAGAAACCCTCACACTAATTGAGCCCTATTACTTAGAATAAATCATTTATAAGTATAATGTCAATGGTAATGAGTCTCCATGCCACTCAGTGTTCTATTGTTTTATTCTTTAGCAAGTAAGCAAACATTAGCTTTTAAGTGTTGATTTTAAAATAGCAAATTTAAACCTAGCTGTTACAGAATTTATTTTAACATGTGTCCTAAGGAAAATCCTTTATGATCTTTGCTTTCTGTAAGTATAGTTTTGTTAGTGTAAGAAATTGCTGCTTAATAAAGTCCTATTTTTTTTTTTTTTGTTTCATTGTAAGCTTTAGACCGGTTGAAATGAATGGTTTATTGTGTTTGGATTGTATTAACTATCTTTGTATTTTAATGAGAATTCATCATTATATAATAGTCTATTTTTTCTGAGGATCAAGTTTTTCATAAATATTTACTGTACTCTGAAAGCTCCTTTATGTCCTGGTAGGTGGGGTAAACAGTTGGTTTTAGGGGAATGCTTTCCTGCCTCAAAATATCTCCTGCTTGAAATTCCACCATCAGAAATGCATTCCTTGGTATTAAATATCTCCTCCATTTAGTCTACTTAGAAAATGCTGTTATTGAGGGGTGGGGTTGTCTAATCACATTTGTAGAGCATCTGTGTATGAACAAAATATATAGATAGGTTTTGTTAAACATCCCAACCTTGTAACTCTTTTGTGAAATGTGTTACTGTTTTCATTTTATAGGTGAGCAAACTGTTGCTGATAGATGTTAAGTAACTTATGTAAAGTCCTATATCTAGGATAAAGCCCTGCTGAGGTTAAATCAGTTCATTTTCTTTTCAGATCATTCTTTTTTTACTGAACTTCATCATACCATTAAAAAGAGAATTTATTCTTTTTCAGTTAACTTTTCCATGATAAAGGGACTTCCATGGACATGGGTGAGGACTGTTCTTCTCAGAAAGAACAGAAAATATATCTAGAATTTGTCTTTTTCCATTTATATTATTACCAAACTAGCCCAAGGTGCTGTATCTTGTTGGGATGTTGTGATTAGCATTTGTGTTTGTATCCTATAATCAATTAGAACCCTTTAAACTGCTGGAGTGATGTAAAATGTAAATTGAAAATGTTATCTTCATGGTTAATACTCTTCAATAAATTTTCACTGTATTTAGAGCTGAACCCAAACTGCTAACCAAGTCCTGTGGAAGTCCCACCTGATCTGGATCTTGCCTACCACTTCTGCATCCTGTCACGACAGTCTGCTCATTTCTTTGTTCTGGTCACGCTGACTTTCATTCAGTTTGACTAAGTCCTTTCCTACTATAAAATGTTGAATATTCTCGTCTTGTAACTCCGTTCACACTGTGATCTCTGTCTGTCAAATAAATAAAATCTTTTTTTTAAAAAAAACTATGTGTAAGTGGAATCATGCTACTTAGACTGGTGTCTAAGAGAAGGCTGTGTCTGGTGCCTTCTCAGTTTTTAGGTTAGAGTTTAGATACCACCTCCTCAGAGGGGCTTTTCCTGACTGCCTTCCCTGAGGTAGGTTCTTGTTTAATCTCCTCACAGAATGAAGTTATAATTATTTTACTTATGTATTTATTTACTTTAAAAAGTATTTGTTCAAAAAGATACATGCCCTTCTATTTTTATTACAGCATTATTTACAATAGCCAAGCTATGAAATCAACCCTAGGCAGCCATTAATAGATGAACAGGTGAAGTTATGGCATATATATACACAGTGGAATATTATCCACCCATAAAAAAGAAGGAGCACTTGCTACTTGTGGCAACATGGATGGAACTAGAGGGTATTATGCTGAGTGAAATAAGTCAGACAGAGAAGGACATATCCATATATGTGGATTCTAAAAAGCAAAACAAACAAAACAGAAATAGACTCAATTATAGAGAACAAACTGATGTTTGACAAAGGGGAGGTGGTTGGTGAGATGGGCAAAATAGGTAAAGGGAGTTACAAAATACATAAATCATGGAGTGTAGTAACATTGCACGATGACAGATGGTAACTACACTTACTGTGGTAAGCATTTTGTAATGCTTATAATTGTTGAAGCACTGTGTTGTGCCCCTGAAACTAGTGTGTAACATTCCATTTCAGTGCTACTTCAGTGACACTTACTTTTCTCAGTAGAAATAAATTTTGAGAAATCAGAGGTTTGATGGTTCTCTGGCATTTCTAATGCTTACTCCAGTTCTCGTACTGTGTAGGTCCTCAGTAATGAGAGGAAGAAGAACACATTTTTGTCTTAGAAATTTGATCCTCTGTACATTAGTGATTTCTTTTTCTCTCATCCTTTTTTAGCCTTATCAAGAATTGTTGATATCTTGTTACTGGTTGGATAACAAAAATTACTTGATAGTAATAACTATTAAGGTTAGAAGTTAGCAGTAAATTAGAAGTTTAAAAGTTTAGGCAGATACACATAATGAGTTTTTTTAATTGTTTGTGTTTTATTTATAAAACAAGTAAATTTCTAAAATATTCTGATCATTTGTAGTTGATCCTTGAACAACACCAGTCTAAGTAGCATGATTCCACTTACACATAGTTTTTTTTTAAAAAAAGATTTTATTTATTTGACAGACAGAGATCACAAGTAGGCAGACAGGCAGGCAGAGAGAGAGAGGGGGGAAGCAGGCTCCCTGCTGAGCAGAGAGCCCATTGCAGGGCTCAATCCCAGGACTCTGGGATCATGACCTGAGCCGAAGGCAGAGGCTTTAACCCACTGAGCCACCCAGGCACCCCTAGATTTTTTTTTTTTTAATAAATACAGTGTATTCCTGTAAATGTATCTTCTCTTCCTTAAGATTTTCTTAATAATACTTCTTTCTTCTACCTTACTTTAAGAATACAGTAAAAAAAAAAAAAGAATATAGTACATAATATTAACATATAAAATATGCTTTTTGGCTTTTTCTGTTATTCCGTGGCTTCCAGAGTAGACTATTAGAAGTTATGTTTTGGAGGAGCAAAACTTAATATGTAGATTTTTTTTTAAAAAGATTTTATTTTATTGTTTATTTGACAGACAGATCACAAGTAGGCAGAGAGGCAGGCAGAAAGAGAGGAAGGGAAGCCGACTCCCTGCTGAGCAGAGAGCCCAATATGATCCCAGGACCCTGAGATCATGTCCTGAGCCAAAGGCAGAGGCTTAATCCACTGAGCCACCCTGGTGCCCCAATATGTGCATTTTTGACTGTGCATCGAGGTCAGTGCCCCATGTTGTTCAAGGGTCAATTGTATTTTATTCAGTTTATTTGGAAATTTGATGATTAAACTACATCTGAAATTTTTGCATATGAAATTTCAGGTTCTTTCGTATCTGCTAAAATGGGAGGTATTTTACTATATTTAGAATTTTCTCAGTGAATTTAAAAGTTTTAGATGATTTGCAAACTATATTGAGGTTTTAATTTTGTGAATGATAATCTGTTTAAAAGAAAAGATTTTACTGGGATAAGAACATTTTTAAAAAATCGAAAGAAATCAGTTCACTGTTGTATAATTTTGACTGAATTTTGACATCCAGTCCCCCACCATACCACCACTTACTTTTCTAGGTTCTTTTGCATTTTTGTGGTTGGTGGTTATTTATTTCCTTGAGTAAACTGCTTAGAAAGAAGAAAACATGACTACTTTTTAAAAATTAGTATATTTTTTAGAATAGTTTTAGGTTCACAGAACACTTTAGTGAAAAGTTCAAGGTTCCTGTATACCTCTTATCTCCACGTATGCTCAACCTTGTTCACTATGGACATCTTTCCCCCCAACCTGGTATCTTTGTTACAATTGATACTACATATCTTTGTCACCAAGGGTTTAGTCATCGTGTTGTACATTCTGTGGGTTTGGACAGATTTATAATAATATATACCCACCATATGGTATCATACAAAATAGTTTCATTGCCCTAAAAATTCTCTGTGCTGTATTTATCTTTCACTTCTCCCTAACCAGTGGTAACCACAGATATTTTTATTGTCTCTGTAGTTTTGTCTTTTTTCAAAATGTCATATAGTTTGAATTATTACAGTATATAGCCTTTCCAGCTTGGCTTTCACTTAGTAATATGCATTCAAGTTTCCTCCATGTCTTCTCATGGTTTCTTTCTTCTTAGTGCTGGATAATATTCCATTGCTTGGATCTACCACAGTTTACATACACTACCACATTACATCCACCAGCTGAAGGACATCTTGATTGCTTGTAAATTTCTGCATGCATAAAGTTGCTATAAACATTCACATGCAGGCTTTTGTGTGGACATAACTTTTAGCTTACTTGATAAACACCAGGGAGTCTAGTTGCTGGAACTTATGGTAAGGTATGTTTAGTTTCATAAGAAACTGACATACTGTCTTCCAAAGTGGGTTTACCATTTTGTATTCCTACTAGCAATGAAATAAATATCCTGTTGCTTCACATCTTTGTGAGCATTTGGTTTTACTAGTTCTGGATTTTTGCCATTCTGATAGGTGTGCAGTAGTATCTCATCTTAGTTTGCATTTCCCTGATAACATGTGATATGGAACATCTTTTCATATACTTAATGGTCATTTATGTATCTTTTTGGTGAGGTCTCTGTTAAGGTTTTTGGACCATTTTTAAATCAGTTGTTTTCTTATTGTTGATTTTTAAGAGTTCTTTGTATATTCGGGATAATAGTCCTTTACCAGAAAAATCTTTTGTCAAGATTTCACTCAAGTCTATTACTTGTTTTTTCATTTTCTTGATGGTGTCTTGACACAGCAGAAAATTTTTATTTCATCGACAGTCAGCTCATCAATTCTTTCATGGATTGTGCCTCTAGTGTTGTTTCCTAAAAAGTCTCTCACCAAACCCAAGATCATCCCTGTATTCTCCCATGTTACTTTCTGAGTTTTATTGTTTGCATTTTACATTAAGGTCTGTGATCCATTTTGAGTGATTTTGTGAAAGCTATAAGGCTATATTTATATTTTTTCCCTGTTGATTTTTTCAACACTAGTTTTTGAAAAAGCTTTTTATCTATTTTATTGCCTTTTCTCTTTTGTCTAAGTTTGGTTGATGATATTTAGGTATTTCTGGGCTCTCTATTTTGTTACATTGGTGTTTTTATTTTTTTTGCCCATACCATACTGTTTTGGTTATTGTAGTTTTCAGATAAGTCTTGAAATCACTTAGTGTCATTCTTCCAACTTTGTTCCTCTCTGTCAATATTGTGGTAGCTATTCTTGGTCTTTTGCCTCTTTATACAAACTTTAGAAACAGTTTGTTGATATTAACAAAAATAACTTGCTTTTGTTTTGATTGGCATAGCACTGTGAATCCTGATCAAGTTGGGCAGAATAGACATCTTGACAATATTGAGATTTCTTATCCTTGAACATGGTATAGCTCTCAAATTTTTTAGTCCTTTGTTTACTTCTACCAGAGACTTATACTTTTCTTCATATAGATCTTGTACATAGTTTTTTAGACTTAGACTTAACTTTTTCTTTTTTTGGAGGGTGCTGATATAAATGCCATTGTGTTTTTAATTTCAAATTGAGCTTATTCATTTTGGCACCTAGGAAAGCAGTTGACTGGATATTAACTTTGTATTCTGCTTTTTGGTATAATCACTTAGTAGTTCCAGAAGGATTTTAGATAATTATTTTGTAGTGTATACCCAAATGATATGTCTTCTGTGTGCAAAGGCTGTTTAATTTCTTCCTTGTCCATTTGTATATCTTCTATTTCCTTTTCTTGCCTTAATGCATTAGCTAGGAATTCCAGTAGAGGGTCGAAAAGCAGTGGAGAGAGGGGACATCCTTACCTTGTTCCTGATCTAATTTGGAAAGCTTCAGGTTTCTCACTATTACATATGATACCCACTGTAGATTTTATAGACAGTCGTTATCAAGTTGAGGAAGTATCCCACTAACCTTAGTTTACTGAGAATTTTTACATTGATTGAGTGTTGGATGTTTGCAAACACTTTTTGTACATTTGCCAATGTGGTCATGTGTTTTTACTTCTTTAGCTTATTGATGTGATTAATTTCATTAACTAATTTTGAATTTTGAACCAGCTTTACATGCATACCTGTGATAGATTCCACTTGATTTTTGTATATAATTATTTTCCATGTTGTTGGATTCAATTAGCTAATAATGTTGATTTTTTTTTTTCATTAGTGTTCTTGAGAGATGTGTTCTGTAGTTTTCCTTTTTTTGTAATGTCTTTGTCTTGTTTTGGTAGCTTGTTAATTCTAGCCTTATAGAATGAATTGGGAAGTATTCCCTCTGTTTCAATCTTCTGAAAGAGAGTCTAGGAAATTAGTATAATTTCTTTCTTAAGTATTTATTTCTTAAATATTTGTTATATTTGTTATAATTCAAACATTGTGAATCTTGGCCTGGAGCTTTCTCTTTTGGAAGCTTATTAATTATTGATTCAGTATTTTAACTAGATATAGGCCTTATTCAGATTGTCCATTTCTTTTTGTGTAAATTTTGTCAGATTGTGTCTTTTGAGGATCTGGGTTAGTTTCATCTAGGTTAACATATATGAGCATAGAAGTTATTTATAGTGTTTATTATCCTTTTAATGTTCATATCTGTTGTGATGTTCTCTCTTTCATTCCTGATATTAGTAATTTGTGTTTTCTCTTTTTCTTTTACTTAGCTCGCTAGGGGTTTGTTGATTTTATCAATCTTACCAAAGAATCAGCCTTTGGTTTTGTTAATTTTCTCTGTTGATTTCCTGTTTTCAAGTTTATTGATTTCTACTGTAATTTTTTTAATTTAGTCTGTTTGCTTCGGTTTAATTTTCTGTTTTTTAATTTTGCTGTTTTTTTTTTTTTTTTTTTTTTTTTTTTTTAAAGCTAGAACTGTAGATAGTTGAGTTTAGCTCTTTCTTTTTTTCTAGACTTCTATGTCTCTCCAGTTCTGGGAAGAGCAGTTTGCCCTGTCACCTCATTTCTCTCATGGATCTATGAAGAGTTACTGATTTTTCAGTTTGTTACTTGTTAGGACAGCTTTTTACTTGTTCAGATTTTTATTTGTTAGGACAAAAGGGGCAATCTCTAAGCTCTTTATATACTGGAAAAGAAATTGGAAGTCTGATTTACTTTTAAACTGACAATAAGATCATTTCTGAAATATGACTGAATCACAATGTGTTTTCATTGGGCTTCTTATTTTTATTGGTGCTTGATAAGACAGAGCCAGAGGAACTAAAAAGCTGACCTTGCAGAACAAATGTAAAGCACAAAATCCTCTTTTAAAAATACATTTTAAATGTATTGTAGGAAGAAGTCTTAAGTAAGAAAGCCCTACCAACTTCTTTCTTACTTCTTTTAAGCAAAAAATTAATAGCTGGAACTGGTAATTCAGCCAGTATGGAAAATAACCTGTGACCTCTAAAGATACATTACTTCCCTAGTTGAAACCCTGATGTACTTAAAGGTAATCAGTAATGGTGTTGTTTCCTTTGAGTTTCTGCACTTTTGGTGACCAGTCATTTGTTCTGCTGAATACTGTGGGGAATTGTTTAGAAACTCTGTTTTCTAATTTTACTATGTTTGGCCCAGAACAAGTTCTCTAAGTCAATAAAGAATAGAAATAACCACCATGTACTGAGCCATTTCTGTTACCTGGTACTCTACTAATCACTTTACATTAATTTACTTCATTAAATTCTTAAACAGCCAGGACTCACAGTGGGGACATTCTGATCCTAACATCAATTTCTTAGCTCTTTCTTTATGTCAAGAGGTAAATCTGTTTATTTTCAGAATCTGTGCAGGTAATGTAAATAAGGTAAATAGCATGCTATGATAATTACTCGGGCAAATTAGATTTTGCAGTGCTGTACCTAAAGTAGTCATATGCACTTTTTTAAAAACACTTTGGGCCAAACCCAAATCAGAAGATGGAGTGGATAAATTTAAAATACTGTGGGTCATGGCAGTAAAACCTTCTTGTCCAGATGATAATATAATTGAATTATTCTTATTTGACATGTATTTTAATTGATACTCTCTCACATAACCTATCTGAAATTTTGAGTGAATTACTTAATTTGTGATTAGATCCATAGATAAGGAAATAAAATTTTGTCACTTGTTTTGGACAATGCACTGAATACTTGCTGTATACTAAAGGTATAAAATGCATTTATGCATTATAAAATGCACATGTACTCCTGTTCTCACCTTTAGAAGAGGAACACAAAAGAATGGGACCTTGTATCTATGATAATTGGTTCTTCTAAAATATATCCAGAGTATGAAACAAAAAAGTCAGTATCTGTTTAATCTCTGTGATAGAGACATAAGTATGTGATAAGTTTTTTGATGTACATTTCTGATATTTGAAGCATCCCATAATTTTAAAAAGGTGTATGAAAGAGAAAATAATTGCAACTATAACCTGTTTTTATTTTTTTTTCTACCTTTGTGGTTTGTTTCTTTCTTTTTTTCTTTTTTGTCATCCAAAGGAACAAGTATTTAACCCCCTGTGGTACTTAGGAAATCTTTGGGTTCAAAGGCAGTGGTAGAACTGAGAAAACAGAGGAACTTACTTCAGCAAAGAGTAAAAGAATGACTTTTCATAGCAGAAGAAACAACACTTAAAGATCAGGGAGGCAAGAAAGGGAGCAAACATCTCAACCTGAATAAATGCAAGTAATTGAGCATAACTGGAAGCAAAGAAAGGACATGGAGGAGTGATGACTGAGATCAGCATATAAATTTAGATAGAGCTCAGAGGATGAAAGCCGTGATATGTGCAGATATGTTTGGACTTTATCCTTTATCCTTTATCCTGTGGCTCCCATTTCAGGCTGATCATCAGAATTAACTGAATCCCATTTCAGCTATTTCAGCCTCATGGAACTAGTATTTCTTAGAACAGTGACCAGGACACTGTTTGTTAAAAGTCTCTGCCACATGTATTTTCTTATTTCATTCTAGTAAACCCTCTCAGACAGGGAATTAGTATTGTTCTCCACCCATGCAGTATAGAATTACAGTCCAGAGTAGGACAATACAAGTTTATCATGTTAGTTTTAACATACCTGTAGTTAGAATTCAATATGTCTCTCTCCTGGGAAGTGATGCCTTCTGTTTCTGCCCCTTTAGGCTGGGGCAAATGGAGGAGAGCTACACTGCATTTCTTCAGTTCTGAGATGGTCGCTCTGATGGGTATTTCCTGCACTCCTAACAGATTTTTTATGAGGTGAATGCCTCTGTATAAAATTAGGTTCAGTTGCAAAACTAAATGGGTGTGCACTTGGGACCTGCTCATTAGTGCTGACCATGGGAGTTTTTGAAGGAATTGTGATAATGTTTACCTGATAAGCTTTGTGTTTTGTACTGGTGGGGAGGGAGCAGGGGAGATCAAAGGTAGAGAGTATTAGCAGTAAGAGAAGATATTCATCCCTACCAAAGCTTGGGTTATAAAAAGTAATAGAGTCAAGAGAAAATTAGAAGGTAGAATGTAGTAAATATGCTCTGTGTGTGGATTTTCATTTTTTTTTCTTTTTTTAAAGATTTTATCCATTCACCTGACAGAGATCACAAGTAGGCAGAGGCAGGCAGAGAGACAGAGGAGGAAGCAGGCTCACTACTGAGCAGAGAGCCCGACGTGGGGCTTGATCCCAGGACCCTGGGATCATGGCCTGAGCTGAAGGCAGAGGCTTTAACCCACTGAGCCACCCAGGTGCCCCTGGATTTTCATTTTTGATGAGCTTGCGAGATTGGGCAAGGAGAGGAAGAAAGCCTGTGATTGTTGGGAGGTATAATGAGTTCTAGATAATACATCCATATCCAATGCATATTGACTAGGACTTCAGTGGTTTCGATTTTCTAGTCTTAGTCTTAGAAAATGTTGGTGATAACTATCGATAACTTCGTTTTATTTTTCTTTAATTTTTGATAATATTCTCCCATCCAAAATTATTTTATGGTTCTTTCTGTGGGTTTAAGGTCACATGCTGTCTTACCGTCTAGCAGTTATTACTCCCAAAGAGAGCCAGTGGACTTTCTACAGCCAGCAGTAGAAAGATGGTCAGTGGAGAGTTTTATCTTATTTTCCCTTACTGACATTTTAATGTACTATAACTCACTAGGGTGTTTCAGAGTTTACCTGTTTACCTGGGCACCTGGGTGGCTCAGTTGGTTGAGTGTCTGACTCTTGGTTTTGGCTCAGGTCACGATGTCGTGGGTTGTGGGGTCCAGCCTGGCATTCACATTAGGCTCCATGCTCAGCAGGAAGTCTGCTTGAGGGTTCTCTCCCTCTTCCTCCTCCTGACCCCTGCTCATGTGGTTTCTTTCTCTCTCTTAAATAAGTAAATAAATCTTTAACTACTTACCTATTTACTATGAAGTTGATAAGCTTTTCATCAGCAAATGTAAAATATCCTGAATATAAAGTCATTGTAGAAAAGCTTCTTTTCTTTCTTACCATAGGGCAAAAGTTGGATTGTTAAAAGAAGTTATGAAGATTTTCGGGTACTTGATAAACATCTCCATTTGTGTATTTATGACCGACGATTCTCCCAACTCTCAGAGCTTCCCCGTTCTGATGCCCTGAAGGACAGTCCAGAGGTAAGCATTTAGTACTTGCAGCAGTAATCACTGTATATAAATTAGCAGAAAGTTTTGTGTGTATACTAAATAAAGGCTTATATTGAACAATCAGGATGATTCCTGGGATAATTTAATTATTTCATAATAAAAAAATTAGTAATGCTCTAAAGAATGTTTAGAATAAAAGTAGGCCTGGGTAGCTCAATGGATTAAAGCCTCTGCCTTCGGCTCAGGTCATGATCTCAGGGTCCTGGGATCAAGCCCCACATCAGGCTCTCTGCTCAGCGGAGAGCCTGCTTCCCTTCCTCTCTCTCTCTCTGCCTCTCTGCTTGCTTGTGATTTCTGTCTGTCAAATAAATAAAATCTTAAAAAAAAATAAAGTAGGTTTGGAGTGTAATTCTATAAAAAAATTCACAATATATAAACACACCACCTATATGAGCAGACCATTCTTTTTTTTTTTTTAAGATTTTATTTATTTATTTGACAGAGAGAGATCACAAGTAGGCAGAGAGGCAGGCAGAGAGAGAGAGGAGGAAGCAGGCTCCCTGCTGAGCAGAGAGCCCGATGCGGGACTCGATCCCAGGACCCTGAGATCACGACCTGAGCCGAAGGCAGAGGCCCAACCCACTGAGCCACCCAGGCGCCTGAGCAGACCATTCTTTAAAGGGAACAAAAAATATGGAAGCAAAAATACGGAAAAATGTTGACCTCACTAATAATTAGAGAAAGGCGTAGTTTATGATGACATGCCGTTATCTGTGCCCTTACCTCCACTCCTGCCATACTTCTAGTAAAAAGAGAAAAAAAATTTTAAAAATTTAAATGAGAAGAGATTCTTTAAAACATCAGAAAAGAACAACCATCAAAATTGTGAGGAATCTTTGGGAGTGGGTGGGGTAAGATTTATGGAGATGAGCAAATACAGTAGAAAAAACATGTACAAGAGGATTGAAGAAGACAAACTAGAAGTCTTGATTGTATAAGCTAAATAAATAAAATAACTGAAAAGAGCAAACAAGAGAAAGTAAGGTGATCAGCCATGGAATGAGAGCAGAGTTGTATAAAAAAAAAAAAAATCAGAGATCTTAGAAATGAACATGTGCTTATTTAAGTTCATTTTAGTCATCACAAACCTGAATAGTTGGACTGTGTGCAACATGGACACAGATGAAGAGAGCATTAGTGAGCTGGGAGAGCAAATTTTTTAAGAATATAGCTCCAGAACAGAGAGAAGGATGAAAAGTTGGGGGAAAATAATGGAAATCACAGAGAATAGATCCTGAAGTTCCTACTTCCTTTTTTAGGAGTTCTATGAGGATACAGTAGATGAAAGTAATTAAAAATTAATATAAGAAATTCCCTAAAACTAAAAAAAGTCATGTTTCAGATCAGATGGGCCCAGTAAGTGCTAAGTATGATGACTGGAAAGATATGCATTTAGAGACACTATAGTGAAATTTCAAAATGCCAAAACAGAAAACCCAGAAAGATTTCGGAGAGCAAAATGCTTTCTTAAAAAAATAAAAATTGTTTTGACATTAGACTCCTCAGCAGGCACGTTGGATGCTTGAAAAGAGTGCAGGTACTTTTCACATCCCAAGGGGAAGCCCTTTCAAATTTCTAATTAATTCCGAGGCAGTTAAGAAGGTAGGACAAAGTAGCGATCTCCTCAGTCTTGTAAGAACTGACACAGCAGCAGGGTCTCAGGAACATCTTAAAGTCACAGATTCTTTTGTATCATAGGGAACCTTGGAAGTCCATCTCCGTTTCCCATCTCCACCTACTTGTCACATTTTTCTTTCTCAGGCTGTCTTGGGACATGGCCACCAAGAAAAGTTCCCAGGTTTTTATTCTCTCTTTTTAAGACAGCCACCAGAATGAGTTGAAATTTTGTATCATAATTCCTAATTCTTACCATAACTCTTGTTAGTCCAGCTAATTGGTCCTGGACCATTCCACGGACCCATGGTGTGCAATTGCACATGAACGTGGCTGTCCTGTCACAGCTGCATGCATGGAAGATTACAGCAGGTCCCGGAGAGTTTCAAGGTAGCCAGGAGGAGGTTGGGCAGAAAAGGCCAAGTACGTCTGTGTCTGCTATAATTATCTTTTTTATATTTTCAGTATAAAATTAAAGACAGCAATAAGGTTAGAAGCTATAAACTAGTATGACCCCTGATGACAAGGAGATAGCAGTTAAAGTTCTTTACAAGACAGGGGATTTCTGTGTAAGTGCCTGTGGTTTCACTTAATGGAACTCTTGAGCCTCTGTGAAGAATCCCCTATAACTATTAAAATGCCTAAAAATCTGCAGATTTTTTGCCCCCAGAAACCAATTTATACCAGTTACTTGAACAGAGTGCTGTATCTTGACTTTGAGTTACCACTGAATCTTTTCTTTCCCTTTAGTCTGTCACTCAGATGCTTATGGCTTACCTGTCCCGCCTTTCAGCAATTGCCGGCAACAAGATCAATTGTGGACCTGCCCTTACTTGGATGGAGGTATTATCTAATTCACCTCGTATCAAAATTTATTTTTAAACTGTCTACTTCATAAATTTAATATTAATTTAATTTTGATAGCTATTGAGTTTCAGAAATCCAAGAAAGGGAGTTTATTCTTATTTTTTGGAAATTTATCTTTAGTGATACATTAAGGATTTTTTATCTCAGATCTATCTTTCTTTGAGAATCCAGTAAACTAATTTAAATATATCTTGTAAATTGCAATGGCACCTCTTACTTTGGTATTTAATGTATTAACATATATATATATATATATATATATAGTGTGTGTGTGTGTGTGTGTATGTGTGTGTGTGTGTATTTAATTGACTTAGTAATTGAAAATATTTTTCAATTATTTATGAGCAAGAGATAATTCACCTTTTGAAGAGTCCAATTTAAGATTAAGTATTGCATATTACAGTATTCAGAAAATATGCTAGGTATTTCTCCTTAATTTGCATATGTACAATTATATGAATCTGTCCTCTCAGTAGAAATTGGAAGACAGGATGGAAAATAGAATATGGAACTTAGAGCCAACCTGCATTAAGATACTGGCTCTTCCATTTTTGGCTGTGTGATCTTGGACAAATTATTTAATTTCTCATGAATTATATAACCTCTTTTAGCTTTAGCATCTTCATCTTTAAATGATAATAATGGTGTTAAGTATCTTTTAGAGTTATGAGCATTAAATTAAATCATGTTCTGTGCATAGCACAATGACTAGTATACACTAAGTACTCAATATATAATAGTAGTTTTTTAAAGATTCTTCAGGTGTGGTTTCTCAAAATCAAATTGAATGCTTTTTATGAATAGTCAAAGAAACTTTTGCAAGTCCCATGTCTTTAACCATCTCATAGTTTATTTTCTTTGTTATAGATTGATAATAAGGGAAATCATCTTCTAGTTCATGAGGAATCATCCATTAACACTCCTGCTGTTGGTGCTGCCCACGTTATCAAGAGGTACACTGCTCGGGCCCCTGACGAATTGACTTTAGAGGTAAATGACTAAAGACTCAGGCCCTTTTCCTGTACTTCATTGTCTTTCAGCCTGGAATGCCATCTATTTTTATTAAATGACCATATTCATCCTTGAAAATTCAGCTTGTATCTCCCATCTCTTTTAGGAAGTCATCTTTGATCTTCTCCCTACTCTGTGCAAATACCTATCCCCAAATAGCCTGGATTGACTTTCTTTTTTCTTTCTTTTTTTTTTTTTTTTAAATTTTATATTTTAGTAATTGTTACATCTAATATGGGGCTTGAACCCACAACCTCGAGATCAAGAGTTGCATGCTCCATGACTGAGCCAGCCCAGCACTCCTATCCCTGACATTTCACTTATTACACTCAGTTATAGTTGTTATCCTGTTTATCTCCATGACCTTGAGAGTCAGTCTTTTGTCTTTGTGTTTTTAGTACTAAAAACGATAACCAATGATACTTTCTTCTCATTGTTTGTTCAAAGATTGAGTTAAAGAACAGATGAAAAGTGAAAAGAACATTTCTTGCTATCAGATACAAGAGGAGGAGAATTAAGTTTCTTTAATATTGACTGATGAGGCAAAAAAACTGCTAACAGTTGCTCAGTTTAAGAAAAAACGATACAAAGTTTTAGGTTCCATACATAAAGGAATGCATGTCTTGAAAGATGCCATGTCTGTTAGCAAGAATGAAGTGAAGATAACTCTTTCATGGCCTGAGAGATCAGTTGTTAATATACAAAGAAAAATTCTTAAAGCAATATGTATACCATAGTAATACTGTTCTGAAGTACTTTACTATGTTTTAACCTAGAAATCGTAACTTATTTTGTTTGAAGAGTGTAACTCCCATTCAATATATTGTTTGAAACTATCATTATGATTTTTGTATTTATGATTTTGCAAAAGTTTGTATACAATGACTAGTTTGTCATTTAGAGTGAAGAAAGTAGGCTATTAAGTGAAAATGTTATATTGTACCATCTATTGAAAAAAGTATAGTTGTCATCCAACTTTATACTTACTGTGGGTAACCAGGTGATTGTAGACATTGTAAGCCTTTGTTATATGATTAAATAAAATATATCAAATGCTCAAAACAGTACACTAAATGTTATTAATAAAAGCTATGGTTGTTCTAAATATGAATGCTTTAAACTGTCCCTTGTAAGTGGATCTGATCCCTTTTAGTAACAGTAACAATATTTTAGCAGAAGTGGTGATGGTGGTATGACACCTGGCATTCAAAAATCGTATGGTCTAAATTTGGCTTTCTGAAGTTCCTGCACATATGTTTCTTGGATCCCCATCTTCGTGCTTCTTAACTTTTTTTAGAACTCTTCTTTACAAATGGTAAAGATTATTAAATTTTTTACAGAGAAAGATATTATGTTTTTCCAGAAATAATTATCCTGAGAATAAGGATTGTACTTTAATTTTTTCTTCTAGTTCAGATTTTAAATTCTAGACATAACAATTGGTTTAAAATTTGACTAAAAGGTTTCACTTAAAATTCTTCCTTGTAGGTGGGAGACATCGTTTCTGTTATTGACATGCCCCCAAAAGTGTTAAGCACGTGGTGGAGAGGCAAGCATGGATTTCAGGTAGGCAGCAAAGAATTAGGTGTGAAGAAGTTCAAAAAACAGGTTTTGTTTATTCTTCAGTAATATTTCTCTTTACAGCATGTACTGGCAATGGACTTTGTCAGCAGAGATAGAAAAATGTAGATGATATTAGACTTGGATTTCCTTTTCTGCTTACTCTGTGGTTGTTTAATCTTCTTTTTTAAATGGTGATATAACCAAAGTTTGAACAGAATTACAGGTCTGATGACCACTTTTAGATTATCAGGCCTATAACTCCACCTTGCTTTTAATACTGGTTTTGAATCATAATTCACATATTTTTTCTGTTCTCTAGAATTAAGTCAGTTTGATCAACATTTTTTATAAAAAGGTATTTTAACTGATATTTAAATAATATGTTAATTGCATACCAACAATGGCATCTAAAGCAGTCTCATTTCTTTTTTTATATATTCCTAAATAATTTGAGAGCTAATGATGGACTCTTTAGATTGACTAACACTAATATCCATAGGATATGTAGGTTTTCTTTTATCAGTTAAAATCATCCATAGAAGAGCATCTGAAAATGCCTTAAAATTGTGTCTTTAGTATGTAACTTGTGAATTTTTTATGGATTTTGTGGTCTTCTTATAAAGGTGTTCCTAAAATGCTACATAAATAAAATGTTCATTCTATATAGCTAGAAATACTAGTAACTATTATATAAATATCTTGAGCTTTGCATGTTAAATGGAAACTAGTATTAGGTTTTTATAAAAATACATTTTATTTAAAAATAATCATACAGTTTAAAACAGGATAGCATGGTGTTAAGAGTGTGGGCTTTGGTGCCAGATTGCCTGGGTGTTATGCTGTGTTACCTTGAGCTTGTTAATTTTACTTCTCTGTGCCTCAGTTTCCTCATTTGTAAAATGGGGATTGTAAGACCCTTCTTTGTTTCATAGGATTATGGTAAAGATTTCATATTCGAGGTTAAAATATGTGAAGTACATAGACTAGGCCTGATGCGTATTTTTCCAAAAAAAATGTTGATTTTTAAGTTTAAGTAATTCTGTCTTTTTATAAATTTAATTTTATCTATCCTTTAATCCATTATAAAATCATCTATAGCAATTTAATTTGTTGATGAAGACCAGGAAAATCATATTCCTATTATGCCACAAATTCTCTTGTTTGTATAGTTGGGGTCTTTTATTTGTCTCATTTCTTAATTGCTATGCATAATTGGTGCATTTGATTAAATATAAAACTAAATAGAAAAGTAGGGTCATCTTTTTTCCTATTAAGTGGTCAATTCTCCATATTCATAAACTGTAGGGTCTAAGAGATGATTAAAAAAATAAATTTGGCTTTAAGATGGCTGTTTTTTTCTTGATTTTGCTATCTTTCTTATAATTATAGACAAGTTATTTGCTTTCTTTGTACTTGAGCTTCTTCTTAATTGGAAAGTTCCATTTAAAATCTTTCTAGTTATTCTCAGCATTTTCCTTCTATTATTGTAAAACTGGTAGTAGGTTTTCCCTTTTTTCATGTGACAGATAATTTATTGAGATCTGACTCTGTGCTAGGCGTAGATTTATCTTCCTAACTCTTTTATTTAGGGTCACACGGAATAGTTTCTTGCCTAAACAGATTATTCTTTTAAATATTAATATATAAATTAACAATTGTTAAAAATTAGCTTATTGCCAAACTATATTAAAAATAAAAATAGATTTTTAAACTTACACAGGATTTATTTTTAATTGATAATGAAAGGATATTTTATATAGCATTGCTATTTGTTTTCATTCTAATTGGTCCTGGAAGGGCTGTCATTTCTGTTTATATCATGTTGGAAAATACGGATTTGAGAAGAGTTGATTGTGGGCATTGGGGGGGTGTCACCCGTAAAAACTAGGAGCAGTCTTTAAACATCAGTGTCAAAATGTCATTTGTAAGAGGAGTCCAGTACTTTAAGGAAATAATGCACACAGTTCACTCTTCCTTGATGTTCCTAAGCACTCATCCATTCCATTTGTAAGACTGCCTCATGGGTTATTGCAGGGAAGGTGTGAATGGGAAGGCATGTATTGACCATCTGTTATGTGCAAAGTACTACTGGGCACTTTATACACAATGTTTTCTTTAATCTCCACAAAACTATTAACCCCTTTTATGGAGGGGAAGCAGTTTGAGAGTGCTAATAAACAGTCAGGAAGAGATGGAGTAAGGACTGCTCCTTACTTATTCAGGTCTGCTCGATCACATTGCCTAAGAAGCACAAAGCATGATTTCTGCATTTACTCTTATATTACTAACTTTATTCTCGGTTTTCTACCGTACGGAAAGGAACATCTTTCCTTCTCAGCCAACAAAGGAATGCTGTAAAGATTAACCAACAGAGGACTGTAAAGCATACAGAATTACTGGTAGAAGCATTGCTATCACAATATGTTATGTTTTTATGTAATACTTAGTATATTGCATCTGGGGAAAAAACTCCTCTTCAAGCTCTTTGTAATGTTCTCTACCCTTGTTATGTATTTTTAAATGATGAGCATGTGTCCTTCCTTACTCAGATATTTTATCGAGAGAGGAAGATAATTATAATTTATTCCATGTATGTGATAATTATAGATGAGATTCCTGATTTTAAATTTTGAAATAACTGGAATAATGGCTTAGTCCACTGGTTTTCACATACGTATTTTTTAACTCGGTGGAATTGTTAATCAAACAGAATCTCACACAGAACCTCAGTGTGAGAAAAGGCAACCGTGGAGTTGTGCTGGTGAGGTTAGTTCAAGTCAGGTGCTCTGAGCCTTATTCCCAGGGGAGCATGTCTGACTGACCTCCCCTGGGTCTTGTGCAGCATACCAGAGTGGCCTTAGTAGAGCTGTGTATAAACACTACCATTGGAAAAGCACTTGTTTAGGTTTCTAGTAGTATATAGTGGTTATATTACCTCACAGGCTACTTTATAATTTTAATTTTTTAAAAAAAATTTATTTGTCAAAGAGAGAGAGAGAACACAAGCAGCAGGAGGAGCAGGCAGAGCAAGAGAGAGAAACAGGCTCTCCGCTGAGCAGGGAGCCTGATGTGGGACCCTGAGATCATGACCTGAGCTGAAGGCAGACGCTTAACCAACTGAGCCACCCAGGCATCCCTATAATTTTTATTTTTAAAAGCCAGTTAACATTCTCAAAATATTAGAAGAACTTGTTCTTTATAGGAAGCTTTTTATAAAAATATTTTACTCATTTATTTATTTTAGAGAGAAAGAGTGGGAGCAGGGGGAGGAGCAGAGGGGGAGGGACAAGCCGACTCCATGCCAAGCACGGAGCCTGATGTGGGGCTCAGTCTCACAACCCTGAGGTCATGACCTGAGCTGGAAATCAAGAGTCAGACTCTTGACTGACTGAGTCATCGAGGCTCCCATATAAGAATGTTTTTTATTGACTCCTTTTAGAAGGCTAATACTCAGATTTTTTTTTTTTTTTATTTCTCTAATGTAAATTGTGTCTGAATTCTTGGAATTTCATAGATTCTGGTATAGAGGGGTGGTACAAATTGAGAATGCAAATAATAATCACAAATATACTTCTGTGAGTTTTTTTGTGTTCTCAAGTATTACTATTTCTGAAGTTCGTCTCTTCCTTCATTTGTCTATTAGGTGATGATTGGTGGACACTGTAGCAAAATACTATAGCCTGGTTGACTTGAGAACTAGGAATTTATTTTCTTAGTCATTTTGGAGGCTGGAAGTTCAAGATGGAGGTGTTGTTAGAGTTGGTTTCTTCTGAAGTTTCTCCTCCCAGCTTACAGATGGTTGTCTTCTTGCCATGACCTCATACTCTTTCCTCTGTGTGCACACGTCCCCAGTGTCTCTGTCCCTGTGTCCTAATCACCCTTTCTTATGAGGACATCTGTTAGATTAGCATAGGCACACCCATATGACTTTATTTAATCCTAATTGCCTCTTAAAAGGCCCCATCTCCATATACAGTCACATTCTGAGATACTGGGGGTGAGAGCTTCAACATATGAATTTTGGGGGGGATATATACAATTCAGCTCATCATAGGTGCCAACCAGCCCTTTAGGGCTGGTTTGAAGGCCATTCAGGTACTCTCACATAGACTTGATAAGGAACAGGGCCCTACCTGAGCCAGCTGTTCTCAGGCACAGCTTAGAGGCATTGGCCATAATTGCTGAGAGGCTGAGGGCTTTTGGAAGAAGAAGCCCCAGGGAGTGGCTGCTCCATGGGTGCTCTGCCCTCCCTCCGCCATCCTCAGGTGGCAAAGAGGCTGGGCAGCATTTGAAGGGGCCCACTTCATTCTCACAGGCTGGTATTGGGCTCTTATTTTGTTCATGGCAGAAGGCCCTCTTGGCTTTGAGCACCGTGCCCCAGGGTGGAACAAAGAAGGCAAATAGACCTCAGTGTTCCCCTCTGGGCCTCTTAGATACTTGGTAGGTTCAGAACCCAACAAGATTCTCTGGGAGTTCTAGGAGGGTTCCTGGAGGAGGTGATTTTGGAATGCAGAGTCTTGTGTATTTCTTTTGAGGATAGGATGTCCAGATGACTGAGGCACACAGGTTAGACATGTAACTGCCCATAGCTAACTTGATTGATTTTGGATGTACAGATGGACTTTGTAAACTGGGCTTTGTCAGTGGACCATGGGGGAGGACACATGGTCCTCCATGTGTATGAAGGCTGTGCTAATAGTGTAGGGGCTGGGCTTGACCTTGAGGTAGCTTTCAGTGGGTTTTTTCTGGGAGTCAAGACCATTTAGAGCTGACAGTTCTCAGGAGAGAAAATGAAGAGAAGCAAGGATGTGGGCCACTGCTTCCCAGGATGGAGGCCAGCTCTGGTGTGTGTCATGCTCTGAGCACTGCTGGAAATGTGATTGTCCGTGTGCAGGCCCTGTGCATCTCCACTTGCAGGTCTGCTCAACTTGATGTGTTTATGATGTATTACATAGATTCCACTTTTTCTTTTGTTACAGTCATGTGTGTTTGTTGTCTCCTTTCTGGCCAGCTCTCAAAGTATGACAAAGTCCAGGCATCAGTGCAGAAGCCTTCCCTTGGTATTGCTGTGAACCGATGCTGTAAAGTGGCTGTTTTTGGTTTTTTAAAATTATTTTTAATTAAGACAATAATAGACCTTTTTAAAGTATAAATTTATAGACTAATTGAACAGATAGTATACAGAGTTTCATATAATCACCTCCAACCCGGACAGACATATACACAGCTTCTCTTGTTATTAACGTATTGCTTTATAAATTCATTGTATAGAATTGGCGAAATGCTGATCTTCGTTGACCACCAGCTGATCTGCAGAGATTATAGACAACACAGAATAAGTCCTCTTTCTGGAAGCGCTGTCTAAGGATCTAATGCTTCTTAGATCCTTGGCCAAAGTCACCGGGATGCAGAATGTATGGATATATGTAATACAGAATGCCAGTTTCACATCCTGCCCCATAATGATTGAAATAGTTTTGGGTTTTTTAAATTATAATTAAATGAACCAAATTTCATACATTATTATTAGGTATAGCTCATTGTTTACATTAAGGTTCACTCTTTGTGTTGTATAGTTCTTTGGGTTTTAATAAAGGCATAATGACATGCATCAACCATTCCAGCTTCATACAGAGTAGTTTCACTGCCCTAAGCCCTGCGCTCTACCTTTTCATTCTTCTTCCCCCATAATCCCTGACAACTACTAATCATTTACTGTCTCCATAATTTTGCCTTTTCCAAAACATCATAGAGTTGGAGTCCTCAGTGTGTAGCCTTTCTAAATTGGCTTCTTTTCCTTAGTCATATGCATTTAAGGTTCTTCCATATCTTTCCAAGGTTTGATAAGTCCTTTTATGTCACTGATATTAATTGTTGTGGATGTGCCATTTATTGCAGGACATCTTGGCTGTTTCCAGTTTTTGGCAGTTACTAATAAAGCTGCTGTAAACATCCATGTGCAGGTTTTTGTGTAGATATAAGTCTTCAGCTCCTTTGGGTAAATACCAGGGAGTGCAGTTGCTGCATCCTATGATAAGCCTGTGTTTAACTTTGTAAAGAAACCACCAAACTGTCTTTCAAAGTGGTTGACCCATTTTGCATTCCTCCCAGCAATGACACTGTTGAGCGTTCTCACCAACATTTGATAGTTCTCAGGGGTTTTTTTGGATTTTAGCCATTTTATTAGGTAGGTAGTGGTATTACATTATTGTCTTAATTTGCAAATAAAGTCCAACTTACAGCATTTACTATTATATTTAAGGGTGTTACACTGCTGTCTTCATTCTTCTGTTACAAGTAATTCCTTCCTTTAGCACTGATTTTCAATCTTTAGTGCACTTAAAAATCACCAGGGAATCTTGTTAAAATGTCAAGTCCCAGGACCTAAGCCCAGAAATTCTGTCTCAGTGGTTGTGGTACCTTATTTTTATCTATGTCATTCTGGCCCAGGTATTCCTCAGACAGCTCTTCTAGAAGCAGTGCTTACTTTGTACTGTAGGTAAGCTCTGCTAAACATCTGGTGGTTGATAAAGATGAGCATTTTGCCAAGTTTTAGTCTGTGTATTGTTTTAGACCATAATTTAGCTGTGGGAACAGAAGGATTAGTTCATCCATGTGTTTTAATTATACCGTGACTCTGTTTCTTTTCTTAAACTTCTGGGAGTAGGAAGTGTGAAATTATATTAACTATAGTAATTTGAAATTCTGAAATCTGTTTTTAGTTTGTTTCCTAAAGTATATATTGAATCTTTTACCTTTGTTTTACCATAGAATGTACTTAAGCAAAACCCCCCCAAGACCCCAAAAAATAAAAACCCTAAAACTAAACAAAAAAAAACACCCCACAATTTTTTTTTTCCTCATTTTTTAAACTAAATGTCACCAGCTTTTGTGCCTGCCTCTAGACCCTTGTTGGAAATATGAGGTAGAGTATGTGGGGAGCCCTTTTTCTTAGGTAAGAGACATAATACATATACAAAGATAATTGTTATTATCTTTCAGGATTATTTGTTTGTGTAGGCAGTTTCTCAGAGTTTTATCTGGGAGCTGCTAGGATCAGAATGACTTGATATTACCAATCAGAATTTTGGGGACTGGAGACAGGATTCTGAATTTTATCAAGTTCTTCAGATAATTATTAAACACAAAATGTGATAACCAGGGAGCAGTCTCCATTATTTATACTGTGCACAGATAAAAGAATAAATTAAACACAGTTTAACAAATGTTCTCTTTTCCACCCAGGAAATCTTTCTTGAAACACATTTGGGATGCACTTAATGGATAGAATACCACTTAGAGATTGACTGAATTTTATACAGCTCACATTCTCTTAGTTCTTCACAAGATGGTAAAGGATCAGCTTTTTAATTTTTCATAGTTGCCTTAGAATGTCCTGCTAGTGTCTTTGTGTACAAATATGAGAGAAGCAGTTCTTGAACAATAACAATGTCCTTACCTCAGGAGTTTCATTTAATTATAAATAACTTATTTTCAGAAAAGTATTATTTATCCAAAGGGAAGATATTTGGAAGCCTGTCCCTTATAGTAGTTTAGTGAAGGAATGAAGTTTACCTGCTCATTTATTTAAAAAAAAAAAGTATATTTATTTATGGGATCCAAAGCTGTGCCTTGTTCCTTACTTACTGTTATATGGGACACCATATTTCTTCTCTAGTTAAGTTTTGGGAGATCATGTAAATCTTCATCTGTAATGTTAAATAACTTTAAGGAAAGGGAGTATGTGATACTACAAATAAAAGCAGTTGTAACACTTCTTCATTGCTTCCTTGGTGTGCTGTTCTAAGTGCTTTGCATTGACCTTTAATTCTTACAGCTCTGTAGAGAAGGGACTGTTATCTCGTACTGATGAAAAACTTAAGTGTAGGGGGTAAAACAACTAGCCCATTGTTATTCTGCTGTTTAATATCAGAGCTTAGATCAAATCCTAGGTATTCTGGGCAAAGAAGAGATCATAGTAGTAATTTAATGAACCAGTAGTGGCTTGTACTTGTTGACTTGTATGCATAATAGATTTCTACAGTAGAAAAAAATGAGAGTAAATCATCTCTTCTTAACCTGTCGTTTAAAAATTGCAGAAATCTAGAGACGAAAGATTTAGATAAATTGTTCTGATTCACAAAGACAGTACGTAATGGTATAGCCAGGACAGTACACAAGCTTGCTGAGTTCCAATTCTGTATTATTTTCGCCCCTTGGATCATAAAAAGATGAAAATTTTCATAAATTATTTTTTGTATTTCTTGTTGCTGTTTTTATTTTTCTTGTTAGTGCAATTGGCATTAGCAACTGCCATTGATACTTGTTTCTTGATATCCTTTTGCTAATTTATAACATCAGAGTATGTCCTATCAAATGATATTTAAACATTCAGTTTCATGGAAATTATTGGCAAAATGGCTTAGAGCAGTAGTTCTTAACCTTGTCAAACTCTTCACACCCTCGTTATAATAGATATTTTCTAAAATCCTTCTGTATGATTTCTAACATGACATTTACAAATGATGTAACTACCTACAAACAATTTCAGAAAAGGAAAAATCATTTTCACATGTAATATAGAAGAAATACAAATATGTATTTAAAGTATATACATATATCCTTGAAATGTAAATATTGGGAGCAACTCCATGAGAATCTTTTATTCTTTTTTTTTTTTTTAAAGATTTTTATTTATTTATTTGACAGAGAGAAATTACAAGTACACTGAGAGGCAGGCAGAGAGAGAGAGAAGGAAGCAGGCTCCCTGCTGAGCAGAGAGCCCGATGCGGGACTTGATCCCAGGACCCTGAGATCATGACCTGAGCCGAAGGCAGCGGCTTAACCCACTGAGCCACTCAGGCGCCCAGAATCTTTTATTCTAAATGTAGTCCATGGACTAGCAAGATTAACATCAGTCAGCAGATACAATAAAATCTACTTAGAATAACATCAAAAATAAGAAACACTTGGTGATATATCTGAAAAAAATATGAAAGATCTCTGTACTGAAAACTGTAAAATATTTTTGAGAAAAGTCAAAGAATATCCAAAAAAAAAAAAAAGAAAAAAAAAAAGGAGAGATACACCCTGTGTGTGGATTGGAAGTCTTTACATTGTTAAGATGTCTTTATTCTCCACAGAGATCCCAGTCAAAATCTTGGCAAACTTTTTTATAGAAATTGATAAGCAAATTAATCCAAATGAAAATGCAAAGGAGCTAGACTAGAATAGACAAGATAAATTTGGAAAAGAACTAAGTTGGAGAGCTAGCATTAATTGATTTGAAGACTTACTATTAAGGTACTATATCAAGAGGGTATGTTATTAATGGAAGGCAGACAAATAGAATAATAGAATAGAATAGAGGCCAGAAATAGACCCATACATATACATGGACGAATGATTTTCAACAAAGATTCAAATCAATTCAGTGAAGAGCACATGGTCTATTTTACAAATGGTACCAGAACAAATGGATGTTCATACACAGCCATTATAAAACAAAACAAAAAACCTTTGATTTGTTTTTTAAATCATCTGTAAAGACCCAAAATGGATCACATACCCAAATATAAACTAAATGCTGCTTGAAGAAAACATAGGGGAAATTTTTGTGACTTCGGGCTGGGCAGAGATTTCTTAAATACAATATGAAACAAACAATTCATAAGATAAATTGAATTTCATCAATCTTAGAAACTTCTCTTTGAAAAACATCACTCATAAGACAACAAAAATAAAGCTATAGACTGGGAAAAAAATATTGGCAATGATTATATCTGTGAAAGGACTTGTATTCAGAAGGTATTCAATGAGGTAACAGAGCTCAATTTTAAAAGGAGGCAAAGACTGAAACTTCTCCAAAAGGATATATGTCAAATAAACACGGAAAGACATGCCCAGTATCATTTACTAGAGAAATGCAAAATAAGATATCGCTATGTACTTATTAGAATGGTGACACTGTGGAGGGATTGAAACACACAGGGTTGGTGAGAATGTGAGATGCTACAATTTGGAAAACAGTCTGTCAGCTTCTGGAGTTAAATAGACACCTGCCACTGATCCACGCATTGCACTCCTAGGTCATTACCCAAGAGGAAAAGAAAGCTGACGTCCAAATGAAAACTCATATATGAGTGTTCATAGCAGCCATATGTATAATAGCCCCAAACTGGAAACATTTTACCAACAAATAAATGATTAATGGATAAACAAATGGTGCTGTCTATACAAAAGAATAATGCTCAGATAAAAAGGAATGAATTACCGATACATAGAGCAACACTAGTGATCCTCAAAATAATTACGCTGAGTGGAAGAAAACACAACAAAAGAATACATTCTTTTTTGGAGGAGTCAAGATGGCGGAGAAGTAGCAAGCTGAGACTACATCAGCTAGGAGGAGATCAAGTAGATAGCTTATCTAAAGATTGCAAACACCTGCAAATCCACAGGCAGATCGAAGAGAAGAACAGCAATTCTGGAAATAGAAAAACAACCACTTTCTGAAAGGTAGGACCGGTGGAGAAGTGAATCCAGAGCAACAGGAAGATAGACCCCGGGGAGAGGGGCCGGCTCCCAGCAAGCGGCCGAGCAACGGCGCACAAAATCAGGACTTTTAAAAGTCTGTTCTGCCGAGGGACATCGCTCCAGAGGCTAAACCGGGGCGAAACCCACGCGGTGTCAGCGTGGCCTCAGGTCCTGCAGGGTCAGAGAAGGATCGGGGGTGTCTGAGTGTCACAGAGCTTGCGGGTATTGGAACAGGAAAGCCGGCTACAGAGACAGAGCCGACAGTAAGATCACAGCTCGGGGTTACCTTGAACCGGTCGCAGGCTCGGTGAGCTCGGAGCGCAGCTGGAGGTCAGGCAGATGGGAGTTACTGGGCGCTGTTCTCTGAGGGCGCACTAAGGAGTGGGGCCCCGGGCTCTCGGCTCCTCCGGGCTGGAGACCAGGAGGCCGCCATTTGTATTCCCATCCTCCGGAACTCTACGGAAAGTGCTCAGGGAACAAAAGCTCCTGAAAGCAAACCCCAGCGTATTACTCAGCCCGGCCCCTGGAAAGGGCGGTGCAATTTCGCCTGGGGCAAAGACACTTGAGAATCACTACACCAGACCCCTCCCCCCAGAAGATCAATAAGAAATTCAGTCAAGACTAAGTTCACCTACCAAGGAGTGCGGTTTCAATACCAAGGAGAGCAGCAGAATTCCAGAGGAGGAGAAAGCAAAGCACAGAATTCATGGCTTTCTCCCTGTGATTTTCTTTTTTTTTTTCCCCTGTGATTTTTTTAGTCTTGCAGTTAATTTAATTTTTTTCCTTTTTATTTTTTTTTCTCTTCTTCTGCTAAAATTTTTTTAAACTTTTACCCTTTCTTTTTAAACGTTTTTTAACTAGTTTATCTAATATATATATATTTTTTCCTTTTTATATTTTTCTTTATTCATTTTCTTTTTAAAAATTCTTTTATTTATTTATTTTTTTCTTTCTTTCTTTTTGAACCTCTTTTTATCCCCTTTCTCCCCCTCATGATTTGGGATCTCTTCTGATTTTGTTAAAGCATATTTTCCTGGGGTCTTTGCCACCCTTTTAGTATTTTACTTGCTCCGTGGAAAAATTCACCACAAAAAAAAGAACAAGAGGCAGTACCGAAGGCTAGGGACCTAATCAATACAGACGTTGGTAATATGTCAGATCTAGAGTTCAGAATGACTATTCTCAAGGTTCTAGCCGGGCTCAAAAAAGGCATGGAAGATATTAGAGAAACCCTCTCAGGAGATATAAAAGCCCTTTCTGGAGAAATAAAAGAACTAAAATTTAGCCAAGTTGAAATAATAAAAGCTATTAATGAGGTGCAATAAAAAAATGGAGGCTCTCACTGCTAGGATAAATGAGGCAGAAGAAAGAATTAGTGATATAGAAGACCAAATGATAGAGAATAAAGAAGCTGAGCAAAAGAGGGACAAACAGCTACTGGACCACGAGGGGAGAATTCGAGAGATAAGTGACACCATAAGACGAAACAACATTAGAATAATTGGGATTCCAGAAGAAGAAGAAAGAAAGAGGGGAGCAGAAGGTATACTGGAGAGAATTATTGGGGAGAATTTCCCCAATATGGCAAAGGGAACGAGCATCAAAATTCAGGAGGTTCAGAGAACGCCCCTCAAAATCAATAAGAATAAGCCCACACCCTGTCACCTAATAGTAAAATTTACAAGTCTCAGTGACAAAGAGAAAATCCTGAAAGCAGCCCGGGAAAAAAAGTCTGTAACATACAATGGTAAAAATATTAGATTGGCAGCTGACTTATCCACAGAGACCTGGCAGGCCAGAAAGAGCTGGCATGATATTTTCAGAGCACTAAATGAGAAAAACATGCAGCCAAGAATACTGTATCCAGCTAGGCTATCATTGAAAATAGAAGGAGAGATTAAAAGCTTCCAGGACAAACAAAAACTGAAAGAATTTGCAAACACCAAACCAGCTCTAAAGGAAATATTGAAAGGGGTCCTCTAAGCAAAGAGAGAGCCTACAAGTGGTAGATCAGAAAGGAACAGAGACAATATACAGTAACAGTCACCTTACAGGCAATACAATGACACTAAATTCATATCTCTCAATTGTTACCCTGAATGTTAATGAGCTAAATGCCCCAATCAAAAGACACAGGGTATCAGAATGGATAAAAAAACAAAAGCCATCTATATGTTGCCTCCCAGATATTCATTTTAAACCGGAAGAAACCTCCATATTTAAAGTGAGGGAGTGGAAAAGAATGTTCCATGCTAATGGACATCAGAAGAAAGCATGAGTGGCAATCCTTATATCACATCAATTAGATTTTAAGCCAAAGACTATAATAAGAGATGAGGAAGGACACTATATCATACTCAAAGGGTCTGTCCAACAAGAAGATCTAACAATTTTAAATATCTATGCCCCCAACGTGGGAGCAGCCAACTATATAAACCAATTAATAACAAAATCAAAGAAACACATCAACAATAATACAATAATAGTAGGGGACTTTAACACTCCCCTCACTGAAATGGACAGATCATCCAAGCAAAAGATCAGCAAGGAAATAAAGGCCTTAAATGACACACTGGACCAGATGGACATCACAGATATATTCAGAACATTTCATCCCAAAGGAACAGAATACACATTCTTCTCTAGTGCACATGGAACATTCTCCAGAATAGATCACATCCTCGGTCCTAAATCTGGACTCAACCGGTATCAAAAGATTGGGATCATTCCCTGCATATTTTCAGACCACAATGCTCTGAAGTTAGAACTCAACCACAAGAGGAAGTTTGGAAAGAACCCAAATACATGGAGACTAAACAGCATCCTTCTAAAGAATGAATGGGTCAACCGGGAAATTAAAGAAGAATTGAAAAAAATCATGGAAACAAATGATATGAAAAAACAACGGTTCAAAATCTGTGGGATACAACAAAGGCAGTCCTGAGGGGAAAATATATAGTGGTACAAGCCTTTCTCAAGAAACAAGAAAGGTCTCAGGTACACAACCTAACCCTACACCTAAAGGAGCTGGAGAAAGAACAAGAAAGAAACCCTAAGCCCAGCAGGAGAAGAGAAATCATAAATATCAAAGCAGAAATCAATGAAATAGAAACGAAAAAGATAATAGAGCAATCAATGAAACTAGGAGCTGGTTCCTTGAAAGAATTAATAAAATTGATAAACCCCTGGCCAGACTTATCAAAAAGAAAAGAGATAGGACCCAAATAAATAAAATCATGAATGAAAGAGGAGAGATCACAACTAACACCAAAGAAATACAAACTATTATAAGAACATACTATGAGCAACTCTGCGCCAACAAATTTGACAATCTGGAAGAAATGGATGCATTCCTAGAAACATATAAACTACCACAACTGAACCAGGAAGAAGTAGAAAGCCTGAACAGACCCATAACCAGTAAGGAGATTGAAACAGTCATTAAAAATCTCCAAACAAACAAAAGCCCAGGGCCAGACGGCTTCCCGGGGGAATTCTACCAAACATTTAAAGAAGAACTAATTCCTATTCTCCTGAAACTGTTCCAAAAAATAGCAATGGAAGGAAAACTTCCAGACTCATTTTATGAGGCCAGCATCACCTTGATCCCAAAACCAGACAAGGATCCCATCAAAAAAGAGAGCTATAGACCAATATCCTTGATGAACACAGATGCGAAAATACTCAACAAAATACTAGCCAATAGGATTCAACAGTACATTAAAAGGATTATTCACCACGACCAAGTGGGATTTATTCCAGGGCTACAAGGTTGGTTCAACATTCGCAAATCAGTCAATGTGATACAACACATCAATAAAAGAAAGAACAAGAACCATATGATACTCTCAATAGATGCTGAAAAAGCATTTGACAAAGTACAGCATCCCTTCCTGATCAAAACTTTTCCAAGTGTAGGGATAGAGGGCACATACGTCAATATCATCAAAGCCATCTATGAAAAACCCACCGCAAATAGCGTTCTCAAAGGAGAAAAACTGAAAGCTTTTCCACTAAGGTCAGGAACACGGCAGGGATATCCATTATCACCACTGCTATTCAACATAGTACTAGAAGTCCTAGCCTCAGCAATCAGACAACAAAAGGAAATTAAAGGCATCCAAATCGGCAAAGAAGAAGTCAAATTATCACTCTTTGCAGATGATATGATACTATATGTAGAAAACCCAAAAGACTCCACTCCAAAACTGCTAGAAATTGTACAGGAATTCAGTAAAGTGTCAGGATATAAAATCAATGCACAGAAATCAGTTGCATTTCTCCACACCACCAACAAGACAGAAGAAAGAGAAATTAAGGAGTCAATACCATTTACAATTGCACCCCAAACCATAAGATACCTAGGAATAAACCTAATCAAAGAGGCACAGAATCTATACTCAGTAAACTATAAAGTACTCATGAAAGAAATTGAGGAAGACACAAAGAAATGGAAAAATGTTCCATGCTCCTGGATTGGAAGAATAAATATTGTGAAAATGTCTATGCTACCTAAAGCAATCTACACATTTAATGCAATTCCTATCAAAGTACCATCCATCTTTTTCAAAGAAATGGAACAAATAATTCTAAAATTTATATGGAACCAGAAAAGACCTCGAGTAGCCAAAGGGATATTGAAAAAGAAAGCCAAAATTGGTGGCATCACAATTCCGGACTTCAAGCTCTATTACAAAGCAGTCATCATCAAGACAGCATGGTACTGGCACAAAAACAGACACATAGATCAATGGAACAGAATAGAGAGCCCAGAAATAGACCCTCAACTCTATGGTCAACTAATCTTTGACAACGCAGGAAAGAATGTCCAATGGAAAAAAGACAGCCTCTTCAATAAATGGTGTTGGGAAAATTGGACAGCCACATGCATAAAAATGAAATTGGACCATTTCCTTATACCACACACAAAAATAGACTCAAAATGGATGAAGGACCTCAATGTGAGAAAGGACTCCATCAAAATCCTTGAGGAGAACACAGGCAGCAACCTCTTCGACCTCAACCGCAGCAACATCTTCCTAGGAACACTGCCAAAGGCAAGGGAAGCAAGGGCAAAAATGAACTATTGGGATTTCATCAAGATCAAAAGCTTTTGTACAGCAAAGGAAACAGTTAACAAAATCAAAAGACAACTGACAGAATGGGAGAAGATATTTGCAAACTACATATCAGATAAAGGACTAGTGTCCAAAATCTATAAAGAACTTAGTAAACTCAACACCCAAAGAACAAATAATCCAATCAAGAAATGGGCAGAGGACATGAACAGACATTTCTGCAAAGAAGACATCCAGATGGCCAACAGACACATGAAAAAGTGCTCCATATCACTCGGCATCAGGGAAACACAAATCAAAACCACAATGAGATATCACCTCACACCAGTCAGAATGGCTAAAATCAACAAGTCAGGAAATGACAGATGCTGGCGAGGATGCGGAGAAAGGGGAACCCTCCTACACTGTTGGTGGGAATGCAAGCTGGTGCAGCTACTCTGGATAACAGCATGGAGGTTCCTCAAAATGTTGAAAATAGAACTGCCCTATGACCCAGCAATTGCACTACTGGGTATTTACCCTAAAGATACAAACATAGTGATCCAAAGGGGCATGTGCACCCGAATGTTTATAGCAGCAATGTCCACAATAGCCAAACTATGGAAAGAACCTAGATGTCCATCAACAGATGAATGGATCAAGAAGATGTGGTATATATACACAATCGAATACTATGTGGCCATCAAAAGAAATGAAATCTTGCCATTTGCGACAACATGGATGGAACTAGAGCGAATCATGCTTAGCGAAATAAGTCAAGCAGAGAAAGACAACTATCATATGATCTCCCTGATATGAGGAAGTGGTGATGCAACATGGGGGCTTAAGTGAGTAGGAGAAGAATCAATGAAACAAGATGGGATTGGGAGGGAGACAAACCATAAGTGACTCTTAATCTTACAAAACAAACTGAGGGTTGCTTGGGGGAGGGGTTTGGGAGAAGAGGGGGTGGGGTTATGGACATTGGGGAGGGCATGTGCTTTGGTGAGTGTTGATTCACAGACCTGTACCCCTGGGGATAAAAATACATGTTTATAAAAAATAAAAAATTTAATAAAAAAAAAAAAAAAAGAAATTGGGCTTGCCAGACCTTGATTTGGAACTTCTAGCCTCCAGAACTATGACAATAAATTTCTGTTGTTTACATAAAAAAAAATAAAGAATACATTCTTTTTTGACTCCATTCAAATAAAATTATAGGAAATGCAAAGTAATGTTTAGTGATGCAAAGTAGATCAGTGGTTGCCTGGTGAGCAGGGATTATGGTTGGGCAGGGAGAGGGAGAGATTACAAAGAGATAAAAGGAAACTTTGGGGGGTTGATGAATATATTCAGAAATTTTTTTTTTTTTAGATTTTTGAAAGATTTTTATTTATTTATTTATTGGACAGAGAGAGAGTACAAGCAGGGGGAGCCACAGGCAGAGGGAGAAGCAGGCTTCCCACTGAGCAGGGAGCCTGATGTGGGGCTTGATCCCAGGACCCTGAGATTGTGACCTGAGCTGAAGACAGATGCTTAACTGACTAAGCCACCCAGGTGTCCCAAATACATTCAGAATCTTGATTGTAGTTATAGTTTTACAGGTGTCAGAACTTACCAAATGTATATATTAAATATGTAGCAGTTTATTGTCAATTATAGCTCAGTCATATTGGGAAGAAAAAAACTGGAGAAACATCTTAGACTTAATTTCTTTGTATTCAACCCAGTTGATAGTTTCTTTCACTTCTTACCTCTGTGCCCCTACATTTCTATATGCTCCTTAATTCTTCATGCCATTTTGATACTATACATTATTATCTCTTTTCTAGTTTGCAGATTCCTAAAATGTGCTTCTGCTTCTTGTCATCACCCCTTCCTCCTACCCTAAAAGGTATACACTGCTATTAGATTTTTCTTACTAAAACATACCTGTTCTGCCCCTCTTCTGCTCACAGTTTGTCACTTTCATTTAATAAAGAAGAAAAACTTTAACCTTTTTTGTCATGATGTGTGAGAACATCCATGATTTCTGACCCTGTTTTACTTCTCCAGTCTTACTTACCGCTACTCTTTTTTTATAAACTCAGTTTCCAGATACATTTAACCATCATCCCTCCTTCCCTCATTACACAGGTTGCTCTTTTCATCTACTTGTTCTACACTTACAATGCCTTCTCTACTCTCATCTTACTCCTGCTAAGGGGGAAAAGTAAGGTAGAGTCATTAAAATTTTAAACCAACTGTAATTTTATTTGATATGTCATTGAGCTAATGGGGAAAATTAATCTCATTTGTTAGTTACTTACGGTATAATTAGCAGTTGTGCTCAATATTATCATTCCATTGGCCCCTCCAATTTCTGCCATTACCTTGCTTTTTTTTTTAATAAATTAATTTCTTTATTTTCATAAAAGCAGTATTCATTATTTTTTCACCACACCCAGTGCTCCATGCAATCCGTGCCCTCCATAATACCCACCACCCGGTACCCCAACCTCCCACCCCCCCGCCACTTCAAACCCCTCAGATGAGAGACTATGTACTCCGAAAAACATTACCTTGCTTTTTTTTTTACCAAGACTGGGTTCTAGGGCCATCATTATTACATTGACTCACCACAGGTATGTGCCCTGTTTCTTCTCTTGCTTCACTAGTGGTTTCTGTTTGGCTTAATGCAAGAATAGACATTTTATTACTCCTCTTACTTAAGATCTCATCACTATTTTCTTTCTTTCTTTCTTTCTTTCTTTCTTTTTTTTTTTTTTTTTTTTGATATTTTCTTCCCTCAATAGAAGTGACAAGATAGTCTTAGTGTTTCTCTGTCTCTTCAGTCTTCTTTTTTACGGCACATCCTCCTCTAGCAGATCCTTGAAAGTTTGGGGTCCAACTGCCTTCTCATTCTGTGCTCTTTCTCTTAAACTATCTTATTTACTCTTTCAGCCTTAAATTCAGTATTATTTGCTCATCTCCCAGATTTGTACCCTGATTCCTGACTTTATTTTTTTAAGGTTTTATTTATTTGGGAGAGAATAAGTGAGCGAGAGAGTGCGAGCACACACTATCAAGGAGAGAGGCAGAAGGAGAAGCAGATTCCCTGCTGTGTGGGGCTGAATCCCAGGACCCTGAGACCATAAGCTGAGCCAAAGGCAGGTGCTTAACCGACTGAGCCATATAGGCACCCCTCCTGAGTTTGTTTCTCAGTTTCAAGCCTTAACATCCTACTGGAAGACTAATGTTTTTAACAGTACAAATTAAGGAGCTGGCATTTAAGTTTAAGAGACAGTGTAAATAAGGCAAAAAACCCAGAAGCAATGTGGTGTTCCTTGGGACATAAAGGTGGGGAGACACAATTAGGAATATCTCAAAGAACCAGTGCAAAAATTATTGGATGGAACCAGGAACTGGGAAGTCAGGAATTGAGGGAATTTGCTTACAGTTTTAACTCCTTTCTGTGTAGTAGCAGCAGCTGTTGCTCCTTTGTCTCATCCTTCTCCTTTTTTTGAAAACTACTTTCTAGTTCTAGCAACTTGGAGGTAATTAAAGATTCAGACCTAGTTCCAAAATCTTAAGATATGGACTAATTGACTAATGAACTTATGGTATGATTAACTGGGACTGGGATGGTGTTGGCAGGGGCACGTAGCCTGGACTGGACAGAGATCCTAAGACAGAGTGAGTTCTCAAAGAATATTTGGGGAGTGGGAAGAAGATAATTGACATTTCAAGGTGGGAAAGCATGAATTTGTCTTGTTTGAATATCCTGAGATTTTTCTTTAGCAATACAGAGGCATGCTAATAGGGTGCTATGTTGATTTATTTTGGAGAGGGCTGTTAGATTGGTTTGGCAGAAGGTTAGTATTACGAGGAAATTAAGGGTGCTGATATTTTTTAAAGTACAAATGATCAATCACAGGGTTCACACTAGGTAGCAAAAAAAAGCGATTGGAAGGGGACTAGGTATCCTAATGGGGAAATATATGAAGGGAAGGGGATGCAGTACCTCCGAATTTGACCTTCATTTGTCATGGAATATATGAATACTAGAGGCCTGGGAGGAGAGGAAGTTGTAGTCTGTAAATGAAAAATTGGAAACTCTCTGAGGCCGTTTCATAGTAGTTGTTCCAGTTGATGAAAAATCTGTGGCATGTCTCTGGAAGTTAAGAGCATTACTTTACTACGCTTAATAAAAAACATATTTTGTTATGCTAACAGTTCCAGAGTTTCACTAGCTATTAATTACATAATTCAACCACTAGAATAGGAATTTTAAAAAATCAGTGATAAGCACATTGTTGTATTGAAGTTTCCTTTATATGTTGATTAGTTCCTCAGAGAAACCACAGTTAGGACTAGGCTCCATTGGTAAAAACAATGACTTTTTTCAGTTCCCGCCGTTATCAAAGTTCCAGCCTTACCTTATTGCAGTAGTGCCTTATCTAACATTTCCTTGCTGCTGTACCAAAATATTTTTTCAGTACATTCACTTTTGTATCCAGACTTATTTTACAGTTTGAGCCAATCCTCAAGGTAGAAGATGGTTCAAAGAATCAGATTGGAGTCTTACATTTAGATCTGTCCTTCTTCACTCACAGTGAGGTTGCTGTACACTTGTCAGGCTGCTTGAAACCTACTCCTAGGACTGTTAGAGTTAGGATTGGTCCCGGACTGAGTATATAGGTTTGGATTAGTGGTGAGTGAGCCAGAGCAAGTTGTGAATTTTTTTGGAATGCTGTAGCACAATTGGGAAACACAGTTGCAATTAAGAAATAAAGCATGTGAGTTTACAAGTCAGTGAATTGTATTAAAAATAAAGGTAGTAAACACTTTATTTGTAATGATTTTACTATATTTTGCTGTTATCTGTGCTGTTGAATAATTTCCATCTAGTGTTCTTTAAGGCATAAAATACTACATAACAGGCCACCCTGTGTTTCTTTTGAGCTCTGCATTCAGCTGTGCCATGCTGCTGGCTTGAAATCAGCCATGGTAGGGGAGCATTTATACCACGGACTCTGGCAAATCTACAAATCAAGGCCTTTCCTCCTGAAGGACCAGGTGTTCAACATTTACCAGCACACTGTGGCATACATAGTAGTCTTCTCTTATCTGTGGGGGTACCTTCTAAGACCCCCAGAGAATGCCCCAAACTATGGATAGTACTGAACATTATATCTACTGTGTTTGTCCTCTACATATATACATACCTATAATAAAGTTCATAAATTAGGCACAGTAAGAGAGTTACAAAAATAATAATAAAATAGAACAATTATAAAAATATAGTAAAAGTTATGTGAATGGGATCTCTCTCTCAAAATATGTTAGTGTACTGTACTCATCCTTCTTGTGATGATGTGAGGTGATAAAATGCCTATGTGATGAGATGAAGTGAGGCAAATTCGGTAGGTATTGTGATGTAAGGTTAGGCTGCCATTGACCTTCTGACAACGCGTGGGAAGGAGGATCGTCTGCTTCCAGACCATGGTTGACCGTGGGTAACTGAAACAGAAGGCAGAACCTATGGGTAAGGGTAGAATGGTCAACTGTAACAGTACTTCTTGCTTTTTCTCACTTTATCTCAAAGATTTGGGGGGAAACTACCAAATCGAAAATCTTTTTTCCTTCCTGGAATCTCATCCCTGACTTCTTGCAGCCTTATCTTTAAGGTTTTTTCTTCTTTTACTATATTTTTATTCTATTCTATTCTGTCCTTTTCTATTCTATTCTATTCCTATGTGTTTTTACCCATTCTTCTTCCCTATGGGCTCTAGATGTTGGTCTTTTCTCTCTCTTCCATCTTACTGCTATAGGTGAATCTCATTTTGATTTCTGCCAATATACCCAATTTCCCTCACCCTTCTCAGCTGTATAAATTAGAGCTTTAGAAATTGTCACTATTGGCAGAAAGAATATATGAAATGGGATGACATAGCTCATAGATCATAGTGCCAGAGTTCCTGTCACTTTTAACATTTGACATTTTGTGTTTATCAGGATTGTTTATATTTCATGAAATATTAGCTTAAGCATGAGTCAGAAAAGTAAGTGCTTATTAACTGTATTTTTAGAGTTAGTTATATTCTCTTTTTCATCCTTGTGTATATTTTCAACAGAACACAGCCTCATTTTGTTTGTAATGGAAATTTTATAATACAAAAACAGAATTTATTCACTAATTTATAGAATCAACTCTTCCAACTAAAAGGCTTATTAACAGGAGTGCTTTTGGTTTCGAGAAGCAGAAAAGTGAACAGAAAAAGTGGCTGATGGTCACTGTTGAGTTAGCAACTTAAAGATGCTAGACAGAAATTTCTAAGATTCTCTTGATCTTTCTTTTAAGGTCAACTGATGGTTCCTACAGATCTAATACCTGCATCACAGCAGGACGAGGGAGCTGGAACAGTAGCAGTAGAGCTGTCTGTGCATGTGCTCTGGCTACATCCAGATGCAAGGAGCCTGGGCACTGAATAAATAGTTTATCTAATAGTAATATTATACTTTATGCTAATAGTAATATTATACTTTATAGTAGTGATATTATACTTTATGTTAAAGGAAGACAGGTGAGCAGGGATTGGAAACAGGCCTTAAGTGAAGTTACCATGGACTGCTGCATAGTACACAATGTCATGTTCACTCATATATCTAAACCTAATGCACTGAGACATATTTAAAATGTGCAAATGTAACTAATATATGATATAGTTGTCCAAAGAAGTTCAGTATGGTTTGTTCAGTCTAGGAAGTGATGGAAAACTAGTTTTATTTGATGAAAGGTATTCGAGTTTAGAAAATAGTGCTTTCACCCAAATCATTGTGGTAGCTAATATTATTCCCATTTTTACAAAGTAGGAAACTGAGACAGATGTTAATTGATTTGCTCCAGATCACAGAGCTTAGTAAATGGGCAGGCCAAGGTTAGAACCTGGTCATTTCTCTCTAGAAAATTGCAGAAAATGTTTATAAATCAAAATTAATTCTTATTTTATGGGAAAAATGATATTTGATAGGGAAGGAACTCAAGTCCACACATGGACAAGGTAGTAAGTGTTATGTATTGTCCATTTAATGGTGAAGCCTGAGCCCGTTAGGCTTCGGGGAGCCAGTGCATAGGACACTAACACTTAGTGCATGCTTACTATATGCGTTTAGCTTATACTGATCCATCTAATTCTTACAACAACCCTTGTGAACTAGGTACTGTTACTGTGTTTAGATGAAGAAACTGAAAACAGAAAGGCTTAGTCACAAACCTGACCTTGTAAGCAGCAGACCTAGAACTGACCCAGAACTGAACCATTAACTCTTACCATTGAAGCTACACATTGGCCATGACACCATCCACCCTCTCACAATAACTGATTTGTGTAAGAGAGAATGAGGAGGATTTCTCAAAGTGATTCTTACCTCGTTCTTTCTAATTGATCTCAGAAGAATTTCTACTCTTTTATCTACATAGGATGTTGAATAAAATATGGTATGAAATTTCACCAGTAAAACAAACACTTAAAGCTGCATTTTGGAAAGCAATATATAGGGACTTTAAGAATCCCAAATTCAAATATCTTTTCAACAGACCTGATAACATGTTAGTAGCCCCTTTTCAGCTCATGATAACTGGTTACATCTTCATAATTTTAAGAACTACCATGGAATATCGATCCAGAAATTGGAATAAGAATGCAGCAAATACATATGTGAAAATAATCCCACACAGATGGAAGTTATACAGCTCAGAACTTCATGATGAGTCATAACTTTTGGAAGACCATTCCATTCTTCCCGAGTCTGTCAACAGAGGGATGTAAAAAGTGATGTAGTTTTCATGTTCAGCATTAACATCTGTTGCATGGTAGCCTGATTATATTCCTATCTAAGGAAACATCTATAAATATTGGCAGAGATCTCCTTTTTACTTTTGTTTCGAGGCTGTTTATTTCTGTATTCTATTGGCTCTGCAGTGTATCTCTGTGTAATTTGGGTGGTCTGTGGTGAGCTCAGTATCTCCCTAATACAACTCCTTAGGATTCTATACCTAACGCCAGGAGCGGTTCTGCCACCAGGTCAGAGTGGTGTGTTTTCAGAGCCGGAGTCCGTCATTACCACCGAGATTATTGTTTCCTTCTCTTTTGCTTTCCCACATATTTATACACTACTAGCAAGAGTAAATATCAGGATTTTAAATGAGTGATTGTTTCACCGGTTTATTTTAGCCCTGTCATTTTTCATGAAACCTGTGAGAGAATGAAGAGAAAATTCACCCACAAAAAAGTTGGAATGTGATTTATTGTTGACTTTTTTCTTTATATTATATAGAAGACAATAAATATAAAAGTTGGCCATAGATACAACGATACAACTAGGTTGAAGTTTCAGCAAGTTTTTAGAGGTAGAAATTGTAGTACTGCTTGTATAGCTTGATATCAAACTAAATATTTTAATTTGTATAAAGAAAGTTTGAGAAATTAAAAGCTAAAACTGAAGAAGCAGACTTGGATATTTGGACTAATAATACACTGCTCTGTATACACATAGCAACAGATTGTTTTATTATTTGTGTAATTGGTATCATCTGTGATTTAGAGTCTTGGAATAACAGAATCCTTTGGGAGGGACTGTGGAGTACATTACTGGAATGGAATTGGCAGTGTTCACATACTGTTCTGTGCTCTGGTTTAGAATTCTCTTTGCTGCTTTTCTTCCTTAGGTGGGACTCTTCCCTGGACACTGTGTTGAGTTAATTAATCAGAAAGTTCCCCAGTCAGTGACCAACTCAGTGCCAAAACCAGGTGAGTACACTTTTTCATTAGTGTGGTTATCTTATCAACTGTTAAAAGAAACAGATTTTCTCTTTTTGGTAAATACATAGCTTGTTTTGCTGTTCTTTCCATTTATTGATACAATATACATCCTTAATTTTATGTGGTTTTGATTTTTAATATATTATTTCTCTATTGATGATTTCACAAAGGTGCATTTGACATTTTAGATAATTTCAAAGAACTACTTGGTCCATTAGGTTTTATCATTATTTGTTTTGTATTATAGTAGGAATGTAGCTTATTAATGAGCACAGTGATTGAAGAAAAATAACAAGTTTAAAGAATTCACAGAGATGGTATGATTAGATGAAAATTAATAAATTAAAGAGAATGTATGTTTTATCGATGACTATGAATATCAAAGGTATTTTATTTTTTTAAACTGTTTTAAACAGCGTTTTCATTACTTAGTGTATTCACAGTGCTGTGTAAATATGTGGACTGTTTTATGAATAAGTAAAGCTGTGTCTCAGGGGGTGGAAATCAAGAAAATGGAAGTTTTTGTTTTTATTGGGGTGATTTATTCTAGGCAAATTCTATAGAATACTTAGCCTGGAAGTTTTTAGTGTGATACAAATTTTTTAAAGGAAAACAACACAGACTGAAAGACTTTGGAGGGAAGAGGAAGTAATCAAATTTATTTCTCCCTACTCTCATTATTCCTTTGCCTTTCTCCACCCTTCTTCCTACTCTGCCCCAGTAGAAGAAAAAGAAAAGATTTCTGGGCCTCGGAATTTATTTGGACTGTTTCCCATAAGGTATTTTCTAGTGTTAGGACCTATGTGTGAGAATTAGGAGGAAAAAATCTTATTATTTTCCCACCTCTGTTCCTAAAGTATGTATCACACTATCTTTGCTTATAGTATTTGGGTAAAGTAAAGGGCAATAACCCCTTTTGAAGCTTATTTCTTCACAGAAAGTTAGGAATTGTAAAATTTTAGGCAGACTACCTTTAATGTTTAGTAGAGAAAAATTGTTCTCTGCAGTTCTACTCGAGGCAGGATTCTTAGTCTCTTTTCAAGACATTTTTATCCTCTGTTAAATCTCCCTTCTTTGGGTAAACACTATTTTAAAAAACTTTCTCAGTGGGTACTTGCTCAGTAAATGGTCACTAGTGGTTGCAATGACTATAGGCTTCTTTTCTAAAATACGGCGTTATTAACTTAAAAAAAAAAAATCCCATACCCATTAGCAGACAGTGTCCCAGCCTATCCCTGCTCTCCAACCTAAGCAGCCACTAGTTTACTTTCTGTGTCTATAGATTTCCCTTTTCTGGACACTTCATATAAGTGGAATCGTACAATACATGGTCTTTTGTTATTAGCTTCTTTGACTTAGCATAGTGTTCTCAAGGTTTAGCCATGTATCAGAATTTAATTCTTTTCATGGCTAAATAATATTCCATTGTAGGAGTCTGCTATACTTTATCAACTCATTTTTTAGTCATTTCCATTTTTGGCTATGAATAATGCCTTTATGAACACTGATATACAAGTTTTTTTGTAGATAAATATTTTTATCTCTCACGCATGTATTTAGGAATGAAATTGCTGGGTCACATGGTAGCTCTGTGCTTAACCTTTTGAAGAACTGACAGACTGCTTTACAAAGTAACTCACCATTATACAATACCCCTGGCAGTATAGGAGAGTTTCAGATATCCTTGATATCCTTGTTATTGTGTTTTTGATTGTTGCCATCTTAGTGGTAATGAAGTGGTATATCTTTATGAGTTTGATTTGCCTTTTCCTGATGACTAATAATGTTGAGTATCTTTTCATGTGTTTATTAGCCATTTGCGTGTTTTTGAAGAAATACCTATTCAGATTCTTTGCCCGTTTTTTAATTGCATTGTTATTTTATTATTGAGTTGTAAGTGTTCTTTATATATTCTAAATACAAGTCCTTTATCAGGTAACATGATTTGCAAACATTTTCTCACATTCTGTGAGTTGTCTTTGCCTGTCTTTATTCTCTCTGTTGAAGCATAAAAGTTTTTAATTTTGATGAAGTTCAGTTAATTGTTTCTTTCATTACTTATACTTTTGATGTCTTATTTAGGAAGACTTTGCTTAACCAAGGTCAAGATTTACTCCTATATTTTCTTCGAAGAAGTTTATAGTTTTAGGTCTTAGATTTCAGTCTATGATTCATTTTGAGTTAGTTTTTGTATCTGTTGTGAGGTCCAAAGAATCTCAGTTATTTGTTGAAAAAAAGATTATTCTTTCCCCCATTGAATTGTCTTAATTCCCTTGTAGAAAATTAATTGGCCTTAAACATACAAGTTTATTTTTGTACTTTTGGCTCTATTCTACTGATCTATATGTATATTCTCAAGGCCAGTTCGACCCTGTTTTGATTACATTTGTTTTGTGGTAAATTTTGCTCTTAGTTTATTCTTTCTCAGGATTGATTTGGCTTTTCAGGGTCCTTTGCAATTCCATATGAATTTTAGAATCAGATTGTCAGTTTCTACAAAGAAGTCATCTGGACTTTGATAGGGATTGTATTGAATCTCTGTATCAATTTGGGAAGTGGTACCATCTTATCAGTATTTATTAAGTCTTCCAATCCATGAACATAGGATGTTTTTCTGACCTTCTTTAATTTTGTCCAATGTTTTGTAGTTTTCAGAGTGTAAATTTTCTTTTTTTTTGTTAAATTTATCTTTTTTCTTTTTGATGCTATTGTAAACAGAATTATTTTCTTGATTTCATTTTCTTATTCATTGCAAGTAAATACAAACACAATTAATTTTGTATACTAGTCACATATCCTGAAATCTGTTGAAATGTATATTCTAATAGTTTTTTTTTTTAAGTTGGATTCCTTGGTGTGTTCTATATTCAAGATCAAGTTATCTATGAATAGAGGTATTTTTACTTTTTCCTTTGCAATTCGGATGCTTTTTGTTTCTTGTTCTTCCCCAAGTTCCCTGGCAAGACCTCTAAGAATGGCCATCTTTGTCTTATTTCTGACTTTAGGAGAAAACATCCTTCATTCATGATTAAGATGTTAGCTGTGGGATTACATAGATGCCCTTTATCTTAGGTCTTAGTTTGTTGAATGATTTTATCATGAAAGGGTGTTGGCTTTGTCTAATACTTTCTAATCTATCTGTTGAGGTGATCATGGGTTTTTGTGGTCACTATTTTGAGGTTACTAAATTCAGCATCAAAAATGTATTGTGGTTTCTCATGCATTATTTTTATATATTTCTGCTGTGTAAACTTAACCTGTTAGGTATTAAGTCTCATCTTTGATAATTCTGCCTCGGAGGTATACCGTAAACTTAGTTTTTAAAAATTAGCTTAATATTGGTATTAAATTGTGCCAATTAAATACTTTCTCATATTTTGAATGAGAAAGTGACATTTCTAATAGTGATAACCTCCAGAAGCTTTTTTTTTTTAATTTATTTTTATTTGACAGATAGAGATCACAAGTAGGCAGAGAGGCAGGCAGAGAGAGAGGGAGGAAGAAGCAGGCTCCCCGCTGAGCAGAGAGCCCGGTGCGGGGCTTGATCCCAGGGATCATGACCTGAGCCGAAGGCAGAGGCTTTAACCCACTGAGCCACCCAGGCGCCCCTCCAGAAGCTTTTAAAACTTGAGAAAGTTGGGCACCTGGATGGCTCAGTGGGTTGCGCCTCTGCCTTCGGCTCAGGTCATGATCTCAGGGTCCTGGGATTGAGTCCTGCATCCGGCTCTCTGCTTACCAGAGAGCCCGCTTCCCCCTCTCTCTCTGCCTGCCTCTCTGCCTACTTGTGATCTCTCTCTCTGTGACAAATAAATAAATAAAATCTTAAAAAAAACAACCAACAAAAACTTGAGAAAGTTAATCAGTTATTGATAGTTCTGGAAGATAAGTTTCTATTAATAAACCTGAATGACACTGTTATTTCTAAATTAGTGATGACATGTAATGACAGCACACCTTCAAAAGCTAATATTTTATCTTTTGTGAGCAGCATTGCAGGGTTGGCATAAGGAAATGTGCATTCTTAATGTATTTTGAAAAGGATGATATGAATTCTCTCAGCCTCAGGCTTGTTTCACACTTTAAAACTGTCTTTGCCTACAGTATAAACAACTTGAATGTTCTATTTATTTTTAACATTGCCATCTGTTACTGTTAGATGCCAAATCTGAAAGATGCAGCTATAGTTTGAGTCTGAAATTTAAAGCTCCCTATATTATTACACAACAAGGGCAATAGGAAAAATTTTCCCTTTGGAGCTCTTCTTAATGATCTCAATATGTTCAATTATTTGTATATGTAAAAATAAAATCAATGAGTCACCATGTCCCAACCAAGAAAGCAAGGATTCATGCTGCCTTAAGAAGAAGGAGGTGTGGTAGAGTAGGGTTGAGGGGGGAGAGAGGGAGAGAAGGAGAAAGGAAGACAAGAAGAGGAAAGAAAAGAGGAAGAAAGATAGAAGCTTGTCCATAAGAAACTGGCAGTTAGTTCAGTCACTACAGGTTATGGTTTGATGGTGGTCGATGAGATTGAGATAGGGGGAAGAAGGGAAGGCATATGTGTTTTCTTTCAGTTTATCCTGTTCGGAGTTGATGGAACAGTTGGATTTATTTACTGATCTCTTTCTTCAAGTTTTTAGTTTTTTCAGCTATTATCTCTTCAGTGTTTTTTTGTGCAATAGTTGCTTTTTCTCTTTTCCTTTCCACATTGGTTACACTCTGATGTTGTCTCACACATCGTCTTTTCAGTTTGGATACTTTGTTTTGACCTATCTTAGAATTCACTGATTTTTCTCTTCCTGTAGGCTTCTCTTAAGCCCATCTAATAAACTCCTTTCATTCTTACATATGTTATTTCTTAGATCAACATTTTGTCTTTTTTATAATTTCTGTGGTGGAATTCCTCATTTTCTCACATTAGCTACCTTTTCATATAGAAAGAAAGAAAAAGAGGAGTTTGGGGGGTGGAGAAAGGAGAGAGAGGAAAGTAGGGAGAGGGGGTAAGAGAAAAGCAAAGCACAGCTTATTTTTGAAGTATGAACTTCTTAAAATGAAGGGCATAGGGAATTTAGAAGTCAGCTATGCTCACCACTCACTATACCACCAACGCCGGCTCATAGGGAATTTAGAGATGCAAAGCCTCTGAAAACAGAAAATTTGAACAGAAATATAAAAATATCTCTTTGAAGGATTGGAAAGTTAATAAAGCAGTAAACACTTACTGAGCTAAGGTTAAGAGGAAGAAGAACATCCTGAAGAGCGACCCCAGTATTATGGAGACATTATTTCCCTAGGGTATCTACTGATGGAGTGGAGAAGGTCACAGTGTTAGTTAGTTCAGAGCCCAATAGGTTAGAGTTGTTGATAAATACCCCAAGTTTTGAGTTAGGATTTTTGTGGAAATTGATAACCGATTCTAAACTGATTCTAAAATTTATATGGAAATGCAGAGCCCCAAATACCCAAGACAATTTCGAAAAAAAAAAGTGAGAAACTTACTATTTTAAATACCAAGATTTATTTGGTTTTTAAAAAGATGTATTTATTTATTTGAGAGAGAGAGAGCACCAGGATGGGGAGAGGGGGCAAAGGGAGAAAGAAATCCCAAGCAGATTCCTGTCTGTTGAGCTTGATCCCACTACCCTAAGATCACGACCTGAGCCCAACCTGCACCACCCAGGTGCCCCAAGATTTATTGTTAAAACTTCAGTTATTAAGATGATGGTGTTGATTCAAGAGTAGACAAATAGATGAGTGGAACTTAGTGTCCAGAAACAGACCTGTGAATGCAAAGGTGGCATTGCAGAGCATTATCGAAAGGATAGTCATTTCCATAAATGGTGCTAGGTCACCTTGAGATATATATACACATATATGTATATATTATTTTTTTTTAATTTAACCTGTATATAAAATCATTTCCAGGAGGAGAGTTACAGATTTGTATGTGAAGGGTAAAACAATAAAACTTTTGGAAGATAATATAGTAGAATATCTTCATGGCTTGTTTTCATGATCTTGGGGCAGATATAAACAGTAATCATAACCGAAAAGCTTAATGATTCAACTTAATTAAAGTTCAGAACTTTATCCTAATAAGCTGTTAAGGTAATGAAGAAGGCAAGTCACAAAATGAGAAAGATATTTGACAAAGGTCACATAACTAAAGTATGTGAAGAGTCCATAAGAAAAGGACGAATAAACTGATTTAATTGAGTAAAAACTTGAACAGATACTTTAGTAAGCATATGACAAAAAGGTCAACATCATTAGTCTTAGGAAAATGCAATTTGAAATCTTACTGACTATTGCATCGCCACCAGAATGGTTAAAATATAAGAAGAACAATACCAAAGGTTGGCAAGGATATAGATCAGTGGGAATTCTCACATGCTAATTAATAGTGAGAGTACAATGTGGGACAGTCATTGTTTGGCATTATATACTGAATTTGACACATACCCTGTGACCCAGCAGTTTCATTCTTAGATATATATAGACTGCTTATAGCAACTTTAGTCCTAACTGTCAAAAAAACTTGAAAATCTCAGAGGTATTCCATAATGGGATGGATAAATGAAGATACATTCATTGAATGGATTCTTCTACACCAATGAAAATGAAATGAGTTCAACAATATGGATGAATTTCACAAAAATGAATGTTGAGTCCAGTAAATGTTGAAGGCTGCTTTTTATACATACATACATACACTGTATAATTCCACATAGATAGAGAGAATTCAAAATCATAGAGCTCAAGACTGTTCTGTGGTGTTAGAAGTCAGAATATCAGTTACCTTTGGAAAGAAGGAAGGGGGTTAGATGATTGGGATGGGTAGGACAGAGAAGATTCTGGAGTGCTAGTAATGTTCTGTTGATCCTGGTGGTGATTATACAAGAATGTAATGTTGAGGATCTTTTCATGTGCTAATCGGCCATTTGTAGAAAAATGCCTTGTAAAGTCCTTTGTCATTTTTGAATTGGTCACTTTGCATTTTTTAAGTATACCTCCATCCAGATGAATATTCATTACAGTATTGCTTTAATATTCCGATGTTGGAAATCACATTTTCAAAATAGATTCGCTATTTCCATACTGTAAAATACTCTGCAGTCATCAAAAAGAAAGAGGAAGAGGCATAGGAAATTTTTGTTGTTAAATGAAAAAGCAAAGGACAGCATAGTATGATCCCATTGTAAATTCATAAAAGAGGACCTGGAAGAATACATGCCCAATTGTAGAGGGGAATGGGATTCCAATGGAGATAGCAAGAGACATTTCATTTTTTCTTTGTTTCTGTATTATTTAACCCCTTTACAGTAAACATGTATTACTTTATAAAATTTGAAAAAAATGATCGTACCTCCTCTTAATTCCATCCTGTCCAAATAAGTAATTTCCAAGGGTCCTTCTTAATGCAACCACCCCATAAAATAGATATTTTCTTTTTCTTTTTTTTTTAAGATTTTATTTACTTAAATCACAAGTAGGCAGAGCAGCAGGCAAAGAGAGATGGGGAAGCAGGCTCCCAGCTGAGCAGAGAGCCTGATGCGGGGCTTGATCCCAGGACCCTGAGATCATGACCAGAGCTGAAGGCAGAGGCTTAACCCACTGAGCCACCCATGCGCCCCGATATTTTCTGACAATAGCTCTAACTTCTTAGATATTTTATTTAATTTATGTATATGCATGAAAAGCAGCACAGCTGGAAGGACAAGAGACTAGGCTCCAACTTTGTTTTAATCTCTGTGCCACATTTTACTGTGAGTGCACATCATTTGGCTTCTCTGACTTTTAATTCCTTTATCTAAAAAGTGAGGCAAGATTCCTTTGAAGATTAGGGATAAGACATTTAAAGCCCCTGGATATTTAATAAATGTCAGCTGTATTATTTATTGATATATGCTTAGCACTGTTATGTTATTAAACTCCAGAGAATCACAAACTAGATTTAGTTTACTTAGATATGAAATTAGTATTTATTTGTTGATAAAATCTTTATGCCAACATGTAATTGTATATCACTGAAAGAAATGAATTACAGTAGTTTTCATGGGACCACGGTCGGGGAGGGAGCCTCTGTCAATGGCCCGTTGAATAGAGTTTGCATTATAAATTTTTGTCTTACTGTTTAGTGACAGCTAAATTTTTTGGTTAGTAGACATAGAAGTAGCTGAGGCCTTCATTTAGGGGGAGGACTTAGTAATTAGATGTAATACTGTTGAAATCCTTATATTAAGAAGTAGTTTATAAGGTAACAAATTAACCCAAATATGTAGCATAGTTTTAAAATAAAATTTTTTGTTTGTTTGTTTTCTTCTTTTAGGGAACTGGTCCTCTAGTGACTCACTTCCTTTGTTGTTTTACTAATTTTTTTTTAACCAATTTTGCCTGATTATAGTTTTTCCCTTTTCTTTTCTTTCTCTCTCTCTCTCTCTTTTTTTTGTTCCTGAATTGTTTCTGTTTTCTTTCTTTGAGTTTCTCGCACTTTGCTCTTCTGTAACCATGTTTCCTTAACATGTCATTTTATTACGAACTGACCAGACACTTTATATCAAATAAAGTAAGTTACATTTTTACTTACATTATGTGCAGTGAGTTTATGCTTATATTCTGGAGGCTAATCCTTCAAGAATCAGATATTAAAATCGGTACCCTAGGAGGTCTTGATATTAGATACAAAGGAGTACCAAAATGCTAGAAGGCCCTGAGGAGTTTGCTTTCAAATACACTGCAAGCAACAGAATACTATTTTCATACCATATATCAAGGACAAACAGAAGATTCACACCAGCACATATCTGTAAAGTGCTTTAGAGCTTGTGGATGCTTGTATTTCCACTATGTGAACTGGAATTCGAATGTGAGGTACTGGGAATAGGGAGAGTATTTCAATCCTCTTCCACACCTGTGTTAACAAGTGGGGCCACTGAGACTCAGGGAGGTCAGACAGCTTGCCTGAGGTTTCACAACTAGGATTTACTGACGCCTTCTGACATCTGGCTGAATCTGTGGCCAACACTTATGTAGCTGTTACTATGTGTCAAGTCCTGCACCAAGACAAAGATTAGCTCGTTTGCCGTTCAGTAACTCAAAATCTAGAATTTGTCCCACTCTAGAATATTGAGTAGAGATACAGTTTGACATTCTCTCTCTCAAAACAAATATTTATTTATTATGTTTAGCTTTTATTATAATAGGAGTGAATGAGAACATATTTGGATTTCCACAAGGCTTCTACCAACAGAAGAGAAATTAGGGCAAAAACTGGATTAAATGGAGGCTGACAAGAAGTGCTTATAGGACCCCGCTTAATATGATTTCAGTTCCGCCATCATCCTTTCAAATGCCTCTCTAATTAATCCAAAAACTATCCTGCAGTCTTTCCTCAAGCCTGCACTCTGGACTCTATTCTGTTCTAGCACTTTCAGCCATCTCCTGTTCCAGTCTTTCTTCCCGTGTGCTCTAACGGGCTCTGCTTCTGTGTGCTCTGAATACACGTGTGCTCAGAGCTTTCCCCGTGCTCCAACTATGCTAGAGCATAAAATGCTCTCCTCCCCAATTCGGCCACTTGCAATCCTCTCTGTTTCAAGATTCAGGCGGTGACCTACTTCCTACATGAGCGCTTTCCTGACCCGTCTCTCCCTCACCCTATCTCCTGTTTACCCCTAGCCAGACTGAATAGCAGCTCTGGCACTTTCTCATAAAATTGCTGTCTCCTCACAAGGGACAAGTATGTCTCATCCATCTTTCTCTCCCTCACAGAAGGTTCGTACAATGCTTGTATAATTAATTACTGTCTCAATATTTACTACTGATGAAGTCCCAGAACCTAAGTCAGGTTCGGCGCCAGCTTTTGCTTTGTCCTCCTGCTCCCTCATCACTACTACGATGAATTTTTAGAATACAGCTTTTATCTGGAAATCCCTGGGTTCAGAAAACTTCAGTGATTTCCCTCTGTTCCAGAATTACGTATAAAATCTTTAATCTAGAATTTGAGGTGCTCTGTAAATACTAGAACTAACTTATCTTTGTGATCTAACTCATATTTAGTGTCAGTAACCCCTCTCCTTACCTTGCAGTATGCTTTGGGGTCTCCCTCCTTCTCTTTGACTATTGATCTTTCTCCTGCCTCAAATGACTTACTGTGTGCTTCACAAAGGCTCTTCAGGCCACTGTGTGCTCATTTTGCTTGACAGATAGTATTAAAAACTGTGTATTCTGATTCAGTGGGCCTAGGGCCAGACCTGAGGCTCTGCATTTCTAATCAACTCCCAGGTAATTCCATGATCCTGGTCCCAAGACTATGTTTTGAATAACAAGGGACAGTATTTTAGTCTGCAGTAGCTATTGTTTGTGTCAGTCATTTGGAAATAGTGTATAGTAATGAGTTCACTTATTTTGAACTTGGTATTTCATTTTTTGTGTCTTTTTTCCTTATCTGCTTGTTGACATATATATTATTTTATCCTGATTTACATCCTCTGTATTTAAAACGCTTGTTCTAAAACCATTGATTGATAATTATAAGCATGAATATTTTCTTTTTTTTTAAAGATCCTATTCACTTATTTGAGATCAAGAGAGAAAGAACGAAAGTGTTTATGCAAGTGCATGAGCTGGCTGTGTTGGGGGAAGAGGAGGGGCAGAGGCATAGGGAGAAGCAGGCTCACACTGAACAGGGAGCCTGACTGGGGCTCCATCTCAGGTCCCTGGGTTCATGACCTCAGCCAAAGGCAGATGCTTAACCGACTGAGCCATCCTGTTGCCCCAGACTTGAACAGTTTTCACTCTAGTAATCACAAATGTTTCCTGCCCCTCCTGTATGCCCTTTAGCCAATGCTAGGAATGGGCCCCTAGTGAGTCTTCTCCTTACCCCCAAGTAAGTAAACCTTTTCCATTTTTGGTCATTTCCAGTATTCACTCATTCATTGGTCAGAATTTGCAGAGTACATACTAAGTCTTAGGGCTAAGTTAGCAAACACAATAGACAGAAATATTGTCATGTTGGGATTTATATTCCAGTGTGATGAGAGAGAAGAAGGTAAACAAGTAAAATATGCAGTATGGTAGGTCAGTGCTGTAGAAAAATGAAGCCTGGAAGGAGGTGCGGGGGTTAGGAAGAGTGGGGATGTGGCTCATGTGGGGTTGTAATTCCAAAGGAGGGTAGAGTTCTTGGGAAGGGCTCATTAGAAGGTTGCTTTTGAGCAGAGGCCTGAAAGAAATGAAGGGAGCTATGCACTTACCTGGGGGGAGCTTTGCTTGAGGATGCTGAGCTGCACATTTGCCTGGTTTGTCACAGGATTTGCTAGAAGTTTGACTAGAACAGTGAATGACGTGAGATGTGGTTTGGAGGTGAAGGGAGGGGTCAGGTTCTCTTTGGGGCCTGGGTGCCACTGGACGGATTTTGGCTTTCATTTAAAATTAGATGGGAAGACATTAGAAGGTTTTGTGCAGAGCTTTTATTTGACTCAACTGACCTTGTTTAGCGGATCATTTTGGTTGGTGTGTTAAGGAAAGGAGAAGACACCGGCGCAAGAAGAGAGACTGGTAATTGTTGCAATAGGCCTGGCAGGAGGGGGGGTGGCTCAGAGCAGCACGGTAGCTGTGAAAGTGGGGAGAGGTGATTGGATTCTGGATATATTTCTGGCCATGAAACCTGCAGAATTTTTAGACATACTGTGAAATGTTTGAATAATTCAGCTAATTCTTAGAATAGTATGAGTAGAATGTAGCTATTGCCTTTCCAGTGAGCTCCCCTGTTGCTGCCTTCACCCACACAGGTGGGTGAAGGCAGGGCAACCTCTACACATTCTGTTAAATACGAGAGAAAAATAACAAGTGACCTGTCCTGGGCCAGAAGCAGTCATTGGAAGACAAAATGTGATCCTTTCAGTCAGCCATTTTGTTTTGACTTTGTATTTTGAATACTTATCATCTCAGAAGAAGTTGCAAAAATAGTACAGAGAAATCGCATATACTCAAAATCCAACTTCTCCCAGTTTTAACATCTTACATAACCTACAACACATTCTCCATACCAAGAAATTGACGTTGTCACATTGCAGTGAACGAGACTACAGACCTTGCTTTGCATTCAGCACTTTTTGCATCCTCTCATTTTCCTAACATGTGTTTTTATATAGCGTAGAATGCAGCCTTTTGGGTTTCAGGTGAGATTTACTGTTATTAATTATGGAATTCTCCTTCACTCTGGCAAACTGTTGTCAAATTTATTGCTAACTGTGCTTAGATGTTAGGTAACACAAGGGACAGAGGAGTTGTATGAAGTATTCCCAGATGGCTTTTCTATAGCATGGACCTCCCCCTCCCTCTTCTTTTTCTCCTTCCTTCCCCTTTTCTTTCCTGTTCTTCTTCCCTTGCCCCCTTCCACCTCCGTGTTGTCTTCAGTACTAATCAAGGAAAGGGTGGGAGGAAGGCTGCTTTTTAGTTTCTATTTTTTTTTTTTTTAAAGGGTGGCTTTGCCTTCTCCACTCTGAAAAAACTTTAAGAGCGTCATTTCTTACTCAACAAAATCCATAAATCCACAGCTGTTCCACTGGTAAAAATTAACATGTTTTGTTCTTGCCACATACTGGAACTTTCTGTGGTTTTTCCTATTTTAAAATTATATGAATTCATTGGTTCTCTTACTGTGGCCTACCACTTATAACAATTTTGTATTCAGAGCTATGTTCAGAGAGGAAAGAGAGATTAAATTTGATCGATAGCAGAAGATTTCGGCATAGTACATGGTAAATACTCTCTGGGTATCTTGAATCTGGCAGTTCCTGCTCGTGTGACCTTGTCAGTCCCTTAAGTCCTCTCTCTGCCTTGGTTTCCTCATCTCCAAGATGGGAACAGTATTAGAATCAACTCCATATGGTTATAGGGAAAGACTGTGTAAAATACTTAGAATTATATCTAACAATTGTAGCATTATTTTATCAAGAACAAATATTTGAATGTGGATATACATTGGTATTCGTAAAAAAGAAGTCATTTGTAACAGAAAATATGTTGGTCTCTTACAATTAATTTATTTCTTCAAATCATTTTAAGTAGGTAAACACAGTGCAATACTGTTTTTTAGGATGAATATTGACTCCCTTGAATACTTACATAAGCAGCATTACAATTGGAACACTCGGATAACTTACAAAGGAGGAAGTCATAGGCAGGAAAATTTAATTCTAGATTTTCAATTCTGAAAAATACTTCTTTATTTTCTTCTCCTAATAGATGCTTAACAGGTTGTTGTCTCAGAATTGTTCACACAGAGGCAGTGTAAACTGATCCTTTTTTTCTTTTCTCCATGTTAGTGGAGTAACTAACAATCCTGGGTTGCTGCTGGTTTAGTGATCCAAGCTTTTACTGGCAATACATCTGTTGATCGCTTTTCTTTCTTCATTGGGCCTGAAGTGCCTCTTTTTTATTGGATACACTCACTGTCTCCCACCCAGGTAACAAATATAAACAACCAAAGAATAAGTAAATTTCTAAAAGATTGCAAGGACAATAAATGCCAGTTTCCTGCTGGTGTTTCGCGAGCGGGGCTCCTCACCTGTGTGAGGTTGATGGGTGGAGCGAGACCGGCCCAGCCTGTTCTGCCAGTGAGTCTGAGTTGGGGCTGGGCCCTTCCTGCGGTGCTGCAGAAGCCATTCGAGCTGAGGGAAGGAGTAAGCTCCTGAAGGCGAGCCTCCTGCCCACACACAAGCCAGCTCGCCTTGGGTAGGGACACCACGTGGCAAAGAAAACTGCAGGAAAGGGGTGCCTGAAAACAGAGCCGGAGCCTAAAAGTGCTGTGGTGATCTAACTCGGACTTACCCTGAGGCGGCTCAGGTCTGAGCTGTGGGGGCTGTGATTCTTCTGCATGCTTGTACGCGGAATGCAGAGCTCCTGTGCCCTGTGTCCTGTCGGATCCACTGCTGAGTACAGTCGCTGGGAGTAACTTTAAGTACTGATCCTAAAACCTGTGCCACAGCAAGAGGTAAGGCTCTGTCAGTTATTCAAACGCTTGTCTCCAGCAACATTCAGAATATTTCACGGAGTCTGTTTTTACATTTTTGGGGGGATCATGTTTCCTTGATTGCCTTTAGGTGCGTGGTTAGTCACTTCATTATTCAGAAAATGAGTAATTGAGCTTTAGTATTTGTCATGTTTGTAGAGAGGATTAATTGTTGAAGTAGATTGTACTACATAGGTATTGGGTTATATGTCTTACTTCCCTGGCCAGTTTCAGGAAATTCCCATTTTTCTACTTCAAATCATCTTATATCTTAATGTTTTCTGGACTTGAGGTTAATGTACAAAAGTCTTCATGATTAAAAGAACATACCTTTGTATCATAAACAACCAGCACATTAAAAAACTTTTTCCTGGTGGTTTAATAATATTTCAGTTATTGACTAATGGAAAACAGGCAGTATTGATTAACTAAAAAGAATTTAACAGACTGCATTAAAAGGCTGTTCAAATTAGCATAAGGAAATAAGCCTCCAGCCCTTTTACTTCAAGTACTGTGTGTTGTTTTTCCTCATCGGCGTTAATAACCATTTCTGTCCATAAAATATGTAAATTAACTTTTTTCCTGTTGCAGAGATTATTTTTTTTTTTCAGCACTAGGGTAGAATTCCGTATTTATGGTGTTTCTTTAGAGCTTGGTGACAAATGCTTTTCATTAAGATAGCATGGAAACTGGAATGTTCTCTGAATCACAGATGAGCCCTATTAAGCAGCCGAACGTTTTTCTGATTCTCGGGAATGTTCCACTACCATATAAATGACACCAATATTTTAATTGTCAAAACCATAAATGTGGGAGATTTCAGAATTTACAGTTCTTTTTCTTTTTTTTTTTTTTCTCCTACTTTTTTTTTTTTTAATTTTTATTTTTTATAAACATATATTTTTATCCCCAGGGGTACAGGTCTGTGAATCACAAGGTTTACACACTTCACAGCACTCACCAAAACACATACCCTCCCCAATGTCCACAGTTCTTTTTCATTGTCAGTTTTTTAAAAGCACCTGTTGCTCATGTGATAATGGCTTGAGACCATAACTCGTTTTTTTAAAGTATCAGGTAGTACTGTGTGGTATTCGGCAGGAGGGAACAGAAATCTGGTTTCTTAGGTTAAGTTTACATTTAAGATGATTATAGGAAGGACTAGAAAGTGATCCCATGTTCATGTGCATCCTTCCTTAGTGATCTCAGCTCTGAATTTAGGAGCTACAACCAGACTTGATTAAGCCGGGCTTGGAAAGCTGACTCAGGTTCTGGCTAGCCCTGTGCTTTGGAGGACTCAACACATTTTTTGACCAAAGGTAAAGAGAAACTATAGTAGTAAAAATAACTCCTGCTTATTAACACTTACTGAGGTAAGTGCTTGGCATATATAATTTTATGTAACCATTATAGTAATCCTGACTGATAGGTATTATTACTGTCATTCTCATTGTGTAGTTGTTGGAATTGAGACTTAAACAGGTCATATACTCAAGAGCTTGCAAATTGGGAAGTGATTAGAGAGTGGGTTCAAAACCTCAGGTCTGTCCAACTGCAAAATCTGTGTCTTACTATCCTTGCTAATGGTCCTTTTTTTTAATTTTTTTTTTGGGGGGGTGCAGGCTTTTAAGATTGCCTCTAAATAAAATGTCCTCATTATCAGTTCCATGCTTTCAAATACAGAACCTTTCCACTCCGGCTCCTGGGAAAAACAAAACAAAACAAACAAAAAAAAAACCTAACCCACAGAAACAAATGAAAAATGACCTATGATCGTATCAGTGTTCCACACCAAACTTTATGGCTTAATAGAGGATTAGATGACATCAAAGTGAATCTGATTATACTTTAATCTACATTTAATCTGTTTTGAATCTAATAAAAAATATAATTTCAAGAAAAGAGTTTTCATACTGTTAAGGTTCTAAATTTTCAGATTTCTAAAACTTCATGTAGTATTTTTGATAGTCTTCTTATCTTTGATGTTACTGAATTCCCAAGAATATGTAATTATTATACTTCAATTTTTATAAGCAAGAATCTATGGATAGATGTCTTCCTGAAACAATTTTTAAGCTTCTTGTCAAATAGTACTAGTTCATCCTGGAAAAATAAGATCCTGGATTATTTAAAAATCCTTATTAGAGATACTTCTGTTATCTGTATATTATATCCCATTCCTGTGTTAGAATCCTTTAGCATCAGAAATTTATATCCACCCCATGTTTCCTCCTACTCTTCTCTGCTAAATTGCAAATCTTTCTGTTCTGTATTTAGAAATGCAATTAGTCAGAGTCTTTTATATAATAACTGAGGTGGTAAAGTCACCAAGTTAAAAAAAATTTTTTTGCTTCATTTTTGTGCAGAGAACAAAACAAATCACATTTATTTTAATTTGTAATTTAAATTTTAAAATAAGAACCTGTAAATTTTAGCAAGAAGAATGTATAGCTTATTTATATCATACTGTAATCAGATAAGCTAAATTTGAACCTTTTTTGATATTACTGAAATTTATAGCTCCCAGAAAAGTAAATGTGTAATGTAAATAATGAGAGCGTCTTATCTTAACCTGATGACCATTTTCCCGAGGGAACTGTGATTTATAAAGATCTAACATAACCATGCCCTTTCTAATTTATAACTGTTTGTGTGCTCCTCTAGGAAGAGCAGCAGCCTGATCTTGCTTTGGTTTCATTCTTCACTCTGAAAAAGAGATACATTTTTATTCGAATACTCAAATATTTTTGTTAACCACAGGCATGCCATTCTGCTTAAGAGTTGTGCTGAATTTTCTGAAGAAGCTGTTTGTTGCCCATTTCTGCCTCTCTTTTTCCAAGTGAATTGTTCTTATCTCTTCTGTGCCTGAAAGATTCTTCTCTAAAATTTACTATAGATTTATCTTTTGGATGCCTTCGTGTCATCCACCTGCATTCCAGAGAGCAGTGCCTTTTGAAATGCCTCTTCTCCTAAGTAAATGGAAGCATGCTTGACTTATGTAACTGTTAGTAGCTTTCCAATTTTTCAATCAAGAGCCATTACTGTCAATGCTATTTTTAATTTAGCATTGTACATGACATTTCTCAAATACCTGGTTTCCTCCCTTTGAGGTTGGAATGTACAGATAGCAAAACTGTTACAGTCGTCCACATTCCGGAACCTCATCCCTGAGCTGGTCTGTGGGTCAGTCCCTTACAGCTGTTACATGCATCCATTAGAGAACAGTTTTTTCTCTCAACTTCCAAAATAATTTATGATACATTGATCAAAAGAGTTTCTGAACTTTCTTGTTCCATAACAATTTCACAGCATATTAAGATTTAATACTCAAATTTATCTAAAGGTTTTCTAGGACATCTACTTTTGGTGGTGGGCAAAGACGAAGAGACATGAAATTCAAGGATGAAACTTCTGTACTCTTGCCTTAAAAATGAAAAGTAATTCCGAGGGAGACAGTGAGGATTTTACATTTTGAGTATAAATCTGATAGAAATAAGTTTTTGGAAGTTCAGAACCTGTAGATCATATTTACCTTTTTTTTCTATTACTGCAGCAAATTCTGGAAACCTAATTCAAAAATTAATCTTTATAAATTATATAGCATTTTCTAGTAAAAACAATACTATAAATGGCCATTGTACTGTTTACCAAGGATTTGCTGGCAAATCAAAAAAATAATAGTATCTCATACAATGTAATCAACAACTCTGAATGCCTTTAACAATTAAAGATAGTATAATTATGCATCAAGTTCTGGAAATAGTTATATAAGCATGTTGTATAAATTAGTTATATAAGAACTCCTTACTACTATTTTAAGTTTTCATGGAGAAAAAGAAATAAAATGATTCAACTAAAATTATTTTTACTTAAAAGTGCTAAACCTAATATACTATGCATAAAACAGTAACATTTAACAGTGATCTTTCTATCTTAAATTTTTATACCACCCTTTTCCAAGATCATTAGAAAGCCTGATTTATTTTTTTTATATAGCTCTTTGATTTATTTATTTTTTTATATAGCTCTTTGATGAAGTTTTAAATGATGCCCTTTCTTTCCTACTGATGAATTTTTCTACAGCAAAGACATTTTCCAAGACTTGAGAGCTTTCTTTGCTTTTCTAACATTTTATTTTGTCAGAGTATTTCATGTCAGCTCATTTCATGAGCTGGGGACAGAGGGAAAGGGAGAAGCAGACTACCTGCTGAGCAGGGAGCCCATGCGGGGCTTGAACCCAAGACCCTGGGATCTCATGACCTGAGCTGAAGGCAGATGCTTAACCAACTGAGCCACCTAGATGCCCCTGTTCTTATCACTTTTAAGAAGAAAATTCTAGTGATCAGATAACTGGGTTATATTTTGAGTTTTAAATTATTTATTTATTTATTTATTTATTTATTTATTTATTTTAAAGATTTTATTTATTTATTTGACAGACAGAGATCGTAAGTAGGCAGAGAGGCAGGCAGAGAGAGAGAGAGAGGAAGCAGGCTCCCTGCTGAGCAGAGAGCCCGATGCGGGGCTCGATCCCAGGGTCCTGGGATCATGACCTGAGCCGAAGGCAGCGGCTTAACCACTGAGCCACCCAGGCGCCCCGAGTTTTAAATCATTTAGAGTTTGATACTAACACGGACTGAGTTTAGATAGAGTAAACACTCAATAAATATTAGCTGTACTATAATTATTTTTATAATATTACTATATCATGGATATTACTATTTCTAAATTTTCCTTCATTTTTGGGGGGTTAGGATTCAATTTTTGTTTTGCCCTTGGGCCATGGGTGGAGCCAGGTTGAGAGAGATCTAACACAAGATAGACCAGAAGATTTTGAGAGATAAAAGAGTCAGGGACAGAATTTCTTGGACATATTCTTATTCCATCAAGTAAAAAGTTACTCTTAAGTTCGGTGCACAAGAAGCTCCTTTACTCTGATTTGGAGGGTATTTTTTGTAAGATCAAAAAAACACATCATTAGAGTTATTTTTGTGTATTTTCACTTACTGACTTAAAGAACTTCCTTTATGTCCTTCATCCTAAAAGCTTTATATATGTTAAAATTCTTTTATATTATGCAAAAGGAAAAGTTACAGACATTCTGTAGTACTCAGAAAAGTGATTTGGGTTCAGTTTATTTTGTGACTTATATTTGAGTCACGTTAGAATCTTAACTATCTAGAAATTTTTCTTTAAAAGGTTTGTAGAATTATTTTTCTAGTGAATCACAGCTTAATTTCTGAGTTCATTTAATTTCAAATAAAAGCTTTGTTGGTTAGTTTGGACTAATTCAATTGATCCTCAGAGCTATAAAGTAAATAAGAATTATATTAGATTTTCTCCGGCATGAGTGTTTACTACACTGGTTCCAAAGCTATGTTTCTCAGTTGCCCAAAGATCCTTTCAGGACATATGACAGTGCGTAGTAAAAATAAGTTAATTTTTGTATCTCTTGTCAATATCCCTATTAATAAATGTGAAAATACTAAGTAACACAGTTCACTTCAGGTCTTTAGACTGCAAATCTTAAACCTATGCCATATTTTTTTGCTGCTGTTTAAGGCATCAGTAATTTTGGAATTATTTGTCTATACTTATACTGTATAGAATTATTTTATTTCTGTTCCTTTATTGAAAGTCACTTCTAATATGTTTACAGTACTCCCTTGTTTATTACAGTTTTTAAGATGGAACTTGGGCTTGAGACGTTATTTTTTTAAACTACTGTTTCCTTCTCAAGTCTCTTGCACTCATTTACATCCATGCAAAGGATACAAGGGTAGTAGGAGTAAAGGGAACTTATCATAGAAGTATAAAACCAAGACCTTTTTTGTTTTTAAGATTTGTTATTTATTTTTTTGACAGAGAGGTAGTGAGAGAGAGAACACAAGAGG